>NC_137541.1:263743-968743 GCF_963082525.1 Nesoenas mayeri | reverse complement strand
GGCGATGCTCAGGTGTTGCTCGGGCGATGCTCAGGTGGTGCTCGGGCGATGCTCAGGTGTTGATCGGGCGATGCTCAGGTGGTGCTCGGGCGATGCTCAGGTGGTGCTCGGGCGATGCTCAGGTGATGCTCGGGCGATGCTCAGGTGGTGCTCGGGCGATGCTCAGGTGTTGCTCGGGTGATGCTCAGGTGATGCTCGGGCGATGCTCAGGTGGTGCTCGGGCGATGCTCAGGTGTTGCTCGGGCGATGCTCAGACGATGCTCAGGTGTTGCTCAGACGATGCTCAGGTGTTGCTCAGACGATGCTCAGGTGCTGCTCAGACGATGCTCAGGTGGTGCTCACCCTGCTCCCCCACAGGCCCTGACCGTCCCTCTCCAGGGCTTCCTGCACAGCCTAGTGTACGGGTGGCTGCGGCAGAACTTCCGTCAGGAGGCGGCGGGTGAGACGCCGTCCCCGCAGCCCCGCCGCGGCCTCCAGCCTTTCTATGACGAGTCCCTGGGGACTGTCCCCTAAGCTGCCACCTCGTCCCGGTCCCCCCAGCCTGCCCAAAGCCTCAATGGGACCTTTTCACACCCCCCTCCATAGCCGGGCACGATCTCTCTGGATTCGGCCCTCGTGCCTGGGCATGGTTCCCACAACGGTGGGGGCTACCCTGGTGGGACCCCCAAAGCCCCCAACATCCCACCACCTGCACTGCGCAGAACCAAAGCACGTGTGGCCGCTGCGTGGGGGCTGGACTGCGGGTGATGGGACAGGAGCCCTGGCAGGGGCACGTCCCCATTCTGCACCATGAACCGCTCGGCTCCGCAGGCTCAGGAGCGCTCGGGTGCCGTGGGACGAGGCTGGTGGCACAGACAGTGTGACAACGCCGAGAGCTTCCAGCAACTGCACGTTGACTGGGACCATCCCTGGGGAGGTGGTTCTTTCTGTTGCGTTTGGTTTTGTTTCGGGGTTACGTGTTTGGTTTTGTTTCGGGGTTACACTTTGTGCTGGTGAACAACCCAAATTCCTCTGTGGGGCTGGGGACGCGGTCCTTGCGAATAAAGGTCTCGAGGCTGGGGCGCTCCTGGGCTTTGCTGCTGAGAGCTGGGCTGTTCAGCTGGAGAACAGGAGCTCCGGGGAGACCCCAGAGCGGCCTTTCTGTGCTTAAAAGGGGCTGAGAAGAAAGCAGGGGACAGACTTTTGAGCTGGGCCTGTTGTGACAGGACAAGGGGTGATGGTTTGAAACCAAGGGAGGGAGATTAATGCTGGATGTCTAAAACGATTCTATGGGATGCTCCCTAAGGGGATTGTCTGCCCAAGGGGCTGGGGGGCAGCAGGTCCCAGGACATCCCCACAGGACCCCCAGCGTGGGGCAGAGGGACGTGCAGCAGCAGCCGCGCTGGGGTCACCGAACCCTACAGTGACATCCCCTAAAGGGAGAGGAGCCTCATGCTGATGTCTAATGGAGACTGAGGACCAGGAGCGAGCGAGCTCCACAGCACCTCTGTGAGAAACCCCGGCCTCACCCCATAAACCGCCCAACGCTCGAAAACACAACACAGCTTGGCTGCTTTTTTGGGTTTTTTTTTTAACTCCTATTTTCTAGCATACGTTAGTGCTTCGGCCCCCTGAGGAGCTGCAGAGATGAGCTCTACACAGAGCTCTGCCCCCTGAGCCCTGTACACAGACCGCAGGGCTGCCCCAGGGAGCGGGACAGGGACACCAGCACCTCCCGCTGCCCCGCACGGCCCGGCTGGCAGCGGGGGAAAGGCAGGAAGGGTTCGGCCACCTGAGCCTCAGTCACCTCCCCAGCCCCGGGGCAGCAACAGGCAGGGACAGTGGGGGACAGCACAGTGTCCATCCTGGGACAGGGACAGCGGGGGACACAGCACAGTGTCCATCCTGGGACAGGGACTGCTGGGGACACAGCACAGTGTCCATCCTGGGACAGGGACTGGTGGGAACACAGCACAGTGTCCATCCTGGCACAGGGACAGCTGGGGACACAGCACAGCGTCCATCCTGGCACAGGGACACAGCACAGCATCCATCCTGGGACAGGGACACAGCACAGTGTCCATCCTGGGACAGGGACAGCTAGGGACACAGCACAGCGTCCATCCTGGGACAGGGACACAGCACAGCATCCATCCTGGGACAGGGACTGGTGGGGACACAGCACAGTGTCCATCCCAGCACAGAGACCGCTGGGGACACAGCACAGTGTCCATCCTGGGACAGGGACACAGCACAGTGTCCATCCTGGCACAGGGACCGCTGGGGACACAGCACAGTGTCCATCCTGGGACAGGGACACAGCACAGTGTCCATCCTGGGACAGGGACTGCTGGGGACACAGCACAGTGTCCATCCTGGGATGGGGACACAGCACAGTGTCCATCCTGGGACAGAGACACAGCACAGTGTCCATCCTGGCACAGGGACCGCTGGGGACACAGCACAGTGTCCATCCTGGGATGGGGACACAGCACAGTGTCCCTCCCGGCACAGGGACCGCTGGGGATGCCGCGGCAGCGGGCGGATCCGCTCTCAGGCAGAGGAAACGGCCGCAGAGGCGCAGGCAGAGCCCCGAGCCCTCCCTGCGCTCAGCCCCGAGCCCTCCCTGCGCTCAGCCCCGCGTCCTCCCTGCGCTCAGCCCCGAGCCCTCCCTGCGCTCAGCCCCGCGTCCTCCCTGCGCTCAGCCCCACATCCTCCCTGCGCTCAGCCCCGAGCCCTCCCTGCGCTCAGCCCCACATCCTCCCTGCGCTCAGCCCCACATCCTCCCTGCGCTCAGCCCCGCGTCCTCCCTGCGCTCAGCCCCGAGCCCTCCCTGCGCTCAGCCCCGCGTCCTCCCTGCGCTCAGCCCCGCGTCCTCCCTGCGCTCAGCCCCGCGTCCTCCCTGCGCTCAGCCCCGCGTCCTCCCTGCGCTCAGCCCCGAGCCCTCCCTGCGCTCAGCCCCGCGTCCTCCCTGCGCTCAGCCCCGCGTCCTCCCTGCGCTCAGCCCCAAGCCCTCCCTGCGCTCAGCCCCACATCCTTCCTGCGCTCAGCCCCGCGTCCTCCCTGCGCTCAGCCCCGCGTCTCCCAGGCGTGTCTCTCCCAAGGGGTGAATGGGAGCGGAATGGCCAAGCTGGAAGCTGGGATGTGGTGGGAACAAGCTTGGTGGGGGCTGGAGATGTTGCTCCCACCGCCCCCAGCGCAGGGCGAGCGCCCAGCGGGACCCACGCCTCCCGCCAGCTCCTGGCCGGGTGACACCAGCTGCAACAATCAGGTTCTCCAACATGTTTTATCAGTGAGTGGGCTGATCGCATTAGATGCCTCATGGCCCAAGGCAGAGCTCCAGCTCCCTCGTACGTTATTAGAGCACGCAAACTTGATTTTTCAAGCAGAATAAATGACATTTGGAGGCCAGCTCCTCTCTGCGCAGCTCCAGCAGCTACTGCCGTTCGCACAGCACCCCGCCGCGATCTCCGGAGAGCTCTGCTCCCTGCAGAGGCACCAGCCCCTTCTTCTGTCTCTGCCTTGGGGAAACAACAACAGCATTCCACATCCAGCAATTCGTCCTCCCACTCCCGCCCCGCGGAGGCTCTTGCAGCGTGAGTCAGGCTGCTGAATGGGCCGTGGCTATTTTTTCACATCGTTTGTGTGTGGGGGACCAACATCCCTCCTGTTATCAACAGGAGCTCCCCGGGAAACAACTCCCCCTACAGCGCTGGTCCCGCTTCTTCCAGGCAGGACGGTGACACAGACATTTTGAGCGCCCAAGCACTAGACGAAGATGGACGTGAATAGACGGGCAGCTCACGTTTTGCACAGCCCACCCCACGCTTTCAGTAGCCCGGCTGCCGCGTCCTGACCCACCAGCGGCCACCCAGGGAACACTTTGTCCTTTACAGTCCCCTAACCCGGCTCCTCAAAGCAGGACTAGACAGAGAATAGTGCACATGGTTCCCCATTTCGGCCACAGTTCTGACCCACGTGTGCTCAAACCCACGCGCGGTTGTGAGCGAGGTCCAGACCAGGGCACGCCGGCTGCATCGTGAAGAACCTTCCTTTCCAGACGCAACTGCAGCTGCCCAGAGCTCGGAGCAGGGTGAGGCGCTTCCTTCTCCACCGCCCGCGGGCTGCGCTCAGTGGTGGTGCAGCACGGCCTGGAGATCCTCCGGCAAGGACCCGATGATGGTCTCGATGTACAGACCCACGCGCTGCAGCGTCTCCTCCTTCACGGGCAGGTGCTGGCACCGGGCTCTGACCTGCAGGGAGACAGAGGACGTTCATATCGCTCCCAAGTTCTCTTTGCCTTTGATGGAACAAACTTCACGTTGTCTCTTTACTTCAGGGTACAAGACAACAGAGAGGAACCTGTCACCTGAGCCTCGGGGAGATGAAAAGAGTCAGAACTTTGAATCCTTTTCTATGCAAACACTAAGGTTTCGTGACTGCCCTGTTTGCCAGTTCTTCAAATTGGGGAGCAAGGGCAAAGTCTTCTAAGCAACAAGTGCGATCCCTGTGCCTGGTCTCTCCCTGCCACAGCGACACAGATCCATAGGAATGAGGGAGCAGAACTTACCAGCTTCTCACGAAGTTTTAGCACCAGGTCTACAATCTCCACCTCAGACTTGTCCTTCATCCAGGCCACGATGTTCTAAAGAAAGAGAACAGCTTTCTTCAGGGACATTTCTTCTTTACAGAAGCCTTTCCCAAAGAGACACCCCTAAGCAAAGCCTGAAATAAAAGCAAGGAGGAGGTTTCTCATCCCCTTTCACAACTCTGCTCGCTGCGCTTGAGCTTAAACGAGCAAGGTGGAGCTCTCCCCATTCTGCCCATGCCAGCACCCAGCTCCTGCCTGCAAGGGGAGCCGAGGCAAGCCGCAGTAACACACGGGCAGTGCTGGGCTGCCCTCCAGTTGGCACCGGGAACCTTGTGCTGTGCTCACAATTTACATCGATTTGCCAGAATCAGGCCTGTTACAGATACAAAAGGAGGCAGCTTTGGCATTCCCCACAGTGCGCTGGAGGATCTGCACCGCTGAACAGCACAGCGAGCGCTGCAGCTGAAGATACACCTGGGCTGGATGTCAGAGCTCCTGGGACCAGGCAGCAGCGGCTCAGGTGAATAAATTGTAGCAGCAGCCACTGCAACTCCTATTTTCATTAGGCGTTAGGGGAGCCAGCAGCAGGTGACGCTTTGTCTGGCACTCTGTTGGCTTGGAATGGCTGGAGGAATGAAAAGTAGCTGATAAAAGCTGCAGGAGCAGGACCTGCATGGGCTGACAAAGCTGGGGAGCTGAGGTGCTCATGTTCCTGTCCGCCACATGTGCCGTTTTCCCCGTGCACGGACATGGGGCAGAGCTGTGATTCCCGAGGGCACAAAGCTCTGTCCCCACCTATCAACGCAGGGCTGAGATGTGACAACCATCGCCCAGGGCAGCAGAGATCTCAGCTCCCAGGCATCAGGCCTGGCAAGTCTGGTGTTGGTTTTGCCACGTGCAGCTGGCGCGTACCGCTTCGCAGATGGCCTCCAAGTGCAGGGCCTCCAGCTTCTGGGTCATCTCCTTGTGCCTCTGGCGATACCAGCCATCGAAGTTGGGAGACTTGAAGAAGCGCCTGCAGAAAGAGAGGTGACACTGAGAGTGGGACAATCGGTTTGGTTGGAAAAGACCTTTGAGAACATGGAGTCCAACTGTTAAACCCTGTCCCTGCCTCATGTCCTGAGAACCTCATGTCCGTCTGTCCAGCCCTCCAGGGATGGTGACTCCAGTACTGCCCTGGGCAGCCTGTTCAATGCCCCACAGCCCTTTGGGGAAGAAATTGTTCCCACATCCAACCTCAACCTCCCCTGGCGCAACTTGAGGCCGTTTCCTCTGCTCCTGGCGCTTGTTCCTGGGGAGCAGAGCCCGACCCCCCTGGCTCCAAGCTCCTTTCAGGCAGTTGCAGACATGGAGATGAGGTTCTCAGGACTCGGGGCAGTGCCAGGGGTGGGGTAACGGTTGGACTCAGTGAGATTGAAAGATTTTTCCAAGCAAAATAATTCTATGATTCTATTATTTCCTCTTCCAGACTATTATTAATTAACCAGTTCTTCATAGGTATAAGTTTTTCAGGTGGGCAGTCTCTGCCCTGGAATTCCATTTTTCCTCCCAGTTCTACCAGAATGTGATGTTCATTATAAGCTGCACCAGCTGTTAAGGGGATAAGAGAAGTAATTACCAAACTCTTACCTGTAGAGGCCCAACCAGTCCCCCTTAAGCACACAGGTGAGCTGGGGACCAGCGTGCTCCAGGGTCTTCATGAAATCTTCCTGACGGAAAGGACGAATCTGGGGAGGATTCTGCACAACAGAAGGACCATATTACACAGCACCCAAAAGAAACCAGGGGAAAATGGGTTCTGTATTTACAAAGGAACAGGCTGCACGAGGCAGACTCAATAACTATGAGAACCAAAAGTCTGTGAACACCTTAACCAGCCTTGCTAGTAAAATTCAAATGAAATTCACAATAGCTGAGCTTACTGCAAACAGGCAGCATCTGTCCCAATGGTGCTTTCAAACTTTTTTTGTATTTACTGAGTAACAACCTTCTTCCTTCAATGAGGAAAGTTCACGCAGAGGATCAGAATATGTGATCAGCATATGGCACAACTATTCCCAGTCCCTGCAGTCACAGGAAAGCTGAACATACCTTCCACGGGGTAATGGCTCTCTGCAGGGGCATCAGGCTTGCAATATAATGCTCCTAGAAAGAAACAAAAATAGTACAATAAACCAAAGTTACAACAACTGAGGAGCCTTTTGCGCGGTCACTGAGTGTGATGCTTTCCTCCAGTACATCGCAGGCACAATCAACAGCCTCCTACTCTCTGCTTTTCCAGTCCCAAACATACTGTGATACTGTGATACTGTGATTTTACACCAGTCTAAGCGTTCCAGCTTGTTTCGCAGCAGGTTTAGGTCACAGAACTGTGCTGCAAGAAGCAGCTGGAGGGGCTGGGATGTGAGCAGATGCTCTGCCCTCCCAGCTGCCACCTCCTAAGAGGACGGAGGAAACAAAGTGGAGGAGCCCAACTTGGCCAGCGGGACAGTCACCAAAAGAGCACCAGCAGCTTTCTAGCGCGACTAGACAGGGATGCCTTAAGGAAAGTGCTTGTAAACTCTGCCTTGGGGTGGTGATCACCACGTGGACAGAGCTCCCGAGTGTGACAGCAAAGCTTCCCAGCGCCAGAGGGAGGGTTTTCCACCCACAGGGCGTTTGATTCCAGCCTCAGAGAGGAAGAGGAATGTTTTGGACTCCTGTCCCTCCCTATTTATTTGCTGTTGGAAAGAGCAAAGAGTTGGCATTAGAATTAAATAACCAGGAATAGCTATTCCTACGTTGCAGTAAACAACATTCTGTCTTTATGCACAGTGTGGCATCTGGAAAATGAGGAGGTGGTTGGTGACGGCCAACACAGCTTCACTGAGGTCAAACAGTGCCTGACAAATGTGGTGGCTTCCTATGATGGGGTTACAGCACTGGGGGATAAGGGAACAGCAACCAGTGTCATCTAGCTGGAGCTGTGCAGAGCACCTGACATTGTCCTGCCTCACATCCCTGTCTCTAAATCGGAGAGACGTGGATTTGATGGATGGAGCACTTGGCGGATGAGGAACTGGCTGGGTGGTCGCACTCAAAGAGTTGTGGTCAATGGCTCCATGTCCCAGCGAGACCAGTGCAAGTGCCGTTCCCCAGGGGTCGGTACACACCAGCACTGTTTAACATCTTTGCTGGTGACATGGACAGTGGGATCAAGGGCACTCTCAGCATATTTGCCAGTGACTCCAAGTTGTGTGGTGTGTTTGACATGCTGGAGGGAAGGGATCCATCCAGGGGGACCTGCACGGGCTGGAGAGGTGGGACTGAGCAAACCTCAGGACGTTCAAGAAGGCCAAGTGCAAGGTCCTGCACCTGGGTCAGGGCAACCCCCAGTGTCAGCCCAGGCTGGGGATGCAGGGATGGGGAGCAGCCCCAGGAGAGGGCTTGGGGATGATGGTTGATGAGAAGCTCAACAGGACCCAGTAACATGCGCTTAGAGCCTGGAAACCAACAGAGTCCTGGCTGTGTCACCAGCAGCGTGGGCAGCAGGTTTGGGGGATCCTGCCCCTCTGCCCCGCTCTGCTGAGACCCCCCTGCAGTGCTGGTCCAGCTCTGGGTCCTCAGCACAGGACACACACGGACCTGCTGGAGAGGGGCCAGAGCAGCCCCAGCAATGACCCGAGGCTGGAACAGCTCTGCTGGGGACAGGAGAGAGAGCTGGGCTGTTCAGCTGGAGAACAGGAGCTCCAGGAGACCTTAGTGCGGCCTCCAGCACCTAAAGGGACTGATAAAAAAAGCTGGAGAGGGACTTTTAAAAGGGCAGGTAGCGACAGAACAAGGGGTGATGGTCTTAAACTAAAGGAGGGAGATCCAGGAAGGATTGTTGGAGGAAGGAATTGTTGCCCTGAGGGTGGCGAGAGCCTGGCCCAGGTTCCCAGAGAGGTGGTGGCTGAACCATCCCTGAGACATCCCAGGCCAGGCTGGACGGGGTCTGAGCACCCTGAGCTGCTGCAGATGTCCCTGCCCATGGCAGGGAGCTGGAATTAGATGAACTTTAAGGTCCCTTCCAACCCAAACCATCCTGTGATGATTCTATAAATATCCAACCTGCAGACTTTTATGCTAATTACTGGAATTTGTATTCAAGAGACATTTAGTTCTTTTCCACGGAGTAAAACATCTCTACCAAGTGCCACATTCTGAATCCATTACAGCTGCTCAGCCACCAGCAATTAAAAGAGGGCAAGTGCCAACTTGTCACTCCAGCATCTGTTGGTCTCCCCCTGTGACACCCGGACGCGTCCCCGCTCAACTCACCAGGGGAATGATGAAGCTCTGGGTGAGCTCCAGGAGGTGCCGCCGCAGAAGGGCGCTCTGCACTTCGGACGGGCGCTTCCGCTGGATGCCCTGCAAGCACAAGCAGCGTCCACAACCCTCTGTGGTGCGGACAGACGCGGAATTTGCAAACGCTACAGCTGTAAGTGACCAGGCCAGAGTAGTCTGGAACGCTGTACCGCCCAAAAATACATATTCCACTCTCTGGTTAAACATAGCACTCACATTTCACTACATGCAATCTGGTTTTTTAGACTCTTTTGGTAATAAGGCTTGTTCTCAATTAGGTCATCATCAGTGCCAGCATTTACTCCATAATATCAAGTGAAACATTTTAAAACTGGCATGATAAACATGTCCAAGTATACTTGACCAAATCATTACACACTGTAAAAAGTCTGTTCCTCGTGGAGAGTTTTGTCTGTCTAAGCCAAGCTGTTAGCACAGTTTGCCCACCACAGCACAGAGGATGCAGGACGGCAGCAACTGCTTACCTTCAGTAATCTTTTTATCAGGGTTTTGTCTTTGTGAAGGAATGTTTTATAAGACGTATAGATTCCTAGATTGAAGAACAAACGAACAAACAGGAAAAAAAGCAGAGGTTAGAAACAAATCTTGGCCCTGGTATCTGGAGGAGGCGCTATTATATAGCGTGGGGATAAGACCTGAAATTCCCAGCACAAACGCTGGCAGCTGTGGGTGGATAATTAAAAAAGGTATTAAAAATAATTTCAAAATTACAGAATTGCTCACAGCAGGATTAAAGGACACTGAACTATCTCAAGGACCTTCTGATGCTGCGCTTACGGTGACACAACTTACTGGAGCCAGCTTAGGGCCATGCCTGCGGTGAGCAGCGTGCTAAGCGGCAGGCACCTGTATCTAAGCAAGTTCCCTTGACTTCCAGCACATCTATCAAGCAGGTATGATATATAACATAAAAGCAAGAAAACGAAGCAGCTGTTCTCCCAACACTAAAATAACTTATTCAATTAATTTATATTGGCCTTTTCAAGCTCAGAATAGAAATGTACAGTTTTTCTGTATTAGGTGGGGAATGCCACTGCCGTGGAGCAGATCAAGCGTGCGAAGAGAACACCAGAATGTGGATTTACTGAGGTACAAAGAATAACATATGCAACATTCACGTGCCTGCAAAGCCTGGAAAATCCCCTGCGTGGAAGGGCAAATAAAACTAAATGGCTGCTAAAAGGTCTCACCTGGTTTTGTGTCTAGAGTTCTTAGTTTCGCTAGCTTCTTCACCTTGACTTGCTTGGGCAGGTCTCCTGTGGAATGACACCAAATGATGAGCTCAGGCTCTGAATCTGCCCTCACGGCCACTGCACGCACACCAGAGACTTCACACTCAAGAACATCCGGTCCTACACCTGTACATTTTCAGTCATGTCCTCCCTTAACTCAGCCCTGACATGAGCCTTCTCACCCGCTCACTTCCCTGCTGACATTTTGGAACGGGAACCTGTTAAGGAGGCATCGCAAAAAAGCAACGCCTCAACCTTTCTTGGCTTCATAGGTAATAATTGGAGTTTGTCTCTCCATGTCTTTCTTGTTCTCTATGGAACTTTCTCTTCCCTGCCCAGGAAGAACTTCTCCTTCTCTTAACGCTTCAGACAAACACTGCAGTGAGTTCTCCTCTCAGCAGTTTGCGTTCACCATTGCTGGTGCTCATCCTGCACATCGCCCAAGTCAGTCCAGCCTTCCCTTTGGCTTCTCAGCTCTCACAGGAGTGAGGACGTGTAAAATCACGTCTAACCTCTCACGAGGCTGAGCAGCACCACAGGACTTTGGTTGCACCCTCACCTGACATTCGGAGCTCCCCAACCCGAAGAATGTGCGGCCAGTGCTGGAGGGTTTTGATAAAGAAAGGGTTTGTGACTCCCACAACAATGTTTGGCCTAGAAAGAGGGGAAAGAAAAAAGCAGCGTGATGTTAACCGTGGGGTTTCCTCCGCACAGACAGCGGCACGTGTGCAGCAAGGGGCTCCGGGCTACTTACGGGGCCTGTGTCCTGGTGGTGTACTCTTTAAATTCACTGTCATGAATGGTGAAGTAGGGCCGGTAGTCACAGCAGTACCGCAGAGGAGCGAGGCAGCTGTAACGACACACACAACAGTTGCCATATAGACTTCGCAGAGGAGGAGGGTGTGTTTGTGTCAGGTTTATGTCCCAGAGCAGCGTTTTGTCCTCCCAGAGGTGCAGGAGTTCCGGGATTTTAATTTTCTTTTGGCTAAAGTCCAGTTGGAAGCTGGTGAGACAACGTTCTTCAGGGCTATGAACCCTCGGGTCTCCAAACACGGGACATTCACTTTTACTCCTCTCTACCATCGCTGGAATACACGGAAGACTCTCTTGCCATGGGATTTGTCTTACAGGCTTTCCCAGGCAAACAACCCAACGCAGCCGACTCCGCAGCAGAGGGGATGTGAAATACCACCAGAATTCGTTACCCTTACCCGTATCTCGGAATTTGAAGGCGTTACCTGGTAAGGGCCAGAACCATTTCTGAAGAAACCGTAGGGGACGGTGCCATGACAACCATCGGCTCTCCCAGTAACATCAGCTCCCACAGCATCTGGACGTGAATCAGCACTGGCTGGAAACACCTGTGAGCGAGGGGAAGAACAACCAGCCGAGCTCAGAACTGCAGCCCAGGGCAGAGCAGACACAATTATCGCATGTACACCTATCCTGATGCGCTTCTATCAGGGAGTTTGCAATCTAGGATTGACGTTTAGCACCCCACAACAGTAACCCCACGTGTCTTCACACCTGCTGTTCTCAACCATTTTATACATATTTAAAGGAAACGCTTTCAGCAATGTAAAGCAACCTGCTGATGACATTGCTCTCAGCAGGCTTTTTCATCCTAGCAAAGTATGTGGCAAAGTATGTAGCATGTGGATTAGAGCAGATTTCTATTAGAAGAGCACCTATAATGCTGAAAAGTTTGGCTCAGCAAAAGAACCACAGGATGCAGCGGGTTGTGTTACGGGCAGCGCGCACAGGTTTAAACACCGCGCAAGCTCTGCAAGCCCAGTGACTCCCTGCAAAGCAGCAATTTCTGATTCATTAAGCCTGTCATTTCTAGGATACTCCGAGCAGGGAGAGGGGACAGCAGATGGAGATGGGAAGGCTGCAAGGACAGTGGCTCTCACCTGAAAAGATCCAGTTCGTGAATACTGGGGAGAACCATTGGGGCTGGTAACAGATTCTAAATGAGGAAGAACACAAACAAGCAAACAAAGCCAAGACTGTTAGTAATGAAAGCATCCTGACTGAAACGCCACCTAAACTCACCACTTCATCACCAAGCAGCTCCCTCCACAAGCAGCACGAGAAGACAAGAACAAGGTTAACAGAGGCGTGAGCCAGGACCAGATCTGGATTAATAGTCAAGGTGCAAATGAATTTCCTTTGCTAGAAGAAAGCCAAGAATCCCTTCTTTTCAAGATGTGAAAGACCTCCCACATCCGCTCCTTTATTTTCTAGTTTCCTCTGGTGCAAGGCAGAGCTTAAGGTACAGAGCCAAGAAGCGTTGGTAATATGGGTTCAAAAGTTGTGAAATATGACAACATTATTCAAAGGAAAGCCCAAGAGAAAAGATCAAATAAACCAGAATAAAAAGTCCAGTCTAGATAAAAGCTGTAAAGATGCGCAGCCAGCAAATTCTGCAAACCACCACACAAGACTAAGGCAGCGTCTCGTGGAGACCCACCTAGGTATGAATTCCCAGGCAGGGCAGGACGAACAAGAACTGTGAGAACAATGCACACACACGACTAGAAGCACAAATTCTGTGCAGAGAGTCCTGCTTTGAAAGACAGAGGCAGGAGAGGGTGCAGTTCGAACCAGATGGGCAGGGGGAACCACTAATCCCAGGCCGCAGTGGCCTCAAGCAGGATGAGGCTCAAAGCGCTCCAGCTCTGCTGCCCCCTCGTCCGCAGCGCTCGAGATCCTGCTCGGCACTGCCTCGCGTCCCGCCGCGCCCAGCTCACCTCCTGATTGAACTGCTTCACTGGGCTTGATCCTGGCTTATCCACCCGCGAAGGGATCCGCACCTGCATTACAGATAAGAACAGATTATCCAGGGGCTGGATCGGTGAGCATGGGCACACACTTTGCTTTCTTCCCTAACAACCACGCACGAGAGAAAGTTTCCCCCGTTACCCATTCTAATTGTACAGAGGTTAGGAATAAAGGAAACAATCTAGAGTAAACAGCAACTTTAGCATGCAGAGGAAAAGGGAATCCATGTCCCACCTCCCTCAGTCTCCTGCTGAGTACGGATCATCACCAACACGTACCTGAATGACAACTCCCATCACCGGGAGGTTCAGAGTCTGTCCTGGCACAGGCGGCGGCCACTGATCGATCTCATTGCACACTGCAGGGACACGGAAAGAAAACAGTTAATGCAGAGGCCAATGCAGCTCATCCCGCTGCTCCTGTGAGTTCTGCCTATTTAATTATCACTTGTTTCTAGTGCAGAGACACAGGAAACAGTTTAATCCAAGGCTGACACAGCTCATCCCAGTGGTCTGTGAGTTCTGCCCACCTAATGATCACTCGTTCCTAGTTCACGTGTCCCCCTGGCTAGTTACAAACAAGCACTACGTCAAATAATTGTGCAGGTTTAGGTCTGACAGCTGCAGCACCGCACTGTGCGTTATCCATTGATAAACCATGATTCAGCTGAACAGTGCAATAAAGATCTAGACAGAGATGGAGCATGAGCAGTTTTTTCCCCTCTCTGGGAATACATTGTACGCAAAACTGACAGTGTCGTCTATTAATGCTATCAGACACTTCCCATTACCGCATCCTTTACAGCTGTTTATAATTTTGGCAAGCCAACCACTTGGCTGAAAGTTTCTCCCTGCTGGAGTTTGTTCCAGAAGGAACTCATTTGGGTTATTTCAGCTGCCTGTCAGGAACCTCCTGATAAAGCCTCTGTGAGGTTTCGGCCCCGGAGCCCTGCGCGGGTGCGAGCGCTCACCTGCCTCCAGGCACGGCTCCAGCTTGTCAAAGTATTCCGGAGCGATCAGCTGCAGCAACGACTGGAACAAGTTCACGTACGGAAGCCGCGACACCAGCACCAAAGACTGAAAAAAAGGCACATTTAGGAGTCAGAGAGCCCCAACATGATAGTTTCTCACACTGCTTATACTCACACTGCTTACTAGAGGGCGATACTTGAAAAAACGACATGAAGAACGTGAAAGAGCTCAAAAGCAGCACTTTGAGGGGTGGAATTCTTGCTGTTGAGCTGTGAGGCTGCGGGAGAGCCCGGGTGTCCACACAGGGGAGGGGATTTGTGTTACATGAGCCAGCAAGCTGGCAGGTCCTACCCTGCAGCTCATAGGGTGAGGTTGGACCCAGCAAACCAGCATCTGGAGGAAGAATTAAACTAAACTGCCAATAGGGTCGAAGTGACCAAAGCAACTATTGCAGGTGGAGAAGCGCAAAGGAGCGGACAACTGAAACAGAGTAACTTGAAATAACGGTAATTTGTTTCCAGCAATGCCTTTTTTTGTTATTGTTTTGACTTCTTTTTAACACTTCTTTGGGAAATATATCACTGTTTTTTACAACTTTTCCACCTCAGCCCCATGGGGGGTGTTCATTACTATGCTGATTAAGTGAAAATCTCTGCAATAGTCATTTAAATACCTCATTTCCAACACAAAACTTTGCCATTGGAAATAAAAAGCATCCAAGGGTGACAATGTACTTGGCTGAGGAATTCAGCATGCCCACTGCTGTGTCCGTCCAGCACCGAGCAAGCGCTTCAGCCTCGTATGAAAACTGCTCAGCAGGTCCCCATCTTGGCCAGTTTCCCTAATCCTCCAGTTTTTGGGGTTATCAATCCACTGCTTTAGTGGAGATGAAGAACTAATTTCTGTATTAGCATTTCTCTCTGAAAGAACCTCTATGTCACTGCCTAGAGATGGAGAAGAGAATGGGATGGAACGGCAGCCCCATCTCCCAGCAGGGTCCCCAGGTGATCTGCAATGAAGTGTTCCTCTTTAAAAACCGTATGTCCAAAGTGAACTTGTTTGAGAGGATGGCATTTTAACCCCTCATGTGAGAAAAAACTACTGAAAGAGTCATTCCACGGACCCAAAGAGGAAAATGGACTTAGGATGGAAGTATTTTCCCTTTCTGGAAGCAGCCTGAGATTCCGCTCTCGGGCAGCACACCCATCTGTCTGAATAACACAAAGCCCTGTGCATTGTTGTGCTGAAATAAACAGGCAGTTTGTATTCTCTTCGCAGCGTCTGTCTCATGGAATGTGTGGCAAGACGAGGCTGGTGCGGTACCAGCACTGGCGGTGCTGCTGTTGGAAGCCATCGGCCCAGCAGGAGCCCCATCCCCAGACGGCTGCTGAAGAAGAAAGATTAAAGCAATTACGGGAGTGGGGTTAAGGCCTAACGAGCACGGGGTGCAATACTGAACACATCCCCTCGCTGGCTGCCGCACCGGAGCACGTCCTGAAGCAAATGTTTGAATACCTCATGATTCAGACAGCAGGTCACTGCTCATGTGATGAGCGCACCATGGCAACCGCATCCCGGGTTGTTTGGAATTACACTTTCCCCAGATTGCCGTTGGCCGTGACCTTTGCTGTTTCCTGCAGAAACACCGTGGGTGTCACGTAGGAAGCGGTGCTGGTTTACTGCTGGGGACAGGTGCCTTTTCACAGCTGCGGACCAGTCAGGAGTAGCAAGCTATCTGGTTTCAGCACTCACCTTCTGAAAATAACCTCTCTTCATGGAGCTGTCCTTGACTTGCCTGAAGTACACGTAGCCGAAGTAATGAGCTGCCTCCCGCTGCAAGAGAGACGACGGCACTGTTAGCGAGAAACGCGCTGCTGCTGGCGCCAAACCCTCCAGCCCAACCAAAAGCCAACGCCACTCCTGCTGGGACACAGCGACAGCCCTCCCGCCGCTCCACCAACGTCACCGCGCTCAGCTGGCTGCCAGAGTTTAGCAAACAGGCAGATGGAGAGGAGATACAGCTGAACTCACACACAACTCCAGGCTCCGGGTAGCACCTCCCACCGGTCCCTCTCTGCAGCAGAGACCCCCCTGCGGTGCTGGTCCAGCTCTGGGTCCTCAGCACAGGACCTGCTGGAGAGGGGCCAGAGCAGCCCCAGGAATGACCCGAGGCTGGAACAGCTCTGCTGGGGACAGGTGAGAGAGCTGGGCTGTTCAGCTGGAGAACAGGAGCTCCAGGAGACCTTAGTGCAGCCTTTCTGGATTTAAAAGGGGCCCATAAGAAAGATGGGGACAGACTTTTGAGCAGGGCCTGTTGTGACAGGACAAGGGGTGATGGTTTGAAACTAAAGGAGGGACATTCAGGACAGATATGAGGAAGAAATAGTTGTCTCTGAGGGTGGTGAGAACCTGGCCCAGGTTCCCAGAGAGGTGGTGGCTGAACCATCCCTGGAGACATCCCAGGCCAGGCTGGACGGGGTCTGAGCACCCTGAGCTGGTACAGATGTCCCTGTCATGGCAGGGGGACTGGGGGGCTGGGAAGGTCCTTTTAACCTAAACTATACTACAATTCTATGGTTCTACCTTCAGGGCCATCTGCTAAAGGGTTAATTGAGGTTTCCACTAACAGGAGCAGCTAAGTCAAGCCCCTGAGCTCACCCAGGCATCCCCCACTGCCACAGATGGGCTCCAAGTGCCAGTTTGCTTTGCCAGCTCCAGGCTAACCTGAGAGATGTCCTCTGCCATCCCCGATCCATTCCCCTTTAGCCGGGCGTTTACAGCAGTCCCAGCCAAACTTTGCCCAGGATGAAGCACAAAGCTGAGTGGTGCTTCCTTCACAGCACCCATGACAACTAAGGGATGCAATACAAGCCCCCAGCAACCATTTCAAACATGCTGAGCCTCCTGCGTTCCCACAGACGCCCGGCAGGAAGGACAGTTGGCAGTGCTGGACACAAACACCATCCCTAACGTCATTTTTAGAAGCCCCACAGTTTAAGTCACGTCACCTTTCTCTTCCCAAATATTATTTTTCCACAACAGAATCCAGTACTTTGGCAGTTCTACTTCCCTTACTTCTTTAAAGCCAGGTGAATCTGCGAGGCAGCATCCGATCGCTACAAAGCAGTAAAGACCATGTGTAAGCTGAGAAATCCCTAGACCAGAATTCAGGAAGAAAACATCCTCCTACTCGCTCTCAGACCAGCACCCCATTCCTGGACTGCAGATCACAAAAAGATCGCAACGTGTTAAAAAGGCACATGCGCAGGAAGCATCGCATCGAAGGAGAAAGCAGAAGAGGACAAGCTGATCCGATGGCCATCTGCTCAGTTAAAAGAAGCGACAGTGCTCAGCACATCCCTCCTCTGTGTGAAACAGACAGTTCACTGATGGAAAAACCACAGCTAACGGCCACTCCTGATATTAGTGCTGGGGTTTGGTTAAACCAGCCCGTGTACAGCGAGCAGAAGTGTGGGTCTGCGGCATGCCAGTTATTCTGGCTGGTGTTAGACACACAGGTCCTGCAACAAATGAAAAGAACTGGTACCCCTCAGAAGAGGTAACCATCTGATTTGCCATGGACAAGGAGATTCTCGTCTCATGGAAACCTGCACAGGTCGCCGTGCACTCTGCTGGATGTCACCTGTGTCCCACCGTCATCTTTTTGCTGTAGGAAGACATGACCACTGTTCTAATCTGAGGTCCCCCGGACTCAGTTCTGTCTCTCGGAGTAGCTGAGATTCTCAACACGGCCCTCTACAAAGTATTAACGTGGCAATAAGCCCCTGTGCTGAGAGCTCTCCCCTTTTCTGACTAGTCCCACAGCCAGAGAAAATGAGTATTTCCTGCAGAGAAAAACAACCGTAAGTACATTTGGCTTTTAAGACAACGGCACCGAGGTTTGCTCAGCAGCTCTGAGCAGCGCACAGGAGGCGACTGACCTGCAGCGTCAGCGGCGCTTCTCTGTTGTACTCGCCACCATCCTCGTAGTGCGGGGTCCTCTGGCCCCCCGACTGGCGCAGGCAGAAGCTGAACTGAGTGTCCCCCAGGCCACCTGGGACAGAGGAGATCGCAAACGCTTAGGGAGGAGTTCCAGTCAAGAGAGAGACGGAAAGTGGCTAAATCGGAGATGCTGACATCATCAGCAGTGCTGATTTACAAGAAAATCCAAAACTGAAAATGGAGAGTAACAGCATAAAGAAACCCCCAAAAAACAGTGCAAGACGGGAAGCACACGCAGCTGAACACAGGAACCGGAGGCATTAGGCTGAACCTGGCCAGGCCACCGCTGGGAATCTCACAGACATCAGCCGGTACCGTTCGTCCCCAGTACCTGCAGCCACCGCTTCTCACCCACCACACTAAAAACCGACAAACAGCCTTAGTCCGAGACCATCCAAGTGCTGATTTTACCAACAATCCCCCGCACAATGGCTCCAGCAAATGACCCAGATGGGCACGGCACCCTCACCTCGCAGGTCACGCCGCGCCGCTCGCCCCACGCGCGCTGCGTGCCGCAGGAATCACAGCAGCGGCAGGTGCTCGGGGTTCTCACGGGTCGGACGGGCAGAAGGAGCGGGGCTGAGGGCGCGCAAGCTGTCAGCAGTGCGCAAACACCTGAACACGCTCAGCTCGCTGAGCAAAACCAGGCTGAACGCAGCAAGGTGCGAGGGGGAGAGGACGCGGGTCCTGGCCACTGTCTGCAGCCACTCTGCTCCGGAGCAGACTAAAGGCTGCTCGGTGTGTTGTGAAGAAATTGCTACTAGTAAATAATCTACTTTAATAAAAGGGACATTTAGCCTGAGTGTCTGAGAAACAAGTGAAAGCACATCCTTAAAAACGCTTAAAACCAAACTGGGCAAAGCTGCAGAAAACAAACAGTCAGGACCCGGTCTCAAAGAAACAGGCACTAGGATGAATTAATGTGCTTATTTCTTATTGCTGCCCTTCTGATCTATAAATAAAACCTTTGGGAATGCTTCTGCTGTGAAAGCATCCTGTCCCCATCTATTTCTCTTCACCGAGCACTTCACTCACAAACACAGAAATGCTGACAGTCGACAGCTGCAAACCGTAGGGAATTCACCCTTCCTGATGATGTTTTACATTTGATTGGCACAGTGACGCATGAGTGCATAAGGTTCTCAGGAAACTGTCCCGTCGCCCACGAGATCGCGGATCCTATAGCCAGCAAGCAATTGAAACGACAAGAAGCCTCTTTGTTGTGACCCAAGGGCCGGGTCCTTGGGGATGTTGCAGTTGTAGAAGATCCAGCCCATAGGTCCCGCTGCACCGAGGCGATGACCCCCTCCTTCAGCCAGCACCCCATTCCCAACAGAGGCATGTCCCGCGGGCCGCGGCACGGCCGGCAGGCGCCACCTACCTGAGTAGGAGTCTGGGAAGGACAAGTAGCAGATACTGGTTTTCTGCAACAAAGAAAACGGCACAGTAAGAAACCTCCCCTGGTGCTGTGCAGGATCTTTAAAACCAGGGGGCAAAAACATAGTTATTACCTCTTTCTCTGTTAGCCTGAAGTCATGAGGATACACCAACTGCAAAAGAGAGGAGAGGCAGTAAGTTAACACCGCTGTTCCCTCCTGAGTTCTGTACAGACCTGTGAACGTCGCCTCCATACACTAAGTGCCTTATTTTCCCCAAAGTAATACATCCTACAAGAGCCACGGACCCATTCAAAATCCATCGACAGCCACCGCCCCGAACCTGCGCAGAATCTGCAGTTATCCCAGCGCATCTGGAGACAGCCCAAACGGCCTCATTTCACTGGGGTTTCCAGTTGCGAGTCGATGGCTCGGTGAACAAACAGCCCGGGACCCGCAGCCGCCGGCTCCGCGTGGTTCCTGGGCTGCAAACAGCCGCTTGCTCCAGGGCAGGCACAACAGGCCTATTGCGCTGCCGCTTGAAACGATGCTGGCACACTCACTCCACGCCTGGAAAGTGTTAATATTCATTTCTGCACATAAATACGAGTTTAAAAGTTGCCCAAAATAATGTTTTTGACTTGTATATTTCTGATTTTTGTTCGGCGGAGGGTCACTTTTTATTTTGATTTTTTTAAATCCTGCTAAAAAGTCACTTACAATTTGCTAATCCCACCAAATATCCCGAAGGAGCGAGCGAGGCTGGCGCCGTGCGTTGCTGAGAGGTGGAAACAGGTTCCATAGCCTTTAAATGAGAAGAGAACAGTGGGGACAGACTAAGAACGGCTTTGAAAAGGCAGTTCTGCAGAGGGGCGACGAGTGCAGGAGGAAGAGCCGCGGGAGGACGACCAGGCAGGGTGAGATCGCGGCGCCCACCGCGGAAAGAGGGCAGCAAGAACCAAGAGACAGCGGTCGGGACAAAGGTTCTGTGTGGAGAGACCAGAAAACAACATATCCTATGTACATTGAGCTATATGGACACTCACTTGGATATAGAGCCTTGTCTCCACGGTGAAAATGCTTATTTAATAGTCCTGAGTGACTTGTCAGCTACAGGCACCGTCACCAAAAAGCAGAAAATGGGCAGTGGGAGAAGTCTGGCAGGATTTGGAGCTCTGGTTTAGCTGCCCTGATTTGATCTGTTGTTAGAAAGACAAGCTGAGGTTTATTTGGTACAGAAAGAGGTGGGTCTGGCACAGGCTGGGAGATTCACGCTTGGTCAGCACAGCAGTGACAGCTGAACCGCGTCGCACCCCATTTATCAGCCAGCACTTCAGATAAGAGACGTGGTCAAGAATGTCAAAGCATCTGAGGACTCCAGGTTCACAGCCGAGCTCTGCGAACGCTGATGGTGCTGCTCCTGCATTTACGGCGATCCAATAAAAGGGAATTCAGTGCAAAAGTTCTCAGGTCAGGGCCAAGGGCAGAACTGCAAGATCCTCTGGCAAGATCTACAACAGAAACCACCACCCTGAGAAGTGGGAAATGACACAGCGCCAGCAATAAGGAGTTTCATGTGTCACTGGGCAGAGGACAGAAACCCAAACGCTTACAAATCTGGACAAGTGATCTCTATGGCCTTTTGAGCACTCGCTGCTCGGGAAATGCAGAAATTGCGGGTGGCTTTAAATAAGAAAGGAGCTGGTGCTGAATGCCCGGAGAAATGGAGAGGTGCCCACGGGAGCTGTGTGCGGCCGGCGGGCAGCGCCGCGGCTCCGCGTCAGCTGGGACTGCACTGGGGGCTCTGCTCAGCGCCCGGCTCCTCCGACACGGGTATAAATAGCGAGGGTGGCCCCGCGCCAGCGCTGGGAGCTCAGCGAGAGAGCTCCAACAATTCCCCGCTGATTCCTTGGCAAGGTCATCTCATCAGCCTCAGACAGCGAGCCAAATGAACATTGAAAACGGGGCTGATTAGCCTTCGCTTAGAGCTTCTCTGGAAGATGAAAGCTGCAAAAACACAAGAGCAAAATGATCACTGAGGAGCCACGGCGATGAGGCAGCACATGAGGCATGAGGAGGGAACCAAAGCTCCTCCGACGCTGCAGCGTGAACGATGAATTACAGCGACGCCGCGGGAGAAGACGCGGCTCTGCTTGCTGCATTTTCGCATTAGGCGACTGAATAAATTCTTGTCGGTATGACCAATTTAATGATCATGTACACATTTATTTTGTTAGTTCTTGTGTAGTAATGGACAGAGCAGGAACAGAGACTGAGACGTGTGATGCTGATCCATCGGGAAGCTCGGGAATCTCCCAGCATCGTGCTTTCTGCAACGCTTGCTGATGATCGGAACCCAAGTTCAAGAGTCAAGACAGACTTTTAATTCTCCTACTGCCTCTTCTGAGGGGGTTTTCTGCAAATCAGTCAGAGCAGAAGCAGACACCGATGGCCCCCAGCTGCTGCCTGGGTCCAACTTCAAGGTACGCCAAGCGAATGTTTCACCTGGAGACGTGTGCTCAGCATTCGGGGGAAAAAATTGAGAATAAAAATTGGGCCCAAACGCTCCTGTGTGAGCACAGAAACACAGATGGATGCAAAAATTCACTTATCACAGTTTTGAAAAATAGGCCTGATCTTCTGCAGCACCAGCCTGGAGCTGTGCAAAGCATCTGACACGGCCCGCACGACATCCCTGCCTCCAAACCAGAGACGGATTTGATGGATGGGACACTCGTGAATCAGGAACTGGCTGGATGGTTGAGCTCAAAGGGACCTGGGACCATGCAAACCTCAACATGTTCAGCAAGGCCAAGTGCAAGGTCCTGCACATGGGTTGGGGCAACTCCAATCACACATACCGGCTGGGTGGAGAACGGGTTGAGAGCGGCCCAGAGGAGAAGGACTTGGGGGTGTTGGTTGATGAGAAGCTCAACATAACCCAACAATGTGCACTCGCAGCCCTGAAACCAACAGAGTCCTGGTTGTGTCACCAGCAGTGTGGGCAGCAGGTTTGGGGGATCCTGCCCCTCTGCCCCGCTCTGCTGAGACCCCCCTGCAGTGCTGGTCCAGCTCTGGGTCCTCAGCACAGGACACACACGGAGCTGCTGGAGAGGAGCCAGAGGAGCCCCAGGAGTGACCCGAGGCTGGAACAGCTCTGCTGGGACAGGTGAGAGAGCTGGGCTGTTCAGCTGGAGAACAGGAGCTCCGGGAGACCTTAGTGCGGCCTTTCCAGACTGAAAAGGGCCCATAAGAAAGATGGGGACACACTTTTGAGCGGGGCCTGTTGTGACAGGACAAGAGGTGGTGGTTTTACTCAAAAGGAGGGAGATTCAGGCCGGACATGAGGAAGGAATTGTTGCCCTGAGGGTGGTGAGAGCCTGGCCCAGGTTCCCAGAGAGGTGGTGGCTGAACCATCCCTGAGACATCCCAGGCCAGGCTGGACGGGCTCTGAGCACCCTGAGCTGGTGAGATGTCCCTGCCCATGGCAGGGGGGCTGGGCTGGGGGGGCTGGGACGGTCCCTTCAGCACAAACTGTTCTGCGATTCTGTGATCTTTGCTTCCCCTTCAGTTTAACACTCTGACACATACTTCTGCGTTTGGGGCAGGGGTGAAGTCACAAAATACTTCCAAGATTAAAAAACCCAATCTAAAGCAGTTAGAATCCTAGTCACTAGAACGTCTGAAAAGCCAAATGTCCATAAATAATAAGGAACTTTTTATTTGTAAAAGCCCCTGGATATCTCAGAGGGAGCCCAAAAGGGCTTAAATCATGTCACAACTTGCGCTGCAGCTCTCCCTCCCATCAATGCTGAATTAACGAGCGCGGAGCTGACACATGTTGTTGAAAACCAATCCTTGCACTGAAGCTTCGCTGTTGATAACAGTGAGGGTGCCAAGTTCCTGCTGCTGCCATAGCAACACGGAGCACATCCCCGAACACGACTTCTGGTGACTCTGAAGTAACCTAGCTCCACAGAGTGCCTGTGTTTGGAGGGCTCGGGCAGGGAGGAGCCATGCTGTGGTGCACGGGGCCGTTGCGGAGCCGGGAGGATGCATTTGTAGGGCAAACGGCCGGTGGGGAGGGCAGCTCCCGCAGGACATGGACCGCTCGCCGGGGAGAACAGGCTCAGAAACACTTCTTCTCTCTCCCTGGTGGTTTTGCCATCTGTAGTTGACTATTTGAAGAAATGTAAATTGGTGGATGAGTCAGAAACAGTAATTATACCTCATTTCTGCATTAACCTATGTTTTCCTTTGTAACACCTTTCCTACCGTGTATTTAAATCACAGCAGAGCGGCATTCGCTGAATGTCAGGCCGATGGCACATCTACACAGCAGGACAAGCGCACAGAACACAAGTCACGCAACGGCCAGACACCCTGAACGAGCTCTGGGCTGTGAAGCTGCAGTCACAGAGGCCACCTCGGTCCGGGGTAATTCTGTCCTTCTGCACCAAGGACATACAACCCACACTGATCACCAACATGGCCTCTGCGTACGTCTGGGCAGCAAGGGAAGAAAAGAGACGCTTTATCTGGAAATAATCCGGAAGCCAGGAAAAAGACATCTTCAGGAAAGGACGAGGAGGGCTTGGCAGAGAAGCCTGAGGGACAGACGCACTCCGAGCAGAGCTGCGGGACATCCTGCGCTCGGACGGCACTCGGGACGCCGCATCTTCACACGCTGACTGACGTGAGGCCGCAGGAGTGCGGTGCAAGCTCAGGGCAGAGCTCTCCCTCCTCTGGCTCACTGTGCTGCGAGCACAAGGCAGCGCGGGCTTCCCCAGGTGTCGGTCAGTCTGCGCAATCCCAGGGCGTGCGAACGGCCCCTGTGCGTAAATCACCCTTTGGAGGGATACACACACGCGCACAAACCGCAGAGAGCTCTCGCGGGATCTAATCTCAGCAGCTACACCGATCCAGCAGTGTCCGTGGCAAACTGCCCGTGCAGACTCCCCAAGACTGAAGTGCCACGGGGCTGGGTGCCACAGATGCATTTTTTACCCCAGAAACTCGCAGTCGAGAGCCCAAATCCTAAAACTGCCCCTTCCCGGCAGCAGAAATCAACCTGCTTGGAGACAAGCCTCAGGATCCGGATCCAAACAACCAAGGCAACAGATGGAAACAGGGAATTAGCAGGAAGATAATGATGCTGTTTGACTACTGGCAACAGTGACATTTACACTTTTCCAAAATTCTGAAATGATTTTACTTGGAATTCCCTTGTAAGACAGCAACAGTTTGAGCCTTTTTGGTTTCCCAGCCCCATGAAGAACAGAACACAAGATGTTTGGCACACAGCTTCTCCTCCACTCGCCTTCCTCCCGGGTGTCTCGCCAGGACAGACCCCGTTCCTTGTCCAAACCCTTGCGCAGAGACAGAAACTCACAATGGGCACCCAAAGGAGACGCGATGGCGTGGCCTTGGCATCGTTGGCTCCAGATGCTGAGATGGTCCCAGGCTTCTTGGTCATTTACGTCACATGAGAAACATTTTCCCATCAATACTTACAGGCAAAGGAGAAAATGAAGAAAAAAAGCCAACCTTTCCGTGGATTAACAAACCATGTTAGTGCACACCTTGATCACAAAGTCCCCTCCTCATAATGCCAGACAGGTAGTAAAACTGGTCAGAAAGCACCTTTGTAGCTACATATTAAAACACACCTATGAAGCATTAAATTGTAAATGCTAATTATTACCCCAGTATTCACATCCTTTGCAGGGTATATCGGGTCTGGTTTTGCAGGAAAGACTACGGAGCATGTGAAACTTAGCTCTGCAGCAGATATTTTTGGGCTTCATGGAGAGAAACATAGTCCAGTATTCAAGGAAACTGAAGGGCAACAGGCTAACGTGATCTCTGCCGCTCTCCCTTCCCTCCAGAAGCTTCAGCATCACTTGAAAGACTGAAAGCCTCGACCCTCTGCAAAGCGTTAACCTCTCTCCACAAAGGCAAAGTGAGGAGTCCTTTCCCCAATCACACAACAAATATCAAGGAACTCGAGACAACGCCTTTGGTTCAGGACTATCCAGACATATCTGGTCCCCTTATGTTGCATTTTCTTAGAACACCAACCAGCTCTTGCCCTCGGTTACGTTACAAGCCTTGGGTATCACACTCCCTTCAAACCCGCTTTCAGAGGTCTGCCTGGGAATAGAGAAAAAGCATTCCAGCCCCTTCGCTCCCAGTTCGCGCTCCCTGGCCCCCAGTGACCCCCACAGCCCCTCAGACCTCCTGAGAAGCCTCTGACACTGCAGGTCAGGACAGAGCCGCCTCAGCCCCCGCTCCACTGCATCCCCTGATCGCCCCAGCGCTCCCCCACTCCTTCCCTGGCCTGGGACACCCCCTTCAGCCCCTCCTGCCGCCTGCTGACTCCACACCTCAGGTCTGTGTTTCTGAGTGAGGTTCACCCCCGCATCTGGAATCTTGTGTCCAGCTGTGGCCCCTCAGTTCCAGCAGGACAGGGAACTGCTGCAGAGAGTCCAGCGCAGCCACCAAGATGCTGCAGGGAGTGGAGCATCTCCCGTGTGAGGAAAGGCTGAGGGAGCTGGGGCTCTGGAGCTGGACAAGAGGACACTGAGGGGGGACTCATTGCTGGGGATCAAGATGGAAAGGAGCAGTGTCAGGAGGATGGAGCCAGGCTCTGCTGGTGACAACCAGGGACAGGACAAGGGGCAATGGGTGCAAACTGGAACACAGGAGGTTCCACTGAAAGAGGAGAAGCAACTTGTTGGGGTGAGGGTGTCAGAGCCTGGCCCAGGCTGCCCAGGGGGTTGTGGAGTCTCCTTCTGTGCAGACATTCCAACCCCCTGGACACCTTCCTGTGTAACCTCAGCTGGGTGTTCCTGCTCCATGGGGGGATTGCACTGGGTGAGCTTTCCAGGGCCCCTCAACCCCTGACATTCTGTGATTCTACCAGGCTCCGTAACCCCTTCCTGTGCAGCCCCTCCCCGCCTCCCCCGCCCCCCTGGCTCCATCCCCCTCCCCAGCCCGGCTGTCCTGGTTCCCCCGGCCCTGCAGAGCCCGGCCCTGTCCTGCCCAGCCCCCCACAGCCCTTGCCTGTCCCTGTCGCTGGTTCTGCCCCATCTGCTCCCCAGGCCGTTCTCCAGCCCTGCCCGCTCCCAGCCTCCGTTCCCCCAGCTCTGCCCTGTCCCCATCCCCCCCCGTCTCTGCTCAGCCCCACCGTCCCCTGCCCGCTCGCTGCCCCACACAGCGCCCGCTGCTCCCACACCCCGCCCGGCCCTTCTCCGCAGCGCCAGCGCCGCCCGGGCCCCGGCTCCACGAACTCCCCGGCCCAGACCCGCTCACAGCCCCGGCCCTGGCCGCACCTCCATGGCCTGTCCCAGCTCCAGGTCGAAGGTGACCACGCAGACACAGTCGAGCCATGCGGAGAAGCGGGCCCAGGGCAGCGGGGAGGCGGCGGCGGGCCGGCGGGGCCGGGGCTCGGCCCGGCACAGCGCGTCCATGGCAGCGCCCGCTGCGCCCGGCCCGCCCGGCCCGCCCCGCCCCGCCCCGCCCCGCCCCGGCGCGCCCCCCTGCGGCGCGGAGGTCCCGCAGCCGCGCTCGGCGCGGGGGTGTCAGCAAAGCGAATGGCGAAGGGGAAACCGGGGCCTTGGCGCGCTCGGGGTTGTCAGATTCACGGCCCATGAACTCTGTTCCCTCTCACATTTATTCGGTGCTCGGGGGGAGAGGACAGTGACATCGCGGAAACGCTAAAATATCAGCAGTAGATGACAGTTTTGTGGCAGGTTTCCTGGCTAAAACACGTTCACTTTCCTTGCTTCCTCGTCTTTTTTTGCTCATTTATTGCCAGGCTACGGGTCACAGAATGTGAGGGGTTGAGGGGACCTGGAAAGCTCACCCAGTGCAATCCCCCCAGAGCAGGAACACCCAGATGAGGTTACACAGGAAGGTGTCCAGGCGGGTTGGAATGTCTGCACAGAAGGAGACTCCACAACCCCCTGGGCAGCCTGGGCCAGGCTCTGACACCCTCACCAGGAACAAGTTTCTCCTCGTATTTAAATGGAACCTCCTGTGTTCCCGTCAGCCAGTTCAGCCACGGGGCTGCAGTGACAGAGGGTGTGAGGAGGAGGAGGATCCAGCAGCGCCCACCTCGCGCTGACCCACCAGCTCCTGCCCGCGGCTCCTCCAGTGCCGTCTCTGCCCAGTTTGTGCTGGAGAAGCCCGTTCACACCCCCTGTTCCCACTCCCCATTCGCACTCACTCCAGGGGTCACCCCAGCCCCCACATCAGCCGCGGGATTTGGCCATAAAGCCCCTTTGTTGGTCTGTAACACAAAGTTTCGATGCCTGATTTTGGGGAAAAGATGCACACGCTTCTGTGCGCTTCTTAGATAAACTGCATCATGAAGGTACAACCTGGGGGTAATTCTGCCCAAACCAACAGAATTGTCTACATTTCTATGATTTGCCTTATTAATGATTAGATCCTCTCAGCACTATAGAATTTCTGTCTTCTGGCTGTATGTCCAATACACTGATAGACTGAAAACTGGTTTTAGGATTCCGGTACTTGCCTGTCCCGTGGTTTGACTCTCAGAAATTGCCTCTGAGAAGAGAGAGCTGGGATCTGGGATGTGCGCTGAGCCCATGCCGCCGAGACATCCCCGTTCAGAGGAAAGGTGTGCGCTTCCATGTTGTTTTAAGTCTGCCAGCTCTTGTTCTGATACTTCTCAGATGTTGTACATACTTTTATTACCCTCTTTATTCACAGTAAATTTTCTTCTGCTTGGCAAGCCAGCAACGTGTGTGTGGCTGCAGTGAAACCAGATGTACAATACATCCCTTGGAACCTGATTAAAGGTGATTTTTATGATGGGACAAAGGATTATGGGGCGAAAAAGGTCCAGTATTTTTTATTCAGGTTATTTTTCTTATGTTTTCATCACGCCCCTTTTCTGTCAAGAATCAGCTATAACAACGGTTGGATTTTTTGCTTGTTTTCTTTGATAACTTGTCCTACACATTTATTAAGAAATTAAAACGCTTTAGGGTTGTAAGCAGGACCCAAGCAGACGTGTCTCGTCTGCAGAGACCTCAGCAATGCTTCACACGATCGCGGTGGCAAAACTGGCTGGTGAGGAAAGTCCTCGACAACAGGAAGACCAAAGAGCTCGTCCTCACGTGTCCGTATTGCAACAGCTCTATGACCGGACACAACGCTAATATCAAACAAGTCATGGAGCGTACTGTTTAGATACAGCATGCTGAGAGCCTATAGTAAATAATAATCGATATTACTTAGCAGTTAATATTACAATTTATTATTGGTGTCGGTGTAGCACCTCAGCACGCTAATAATGGGCCATGGCCACACTGAGCAAGGCACAATATCATCCCAACAAGGGGAGTGTGCGGCTTAAGTGTGAAGAAACAGGATGTCAAGGTAATCAAGTGTAAAAAAAATGAAAGCCAAGAGGATGCTGCTGGTCAGCACAGCATGCGATGGCCCCGCCGCATCCTCAGCCTAACCGTGGTGTTGCTGCTGCTGTTTGTTTGGGAAACAACTTCTGCCCGCGTGTGGCTGCCGCGCCACAACACACACAGGATATCTGAGGGAAGGCCGGGCATTTGATCTTTACTTTGATACCTCCTGACCATTTACACAAGCCGAGGACATGCCCCAGGGTGGTTTTGGTTTAGTGTTGTCTAAACACAAAAGCTTGTATAATTAATTTCCTCAGCTTGCCTTGAAACAAAAGCAGACTCCGAGTCCTGATGGGTATCTGGCTCTGCAGCCCTCCTGCAAGGAGGTGCTGGTCCTGTGCTCCTCCGGATTTCTGCAGGGAAAGCTTCAAGACGGTGTTTTCTCCAAAAGAGCAGCATTTAGATCGGCTCCGCGTGGAGGGCTGGGCCTTCTGAGCCTTCGTCTGCACCACACGGCGCATCCCAGGCCCGCGACGCGCAGCCGCTGAAGCGCCTCTGTGCCGCTGGCCCATATTTGGGCAGCAAAGGTCCTGCAGAGCTGGAGAAAGCGGCAGATCTGAGCCTCCCCGACGCCGCGGCCCCGCCGGAGCCGCCGCGCTGCGCAGGCACAGCCGCGTTTGCACGGCTCCTAAGCAACCCCGGTAAATACAGCATTTCGCAACCCCAACCACAGCGGTTGCTACACTTTCATCTATAATTATCTTCTGCATCAGAGCTCTCAAGAGCAACCGGCCTACCAGATTTTGCAGGATATTTTGCATTCGGCTTTAGTTCGCCTGCCTTTCCCCTTGCAATGCCAGTCAGGATAATATTCCCCAGACAAGAGGAGAAACATAAATACCCTGCAGACCAGAGGAACGTGCAATATGCTGTAAGCCAAGAAATGTCAGCTCGCCAGCCTCACTGCTGATTGCTGTTTATATTCCGTGCACTTCAGAGCTTTGTTATGTGAACAAGGCCTTATAACGTGCTCCAAAAAGCAGCCAAATATAATTCTTGGGGTTTGGAAAGCCCAATACACAATTATATTTAGGAAAAGAGCTTGTGACTCCAGTAGGACGAACTAAGACTTTTCCCCCCTCCCTTCAGTGTTTCTCAGAATTACTGTCAAAACTGCAGCTTGGCGATCCTGATATAACATCTCCTCCAGGCTCCAGATCACACTTCATTTCGAAGCCAAGAATAGAGCCCAGCATTCTTGATCATCCACATCCTATTTCTGGGCGTGCAGTCTCCTAGCAAACTGTGCACCTAAGCCCGCTCTAGGTGTGAGGCTTAGTAAGGCTCAGGCTCATTCCTCCGGCCGCAGAGCCGGGGAGCTGAAACCCGAAACGCTCGTTGCGCGGTGGGTCTGGAGACACGAGGATCCGTGCTCTGCCCACGTCTTTGCTGCAGCGATCCTTGGGCGTCTGACAAAAACTCCGGTTTTCATGCTCTTTCACCAAACTTCAAGGTCCGAATCAAAACCTCCTTAGAACAGGGTTCAGCGCTTCAAAGACACAAACGAACCCTGGCTAGCTGGCAGTCCAGCAAGTCACACAGCAAACGCCATTTAATGCCCTGGCTGCTTGATGTGTAAATGGAGTTGAGTGAAAGAGCAGCAGCTTTTCAAGTTCAGAGCCGTATGTTAACGACATCGTTTTGGTTCATTTGGAACCGACGGGAAACACATGCTCGATGCTAAGAAAAAAGTGAGAGCGTGTTCACCAGCCTCGCAGGCCAAAGGCTGCAGATTTGCATATGCAGGACGAAGATGCAATTACACACGCTAATGATGGGGGTGCAAACCCGACGGAAGCCGGGCCAACCGCTGGGCTGGGACGTGGCGTTAGTCTGGAACCGCGGCATTAGTCTGAAACCACGGTGTTAGTCTGGAACCGTGACGTTAGTCTAAATCCACGGTGTTAGTCTGGAACTGCAGCGTTAGTCTGAATCTGCGACGTCCGGGACAGGTCTGCAGCTGTGCGGGGAACACCGCGCTGGGAACCCTTCCCGTGCCCTTCCAGCGCCTGTGAGAAGGAGTTTTATACATTATACAGGTGGGATTGTTTCTAAATTGTCTGTATCCATTCTAATTGGTGTCAACAATACGTACATGACAAACTGGCACGGTGACAACTTTGCCATCTCGGGGACCTTGCGGCTGAGCTTCTGCGAGACTTTTGGACGGGGTGCGACGGCAGGAGGGACGACTTCGGGTGTCAGACTCAGCTGCCTCGTCCCACTCCGAGACAGGGAGAACCGAGGTCGCTCGAGGCCAGGACAGCGGCTCCATCCCAGCGCCTGAGTCGCTGTTAATTCAAGCGGAGCTGGCACGTTGGCACTTTACTCCTTTCTGTTCATTCTGAGTGACTTTCAAGGCGATTGGTGGGGAAACCAGGCTGAGAGAAAACACTTCGTAAACAGCAAAGCTGTTTCTTCTCCTTATTCACAGGCATTAGGATTTAGAAGTCAAGTCACGTTTTTGTAACCTGGTGAAACCACTGTACTGGCACAAAACAGTAAAAAGTCCTTAGGAAATTGACTGTCAAACTGTGAGAGAGGCAGTGCTGTTCTGAATGGGTTTTCACTGTATTGGAAACTAAATAATCATAAGATCACTGGAGATGCGTGTTTCTAAGTACACATCGGGCTGGATGTGGACAGCATGAATTTCAATAAACAATTGCCCTGGAAATGCTAAAACTGTTGGAGGAAGGACACTAAATTATCCGCTCCTTCCTGTTTAGGAAAGCTGAAACATCGGTGAGAGGACAATATCATGATAATATTTTTCCGTACTTGCATGCCGGTGTGGATTTTAACAACAGCAGGGGATGTGAAACCCCAAATTACCAAATTTTTATATGTGCATGAGTAGGCAAAACGCTGATTTTTCTGTTTGGACATGCAAGAGGTCGTACCTGCATTCAGCACCTGCATGTCAGCACGAGGAGCCGCAGAAGAGACGGATGGTTTGTGTGCAGAATATACCTGCCCTCGTAAAACAACCCGGGGCTCGGCCCCGTGGGTTATTTTGGGCGCTGGAGCAGCAATCCCTGTTCCTGTTCCTGCGTCCAGTGGGGAGGCGAGCTGGCAGCCCCCATGGCACGCTGTGAATTAGTGCGTTTCGTAGAGCTGGAGGAGCAGAGGAGGCTGTTCCAGAAGCGCTGCTCTGCACGGGGTGCGCATGGGGGAGGCTGACACAGAACCCCCGAATCACACTGTCAGGGGCTGGAAGGGCCCTGGAAAGCTCATCCAGTGCAATCCCCCCACGGAGCAGGAACACCCAGATGAGGTTACACAGGAAGGTGTCCAGGCGGGTTGGAATGTCTGCACAGAAGGAGACTTCACAACCCCCTGGGCAGCCTGGGCCAGGCTCTGACACCCTCACCCCAACAAGTTGCTTCTCCTCTTTCAGTGGAACCTCCTGTGTTCCAGTTTGCACCCATTGCCCCTTGTCCTGTCCCTGGTTGTCACCAGCAGAGCCTGGCTCCATCCTCCTGACACTGCCCCTTTCCATATTGATCCCCAGCAATGAGTCCCCCCTCAGTGTCCTCTTGTCCAGCTCCAGAGCCCCAGCTCCCTCAGCCTTTCCTCACACGGGAGATGCTCCACTCCCTGCAGCATCTTGGTGGCTGCGCTGGACTCTCTCCAGCAGTTCCCTGTCCTGCTGGAACTGAGGGGCCACAACTGGACACAAGATTCCAGGTGTGGTCTCCCCAGGGCAGAGCAGAGGGGCAGGAGAACCTCTCTGACCTACTGACCACCCCCTTCTAACCCACCCCAGGTACCATTGGCTTCCTGGCCACAAGGGCCAGTGCTGGCTCATGGTCACCCTGCTGTCCCCAGGACCCCCAGCTCCCTTTCCCCTACGCTGCTCTCTAACAGGTCATTCCCCAACTTACACTGAACCTGGGGTTGTTCCTGCCCAGATTCAAGACTCTACACTTGCCCTTGTTATACTTAATTGAATTTTTGCCCGTCCAACTCTCCAGTCTGTCCAGGTCTTGCTGCAGAATTTGCTTGGGTAGGTGGCGGCGTGTCCCCAGAAGCCACAACATGCCACAAAAATGCTTCATAAGCTCATTACCGTCCAGTAGCAAAACAGAGAAATGAAACTTCTGAGGTTGTACTATTTTTTCCTTCTTAATGGCCAGCAAGGTGGTAATTACCAGCCTGGGTACCATTACAAGTCTTGGAGCCCTTCCCTTCAAGCCCTTATACTAAAAAACAAGCATAATCTAGAACTTTGGGCCATTTAGTTACAGGTGAATTTTTTGGTGGCATTTCTGTGGCAAAACCCCCAAACCCCATAGTGCTTATACAGGGCAGTATAAAACTGTTGATTTTTTCCCCATGCCTTGCTGGAAATTCCCCCATTTTCCCTTGTTCTCAGCTCCATCCTGGGCGCATTTGCGCTCTGACGGCACATCTGTCCATGAGTTCTGAAGCAGAGACATCCACGTTAAATTTTAACCACATGTATTAATATTTGCAGGGCCAAGGCCTAACTAAGCCCAGTGAAGAAGACAAGACGCAGTGGTAAATCCAAGGGCAGGAGCTCACTTTGGAATTAAGAGCAGAACTGGATTGGTTCCTATTGAGTTCCTGTGCTGGCAATTAAAAGCAGTTTACTGAGGGACGCAGACAAATCTAGGCAAGGCAATCAGGAAATCTACTGAACCCAGCAGCAGCATGACTAAGAGATATCCCGGTACTATTCCCATCTGTCCCTTGGCTTGTCCCTTTCTCCTTCTTCTCCCCTTTTCCTCCTCTTCTTTCCCCTCCACATCCATCCCCACCTCCCAGGACACGGGGTACGGTGTCACCCCAGCGTTCACCCCCCAGCCCCACAACAGCGCTGGGCTCCAGTGCCTCCAGCACAGCCCGCGCCTGAGCCGCTGGAAGCAGGAGCTGCAGTCCTGGGGACAACAGGGGGACACGAGCCAGCGCTGTGCCCGGTGGCCAGTGGAACCTGGGGGGTGAGGAAGAGTGTGGGCAGCAGGTCAGGGAGGTTGTTCCTCCCCCGCTGCTCTGCCCTGAGAGGCCCCATCTGCAGAACTGGGCCCAGTGCTGGGCTCCCCAGTTCCAGAAGGACGAGGAGTCACTGCAGAGAGTCCAGGGAGGGACACGGAGATGCTGAGGGGTCTGGAGCATCTTTGTGCCGAGGAAAGGCTGAGAGAGCTGGGGCTGCCGGGTGGAGAAGAGAAGCTGAGAGGGGTGTGATCAATGATCAATATGTCAGGGTGGTGTCAGGATGGAGCAGACTCTGTTCATGGTGCCCAAGGCCAGGGTGAGGGGCAGCGGGCACAGACTGAAGCACAGGAGGCTCCATGTGAACATGAGCAGCCACTTGTTTGCTGGAGGTGCCAGAGCCTGGCCCAGGCTGCCCAGAGCGGGTGTGGAGTCTCCTTCTGTGAGCCATTCCAGCCCCTGGGATCCTGTGTGATCTGCCCCGGGACCCTGCGGGAGCAGGTGGGGCTGGGGACCCGCAGAGCTCCCGCAGCACTAACAGCCTGGGCTGCTGGCACTCTGGGGTTCCTCCGGGGCGACCCCAGGGCCGCCCCCACCGCAGCTGCCCGGGGATCACAAGGACTTTCCCCTTCTCGCCGCTTCTACGTCCATTTACTTAAATGCAGCGGCCACAGAAGAGCTCCCGCTGTCCCCATGTCCCCCGCGGTGTCCTGCCCTCCTCCCGTGCTGGGCTGTGTCCACCCCGGTGTCCTGCCCTCCTCCCGTGCTGGGGCTGTGTCCCCCGCGGTGTCCTGCCCTCCTCCCGTGCTGGCGCTGTGTCCCCCGCGGGGCCTGCCCGCCCGTCACCCAGAGCCACCTCGGGGACCCGGGCCCTGTCCCCGTCCGCAGGCTGCGACCTGTCCCCTTGTCCCCAACCCCGCGGCCGAGGCTGCGGCCGCCCCCCCCCGCCCCGCCCCTTCCCGCCCCCGGCCCCGCCCACCCCGCCCGGCCCCGCCCTCCCGCCCCCCCGCGCGGCGCTGGGCAGCAGCGGGGCCGCCGCCATTTTGGAGGCAGCCGGAGCTCCGCACCCGCCGCCTCGCCGCCCGCTGTCAGCGCAGCCCCGGCCGCCGCGCCCCGCCTCGGCCGCGGCCCATGCCCGCCGGGCCGCCGGCCCTCGCAGCCAGGCAGCGCGCCAGCCGCCCCGCCGCGGGGCGGAGGGCAGCCCCGCACCCTCAGCAGGTGAGACCCGCGGCCGAGCCCGCCGCCCGCGCCGCCGAGCTGTCACCGCCGCCCGCCCGCCCTCCCGCCGCCGCGCCGGGGCCGACCCGGGGCTGCCCGCGGGCTTGGCCGGGCCGCGGGCTGCGTCCCCCGCGGCCGCTTCCGCCTTCCTGCGCGGGGCCGGGGCGGCGGGCCCAGGGCCGCGGGGGCGGTGCGAGGCCTGGCCGCCCCCCCGCCCGGCCTCCGCGGCGGCCCCGGCCCCGGCACCCCCGGCCCGCCCCGGAGCGCCCGAGGGGCCGCTCCCCGCGCCCAGAGGAGCCGCTCGCCGCTCCCGGAGCGCTGCCGGGCCCGCAGGGCCGCGCCGCCGGCCTCGGGCTTGTTTCCTACCTTGTTATTTTGTTGTTGTTCCTCAGCCCGGAGCCGCCGGTCCCGGCCGTGCCGCCCCCTGCCCGCAGCGCTCCGCTCGCTCGCCCTGGCCGTGCCCCGCCGGGCCGCTCCGCGCCGGCTCTGCGGTAAACCGGACTTCATGCACGTGTCACAGTTTCTTTTCTTTTTTTGCTGTTTTGTTTTTGGGGGAGGCGTCGCGGGGATCCAGGTTCTGGCGCCTCACTGCTGGGCAGCTGTTTTGCTGTTGCTGCTGGGGCGGGGGGGTCAGGCTCCGGGGCCCCGCCGGGCTCGCTGGGCAGGGCGGGGATCGGTGTCGGCGCACCGGTGCGGTTACCGTGCACAACCGGGGCTGGGAGCTGCAGGGCGGGGATCGGTGTCGGCGCACCGGTGCGGTTACCGTGCACAACCGGGGCTGGGAGCTGCAGGGCGGGGATCGGTGTCGGCGCACCGGTGCGGTTACCGTGCACAACCGGGGCTGGGAGCTGCAGGGCGGGGATCGGTGTCGGCGCACCGGTGCGGTTACCGTGCACAACCGGGGCTGGGAGCTGCTGGGCTCGCCCCCCGGGTCACCTCACCAGCAGATGACTGCTTGACAAGCCCCGCGCGGGCTCCCGCCCTCAGTGAAGGCCTCGCTGCAGCCAGTTAGAAACACAAACTAGGAAGTGAAAAAGAGAAACCGAGAACTTGCAGGCATCTAAGGTATTTTTCATATCATCTCCCACTTACAAGTTAGCATTTTAAAAACTGAAGCTTGTTTTCATAGCGTCCTTTATTTTTGCCCTCAAAACACCCAAGAAAGTTGTGATTGCGGTCCTGTGCAGGGCTGCGCGTTTGAGGCCAAACATGTAAACACTCCCTGGCAGGTTTTAGTGATGAAGCGCTGTTGTGAGAATGATGGGAGAATAAACATGGATGGTTTCTCTTATTACTCTGACACTTAAAAGCAAACAGTCGACCAGAATACATGAGTGGTAAAAACAATCTGGTGGATGGTAGTATAGCGATTTCCATAGCAACCAATGGTGACAGCATGGTAGGCAAAGATACATTTTGGAATGGGCAGTAGTGTCACGTAGTGATCTCTACAGGTTTCAGTGACCCCGATAAACATGCTTGGGAGCAGATGACTGAGGGTTGGATAAGAACAAAATGCTCTGAAATTGAAAGCTTGCTTCGTTTTTCCTGCGTTTGATCTGCAGACGCATTTCTGGTGACTTTTGTACTTTCTTGGTATCACGTTGCAAATTCGGGGACCAAGGGCAATGTCCTGTCTGGAAATGTTGGAAATTGGTGGTGCTGCAGCGGTTTGTGGGAAGAGCTGGGACTGTGGCGAGCGGTGCCAGGCAGGTGGAGCAGCAAACGGGGGAGGCTCGGGGAGGCTCCTGCAAACCTCAGGCAGGGGAGCGTTTGTTCTGGGGGCGGCGTGGGGCACCAGAGCATCCTCCTGAGCCCACTGCCGCTGTGGTGCGGAGGGACAGGCTGAATATCTTGAGTTCATAGGTCAGAAGTTGGAGGCTGTCAAAATGAATAGCAGAGAGAAAGCTGTCGTTAAAATCTTGTGTTTGGAGGTTTGTCTGTTTGGTTTTTTTCCTAGTAAGCATCGTCAGTCTGTAAATGATTTTCAGAAGGCTCCAGGTTGCTGTCGGGAGCAGCACAGCCTCTTTTGCTGTGCTGGGGATACAGCAAATCCCTTTACGTTGAGGAGCGGGACGCGCTTTCTTACCCCGTGTTTCTGATAATAAGGTGTGCACAAGTGTAAGTGTAGAAGCTGTAGATTATATGTTGGGGAAAATGACTTCAGAGACATCATCGAGTAGGATGTTTTCTTAACACCGCGGCTTGGAGTCTGAAGTGTTGGTGCTTGAAGGGCAAGAGCTACAACAGTGTTATGAGCTCAGCCATAAAAACGGGTGAACTGGAATGCCAAGAAATGGAAGAGTATTCTGTTATAGTAAAAGTTTCTGAGGCAATAGTAGAATGACGAGAAGAACTGGGAAACTGGGGTGTAAATGTCACGGGGGAAAGGGGTGAGGTCAGTGGATTGAGAGCGAAGCAGCAGCTGAGGGGTTGACAGAACTTCTGAGAACTTTACAGGGACGGATGTTTGTGGGAGATCTTGTTTTGCTGGGTGTAAAATTATTGAAAAGCTGATTGAGGAGAGCAGAGCTAATAGGCTGTGTTAATGAGCGGTGTCGGCCAAGCAGTCAGATATGGAGCCACAGTTCACTCCTAGCCCTATTTATAGGGTAACACGTTTCTGGTCTTAATTATGCTTTATGAGCCGGGAGTGGGTTTGACTTTGTTACCTCCTTTTCACAGAAAATCTGCGGATGTCGGTGGGTTTATATAAGGCTCAGGGAAAGAATGTGGCCTCTGTGTGACCAGCAGGAGCAACAAAGGAACATAAGTGTCTTCTTTGATTCAATATTATTAGAAGCAAAAGTATGTTGTCTTTTCTGGCTGCTGTCATGTTTCTAGGGCGCTTGTTTCTTTAATTGCGATTTTCTCTTTCCCTCTCCGCTGTGTTCCTCCCACCATCCTCCCCTCCCCCTGTGATGGACTTTTCTCCTCCTTGTTTTGAGCAGCTCAACCAGCCAGCAGTGCAATAACCAATATTGACATTATTATTACATGCCTTGGCTGTTTTTACCTGTATGTTAACTCTGGTGTGGGGGCAAATAAATATTGTTTATCTCGGGAAACGAAGCTTTCGTAGCCAAGGTTCAAAATCTCAGACAGAAAAAGCTCGGATTTTTGTGGAATTCAGGTCAGGTCTGCAAATGGGAAATTTGACATCACTGGCTGAATTGGCAGTGACGTTTCTCTCTTTTTGCTTGTTAATGCCATTTAGCCCTCGATAAACTGAGGCAGCGCAAGTGGCTACAGTATTAAATGGCTGCGTGGCACTGCCTGGAGCCTGCCTGAAATTGTCTTCTCTGGCAGGAGGTTCTGCGGAATAAACTGCGCGTGGCCCTGCGCTTGGGAAAGGGCTGTCAGCAACCAGAGCTGGGTGGCTGGGGCAGGAGGGAAGTTAAAATCGCCACCCAGCGTGGCAGCTCCGCAGCTGTTGAGCCGTGGCTGTTCACTCTCTCTCTCGGTATCTCTTTTCCCTGTTTCTGCTCGTTTTGTGTCCCGCGCAGCGTTGGGAGCTCTGCGGGGGCCTCTTCATGTCACCATGTCGCAGATCTCGCGTTTCTTACCCTTCTGTCCGTGTCCTGCGCTTAAGGACTCGATCTCATCTGGACAGCAGGGGAACCGGAAGGCGTGAGAAAATACCGTGGTGGTGAAATGGCAAAGTTCAAGAAGTTAGTTCAGCCAAACGGGCAGAGCTCAGAACTGTTTCCTTACTGAGGCAAACTCAGAACCCTTCACTAGCTCTCGTCCTTGTAGGCAATTGCGTGGTTTGCAAAGAAAACTTTCCAGAAATATTGATCGGTTGAATTCAAGGTTTGTGTTCAGTTGGCAAATCTCTCTGCTGCTCTTTCCAGAATGCCTATGCTACTTGTCTTTTTTTAATATATATTTTATTTCAGGTCCGCAGTTTGCTGCTGTTGAGCGCTGTGGCCTGCAGTGACACTGAGAACCGTGAAGTCACTTTGAATCTGATGTTGTTTGGCAGAATTAGGAGCGGGAGCAGCAGCGCAGGGACTGGCGCTGCTACCGGGAGCAGGACAGAGAACCGCGGAGCCGTGGAGCAAAGCAGGTCCTGGAGCTGCAGCTGACAGGGAGGAAGAGGGAAATACAACACAAGATATTTCAGTTTCGGTTTTGTCTTTGATTTTTTCTGGTAGACTGAATTATGTTAGCTGAGAAAACGTGTGACGGCTATGCCTTGACATTTGGTGATAAGAGACTTGGATTCTCTTCTGCGTAGCAGTTTCTTTCTTTTCATTCCTCATAGTCTTGCAAAACCTCCAGATCGTTTCAGCTTCTTCCTTCAATGTGCAGCAGGGTGGCATGAGAAAGGTCACATTTCTTTAGCTGTTTACTTTTCTTCTCTCGGAAGGTCCTCTGGTATGCCACCTGATAGGTGATTTCATGGCGAGACAGAGTTCTTTTTTTTAGAAGGACAATTAAGACTCTAAACTAGCAGGTTGAAAACTGTCTCCTGACTCCCCGAGCTGGAGGACCAAGGGTGCAGTTCCACAGCGACATCCACGGGCCCCGCTCCCGGTTGCCATGTGTTGGCATTAATATTTGTGTCACCATGCGGTGCAGTCCCTGGATGTCCCTTGCTCAGGGGGTTCTCAGCTGGATCAGCTCCTTGTGTAGTTGCACAAGCGGCGGTGACACAAGGGAAGATGGCGGTGACACAAGGGAGGACGCAGGAACGTGTGAGCCGGGAAGGCGAGGAGTGAAAAGAGCTGGATTTAAATAGGGTGGGGTTCAGTTTAACTAATCCAGGTTTGCAGCGCAAGGTGTTGCTGGTTTGTCCCACGGTCCCAAGCCTTCCTCCCCTTCCCCTCTTCATCCGCTGCTGCTTTATTTGGCTGACCAGGCGGGGTGGGACCAGATGAGCTCCGCTGCTGGAGCTTGGGCTGGACAGTAAACGGAGTTGGGAATGGTGGGGCTGCAGGGGTGCTACTGCTAACAAAAGCCAGGATTCCGCACTAGAGTCAATCAGACTAAGCCTAGAATGAAATATTCAGGTCATGCTCAGTCCCAGGACCTCAGCTCCTGAGTACCCGATTAATGGGCAGCAGATGCTCAGTCAGCACTCTACTTAACAAGTTAGAAAATACTAAATGATCATTCCAGCTTAGTTCTATTGCATCTTATCCTTTTTTTTTTTTTTTTTTTTTAATATGAAATATTGTTTTTCTTAGTGCTCGGTTGTTTTTTCCTACTTCTTCATTGTGTTTCGGACCCTGCCTTCACTTTGCAGGGGCTGGAGCCCTCTCCCCAGAGTTCCCCCACGTTATCTCTGGTGCACATGCCTACATCCGAGGAACCCAGTCAGGATTCCTTTTTTAGTCAACGGAGGGAAACAGATGCTTATTTTCTCTTGGTGCAAAAGTCTGAAATAGAGCAGAGTTTTGCTGTACAAGTGCTCATTTCTCTCCTGCTGCACGGGGAGTCTGGCTGACTAATTCACATTAGTCATCCAGAGCATAAATACCTGAACGTTCCGGGAGGCAGCTCCTGGTGCAGGACGCTCGGCAGAGGTTCTGTGGGGACCTCCTGCTCTGGGGGGGTGTCCCCTGTGGGTCTGGTGGGGGGTGTCCCCTCCTCAGCCTGGTTCCATTGCAGGTGAAGGCCGCTGGGTGTGTTCTGCAGTGTGCTCTGCCCTTAGCACTCTTTGATGAAGCTTCTTCCTCTTTCATCGCTGACTGAGAAGTTCGAAAGCAGCGTCTATAAATGATTCAGAATCATATAGTTGTCGATTTAAGACTGATACAACGAGCAAACTGAAGTTTTTAGTGGTATGCGTGAGCAGCAGGTTGGTTTTGCAGGCTGTGCTGCAGCCGTGGGGCTGGCACCAGGGGGGCAGCTGCTCCGGGTGCTGTCTGCCCAGCCTGGGTTGTGGAGATCGCTGACTGCTGCTGCAGAACGCAGGATTTGTCCGTGTTTCCTCAGTGCTTGGCATGGAGAGCATCCTCAGCTGAAAAGGAGTTTATCACTGTTCTAGGAAATGTAAATATTGAGTTTTTTCCTTGTGCTGTCTCTAAAGTCTATTTAATTATGACCAGGCCTAGAGACTGTTTGGTGTGTCTGAGTTTTGTGAAGACTCAAGGCCGGAGGAGCAGAGTAGTTTACAAAAACACAAAGGGATGCCAGATTTTGCAGGAAGGCGCGTAATGTTTTAGGGCTGCGGTGCCAGGAATAAATGCATATTCGATTTCATTGATGTTACACTGTACCCACTGTTTCCTCTTACAAAATAGGCAGCTAATGTCAGTACTTCTGTTTTTCCTGTTTCTTCTGTCGTGTCTCTTCTTATCTGACTGTAGTCCCTCTAAAAGAACTGTTCATTAGCGTCAATATCTGTAGTGCTTTCAGTGTGGCCGCTTTCATGCACTGTCCTGTTTTTCCCCTCCGTTTTCAATAGCAGCGCTGGTAGAGAGTGACGTGTTTTGCAGAGAGAGTCCTCACCGCTTCCACTTCAGTTTGCATGAGTGAAATGGTTTTACTTAATTGAAGTGAACTTATAAGGGCCGTTTTCTGAAATACCTGGCAGAAAACGTTGTAATGAAGCGGTGCAGTTCTCAAGAACAAAACTGTCGAATGATTTTTAGTCCTAGAAGAGAGCAGCTAGTAAAAATATTGAGCGTATGCTTGGGGTTTACATATATGCGGGAGTTTTTACAAGGAACTGGGAAGTGAAACTGAATCACCTGGTAGTCACAGGCGAACTTTGTCACGCGAGAGCGGCGTGGTTGCATAACCGCGGTTTGTTGTTAGAGCTGCTGGACTGTGCCCCGGTCATGGAGATATTATTTTGGGAAAAGCAGAAACTTCACCAAATCACTAACAACCAAACACCGGCCTTAGTGTTTGGAGAAACAGGAGGATCTCAAAGGCCGGTGATGAAAAGAAACCAACTTCTGGTGAGCTGGGTGTTGAGGTGCTGTAGAAGAGGGGCTGGTCTTGCTGCAGGGAGGCCGCTGCAGTTCCTGGGAGTGAGCGGTTCAGGCTCCTGGGGAGGAGACGGAGCAGGCCAGGCAGTGCTGCTGGAACGGCCGTCTCAGGTCATCTCGGGGCAAAGTCATGAGCCCAAGTAACATGGACAGTGTTATATAGTTATTGCAATGGATGCTATGCCTGAAAATGGCAAAATATTCTGTGTGTTAGGGACAATTCTGAGGTATGTGATTAAAGAAAATTGCAAGGCAGAAAAGATTAAACCCCATACTGGTGTATTTTATAAAAAACAGCAAGGGGAAGTCTGATGATACCCGTGGAATTGTAAAGTATTTCTCGTTCACGATTTTTGGCATGTATAGAACTTGTGAAGCTTGATGTAGGGGATGTTGATCAGGCCAAGCGTTTGTGTGGGTGTCTCACCTGTTTAAGTAAGAGAGGAAAACATTTGTCTGTGTGTAATGCTTAACACCCCCTTAACGTACTGGGAGTACGTCGGTGGAACGGAGAGAAGCCCTTCCTGCGTTTTCTCTTGTTCTTCAGCACGTTACATTCCCGTAGTCCCGCACTGGCTTTTCTGTACGTGGTTCTGCTCCGCGTGCTGACCCTGCTCTGGTGTCTGCACAGCGCCGTATGGCACACGGGCCTTTATCCTGCTCTTCGGATACAGAAGCAACAGACATGCTATATAAAATGTCACTATAGTGTCTTCCAGCTGAGGAGAAAAAAGCACACCTTACTTGCAGACTTCATAGGAAGCAAAAAGAACCACTCACCTTGGAAAGGATTGATTGCGTCTAGGTTCCTCATGGGTGGAGAGGTCGGGTTTGGAATGAGCTGGGAGATACTTCACTCCGGCCAAGTTGCTTGGGAGGCCCATGAGGTGCTGGGCGTTCCTGTGGGATTGGTGCTGGGCGTTCCTGTGGGATTGGTGCTGGGTGCTCTTAGGGAATTGGTGCTGGGTGCTCTTAGGGAATTGGTGCCGGGCGTTCCTATGGGATTGGTGCCGGGCGTTCCTATGGGATTGGTGCCGGGTGTTCCTGTGGGATTTGGTGCCGGGTGTTCCTGTGGGATTTGGTGCCAGGTGTTCCTGTGGGATTTGGTGGTGGATGTTCCTGTGGGGTTGATGCTGGTGCTCTCAGCACTGCAGAGAACGTGTCTGTAGCGATGGGGCTGACGTTTCTGTTGCTCGGAGTCTGCTTGGCTTGGAACTGGAGTTCTGACTTGGGAAGTGTTGTTCAAATAGACTTGGGGTGTTATATAGCAATTAATATCTTACCGTGACTCCTGGTAGCTGAATGTTGAGTTGCAAACCAAGCAAGCGGGAATTGGTGTTTTGTGGGATCAGAGGCGTTTGCTGAGATGATCCTGTGTTCCTGTGACCGTCAGGACCTGTGTTCTCTGAGGTATTTCTGGAGATCCACAGTACTGACTGACGATCTGTTGTGCAAGCTTGGTGTTCATTTATTTTCCCAAAGTTTCTTTATTAAACTTTGAAAGTAAGTGTCATCCCTTTCAGTCATCTGAAATCTTCGCCTTCTTGTTACAGATTCTGTGCTTTTTATTTGTGTTTTGGGTTATGATTAAGGCTATTTAGTTACAGTGTGAACAGTGTCTTAGAATTTGTGCCTAAAGCCAGAGTTGGAGATGCATTGAAGCTGTTCCTGCTGGCCCTGCGCGCCCCCGTTCCGTGGCCCTGCGCACATCCGTTCTGTCCCTCCTGTCCCTGCTCACCCCCTTCTGTGTCCCTCCTGTCCCTGCTCACCCCTGTTCTGTCCCTGCTCACCCCTGTTCTGTCCCTGCTCACCCCTGTTCTGTCCCTGCTCACCCCTGTTCTGTCCCTGCTCACCCCTGTTCTGTCCCTGCTCACCCCCGTTCCGTGGCCCTGCTGTCCCTGCTCACCCCCGTTCCGTGGCCCTGCTGTCCCCTGGTCCCCCTGCTCTCTGGCTCAGCCAGTTCTGCAGCTCTGCTCCCAACCACATTGTGGGGTGATCCACGTGACTGTTTTTTGGCTAATACCACACGGAAATGGAAAACACCTTTTTTTTCAGCAGTGCAAGTTGAAGTACATGGCACACTGTGGCCTGCCATCACCATCGCGTCATTCTGCTCTGTGATGTCAGGAGCGACCCGAGCTGTAGAGTTTACCTGTCCAGGTGAAGCCTCTTGAACTCCAGAGGGTGGGTCTGAAATTTCCACATAATTGTTTTCCGTTCAGGGTATAAATACGGTTTAAATGATGCCATGCAAGGCAAACAGGCTGGTAGTGCCTTGGCATATGTGAGGTTTTTCTTGGACTGTGTCTCTATGATGTCCTGAAAGGTGAAGAAAATGCAAAGGGATCTGTTTAATATCCAGTTTAAAGCACTGGTTTGTCACGGTTTTGGTGAAGCAATATCTGCCTCGTGTCCATGCAGTCTGGTTGGTAGAACAGCGCGATGTCGGAATATTCTGGTAAGGACTGCAGCACGCAGGAAGCGTAGATGGAGCCACAGGAGTGGGTTTGAAGCTTTGCACTGGTGTAAAGGGCCATGAAAGGATTGCAGGCAGTTGTTCTTGCTCATCTGAGGCCCTTGCGGTGCCGATAAGACAGGTGTACCTGAAACGTACAGCTCTTCATCTGGTAAAGCACAACAGGAAACTTGAGTTTGCAGATGCTGCTGCTTCACTATCTAATAGGCTGAGCGGAATGATGTTTCTCTAGTAAAATTGCCTTATTCTGTGTGTGCAGCATCCAGTGATCAATGTGGTAAATGACTTTGACAAACTGGGTTTTGTGAAAGATGCCGTTTGTGTGCCCCACTGAACACCAGCGTCTCGCTCCTGAAGTCATAATCTAAATAATAATGATTGTTTCTGAAGAGTTTAACTGTGGTGATCCAGGAAAAAATAATGTATTGCTTAAACAAGGTGCAGTAAGCAGTCTGCCCAGTATCTCAGTGCTGTTTAATGGGAGTCCTGCGCTTAAAATCCCCAGGATTTGGTTCAGTTTGCTTTAACAATGATTGTGTGTCAGCTTTGGAATATTCAAAGCGAGGTGCAAACCTTACACTTGCAGGCTGATCTCTAAAGTGAAGCCCAGAAACCCCGCAGGGTTCCTCTGGGGAGAGGGACAGGGGGGAGCACTGCAAGTGTGTGACGATTGCTCTGAAATGAGCAGTGATTGAGGAGACAGGTTAGAAGGGCTGAGGTAACTGTGCCCTGGTAGGCAGTGTGACCAACCTAGATAAAAAGGCTTTTTTGTGCCATTATGTTCAGGTTGAGTTTGGTGTATTTTCTGACTGGGTTTTCCCTGCATCTCTTGAAACATCGCAGCTACTTCGGTGTCTGGGTGTGTTGAATTTAATTAAAAATGTAACATTTAAATGAAGAAGCTGTGCAAATGTTGTCCTTAGCATGGGGTAGGGCGTCAATTAGAAGGCTGTTTAACTAGATACCAGATGAGGATAAAGTTGATCATCAAAACAAAGTACTTCTTGATATCATCTCTTTATTAGGGAGCTTCAGAAGCACAGAATAATTAGAAGTAGCTCTTAATTTAGTGTGCGTATTTGTACAACAGACAAGCCTTCATCTTTTTCTACCTTCAGCAGTTTTTTATTAAAAGCAAAGAAGCCCAAGACAGCCCCGGCTGTGCTGGTGGAAGAGGCTCCTGCAGAACATGTGGCTGCTGCCCGTGCCCACGAGTGTCGGCGTCCTGGCGCTTCGTTTGGCAGCGGGATGTTCGGGGAAAACGCAGAAGTTCCTATCGCCGGCTCAGAGGAGGAAAAAGAGCAGGCTCCTGGCTGGCTGGCCAGTACTGTGTTGGTTAAGAGTAAATCTCATCTAACAACGCAATGTGCGTTGAAGTGTTTTCAAATCAGCAGCCCATAGATGCGATCTCAGGAGGCTGAAACACGTCTTTGGTGACATGGTGACATCTGCAGATCCATGGGATCCTCCATTGGGTGTTCCCATCTTCCCCACACGTTCGCTGTGGCTGCGGAGCGAGTGCTGTGTGTGTACAGCGGCCCTGGGAGGTTGGACAGTGTTTCTGAGGGGAGTAGGGACGGAGATTGTCTCCTCTTGTTGCCTCATGCTGCGGGGAGAGGCACAAGGCAAAGCCCGGACGCGGTGGCAGGAGGACGCGGTGCCAGGACAGGTGGGAGCTGCAGGAGCGACGGGCAGAGCCGGTGCTGCGGGCTGGGTTTTGGTGCTGCCGCCTGCAGCGCAGGACTCTCCATGCTGGTGTGGCTGTGGCTGAGCACGCAGTGCTGGCTTCAGCAGTGCTGGAACACTGAGGCTGGAACAGCTCTGCTGGGGACAGGTGAGAGAGCTGGGCTGTTCAGCTGGAGAACAGACGCTCCGGGGAGACCTTAGTGCGGCCTTTCCGGATTTAAAAGGGGCCCATAAGAAAGATGGGGACAGACTTTTGAGCAGGGGCTGTTGTGACAGGACAAGGGGTGATGGTTTTAAATTAAAAGAAGGAGGGGGATGTGCAGCACCCCCAGGATGGCCAGGCTGTGGGGGACATTGCAGGGGGACAACAGGGCCATGGGGGACCTGGAGCCACCGGGCATTTCCAGGAGGAGATGGGGTGGGCTGGGAAGCTCTGATGGAGAAGTGGCCCTGGGAGGGGACGGGGAGAGGACAAAGCTCGTGTCCAGCCCCGCTGGGTCTTTGGTTGGCCGGGGAACTGCTGCACCACGGGCTCATCCCGGGGGTCTTGGCACTGCTGGGGCTGGGGGGGGCCCATGTAACAGCAGCAGAGCCGCCTTTGTTCCTGCCAGAGCTGGGGACGTGCCCACAGCCTCATCCCGCGGGGCAGGGGACGCGTCTCAGACCAGCGTCATTTCAGCAGGGCCTGGTGCGATAGGATGGGGCTGGTGGTTTGAAACTAAAGGAGGGAGATTTCGATTAGATAGAGGGAAGGAATTGTTGTCCTGAGGGTGGTGAGAGCCTGGCCCAGGTTCCCAGAGAGGTGGTGGCTGAACCATCCCTGGAGACATCCCAGGCCAGGCTGGACGGGCTCTGAGCACCCTGAGCTGGTGCAGATGTCCCTGCCCATGGCAGGGGGACTGGGGGCTGGGAAGGTCCCTTCAACACAAACCATCTGTGATTCTATAATTAAAATTCAGATATTGAATCTTTCCCAAAAATGCCATTAATAGATTGTATTGTGACCTCTGCCTGTTCAGTACCATGGACCTGGCACACCAGGTTGCTGTAGTGTGACACGTTTCCGTTGTTAGATGTGGCTGTCGTTGGTGGTGTTTGGCTGTTGGGCAGGATTACACTCTGAACCGTCCTTTCCTGGGCCTGCAGCTGGGACGGCAGCGGGTGCTCTCGCTGGGGGTCGGTGTGCTCGCGCTGGATGGAGCCCGTTCCCCTCCAGAAGCCCCTGATGACCGGTTGTGCTGGTCAGATGGAGCTTTGCAGGCCCTGACAGTGGCCTGGAGGCAAAAGCTTCCCTTGATTTTGTTTGAATTTTCTTTTTAGCAATGCATCCTTCACCTGTACAAAACGGAACGTTCTGACTGTTTGACCAGTCAGCTCTGAAGGTCATGAGGCACTGAGGCCAGTAGGAAGATGCAGTAATTCAATAATGATAAACTAAGTTCATTTTTTTTTTTTACTAAGACTGAAGCATGGTATAAAATATTAGTTTTCACAGGTTTTCTTTTAAGTGTGTAAATTATCCCCATACTACAATAATAGCGAACTACAAAGCCAGCTAAGTACAATAGAGACAATTTCTAATTTTGTATGCTCGGTTGTAGGAGGGAATAAAGGCTGTAATTCATTTCTGTGACACTTTGATGTGTCCGTGTGGAGTCGGAGCTGGGCAGAGATTGCTGAGCTAGGAATAGGAAATCGGGTGCCCAGTGGGGGTGTGTGAACCGGGGATGCGGGCGGCTGCTGGGACCGGCATCCCAGCGCTCTGCTCTGCCCCGCTCCGCCTTTCTTCAGGGTTTAGAAAAATGAAACAGGCAAATGAGTGAGGGATGGGAGCTAAGAGAATAGTGATTCGTGAGAATATGTTTATATAAAATAGTGATGTTACATAGTTGTTTTATTCATGTCCTGCAACTTCTAAAGGTGTCCTGGAACTGCAGTGATGACTCTTGCAGAGCTGCGTAGAGAATCCTTGATAGATAATGTCCCTTGGTGTTATTGTTGCTAAACTGTTAATTATTTTGCAGTCTGTAGCCCAGACTTTGATTTCTGTTTTTCTCATGGCTTTGCGCTTAGTCCTTCGTCGCGGTTTTAAGCTCCAGTTTCAGTGTGGCACTAAGGTAGGAACAGATGTGCCTAAATCTCATTCGGAGATGAAGGCTCTGGATACCTGCAGAAGGCAGGTTTGTATCTTGCTGTTTTACTTGTGTTCTTTGGGCTTTGGTGCTTGCAGCAGAGCACACTGAAAATAAGGCCTGTTGTGTTGCTTGTGAAAGCGTGTGGAGCGTGTCAGAGAGCTCCCGAACGTCGGGGTTTGGCTTGGTGGGACCTGGTTCTGTTGGTGGTGGGACCTGGTTCTGTTGGTGGTGGGACCTGGTTCTGTTGGTGGTGGGTTGGTGGGACACTCGTGCGCACAGGGAGGGACTGATGGAAGGCCTGCCAAGGCTTGGCTTGCAAGTAGGATTCTAAAGAGAAGAACATTCTTTCAGGTGACAAGCTCCTCCGTAATAAGGTTGAATTTTCTGTTACTGCTGGAGGTTGCATGGCTGCCAAGGGCAGACATGATACCAACTTGAATTTGGAGCTGTGTGTATTAATGAAGCCTTAGTGCTTCCAAATTACAGATGAGGTGGGTGAAGAGGTGTTCTGTGTTCCCTGCCTGGTTTGATTTTGCCCTCTCGCGGCTCATGGGCTGCCCCAGCAGTGTGGCTGCCACGTGAGTGGTGGCTCCAGCAGCTCCAGTGCTCCTTAATACACCAGGAGATGCCCAGTGCTGCTGTAGTTTGGCTGGAGAACCACAGGTACAATTTCATAATGATCTGAAAAGAAATCTCTCTTCTTGAGCTACAGGGTTTATTTATGTACCAAGCTTTTCCTTGTCTCCTTTGGGGTTATTTCACCTTTCTTTGAGCATGCTGTGAATGCAAAAGGAATCACTAGAGATCTTTGATTTAATCTTGGCCGTCTTACGAGATGAATGAGGGAATTTTTTTTATTATTGTTGTTTTGTCGTGGAAACAAGCACTGAGAGTGTATTCCTAAAGAATCCGAAGCAGAATCCTGAAGAGGTTGAGAGTGAGCTCTGGAAATCATTGAGTAGCTCCTGGTTCCCTTCCCGTTAGACAGAAACGGGGGCTCTGAGCATTTGAACCAGAGGAGACTGGAGGGCGGGCAGGCACCTGCTGGCTGTGCTGGCTCTGCAGCAGCAGCCACGGGGCCGTGTCCCAGCACCGCCGGCTCCACCAGAGATTTCTGGCTGTACAGTGTGGTGGGAGAAGGTCAATGGGCAGTGATGGGGTCACCAGGATCGGAGGTGAGGGCAGGACAGTCGTGGGGCTGGAGGGATTGGTTGTGGTGAACTGCAGAGGCAGGTAGAGGTGACAGGTGGGTCAGGCTGGAGAAGAGAACCTCCAGGGAGACCTTAGTGCGGCCTTTCTGGACTGAAAAGGGGCCGAGAAGAAAGATGGGACAGACTCTTGAGCAGGGGCTGTTGTGACAGGACAAGGGGTGATGGTTTAAACTAAAGGAGGGAGATTCAGGCCAGACATGAGGAGGAATTGTTGCCCTGAGAGTGGTGAGAGCCTGGCCCAGGTTCCCAGAGAGGTGGTGGCTGAACCATCCCTGGAGACATCCCAGGCCAGGCTGGACGGGGTCTGAGCACCCTGAGCTGCTGAAGATGTCCCTGCGCATGGCAGGGGGACTGGGGGGCTGGGAAGGTCCCTTCAACACAAACCATCTGTGATTCGATGATTCTAAGTAATACCCCGTAAGCTGGTAGTGGGGACTGGTGACTGGTGGGGTTTGAAGGGGCCTGCCCAGGGATGTGCAGAGCAGCAGCACAGCATCGGTGCTTCGGTACCCAAGGGCTGGAGCTAGCGTAATGCAGAATACTGTAACACAGGTAGCCTGGATCACACTTGTCTTTTCACAGATCACAGCGGTTAAATACTCAAGAAAGCAAAGTGAGGTGTGCAACAGCAGAAGAAATAGTTGAGTGCTGTTAGTGCACAGGGCCTTAGCAACAAGAGAGAACTTGAGGTGTTAAAATACATTCAGGAGATGCTAACGTGTAATTCAGGAGAGGACTTGAAGTGTTAAAATGTGTTCAGGTGATACTAATGTCTGATCCATGCTCTGTGCAGTGTGGGGTAAACCATCCTCAAGCTTCCGTCAGTCTGAGCAGGCTGAACTCCCTTCAGACACAGCAGCTGGCGGGTGGTGGGAGCTGGAGAAAGAATTGTTTCAAACAGGTTGTTAGTGTGTCTGGAGTATGTGTTTCAGTTGTTTTGAGCAGATTCACTAACAAGTCTTGCCTTGTTTCTGCTCTTGAACCCTTAACACTCTTCTGGTCACCTCCAGTGCAGAACTGCAGTTGTGAAGGACTCGCATCTTCTTTCCTTTCCGAATGCTGCGTGCTGACCTTGGCAGATAACAGTGTGTCTTGTGACCGGATGGAGTGAAGCGCGTCTGGGGCGCCCTGTGTGACACGCGGCGGGGAGGAGCGCTGGGCAGACCTGTGCTGCCGCGCGGAGGGAGCTCAGCGGGCTCAGAAGGGGCGCAGGCTCGTGAGGTTCAGCTGATGGTGTGTGGGAGGGATAACCCTGGCAGCGGGGCTGAGCGGCTGGGAGCAGCGCTGCAGAGAGGGACCTTGGTGTCCTGGTGGGGACAAGGAGCCAGCACTGTTCCCTTGCTGCAGAAGAGACCAGCAGCCTCTGGCTGTACCATGTTGCCAGCAGGTCATGGAGTCACAGAATCGTTTTGGTTGGAAAAGCACCTCCAGATCACCGAGTCCAGCCATAACCCACCCTGTCCCTGCCCCGTGTCCTGAGAACCTCATGTCCGTCTGTCCAGCCCTCCAGGGCTGGTGACTCCAGCGCTGCCCTGGGCAGCCTGTTCCAATGCCCCACAGCCCTTTGGGGAAGAAATTGTTCCCACATCCAACCTCAACCTCCCCTGGCGCAACTTGAGGCAGTTTCCTCTGCTCCTGGCGCTTGTTCCTGGGGAGCAGAGCCCGACCCCCCTGGCTCCAAGCTCCTTTCAGGCAGGTCAGAGATCAGAAGGTCTCCCCTCAGCTCCTGTTCTCCAGTGAGCCCCCAGGTCCCTCAGCCGCTCCATCACATTGTGCTCCAGCCCCTCACCAGCTGGGGAACGCCTGGTTCTATGGTAGTCGCCATGCTTGCTGATTTTCTTTCAGAGCTACCTCAGGTGGGAAATACTCTTTCCAGAGAAGGGGGAACTGTGTTTTCTGTCTGAACGTGCCCTCACCTGACGGTCAGAGGGAAGGTGAAGAACAGGAGAATGTTGGAAACGGGAATAAGCAGGACAGACCCTTCACCCAGCAGCCTCCTCTAATGGACGTGCCGTTTGTCTTGGGTTGGTGGTGGATGCTTTTGCATCTACAAATAGCTGTGGTGGTGCTGTGGTCTCTGTCAGGCCTGTCCTGAGGTGGTGGCGGATGTTTTGTCGGGTTGGCTTGGGCTGGGCACCTTTCTCAGCCTTCCTAAGGCCAGGCTCAGCGTGGCCGGCCCTGGCTCTGCGGGGTGGCGGGGACACTGCTCCGGCTGCTGCCACAGCCCCTGGACACGCTTCCAAACTGGCCTCAGAGATGTTACCAAAATTCATAACTGCAACTTGCTTCCAGCAGGAGGACACAGTTTAAAATACTGCTGGAAGCGAGTGGAAAAGAGGCTTGAAAGCGGCTGTGAGCGCTCAAGGGAAAATGTCCAATTTCTGCCCAAACTTGGCATGTTCAGTAGACACTGGGGGAGCTCGGCAAAGCTTTACCTGCCGCGTGTGCCACGGCACAGGCTCGGTTTGAGCTGCAGGCAGAATGGGACCTGCCCCCATCCCTGTGTCCCTTTGTCCTCTCCCCCTTCACCTGAAATGCCTGTTTGGGGACTCTGAAGATTTTCTTCAGGAGACTTTGTGGTCACCGGGCAGTGTCTGTTCTTCAGAGCTGCTGCGCGGGGTGCGGGTGATGTTCCCGCAGTGATCTTTTGAAATGGAGAATGAATGGCTCTTTAAAATAAACCATCATCAAAGCATGGGATCAACTAAAAATGAGCTCAAGCGTCTTTTTAGTTGGTGAATTTCCTTAGTGCTGATTCTCCTGGCAAGCCCGGCTCCCGTGGAACACTGCCCAGGAGACATGGAGCCTTGGTGCTGGTGCAAAACACGTTGCTGTCGGAGTTCGCCAGACGCATTTCTTCTGGCTGGTTGGCCGGTAACTCTCTTAATAGGTACCAAACAACTTCACAGTGTTCCTGTTTATTTTTTCTCTCTTTCTTGGGGTTTCTCTCCGGGTTCCCGTGGCCTGAGGCCTGGGGCTGAGCTCTTGTCAGCACAGCGCTGCCAGAGCCTCCCCAGAGGCTTCGAACCAGGTGCTTTTTGCATTTACTCCGCAGAATTTTTGCTTTGCTAGTACAGAAAGAAATGGGCTTGGAGCTCTGGTTATGCAAGTTGAATTTCAGGGCAAACGGCGTGCAGAGAGCCATCTGTGTCACCGGGAAGCTGCTTTTCAAACAACGGGTTGAATGCGATGGGTGGTGGTGCTGGCCGGGGCTGGCTGGCGGGTCGCGGGGCTGCGCACAGCGCTGCTCTTGCCCCGCGCACAGCTCTCGCACCCCAAACGCAGGACCTCTGGAAAGAGCTGTGTGCCTGCTCTTTGTTCTGTTTGCAGCATGATTTCTGTGCGTATTCTTTATGGGATTTTTGTAATCTTGGTACTGTGCATGTATCTTGCACCAATCATCAGGTGACATCCTAAAATGCTTATATAGAAGTAAATAAGACATTCTTGCGTCTTCCTGTTCAGTTGTTAGAAACAAATCCAGGCGAGATCAGGGATGGTGTTTTAGAGGTGTGAACAGCGTGTTGTGGGATTTTTGCTTTGAGGAGTGTTTGACTTCCCTTGGAGCTCATCGGGGAGCTGCCTGGGAGCGCCTATCCAGGCCGAGTGCGTCCCGCGGCGCTGAGGCCCATCTCCTGTGGTTCCGGGTTCTATCACTGGATTAGTATGCGCCGTATCCTGTAAATGCGCTTCTGGGGAAGAGCGAAGAATCTTGAATGCTGACAGTATCTCGCAAGCTCTGGGCGTAGCCGCGGGGCCAGCGCCCTGAACTGCTGCAAGACCTGGCTTAAGGAGGCACAGGCCACGCGTTTTGTAAGTCCAACCCTGAGTCTTTCCGGACTGGGAAGGTTAAGTCAAGCAGTGTTCACAGCTATTTGGGTGCTCCCTGTGAATTCAGTGCTGAATCACGATGTTCAGATTGTGGGCGAGCATAGAAAATTGATGTGCCTACCGTTTGTCGCCCATGGATTTAATTAGACTTCACGTGGTTCCACAGCGGTTTGCACCTTTCTGGCACGGCTTTTTTCCTATGAACCCTTGGTGAGGTCCTGGGTACTAAACTGGTCACAACATCCCCAGCCTGGGCTATTTGCTGCCTCGCTGGGTTTTTCCTGCCCACGGCAAGGGCTCAGGTGAGCGGGGATGCTGCTCCAGGGGAGGAGACGTTTCAGTGTGAGTTCGGAGACCGGCTGGAGCTGCTGTGGAGCTGTAATTCAGAAGCAAATCTGAAGTTGGGGCAAATCACTGGTACAGGATTAAATGATCTCTTGTGTGCCCTTTTCCTCACGCTGTGACAAGCGTAAGGCACCGCACGTGCCATTGAACAAAGAGATGGAAGCCACTGACAAGTCTGGTTGTTTTGCAAATGATGGGGAGGTGAAAACGGAGGAGCCTGGCAGCTGCGGGCAGCAGGGCCTGCAGCGGGGAGAGCCCTGGAACGGAGCGGGGAGAGCCCTGGGAGATGATGCCGCAAAGAAAGTGGGCTAATGTACAGAAGCCTCAAAGTTTGTCAGAATTACCTCTACACTGCCCAGGGTGCCACGTTTTCGTACAACTGTGTGCTTGCATTGAAATCACTTCTTTTTGTGCCTTGAGTCAGGACCATGATAAGTTCTAGGTACTATTTCTATATATTTACATGTCTTCTAGAAGTATACGTAGCAGGCCTTGGTCTCCACGTGACTGATTTTTGCCCTCGCGAGGCGTTGTGCGGTTGCTGGCGGTTCCCATGCGTGTGTGTCGCACCAGGCCTGACAGGTCCAGCCAGCTGGGTTTTTAGCTTTGCAGAATTGGAGCAAGGGTTCATTTTTTAATTCACTGTAGATTTTATATATTAAAACTAAAAATGTAAGGTGTTTTTTCACTAGAATGAGTTCAATCTGCCTGCCGAGGGTGGTTCTCCAGGGCGTTCTGTGCGGGTTTGGATGAGGAGCGGGTCCGGGCAGTGGCGTTGCGGCTCCGTTCACCTGGATTCACGGGTCTCGGATGTGTCTGCAGCCTTTGGCGGGATCACTCGAGACACCAGGTGTGCTCTGACTTTTGGAGAGCGTTTACTTCGCTTTTCTGGAAACTCAGGCCCTTTTTCAGCAACTCGTGCAGTCAAAAAATCTTGATAACCCAAGTTATCAAATTTCTTGGGAAGATCTTGGTGAACAGAAGTACTGCACGTGTGAATTCTCGGGAGGTGACAGTGTGGTGGTGTGGATGGAACTGGCAGCTTGCTCATCCTGTTCAGTTACCGAGGGGCTTGGCAGACTCTTCAGATGGATGATGTTGGAGCTGCTGGGGAGTGCGGGAGAGCAGCCCGTCCATCGGCAGTGGGAGAAAATGGGTTCAAATGCCGCTGTCCCCACCTGCTGAATCGCTGCCTTTCTGTGACCCTTGTGCTGTTGTGAATGGCAGGTCATTAAAAGCAGGATGTTGGTTTGGGTGCTGCAGGTGACTCACCATGGGCTCCCGCTTCTGTCCGGCCAGCACGTTGGACAATTAAACACGGTCCTCAACTCCTGCTCCGCCACAATTGCCTTAAATCACCACACTAGATAACCTTGGGCTTGTGTTTAGTTGCCTGGTTAGGCCTGACCTTGCGGACGGGCCCTTCTACCGGCTCTGTCGTCTGACTCAAAAACCCACCGGGCCTTCACGTTCATCCTGAGTTGTACTTAATTAATAGCTTAGAAAAGATTTGGTGCCACACTGCTCTTGTGGACGGGTCAGCCTCTGCGAGACCTTCACGGTGCTCGGCCAAAGGTCTAAAATAGCAACCGCTCTTGGTTACTTCTCTAATTACCAGGATCATTTCATGTGCCTCATGGTGTGTGTATCATTTTGCAGACGTCCAGGTGGAGAGGAAAAGAAATGTGCAGTCGCTCTGAACCTGGACTGCTGAAGGATGTGATTTGAACTGGAATTTGCTGTTTGTGTGTGTGTGGAGCCTGGGGGCTGAGCTGCAGAGCCCGGCGCTGGGTGCGCAGGAGCCTCCTGCTCCGGCGCTCGCGCTGGGAAATGAGCGCCCGGGAAAGCAGGAAAAGGCAAATGTGTCATAGGCTCTGGAAACAAGAGTAAGTGCCCACACTGATTATTAAGAGCAATTCTTCCATTGTTGTCAGAAAAGGACAATAATATTAAAATGTTAATCTAAGGTTAACTAGTTGCTAGCCTTTAAGTGGTATTTAGTACATTTTGTGTGGCTGAAGGGCTCTGGTGAAATAGCTGAGATTGGTCTGGTGCTGCAGAAACACTCCCAGAAGTGCCGGTTTTCCGAAGGGCTTGGTGACACTGACACTGCAGCTTTGCGCTGTGTGTGGGGTGTCGAATTGAACCCAAATCTCTGCACGAGACACCAGGAGTCTCTGTGACCGCTGTGGAGGTGGAAATGCAGGAGGAGGGAACGGCCTCGGTCGGTCCCCTTCCAAACCATCACCTGGGCTCCTCACGGACGGCAGTGAGTCCTTACCGAGGCCCCAGCCGCTGCGGGACACGCACAGCGCGGAGGGGCTGCTTTGGGCCTCAGAGGAAATCTTGTTGGTTTGTTTATCGTTTTTCTGTGTGTTTGTTTTTCCTTTTTTTTTTTAGTTTTGGTTTTGGTGTTTTATTTTTAATGTTGGTAATTTCTGTAAGATTCCAGGTGCTCTGAAAACGTGCAGGGAGCCACATTCTCTTCTGAGAACCGCAAGAAGTGGCACTGGAAGTTGAAGGAGGGTTCCCTGGAGCTCTTCTGAAGTACCAGCACCGTGCATGGTGTCAGTGGATGGTGATAACCACCAGCAGTTCAGGAGCTGTGCGCTGGTTCAGCTGCGTGAGCCGCTATAGCCAGCCACTACGGGAATATTTACCTTCCCATATTTTGGTTGATTCTCAGAAGAGTTGGTGGAGGGGTTTATTTTATTTTATTTTATTTATTTTATTATATTTTGCCTTCATTTTGACTGGCAGCGAGGAGGTGGCAGAGCGCAGCCGTCATGCGAGTGATCCCCGCGTGCAGGTTGGGAGCAGACCGGAGGGTTTTGTGGACTAAAATTAGTCTGGAATAGCTGCAGTACCGATCTTGGTCATTTGACGCTGGCCTTAGCTTGCACTTCTGGCCGGGATTAGTGTGGTCGCCGTGCTCAGCCTTGCCCTTAGTGCCTGGGAATTCATTTCCAGTATCAATATTACCCCGTTTCTCTAAAAATAAGCCCTACCCCAAAAATAAGCCCTAGCGTGATTTTTCGGGATTTTGGAGGTTGCTTGAAATACAAGCCCCACTCCAAAAATAGTTACAGTTCATTAAAAAAGTCAATTTAAATAATGTCCAGGCAGCTAGATGTGCAAAAACAGTAATAAATTTTGGAGCAGAAATGAATATAAGACCCTGTCTTATTTTGGGGAAAACAGGATATGAATTAGTTTCCCAGTAAGGCCTAAGGACAGATTCTTGGCTCTTGTGCAGGATGAACTCCTGACAGCTTTCGAGAAGACATGGAAAGTATCCTGAGTTTTCACCGTGTTTTAGAAGTGATCAGTGATGTGGTATTTTGTTATTCTCCATCACACCCCTTACCCCCGAGTTCCCCGTGGGGTTTTGTTATCGTGCCAGAAGTGACGGTAGGAAAGAGCGGATGGTTTCAGAAAAGCCCAACTTCAGGAACTGGCTGTGGTGGCAGTTTAAACCCCATGAAGGTTTAAACCCCATGAAAGGAGGAGCTTGTGTCCTGAGCAGCCCGGGCCGTTCTCACTGTTGCAGCAGGAGGCACAGATGGAAAGGATGACCTGCCTTATACTGGCCTTTTTGTCCCTTTCATTATGGGAATTTCTTGTCTAACCGCTGTTAAAGCAGGGGGAAGCGGCTGAATGAATTCCAGAATGTATGCGAGTGGAGATAAACTTGACCAGAGGCTTGTTTGTGGCTGGTGCTGCTATGGAAAGCACGTGCCGCTTGGTTTGCCTCGTGAGCTGCAGGGGAAGTGCTGGAGAAGCGCCCTGGAGAAGTGCTGCTTGCCTGAGTCCGGCCAACTAAAAGTCTGTCTTTATCAGTGACGTCTGGAGGGATGTTATAGCTTATGTAAGACGTTGAATTTAGTTAATCTTGCTTGATGTTCCTGATCAACCATATGAAAGTAACTAAGGCAGTGGGAAGAGTTTGAAATAGTTTAAAAAGAGCTGCTTTTTACGTAGCAGTGTCAAAACATGCATGTCATTTTGTTGTATATACCGACATGCAAGTGCCGTGGGACACCGGGGAAGACGAGTGTGAATCTGTTCTGGGTCCAGGCCAGTGCGACAGGCGGCTAGAGATGTTCTTGTGCTTTCACATTGTCTCTTTAAGAGTTAAATAGACCTTTTGATGAGCTCTGTCCAGGAACTCTCATTTTTCCTCTCCCAATGCCTTCCCCAGGTAAACAGTCCTCCTCTAGTAGCAGTTAATGAACAGCAATGGTGCGTGTGGCTGAGGGGAGACCTTCTGATCTCTGAACTGCCTGAAAGGAGCTTGGAGCCAGGGGGGTCGGGCTCTGCTCCCCAGGAACAAGCGCCAGGAGCAGAGGAAACGGCCTCAAGTTGCGCCAGGGGAGGTTGAGGTTGGATGTGGGACCAATTTCTTCCCCAAAGGGCTGTGGGGCATTGGGACAGGCTGCCCAGGGCAGTGCTGGAGTCACCATCCCTGGAGGGCTGGACAGACGGACATGAGGTTCTCAGGACATGGGGCAGGGTGGGTTATGGTTGGACTCAGTGATCTGCAGGGGCTTTTCCAACCTACATGATTCTATGCTGCTAGTTTTGGCTAAGAAAGGAAAAACCAAACCCAAACAGGTAAGTGCTGCAATCCAGGTTCTCTTACACGCTCACAGGTCGAACCGCAAAGGTGGTGGAGACGTGAGAGGCACCGACTCGTTTCCACAGATCTTTACTGTGTGACATTGAGATTGAAGCTAGAAAAAGCAATCTTGCTGCATATTGAAGTGTTGTTTCAGCTTCAGTGTGCTCCACAAGTGACCACAGTCTCCGTGTGTCCAATCCCAGATCCCACCCCAGGCCCCTCTCCCCCGTCAGCTGTTCATACCCCATGGGGATTTGGGGTTGGTCCTTCCCAGTGTTTCCATCCGCACGTTTGAGCTGCCCAAAGCTCAGTTATCCGTTTAAACCAAATCTGCAGAATGTTACAAGCCTCTTAACTCTTACGACGCGGCAGTGAATTCTGTTGATTGTCATTCCAAATGATGAGCTTCTTATTAATTGATTTGAGCGTGTTGCCTTACCAGGGACTAATTTCGCTGCAGATTTAATCCAGGGTGTGTATGCTGGAGATGTGAAGAGCGGGAGCAAGCCTGGCACAAACATCGGAGTGCCAGAGAATCCGCACTGGGCCAAGGCGGGCAGCTCAGGTTCAGCCCAGTTCAGAGCTGTCTCTGGACTGGAAGGCTGTGTTGTCCTGCGGGGCTACAGCAGCATCAGCCCACATTGAGCTGTTTTTCTGGGGTGATGTGGCTTCCCAAAGCTCCTGGGACACCGGTGAGACTTGGGCTGGCTCTGCTCTCCTGAAGCCAACACACTTCATGATTTGCTATAGAAGCCGGGAGTGCTGCCGGCTCCGTCCCGGGGCGTTTGAGGAGGATGTGCCGTAGCTGTGCGTGCCCCTTGCTGCCCTGGCACGCCGTGTTTGCAGCGTGTTTTACATTTCATGGCCCACCTCAGCTTATGTTTCCTCTAAATTCTGTGAGTACAGGGGTGTTTCATCTACTGGGTTTATTTTCCCTCCCCTGTTTCAGGAGGTCACTGGAGATACTGGTGGTTATTTTGTGGTAGATGATTTCTCCTGTTATTAATGAGACTTTTTAGCAACATAGAAACCTGTCTGCGGTTTGATTTCAAAACTGCCCTTCTGTACGGGTATAGTGTGCCAACGTTTGGAACGCAAGTTTGTGCGTTCAGCTGGTGAACAGGCAGTGAGCTTAGCAAAAAAATCACAATCACTAGGAGAGAAGGTAGAAAATATAAACTCTTATTTTACTTTATTGTGCTTTGTTTCAAATCATTTATCAGATAAAATAAAGCACCTGTCTCAGAAGAGAATGAGGCTGAAATCTCAGCAGTAAGTGTTCATAATGTAAGAAAGTAATGAGCCACGTTATCCCAGTCTTTGAGCTGTGTTGGAATGTGGCAGATCCCATCGTCCCGCCACTCTTAGCTGGAAATGTATCGGGTAGTTATTTCAGTTTAAAAATGGAAGACATTGAAGACAACGTGAGGTGCATATGGCACAGAACTGCGGGTGGCGAAGGCCGTGTGGGGTCCGGCAGCGCTGAGCGCAGGTGCTGTGCTGGTTCTGGCTGAGCGCGGCGCTGGGCGGTGACGTCCTGAGCAGGAGCAGCACTTCAGTCCTCGCGCCTCCGCTGGGACCTTCAGTCTGCGCTGCTTTACACCGCTTATCGTTTGTAATGGTTAAAAGACTTTGCAGGACAAGCGCTGGGAAAAAGGAAGGCGTCAAATTTACAGACCTTAAAGATGCGCAGTGAAATTGTGCGCACTGTTCATGTGAATTCATTCCTTCAGGTTTGGGTGAATATTGTACCTCCAAATAAGTAATTACTGACAAGATGAGAAAAGGGCTTGTTGGCTGTGCTGGGCGGGTGGGGCCCTGCTGCCTTCTCGGGGTTCTGGCGCTGGGCCTTGCGGGCTCTGCAGATACGGAGAATGTGCCTTGGAACGGGAGTGTCTGTTTTGATCGAGATGGAGCGGGAATGTTATCGTTCTATGGAGGGGCTGTTACTTTCTGGTTGGTCCTCAACCCACCATACAAAAGGAATAGCTGGATTTGGAGAGAGGCTTGGGTAAAACTCTGCTTGGGCAGACCTGGGGTAGCCCAGCAGGCTAAGCCAGGCTTAGTTCTCCTGGGAATCACCGGGAACCTGCTGTGAGCTCCGGCCTGGGAACAAGGCCCAGGCCCAGACCAACCTGAGACGTGGGGATTGTGCTGCAGTTGTTCTTGGGTGACATGAAAACGAGCCCTGGGTTTCCTTCACAACCTCTGGGTTTCTTTTGAAGCCATGTCAAGAAAACAAATGCATGTTCTTGACTGAGGTCTGGGGAGCGGAGTCGGGGGCTGTTCATCCCGGTGCTGTCCCAGCGTGGGGACAAGGCCGGGGTCTGTGGGCGCTGTCCCGGCTTCGGGACAAGGCTGGGGTCTGTGGGCGCTGTCCCAGCATGGGGACAAGGCCGGGGTCTGTGGGCGCTGTCCCAGCATGGGGACAAGGCCGGGATCTGTGGGCGCTGTCCCGGCTTGGGGACAAGGCTGGGGTCTGTGGGCGCTGTCCCAGCATGGGGACAAGGCCGGGGTCTGTGGGCGCTGTCCCAGCGTGGGGACAAGGCCGGGGTCTGTGGGCACTATCCCAGCGTGGGGACAAGGCCGGGGTCTGTGGGCGCTGTCCCAGCGTGGGGACAAGGCCGGGGTTTGTGGGCGCTGTCCAGGCTTGGGGACAAGGCCGGGGTCTGTGGGCGCTGTCCAGGCTTGGGGACAAGGCCGGGGTCTGTGGACGCTGTCCAGGCTTGGGGACAAGGCCGGGGTCTGTGGGCGCTGTCCAGGCTTGGGGACAAGGCCGGGGTCTGTGGGCGCTGTCCCAGCGTGGGGACAAGGCCGGGGTCTGTGGGCGCTGTCCCAGCGTGGGGACAAGGCCGGGGTCTGTGGGCGCTGTCCCAGCGTGGGGACAAGGCCGGGGTCTGTGGGCGCTGTCCCAGCGTGGGGACAAGGCCGGGGTCTGTGGGCGCTGTCCCAGCGTGGGGACAAGGCCGGGGTCTGTGGGCGCTGTCCCAGCGTGGGGACAAGGCCGGGGTCTGTGAGCGCTGTCCCAGCGTGGGGACAAGGCCGGGGTCTGTGGGCGCTGTCCCAGCGTGGGGACAAGGCCGGGGTCTGTGGGCGCTGTCCCAGCGTGGGGACAAGGCCGGGGTCTGTGGGCGCTGTCCCAGCGTGGGGACAAGGCCGGGGTCTGTGGGCGCTGTCCCAGCGTGGGGACAAGGCCGGGGTCTGTGGGCGCTGTCCCAGCGTGGGGACAAGGCCGGGGTCTGTGGGCGCTGTCCCAGCGTGGGGACAAGGCCGGGGTCTGTGGGCGCTGTCCCAGCGTGGGGACAAGGCCGGGGTCTGTGAGCGCTGTCCCAGCGTGGGGACAAGGCCGGGGTCTGTGGGCGCTGTCCCAGCGTGGGGACAAGGCCGGGGTCTGTGGGCGCTGTCCCAGCGTGGGGACAAGGCCGGGGTCTGTGGGCGCTGTCCCAGCGTGGGGACAAGGCTGGGGTCTGTGGGCGCTGTCCCAGCGTGGGGACAAGGCCGGGGTCTGTGGGCGCTGTCCCAGCGTGGGGACAAGGCCGGGGTCTGTGGGCGCTGTCCCAGCATGGGGACAAGGCCGGGGTTTGCCGGGGAGGGCGCAGGGCTGGCGTGGGGGCAGTGATGGCTTTGCAAAGAGCGTCGATCACCGGCAGCATGCTCAGGCCCTTCTTTGGGCTGAAAGGTCGTGGGGAAGTTGTTTAGGAAAAGAAAAGTCTTTGGCCCTCAGTTCCCTTTGGTCAGTAGTAACTGTTAAACATCTTTTCCAGGATCGAAAGCTTGAGAAAGAACTCGCACTGGATGAGAAGAATTTTCTGAAGCTGGGTATATTCCTGGAACTGTAACCCAAATGTTTCTCTGTCCGTGGAGAAGATTTCACGTTTGAAGTAACTCCTACTGAAGGTATGCTCGTCTGCCTTGCCTTTTTACGCTCAGCGATGACAACGTGCTTTCTAGTGCTGTGTTATGTGTGCTGGTGGTTGCTAGTGACATTGTTGGTATTAGATCCTGGAGTCATGTGAGAGGAGCTGTGGTGGCGCTTGGACGGTGCTGCCGAGGCCTTTTGGAGCTGGTTGTGTGCTGCTGAGAAGCTGCGCTCTGCTGGTGTGGAGCCTGCAGCCCACTCACGCGGTGTTGGTCAGCTTATCCCTAAAACCAGGTTTAACTGGGAAGTGCTTCTCTAAACTTGAGCTCTAATTGAATGCGAGTGATGGACGGGAAGAAGGTGGAAGTTCTTTTCCTTTCTGGTGGCTGTCGACACTTCTGGGAACCCTTCTGGCTGTTTCAGATGGAAACGACGTGCACAAGGTTCTGTTGCTGGGGCAATGAAAGTGAACAGGCTGTGGTTACTCGCTGGTTTTTGTAAGGCCAAGAATGGGAAGCGTCCAGCGAAGCTGTTAAGCAGGCGGTATGAAGCAAGCAGGAGGAGCTGCCCTGTCCCACTGCACGTCATGGCATTGGGGTTCGCTGCCTTGGCGCTGTTTGGGGATGGAGTGGCTGCCGCTGGGAGCTCTGCCCGCCCCACCGGTGCTGGCGCTGGGCGGCTCGCTCATTCTCCTAATGGTAGTTCAGTTGGGAAAAGCTTTCTTCGTGCCACAAAGGCAAGAGATTTCATGTAAAGCAAGGTCTCCTGGGGGAATGGGTTATCAGTTAAGGCATTCTTGAGGATGCTAGAAGAATGCTGGAGATCCCAAGTTTCATTGCAGAAAATCACAGGTTTAGGGTGAGCTGTAAATGGACATGCTGGTGGAGCTGGTCATAGTTACGTTGCACATCACACCTTATGGTTTCAAACTGCTTAAAATTGTTCTGGAAGCCATCTAGGGACTGGAGCATATGTGTGGTACTCAGGCACTTGGAGTCAGCTGTGCCAGTGAGATATATAGAAATAAAACACAGTGGTTGGCAATAGGAGCGTAGCCAAGTGACGATCATCCCTGAGGTCCAGCTGGCTCGGGCTCCTGCCGGTGATGATTTGGTGTGTGGGGCAGCGCTGCCGCTGTCCGCCTCACCCACAGGGACTCTGGAACAGCGGTGTCTGTAAAACAGACTGGGGCCTTTCCGAGCCTGCTCCCCAGGCACTGCTGCAGCCCGCTGCGGTTCTGAGCCCAGCGCAGGGCTGGACTCCGTCACCATCGACGGCAATAAGTGCCCCAGGGTTTCTTCTTCCCCTGCAGAACATAGTGTCTCATTCTGCCTGGTTTTGAGTTGGCTGATGATAACTCACTAAGGTGTCCCCATTCCTGGGTTTATAGGAAGCTGTAAATAACAGTCTGAATTGTTGACCTCGTTCGTGCCTTTCTGCTGGGGTTTCTCTGAGCTGTAGGCTTGTATCAAGTCAGGTTTAATGCATCTTCCCCAAGAAGCTGGGCTGCTTCTCGTTCTGCTCCGTCTCGTTAAGGGAAGCTCATCAGACCAGCTGTACTTGTTCGAGCTCTACTGTATTTTCAGAGAGAAGGGAACCAGACCAGCACCCGAGATGCAAACACGTGTTAGTCAAACCACGTCATGCCTTCTGTTTACTTGCTTGTTCCTTCTCGTAAGAACCTTTAACGTTACTTTTACCTCTTTGACTGCTGCTCTGTATTGAGATCCTCAACAGTGGCTCAGACATGTTTCCAAACAGCTCTAACAAACAGCGTGGGTTCTGTTTGTGTGATAAAGTGGCACGTTTCTTCCCAGGCTTGCTGTGCATCCCCGGGCAGGGCTGCTGGTCCTGGCGTGGCGCTCGGCTCAGGCCAAGCGCTGCAGAAGGAGGGACATGGGTCTTTGCTGGGATTGTCTGAGCAGATTTGGGGGAAGAAGTTCCCAGAGTGTGGGATGGGGGGGCAGAGGAGTGAGTGTGTGACAGCTGCGCAGGGAGGAGACCTGTGGTGTGCGAGAGTGCGGGATACGTCCCATAGAACCGCAGAACAGAATCATAGAATCATTTTGCTTGGGAAAGCCCCTCCAGGTCACCGAGTCCACCCCTTCCCCCAACCCTGTCCCTGCCCCGTGTCCTGAGAACCTCATGTCCGTCTGTCCAGCCCTCCAGGGCTGGTGACTCCAGCACTGCCCTGGGCAGCCTGTTCCAATGCCCCACAGCCCTTTGGGGAAGAAATTGTTCCCACATCCAACCTCAACCTCCCCTGGCGCAACTTGAGGCCGTTTCCTCTGCTCCTGGCGCTTGTTCCTGGGGAGCAGAGCCCGACCCCCCTGGCTCCAAGCTCCTTTCAGGCAGTTCAGAGATCAGAAGGTCTCCCCTCAGCTCCTGTTCTCCAGCTGAACCCCCAGGTCCCTCAGCCGCTCCATCACATTGTGCTCCAGCCCCTCACCAGCTCCGTTCCCGTCTCTGGACGTGTGAGATGAGCTGGGGACAGAGGGACGTTCTGCAGATGAGGCTGTCCCGGGACACCGCAGACATTGTTCCCATGACGCTCCTGGCTCAGGAGGCCCCAGGCCCGGGAGGAAGGATTTGCCAGTCAGGACACAGTGGACGAAGTGACATATTCACGCAGTGTGATGCAGATGCTGCTCAGACACCTGCTGGTGATGTGCAGGTCCCCGGTGTGCCCGCAGCGGAGATCGGCCCCGTGTGTCTGCAGTGGGGTGGCCGCAGATCCCCCCGGCTGCTGCTCATGAACTCTGTGCTGTTGTTCAGTGGCGGCTTTTCTGCCAGCATTAGAACTTTGCTTTAGTCAGCGCTGGGTTGAATCTGCCCCTGCACCGCCTGGCTGGGTGCTGCTGTGAAGCAGTTGTGCAGCTGGCTCTCACACCTTTGCTAGGTCTAAGCAAACTCATTTTTTGTCACTAGTAAATGTTTCTGCCTTGCTATTCATTTTTCTTCTGCGATCACTTACACCTTGAGCAGCCCTAGTTCTTTGGGACCCTCTTTACTGCCTTTTTGTATTTTTTCTTAGCTTTTGATGTATTTTTGTGTGTTTTACCCAGCTGCTGATTCACAGAGAAACGAGGTTTTCTGTTTGTCCCCGCAAAACGCATCTATGGGAGTTCAGATCAACTGTGGTCCTGCCGTCCTTGTCCCTCTGCGGGTTTTTGTTGTGCATTTTGGCAATTGTGTAACAGTTTACTTAAAAACCTACTGTTAGGCTTCAGGTTCGCCAGGTTCACCAGAGCAGGACTGGGTTTGCTGCAGTGAGTTATTTGGTAGCTGTTCTGAAGGTGGAGGTGCCACCCAGTCCTGCTGATGGCTTGCAGGTACGTTCTACAAGTTCCGCAGATGCTGCAGTTTGAGAGAATTAGCTAGATATTTTTCCTCTCCATCTGTGTAACAAAGCTTAAAGTCATTTATGCTTATAGAGGTAATAAAGGAGATTTTTTATTAAAGCTTAGGTGAAAAAAACCCACAAAACAACCTTAAAATTCCCCTTGGGAATCGGGGGCTGTCAGGACTGCAGCACCAGGCTGGATGGAAGGGAGCTGGGAGGCCCCGCAGGGGCGCAGCTGCTCAAATGGTGCTTGTCCTTTGTATTTCTGTAGCACTAAGGATGGTACAGCAAAGTCAGAAGGATTCAAAAGTACTTTCTTTATGGAAACAAGCAGGATAATGCACTTGTCTCAGCATTTCCATGTGTTTCCACTTAGTGACTATGTGGAAAGTCTTAAAGGTTTCCTTTTCTCAGGAATGGGCTTCAATCAGCAGCTCAGTCACTGCGGTCGTTTCCTGCCCCTCCACGCTCCGTGTTGTTGGCAAAGGTTGGCAAATGCTGCGGGATTTTGGGGTTGATTGTGGCCATTGCCAGCACAGCTCGGGCCCTCTGCTGCCTGCACAGCGGGGTGCGCTCGCGGCCCTGCCCGAAATAATACACATACAGCATTCAGATCATACAGAGGAAGGCACAGATTCACCCAAAGCTTTTGTGGAGAACAGAAGCTACAGTGTATTTGTGTTTTATGGCACCGAAGAGTCACTGCAAGGTGGGTAAGTTTAGTGCTAAGTAGAACGGCTCCTCTTTGGGTCAGTGGGTTTTCATCCTGTTACCTTTCCGGACTGCCGTGGTGTTTTCGGGGAAGGTGGAGGCCCCTCTGCCCAGCCCGGTGGTGCTGGGGAAGGCGCTAAACGACACCCCCGCTCTTAAATCCCTGCTAAGTGGAAGGATTAAGTGAGACAGAGTGAAACAGTCATTACAGACCTCACAGAGAACAGAGACTTGGGACATTCTGCTTGAATGAGACAAAAAGTAGCAATTCCTTTGGATCATACATAGAAAATGTTATTCTGTTTGTTTTTCAACCTGTGTGCAGCCAGGAATGGCTCCTCGCGTTCTGCTGCTTCATTGAAGCCCCCGCGCACCTTCTCTATATGAAAACATTCCTGCCGTGTGGTGTTGGCAAATAGCAGGTGTTTAATTCCACACGGATCCAGCTCAGAAATGCTCTCCAGAAAGCAGTTAATCTGCAAAACCGGCAGCACGTAGTTCCAGAGGACTTCTTCCCGTCCATCTTTGGCTTTTCCTTTAGTTAGGTACACGAGTTCAGAAATAATACAGGCAACTTTGGAGGGCTTGGGAAAAGCAAGAGCGGTTTGTTTCCAGGTGGGCGTTGCAGCACACGGCAGCTGGAGCGGCTCTTTGGAGGGACCTGTGGGCCTCCCCAGATTAAACCTGAGTGTACCGGTGCAGGCTTTGAATGCGTGTGCTAAATGCGTGTGCTAAATGCATGTGCTAAATGCAAACACTAAATGCGTGCGCTAAAAGGGGCAACAGTTCATCCCAAACCAGTAGCAGCTTTTGCTACTGCTGGGCAGTTCTTCTTCTTGCTCTCCTGCTGCTTAGCACACTCGCTCTTTTTTTTCCTTTCCCTCCTTGCTGCCCCCCTTGCTGCCCCCCTTGTTGCCCTCCATCCCCCGTTAGCTGGAGCAGGGCTGCCTGTCCTCTGTGTGTGTGTGGAGAGCCCCCACCCGCCTCCAGAGCTCTTCATCTCACCCGTGAATCCCATCTGTTCTCTGTACAAAACGTTTGGAAGGTGCCATGTTTCTTGCAGCGGCCATTAAGGTTGGACTTGTCCTCTCTCTATTTGCGATGGCGTGACTGTGGAAGAGCTCGCTGGCTCTTCCCGCTGACCTGCCCACGAACCTGCTGTTTGCAAGCAGCTGGAGCCCCAGCCTGGGGTTCTGAGTGGGACATGGAGCTGCTCTGGGTGGGACAGCGCAGGTGCTGTGAGCCTTCCCCCGCTCTCCAGAGCAGTTTTGCAGTGTGGAACTTGCTCCAGCCCATCTCGGAGCCTCCTCTCGCTCCATAGCCGTCTGTCGACACACGTTTCCTAGTTTGCTCTGATATTACAGTATTAAAGATGCACAGGACAGGGCAAGTGCTCCTTATGCATGAAGATTGAAAGTATACCTGGATTATTTAGCATGTAAATCAGAACATGATCTTAAGGAAGCTGCTCAGTAGACGGGTCGACCAGATAAAATTACCTGTACCTGTGCACCAGCCGTGCGGCTGCGGCTGAATTCCCGGCTTCGGTCAGCAGCGTGGAGCTTGTGTTTGACATCTGTACAAACCCTCCTGAACCAAAAGCAAAGCGTGAACAGCGGGGACTCTTGGCTGTGATTTGGAGACAATGACAAGTGTCAAGGTCAGTGATTGCTTCACAGCTCGTTAAAGCACTTGAGAAAGCGAAGGCGCTGAGTCTCTGCAGCGGGGTACGAGCAGCACGTCCAGCGGTGGCCCCGTCACCCCCGTCCCATGGATGAGGCCGTCTGTCCGTCCCACATCCCGCTGGGCCTCCGAGCGGTCCAGGCCCTGCCGAACATCCGCAGTTTGCCGATGCAGCCGGGCCGTGGCGGTTCCCGCTGCCTTTTCTGCTGCAGAAAACCTGCGGAATGGACAAAAATTGTTTCAGCACTTAGAATGAGTGCATTCATTTGGGGTTTTTTCCCCTAATATAAGAGCTAGAAACAGCTTTAAAAGCAAACCAGCAGGAGTTCTCTTGAGCAGCAAGAACGTGAACCTTGGCCCTCACGTGTTTGTTTATCCACGTGTTCTCAGACCCTGATTTAGCTCTTTTTTCACTTGTTGTGGAAGGAAAGTGGAGCTGGAGGAGCTATGAGTCGGGGCTGTTTGCAGTATCTCCGTGGCCTGGGCAGCTCTGGGGTGGCTCTGCCCGTCTTCCCCCTCTGCAAAGCTCATTCCAAGATATTTGCAGCTGTTGATCTCTTGCACAGCTCAGGGCTTCCTCCCTTTTGTAAAACCGGAAACTTCAATACGGGCAGAATAGGCGAACTGCGGTGGACGGCAGGAATGAGCTGCTGGTGGTATGAGGTGGAGGGAGGACAAGCAGATAGTCCATGTGGCTGGTGAGATGAGAAACTTCACGTTCATTTTGAATGATAACTATTCAGTTATGGTCCAAAGAGCACTTGTCTCTATTGCCTGCCCTGAGTTTATCCAGGGAACTGATCTGTCATCTTTAAGGAAAAGTCATCACTTCTACCAAATGCTCCTTTTTGTTCGCACCCTTTTGTTTTTAAATAAGTTTTATAAAGTTACCGGGTATTTCATTGTAGAGATCAGGTTAAAATAACGACTGAGGCTTAACTCTGACTTGGTATGTATAGAAAAAGCTTTCCAATGTAATGTTTCCTAAAACTCATCTTAGAGCAGCTTCCTTTGAATTTATCTGTACACGGCTTGAAGTTGTAACTTCTCTCACTCCTTAACTTGTACCGTCCCCACGTGCTTCTGACACAATTTAAATTGAAGCGGTGATTTCACTGCGCACAAGGAGCTCGCTGCAGCCAGCCTGCGCGCTGCCCTTGGCGTCCACCGCGTCCTTTGAGCTTTATTCCCTTCTTGTGCTTTCCAGCACGTTTTCAGCGTGCCCGGTGTGCTGGAGAGGTGGTACCCGAGGCTGCGAGAGGGGCGGCGGAGCGGCGAACGCGAGCCCCTTGTGTTTTATTGACAAGGCAGGGTGGGTGGCAGGAGGAACGATGCTTGGTGAATTCACACCGCCTGCTTTTTAGTCCTTCCCAAACAATTTGAAGCTCTGTGGTTGAAGGTCAGAGCACACTCTGGGTTTAAGCCCCTGTGGGTTTGGAAAGGTTTGGCACAGCCACAGGGTGTGCTCACTGCTCCTTCTCAAACAGGAGGTTCCGGATGCGGCTGAAGATGCTGCGTGAAGAAATGGGGCTGTGGAGCAGAAGGTGCATGCGTTGTCCTCGGTGGACGCCGCGTGTTGCCCCGCGTGTTGGTCCTTAGGGCAGCTCAGGGCTTTGCTTTTTCTGGGAAGATCTGAGAAATCAAGAAATCCTGACCAAACAAATTCCTGCATTTCCAGAAAATCATAAAAGCCTCTTCATTTACGGGGGATTGTCATCAGCCCAAAGCTGAGGCTTGGGGTCTGTTGGACTCCTCGCCTGCTGACTTCATAAATTCTTCCCATCTCAGGCCTGTTTTGGGGGTAGGGGAACCCAGCAACGCGTCCCGTGTGCCCGGAATGCAGGTGTCTGTAGCTGGAGTAACTTGGGGCAAAGTAGTTTCCAAGTCGTGTGGGCAAAGGTGGCAAAGGCGGTTGGGAGATGCTCCCGGCGCTGAGGACACGTTCTGGGAGCACATCAGAGGTGACATCGAAAGGCCACCCCACACTGTCATCTGATCACACCCTGGGGGAAAAACGGCCATTCATCGTTTAATAGACTTGGACTGAACTGGAGAACGGAAAGCTCTTTCAGAATGAAAACTACCGGACTGCTGGTAATGTCAGAACAGGCTATTTCATCATCCGCACCTAAGAAACGGCAATTTGTTGAAATGTAACAATCTGAAGGACTTTTTTTCCTATTAAGGGTACTTATAAAGCCCATTCCCGCATTCTCATCCCAGCAGCGCTCTGGCTCAGGCGACTGCTTTGGACTCTGCTGTTGGGCCCCGGTACTTGTGACAGCCCTGAAACTCCCAGCACATCGGAGCCTTGTTGTATTATACTGTGGTGCTTTGCTGGACATAGAATAAATCACCTTAGATACCGAGAAGGCTTAATGAAGTATCTGTGATGTGGCCATAGGCGAGTTGGTCTGAGTTTGCTCAGCAGGTTTTTATAAACCTTAGGGAGAGGTTTTTTGGTGCTGCTTTCTATGTGTCTGTGTTCGGTCCTTATTTCCGGACTTTGCGGAAAGTGTCGCTCAGACGTTGCTCAGACCCTGACGGCCAAGTCGTCTTCACCTAGAGATGAAGGTCAAATAGATGAGTTAGAGTCGAGGAGCGAGGGAAGCAGGGTGGCCTGGTGGTGCCAGATTGAGTGTCTGTTGGTACCAAAGCAGTTATTGTGTTCCTGGTTTAACTGCTCCTCATGCCGGGACGCGGTGCGGGAGGTTGGTGACTGTCAGGGAAGGACGGCAGGGAAATCACAGAGCTCTGGACACGCTGTATTGCGTTTCTGAGCAGAGATGCCTGTGACAGATCGTGTTGGAATCTTGGTAGAATGCGCTAGAGCTGCAGAGCAAGCCTGCCCTTGAGTGCAAAGGTTAATGAATCTGGAGTCCTATTCGTTTAGTTTTTATCGGGATAATTGAAACTATCCCTGAGATGATCCTATGCGACCTGCTCTGGTGACCCTGCTTTAGCAGCGGGGTTGGACTGGATGGTCTCCTGAGGTCCCTTCAACCCCAACCACCCTGCGGTTCTGTGACAGCAGGGTGACCATGAGCCAGCACTGGGCCCTTGTGGCCAGGAAGCCAATGGGACCTGGGGTGGGTTAGAAGGGGGTGGTCAGTAGGTCAGAGAGGTTCTCCTGCCCCTCTGCTCTGCCCTGGGGAGACCACACCTGGAATCTTGTGTCCAGCTGTGGCCCCTCAGTTCCAGCAGGACAGGGAACTGCTGCAGAGAGTCCAGCGCAGCCACCAAGATGCTGCAGGGAGTGGAGCATCTCCCGTGTGAGGAAAGGCTAAGGGAGCTGGGGCTCTGGAGCTGGACAAGAGGACACTGAGGGGGGACTCATTGCTGGGGATCAATATGGAAAGGGGCAGTGTCAGGAGGATGGAGCCAGGCTCTGCTGGTGACAACCAGGGACAGGACAAGGGGCAATGGGTGCAAACTGGAACACAGGAGGTTCCACTGAAAGAGGAGAAGCAACTTGTTGGGGTGAGGGTGTCAGAGCCTGGCCCAGGCTGCCCAGGGGGTTGTGGAGTCTCCTTCTGTGCAGACATTCCAACCCGCCTGGACACCTTCCTGTGTAACCTCATCTGGGTGTTCCTGCTCCATGGGGGGATTGCACTGGATGAGCTTTCCAGGGCCCTTCCAACCCCTGACATTCCGGGGTTCTGTGATTCTGTGTAACACTCCCATTTCTAACAGCAGCTGTTGCAGCAGCGGGGGGGCAGAACGTGCCCTGTGGCCTCAGGGAGCCCCGTGTTCCTGCCGGGTGGGGGCCTGGGACAGCCCCTGATCAAATGCCATTAACCACCCCCAGGGCCCGGAGCCCAGAGCAGACTGTTTGATGGTTAGGTACGGGAAATGGTTGAAGTTGGCAGGTAGCATCACTTCTTTGTGGCCTTTTGTGTGGAAGTCTGCATTTGTTAAATTTCTTGTCATCAGATGCCCCTGATTTAATGTCTTTTCTTTTTTTCTTTATTGAGGTGTGCAGTGGCCCAAATCGCAAGAGAAATAGGATGTGTTTCATACAGTTATCTTGTATTCCCTAACTTTATTAGTGATTTCTGGTGTTTAATATTGGAAGTAGGTGTCTTAAGGTCAGCACATATGGGAAACAGCGTCTTGAATCTTTGGAAGTCACTTCTCACATTAGAAACCGTGTGTAGCATTTATTGTGCTCCTCACGCTCAGCGAGTCCCTGGCTGGTTCCCTTGGCCCCTGGCCTGTTACTCAGTGTGTGTTTTTGCACAGCAGCCTTTTGGAAGGAGGTGAAGTGAACATTTTTAGTTATGTTACAGACACACTAGTTTGTTTCTTGATACAGCTCAAACTGGAACGTTCGTAGGGGTGTAACTCCGTCACGTAGAGCTTTTCTCTGTCCCTCTGTCCTGTATTGTTCTAAATACATTCTCACGTGCCTCAGCAGATGGATGTTGCAGAAGACGGTGCGTGCTTCATGCAGAAATCCATGTACTGCATGCGTGTTGTGCACGGGTGTCCTGCGTGTTGTGCACGGGTGTCCTGCGTGTTGTGCACGGGTGTACCTGTGTGTTGTGTCCCGCGTGTTGTGCACGGGTGTCCTGCGTGTTGTGTCCCGCGTGTTGTGCACGGGTGTACCCGCGTGTTGTGTCCCGCGTGTTGTGTCCCGCGTGTTGTGTCCCGCGTGTGGTGTCCCGCGTGTGGTGTCCCGCGTGTGGTGTCCCGCGTGTGGTGTCCCGCGTGTGGTGTCCCGCGTGTCCCGCGTGTGGTGTCCCGCGTGTTGTGCACGGGTGTCCCGCGTGTGGTGTCCCGCGTGTTGTGCCCCGCGTGTCCCGCGTGTGGTGTCCCGCGTGTTGTGCACGGGTGTCCCGCGTGTGGTGTCCCGCGTTTTGTGCACGGGTGTCCCGCGTGTGGTGTCCCGCGTTTTGTGCACGGGTGTCCCGCGTGTGGTGTCCCGCATTTTGTGCACGGGTGTCCCGCGTGTGGTGTCCCGCGTGTTGTGCACGAGTGTCCCGCGTGTTGTGCACGGGTGTACCTGTGTGTTCTGCACAGATGTGTTGTGCACGGGTGTCCTGTGTGTTGTATGCGAGTGTCCTGTGTGTTGTGCACAGCTGTACTGTGTGTTGTACGCGGGTGCGCCGGGTGTTGTGCACAGCTGTACTTGTGTGTTGTACGCGGGTGCGCCGGGTGTTGTGCACAGCTGTACTGTGTGTTGTACGCGGGTGCGCCGGGTGTTGTGCACAGCTGTACTGTGTGTTGTGCGCGGGTGCGCCGGGTGTTGTGCACAGCTGTACTGTGTGTTGTGCGCGGGTGCGCCGGGTGTTGTGCACAGCTGTACTGTGTGTTGTGCGCGGGTGCGCCGGGTGTTGTGCACAGCTGTACTGTGTGTTGTGCGCGGGTGCGCCGGGTGTTGTGCACAGCTGTACTGTGTGTTGTGCGCGGGTGCGCCGGGTGTTGTGCACAGCTGTACTGTGTGTTGTGCGCGGGTGTCCCGTGTGTTGTGCACAGCTGTACTTGTGTGTTGTGCGCGGGTGTCCCGTGTGTTGTGCACAGCTGTACTTGTGTGTTGTGCACGGGTGCGCCGGGTGTTGTGCACAGCTGTACTGTGTGTTGTGCGCGGGTGTCCCGTGTGTTGTGCACAGCTGTACTTGTGTGTTGTGCGCGGGTGTCCCGTGTGTTGTGCACAGCTGTACTTGTGTGTTGTGCACGGGTGCGCCGGGTGTTGTGCACAGCTGTACTGTGTGTTGTGCACGGGTGCGCCGGGTGTTGTGCACAGCTGTACTGTGTGTACGTGTCGTGCTGCTTCCCGGCTGGTTTCGGAGGAGGCTCCTCCTTGGTGCGGTGGTGCCGCCGGGGCGAGGGTCGTGGTGTGTCCTTGTCCCCACCGTCCCGGTGCTGGAGGCGTTGCCGTTGGTGTGGGCAGTTCTTCTGGACCGTCCAGGTCTGCAGAGTCTCAGTGCGTTGGGAGGTGTGCGGGTTCGTTTCTCCAGGCAGTTAGAACCCGTTCTTCTCCACAGCTCGCACGCTCATTATTTGGACTTGGTTTGAGAACAAGAGCTACCAGCCCAGCACAGAGTTCATGTTTGAATTGCTCTGGTGGGAGAGCCGAGGCTGCTCTGAGCTCTGCCCACGGGTGTGAGGCAGCGAGGGAGGGGATGGACAGACAGAGCCTGACTGACAGCCACACTGAGCAATGAGTGTATTCCAGCCCATTAGCATCACGCTAATTATTTAAGGAGAGCTGGGACCTTTCAGTTTGCTCTTCCATTCTTCTCTTCGCTCTGTTTTTGTCGGAGCCCGGGGAATCTTTGGTGCGGGATGTTTAGTTTGGCTCTTGCCATTTTGCAGAGGCCTTTCTGCCTTTCTCCTCTTTTTTCGCTGTGGGGAGCGGGTGCTGCTGTCCTGGGACTGGCTGCTCGCTGGGGACGGAGTTCGCGAGGAATTGCCTTGAGTATCTTTTATTTCTATTTTATGTATATATTTACTGGTAGTTAGTAGTATTTTGTTATTTTATTAAACTGTATTTCTCTCAGTCCAAGTTCCTCCCTTCCCTTTGGATTCTCTCCCATGGGGGGTGCAGGAGGGTGAGTGAGCGGCTGCGTGGTTGTGCTGCCCCCTCGGGTTAAACCACCACAGGAAGGGATGCAAAGGGTAATGCAAAGGGCTTCTACAGGTCCATTGGCCAGAAAAGGAAGATTAAAGAAGATCCACAGCTATCCCCCAAATAAATAAGCCAGGAGAACTGGTGATGGCTGACACGGAGAATGCTGGGGTGCTCAACAGCCTTTCTTGTGCAGTTTTCAGTGCTGATCCCTCTTCCCACACCTCCGGAGGCCCCGAACCTCACGGCAGTCTGAAGATCAGGGTTGAGACCACCCGAGAAACATCCCCAAGAGGTCCCAAGCTCCATCCAGGATCCCAGGGGAACTGATGATGGAGTTGCCGAGCCACGGTCCATCATAGCTGAAGGGGCCTGGCACTCGGGGGAGGTCCCAGTGGCTGCACAGAGGGACACATCCCACCCATTTTCAGCAAGGGTGGAAAGGAGGACCCTGAGCAATACCGACCTGTCAGCCTCGCGTCTGTCGTGGGGAGATCATGGCGCAGATCTGCCAGGGAGCTGCAGAAACATGGGAGACAGGGACTGATCACAGGCAGCAAACAGCTCCAGCACGGGCGCACCGAGCCCGGCCCATCCTGTGGCCTCTGTGCGGACTGAGCGGGACAAGGGAGGAGCTGCAGCCGTGGGGCAGGGCGAGCTCTGCTCTGGGACAGGGACAGAGCCCGGGGAACGGCAGCAGATGTGCTGGGGAGGGGCAGTGGGACATGGGGAAAAGGTTCTTCCCCAGAGGTGCTGGACACTGAACAGGCTCCCAGGGAGGGGTCACGGCCCAACCTGACAGTGTTCAAGAGACTGGACACCGTCCTCAGACACACGGGGTGACCTGGGGGGTGTCCTGTGCAGAGACAGCAGTTGGACCCTGATCCCTACGGGTCCTTCCAGCCCAGGACGTTCTGTGGTTCTCTGATTCTCCTCAGTCCGTGTCTGCAGCAGGAGGTTGGGGAGACGAGTCGTCTCCCTTTCCTAAGCACAGCTTGTCAGCCCGGCTCCTGTAGACCAGACAGCTTTCCCATACACCTGTAAAACGCTCTGAAAAAATGTCAGATTGACAGGTTTATAACAGATATGAATTTGTAAAGCGACGTTTACATGTGTATTCCACATACACGCATGGAATCTATATGCATTTGGGTTAACTGTGCACCCAAACATTCTTATTTTAAGGCCTTTGTTGCCAGCTTTTCACTAGATGAATTCATAACTGAGCACAGTTAGTTCAAAATACCTGAGGCGCAGTTTGTCAGGAACACGCTCCACAGCCGGACCGTGTCACTGTCACCGTGCGGCACACAGCTCCAAATTCAGGTGTCTGTTCCCAGCTCCCAATTTCAGTGGCCTGGGTGGTCTCAGCAGCCGAGCAGACGGATGCAGGAGCTCTTACTTGCTGCTAGAAAATAACATTTGTATTTTTAAATTCCAACATATTGTTGATTTAAACAGTTTGAATTAGAAAACACTTCTTTCTGGGTCATATTTTATGCTGTTTTGGGGGGACTGGTTCCCAAAAGGCTGGGATTCACCTGGGCGGTGGATGGACCGCGGGGAGGGCTGCGCAAGCTGCTGCTTTGGATGCCTTCCCCCGTTTTTCCCCCATTTCACCCCAGTTTCCCCAGTACCTCTGAGCTCGGGCCCATCCCAATTCAAGCCCTGCTCTCCGTAGGTGGTTTACAAGGAGCAGGTGCTGGAGGTTCGACTGGGAGCGTTGACACCCGCGGTTTAAAAGGCCCTTTGTAAGGTGGTTTTCCAGACACGGCGCTTGATCCGGATCCCGCTTGGCTGCTGCTGCTTGAGACCACACGCTTCCCATCACATATACAAAGGTGGTGCTGGGGGGCTGTGCCTCGCATGGCCTGATCGTTCAGACCTTCAGTGTTCCCTTTATAATCGAGTCCTGCAGCACCGATACACTCAAATAGGGCTTCATCCCATCGGCAGCGCTGGCTCACGGAAGGGAACGGTTTGCAATGGTTTTCTTGGTTTCTTCTCCATCTCCGGGATAAAGACGTGAAAGGAAAGGAGACGGCTGAGGTGGCAGCGAGCTCTGAACAGGAGGGCGAGCGCTGGCGGGTTTTGAAGCGCCGAGTGGAGCTCCATGGGGTTCGTTATCAAATATCCCAGGAGCGGAGCTGTTCAAGTGTCGTCTGATGAATCCTCTTTCTTTTGGAGACACGTGGTGAAGAATCCTTGACCTGAGATAGGACAGAAGGTGCATGTCAATAACTTCACTGGTAAAAGGAAATAAGAAGTTAGTGTTTCTTTTGGAGTGTTCTGTTTAGCAGTTCCTATGAGCCCTTCAGCTGGAGGTTCAGTGTGGAAGTTACAGTGCCAGGGACCCAGATATTTAACCATGGAACTAAAAACTTGTGAGTCTCGACATAACCTGTTAACCTGGCCTGCAGTGGTGGCTGGAAGGCAGCTCCCCCTTCTGCAGGAAACCTTCCTGGAGCACAAAGGCAGTGTTTTCTGTGGGCTCTTCACAAAGATCACTGCAAAAACCTATCGGCACTGGGGGTGGGACTGGCAAAGCTCTGGCATGGTGATGTTTTTGGATGCTGGAGAAAGCGAAGTGAACAGCTGGAGTCAGTGATGCTGCGGAAACAGGAATGTGGGGTGGGTTAAAAACAGCGTCGTGATCCTGGCGTGCAGAATCACGCGCTTGTATCGCAATGATCCGGGGATGGGGTGCCTCGACAGCGCCCGTCCGATTTACTGCGGGTCAGAAACGTGCCTTAGCTGAATGGTGTTATTACATAGAGCGTTTATGGTGTCTGAGCTGAGCTCGTTGGCTTGGTCAGCGGGAATAACCGTTATCCTCTTATTGTCTTTCCCATTAGTGGTGCTTTATTCCTTAGCCCACAGACCATCCGTCCCCTCGTGGTCCCACTGGCTCCTTCCTCCAGACACTGCTGTTCCCTTTCCGTAGGATCCCGTACACGGAGCAGAGCCGCGGGGCCTGGGCAGGATGGGACAGTGTCTGGGGAGGGATTTAACCTGAAACGCTGAACAGGAGCTGGAAGTGAATGGCTGTGTGCAAACTCCCAGCTGGATAAAGGGCTTTGCTGCTTTTTGAAGCGCAGACGTGTGCTGATGAGGAACTCGAGGCACCTTGTACTCCCTGAGGATGCAGAAAGCGTTACTGGGGATGAAGGAAGGCTGCTTCTAGTTTGCAGAGAACAGTCAAAAACACAACAAAGCAAAATGAAGTGAAAATCAGTAATTTAAACTGTACCGAGCTCATCCGAGCTCGCTCTTTGGCAGCCGATACTCTAAATAAAAGAAGTTCAGTAAACCTTGTTTCTTTGTGGTGACCATTAAGGTGGTTTGGGCCGGTGGGATCGTGAAGGGCCCGCGGAGGAGCCCGGGTGGATGAGACCCTGAGCTGGGCTGGGAAAGGGGACGTGTTAAGCAAGAGAAACAGCCCTGGAAGAGTTTCTTAGGGACAGTCTGAGCGCGGTCTTGTTTGATATCTTAGTGACCGTTCAAAAGTAACTGGAAAGAGATCATTAACAGAGCTCACTCGGAGAAAAACCAGGGTGAGAAAGGAAAGCAAGCGCTGGGGTGGGAGTGGAATGGAGGTGGGCGATGCAGAGTGCAGGGCTCCATGGAGCAGAAAGTGCTTGAAGGGGAATATTCTCATTAAAACACAGGACAGTGGCAAAACCTCATTGCTGGCTGCTGGCCAGAGGTGTTTTCTGTGGCAGGTGGGTGTCTGTCCCATGTGGAGTCTCACTTGCAGCCCTTGTTCACAGAGCCGCGCTCAGCCTGTTCCCGGGCTCCATGTCTGGCTGGGGTTTCTGGGGACTTAGGGCATTTCTGTGGGAACTCGCGAGTCCCGGGACGCAGTGAGAGCAGCGGGACCCCCCCGGCCTGCGGGGGTGACGGGTCCTGCCTCGGCACGGGCAGGAACACGCTTCCGGCACTATGGTACAGCTGAAGTTTTCCCTGCCCAGCCGTCCACCCTGGAGGTAACACAACCACTGGCTGCTAAGCCAAGTTCTAAGGTTAGAGTTCAGAATTGGAAATGAATAGCATGATCTAGCCTTTCAAAAGGTTGATATTTATTAGCGGGCCAGCTCTGGGTTTGCTCACATTGTTATCACTCACTGTGCCCCATAGGTTTCTTTAATACCTCCCAATTAATGTCACCATTTATCCCTTGCTGTTATGTAGACATTGGAGGCCATTCCTCTACTTCCATTAATCATTGGTTGTTCAGTTTTGGCTTGTGAGCCAAATACAAATAATACCAAAAAGCCCTGAAAGCCTTCAGTGCAAACTGCTCTTTCACTGCCTGAGAACAGCCTGGGGACCAGAGCATTTCGGCCTGGGACCAGAGCATTTTGGCTCAGGACCAGAGCATTTCAGCCTCGGACCAGAGCGTTTCGGCTTGGGACCAAAGCATTTCTGTGTGCAAACGTGCCCTTTGATCTCTAGTTCAAGCTACTTGCAGTTAAGGTTCATAGATGCACATACTGTGTGCGTTGTTGATATTACACAGCTGTAACCTACGTCATGTTAGTTTTCCAGTGTGGAAAGTTGTTCGTTTTGTGTGCAGAGCTGAGCTGATGCTCTCCGGGCTGCCTCGTGGTTCTGTTCCCACATTCTCAGCATCAGCGTTCCGGGGAAGTGCTGTGGGGTTTCCTGGGAGGTGTTGTGGGGTTCAGTAGGGACGGGGCAGGAGAAGAGGGAGCTGGTGAAGGATTGCAGTCAGACCTTTGCTCAGATTTCTGCCTTTTCCCAGCAGAGCTGCTGCCCGGCGCCGCAGCGCTCCAGGCGCAGCCGTGCTGTGGGGGGACAGTGTGTTAAGGAGACGGTCTCCTGGCCGTCTTCAGTCCCTTCATCTTGGAGAACGTTACGGAAGAAAGCTGCAATTCCCTTAACTGCGTCCATAGTTAATAGCACTAGAGGGGAAATAACTGTCATAAAATCCTTTCCCTTTTAATCATAAGTGGAATTGAGCATGTTCTGCAGAGCATCAGTTTCACATGCCTTCATGCACCACCAGCCATAGGCAGCTTATTAGCACAGGGTAAAAACCTGGTTGTTTTAGTGGCGCCTCATAGTGCAAAACCATTGAGTGTTGTGCTCACTTATAAAGGAGAAGTAAACGGTGAGGATGGAAAACTAACTCCCTGCTCTGCGTTGCAGCCAGTCGTGTCCCATCACCATGTTCTGGAAGTTCGACCTGAACACGACGTCGCACGTGGACAAGCTGCTGGACAAGGAGGATGTGACGCTGCAGGAGCTGATGGACGAGGATGACGTGCTGCAGGAGTGCAAGGCGCAGAACCGCAAGCTGCTGGACTTCCTGTGCCAGCAGCACTGCATGGAGCAGCTCGTCACCCTCATCACGCACGAGCCGCCCCTGGACATGGACGAGAAGATCCGCTTCAAGTAGGTCCCGCTGTTTGTCGAGATTTTGATTGCAGGGTGACAATAAAACCGGGACAGATGTATTGTTAACCCCCTCTCCCTGCCTTCCCCTTTCAGCCCCTTCCTCTGCCCCTTTCCCACTCAGCACAGGCGATCGGGAGGAAAAGAAGGACAGAGAGAAGAGAGTTGGAAACATTCAAAATGTTTTACTAATGCTACTAATAAGAATAGAGAAAATAATACAAAATATACAAAACCAATGTTAAGTCCCGGCAACTGCAGAGCCGGCACCCGAAGTCCTGGACTGGACTCTGCAGCCGAGCGGAGCTGGATTCAGTCTGTCACTGGCTTCAGTTCGCAGGGACAACTTGCAAGGTCCTCTGCTAATTCGCCATAAGGAAAAGGGACGAGATCCTCGTGATCTCGCACTTTTATGTGAAGTATGACGTGAATGGGATGTTCTGCTCGGTTGGCCAGTTTCTGGTCACCTCTTTCTCGTTGCCCCTCTCGCAAGATGTGTGTCCATTCTATTAATGACCTCGCATTCCATTGCTGTGGCTACCCAAATCAGTATCTTGCTTTTCAGGAGAGCGCGTTTAATAAGAAAGCTTTAGCTCACAGGCAAATTCACTCAAAGAGAACCTTGTTTTGAACAAAAGCAGGACAGCTTTCTGTCCCGTACGAATGAGAGACCCCGAGGCTGGAGACGCCGAGTGTGGCCTTTGTGGTCCCGGGAGACAGGCCTTCGGGTGCTGGGAAACAGTTCCCCCGGCGGTGTTTCTAGTGAGTTCTCTGAAGGTTGATGCTTTATTTTTAATAATTCAACACTGAGGTTGTCTAAAACCAAAAATTCTCTTGCTCTTTGTTCCAGACTTTGCAAGCACAATGATCAGTATCTCAAAAGTACCTTTAGAAGGTTTTTATCCAAATTGTAAGCAAAGAGCTTTCTGCTCTGAGTTATAAATTGCTGAGCTTGATTTTCAACAGTCAAACCCACAACGTAATGAGCTGTACAGAGGCTGAGATTGGATGTCAGGAAGAAATTCTTCCCCAAAGGGCTGTGTGGCGTTGGAACAGGCTGCCCAGCGCGGTGCTGGGGTCACCGTCCCTGCGGGGCTGAAAAGGCGTCTGGGGACATGGGTCAGTGCCGGAGTTGGTTATGGTTGGACTTGATGGTCCTAAGGGTCTATTCCAACCAAATTCAGTGATTCTGTGGCTGAAAGGTGAGATTTCAGTGTGCTGCACAGGCACCCGCCCATCCCAGCGCCCCGCAGTTACAGAGCCAGCTCGCTGGAACAGCCTCTTCCTTATGGGGCTGAGCTCTTCAGGTGTGTTTGGTCCTCATAGCAAGATGTGTTTATACATTTTTAACTAAATGTATACTTGAAAATATTTACATTTTGGAATCTGAAGTTTGTCTTTGTTAAGTTTATATAAAAATAAAACCTTGCTCTGCGTATAAATAAATGAAAACAGGCAAGTTTGTCGGTGTGGGAACAATCAGCGTTGGTTATGATCAGCGTGGGTCGCTGCTGTTGTTGCTGGAGACCCCAGAAGAAGGGGCAGAACTGCTGAGGTTCGTTGTGAGCTGGGCTGGCTGCTCAGCCCCTTTAGGTGACTATTTCCATGTAAGTGAACGCCAGGAAGTACTTTGTGCAATACCTTGGAATTGGACGTGGCTGCTTTTGCAAGGTTTCAGCTCTAAAAGGTGAATTACCAGATGGAATCGGGAGCGTTAGTCTTGTATTTGTGTCCTACAAATGCAGATTTGTAGGGGTTTGAACCGGGACGTGGCACACGCCGATCTCTTTGTGCACGTCCTGTGCGACGCTGGGTGCGACATGAGGTGTTACATGCGGCGCTTTCCTTAGCGCTGAGAGCTCATGGGCGCTGGAAATGCTGAGTGATGGAGACTTGTGGTCTTTGCTGGGATCCAGGTGTGTTTACCAGAGGAGAGGGAGGGGGATCCCCGTCCCACCCCAGTGCTGATCCAGCCCTGTCCCTGTCCCCGCAGGACACTCGACTGCGTCAGTTAACCAGCCCGTATTTTTGAGCCCTTTTTTGAGATGTGGGGGATGCTGTCAGCGGGTGGTTCATATCCCTGATCCCGTGTGCCGAGGGGTGGAAGGGGAAACCTTTCCTCATGTTAAACAGCCAGACTGAGAACAGGGGCAGGCGGGGACAAACAGGCATTTCTCAAGAAGCAAAATCTTTAATGCAAACCAAGATGAAGGGGGGAGCTCATCATGAAAGTGTTTACATGCACATGTTCTTGGGTTCCCTGTGCAGGATTATGAACCCTTTTGGCAGGTTTTGGAGGCAGCGGGTGGTTCAGGCGGCTCCAGACCGGGCTGGGGGGCTCAGCCTCTGTGCAAAATAAAATACAGCTTGTGTTGGGAAGGCGTCCAGTCAGTCTGACTCACCGAGCCCTCTCTCAGACAGTGGCTTGGTATTTTCCACGAGCCAGCGCTGTGCTCGGTGGCCAGTGGTACCTGGGGGGTGAGGAAGAGTGTGGGCAGCAGGTCAGGGAGGTTGTTCCTCCCCCGCTGCTCTGCCCTGGGAGGCCCCATCTGCAGAACTGGGCCCAGTGCTGGGCTCCCCAGTTCCAGAAGGACGAGGAGTCACTGCAGAGAGTCCAGGGAGGGACACGGAGATGCTGAGGGGTCTGGAGCATCTTTGTGCCGAGGAAAGGCTGAGAGAGCTGGGGCTGCCGAGTGGAGAAGAGAAGCTGAGAGGGGTGTGATCAGTGATCAATATGTCAGGGTGGTGTCAGGATGGAGCAGACTCTGTTCATGGTGCCCAAGGCCAGGGTGAGGGGCAGCGGGCACAGACTGAAGCACAGGAGGCTCCATGTGAACATGAGCAGCCGCTTGTTTGCTGGAGGTGCCAGAGCCTGGCCCAGGCTGCCCAGAGCGGGTGTGGAGTCTCCTTCTGTGAGCCATTCCAGCCCTGGGATCCTGTGTGATCTGCTCCGGGACCCTGCGGGAGCAGGTGGGGCTGGGGACCCGCAGAGCTCCTGCAGCACTAACAGCTGGGGGGCTGGGGTTCTGGGGTTCTTTGTCTCCTTGGCGTGGTCCGTAGGTGCCTGTGGAGCAGCAGGGCTGGCGGTGGGACGGGTGGTTGGACACCGGAGGCTTTGGCACCGGGAGCTCTGGACTGACCTGCTTGCCAGGACAAGTTCAGCTGGTCTTTAGGAAGTATTGTTTTAGAAATGCATCCAGTCCCATACGTAGACCAGGCAGAGAAACATTTTCAAAGCCTCGTGAGGCACTGGAGAGGGGAAAGAGGGTTTAAGCTTATTAGAAACCAGGGAAGGTTTTGGAATAAATAAGGCTAAGCAGGAAGAATGGGCTCTGCCTAAATCCAAATGGAATCCAATTTTTGGCTCTTAAGAAAAGGTTATGAAAGTTTTAAAACTGGAACAGGGGAGAAACTTGATAGGTTTGGAAGGACGCGCAGCTCGGAATGGGGCGTGCTGTGGAAATGGAATCATCAGAATGCGTTAGCCCTGCAACGCCAGGAGGATGGAAGTTCAGAGAGGAAACGGCGCAGAGGAAAACTGGGCAGTAAATCCCCGTGTAAGCGTAACAACCCGATGGAGACCTGGAACAACCAGCTTCTAAACTGTTTGAACTGTAATGGCTATTTATAGCGAACTTGTTGACGTACCCGGGTGTCTCACAGACCTGTTGAGACCAGGCAGTGATGAAAACAGAGTGTGTAGAAGGGCAGAGGCGTCCGTGCCGCTCAGAGGGGACGGGAGCAGCGGTGGGCACCCTGCGGCCCCGCTGCCCTGCCTGGACAGAGACCCTTAAGTATTAATGTTAATATTACATCTCACTGGGTGGGACTCGGAGGCCGCGAGGGCTGCAGGAGCAGCACGTGTGTGACGGGGAGTTGGTCTGTCCCTGCCGGCAGCACGCGCGTCCGGGGCGGCCCGGCACGTGGGCTCGGAGGAGTCCCCAGTGCCCTTTGCAGTGAGCCAGGAAAAGGAGAAAGAACTCTTTGTGTACCCTCGGGAGCCCTAAGGAGCACCTGGTGTACAATCACTTTGTAATGGTAACCGTGGTGGACTCAGATTTAACATCCTCGCAGGAGCAAGGAAGACGTACATGGCATTATCATGGGTCTGGGGTTGGTTTTTGACTCAAGGACTGAACTCCGTCAATACGAGGGCACTAGCCGGGAAGTAAATGGTGCTGTGAAGGGGTGAAAAGCTCGCAGCTGGTCTGGAAACATTTAGTGGCTTGTGGTAAATGCAGAGCTTGTATTACAAAGATCCAAAAACCCCTTATGTAGTAAATGGACTTCATTAACAACAAATAACCCACTGCGGTGAAAGTCCATCCCCACCTGAGGGAGCTGTGTGCGGGTGCGGAAAAGAGATGCAGGAGGCAGTGAATGTGTGAGGGTGGATGGGGGGTTAGGAGAAGCAGTTTGCTAAAGGCTGAACCGTTAGTGCTCTGAGCCCCTCGGAGTAAGGAAACAAGGCTGGGGAAGGGACTTGAGCACAAGCCCTATGGGGAGAGGCTGAGGAGCTGGGCTTGTTTAGTCTGGAGAAGAGGAGGCTCAGAGCTGAGCTCAGCACTCTCTAGAACCACCTGAAGGGCAGTTGTAGCCAGGTGGGGATTGGGCTCTTCTCCAGGCATCAGCAATAGGACAAGGGGCCATGGGCTTCAACTCTGCCAGGGGAAATTGAGGCTGGAGATGAGAAAGCAATTCTGTGCAGAGAGAGTGGTCAGGCATTGGAATGGCTGCCCAGGGAGTTGCTGGACTCGCCGGCCATGGAGGTTTTTAAACTGAGATTGGACATGGCACTTAGTGCCATGATCTAATCAGTGGACTGGAGTTGGACCAAGGGTTGGACTTGATGATCTCTGAGAGCTTTTCCAACCCAGTCCATGCTGTGATTCTGTGAAACTTGTCCCAGCTGTGTGGGGCGGGTGTCCAAGTGTAAAGGAGGATGCAACCGGAGCAGTAAGTGCAGTCAGACCTGTGTGGTGGTGCTCCGGACAGAGACGTCGGGATCCCCGGGTGGTGTCCGGCTTTACAGCGACATCGTCAGAGCAGCTGCCTCACATCTGGGCAGCAAAATCAGGGCTTGTTAGGACTGGCTGGACCCACCCCAGGGATTTAAAAGTGTTAGAACATGAAATCGCTCACCTGGTCAACCTTAACACCAGTGGAATGGAAGCGGCAGGTAGGACAACACTTCTTAAGCAAGGTCTGTGAGCCAGTCAATGAATGAAGAATAGACGGTGTGGTGTCGTGATTCCTGGCCCCATCTCCAAATTCCGTCAGCCCGTCCTGCGTCCGGGGAGGGAACTCGGGTTGGGGCTCAGGACCTGAGTTTGGAGTTAGCGAAACACAGGGTGGTTCTCCTGGTGACGTTGCTAATGAAACGGGGAGAGCGCTGAGAACAGGCTGGCATGGGCAGCGGAGGAGGCTCGGTCACCACCTAACAGCTGGTTAAGGAAAGTAAATGTAAATGTAGATGAGAGGGAAAATGGCCCGTTCCAGTTCGGTGGATTTGCACTGTGTCCTGCGCTCTTCGATGCATTCACACCTGGAATAAGACGGGAGATTAATTACAGACGTAGAAAGTAGATAATGCAAAATTAGTCAGGTTAGTTAAAAGGTAGAAGAAGGGGTTTGTGATGTGATACGGCAAATACAGTCAGTGCTGGTTGTGTAATCACGGGTGGCCTGAGGTACACGTGTGAATAAATGGGCTTCACATTGGCTCTGACAGCTTGGGGCAGGGGGCTGCTCGGCTCACAGTGCGGGGGGTGAGGAAAGCACGAGGCTCTACACAAACCCGTTCAGTGCATGGGCTGGGAAAGCTCTTGTCCCGGAACACTTGTCTTCACCCTTTCTGTCCGGCCAGGGCAGGAAGCGTTGTCCTTGCTGAGAGCCAAGGGAGCTGTGCTGAGGAAAGTGGGGCTTGGATGGGCAGTGCGGAGGCGTGGAGTTCCCTCCTGAGTGAAAATTCTGCTCCATGAATATAACCAAACCAGTAACAATCAGTAGGGTCAAGGGCTCTTTGCAGAGGAGGTTCCGAAGAACAACCAGGTGGGATCAGACACAGAGATTCTTCCTTCTCTGTTCCTGCTGATGCCGCTGTCTTTGTAGCACAGCACGCTCAGGCACACCCGGCCGACGTGCCAGCCGGGAGATCTCTGCTTCATCTTCTGTTCCTGAGGTTCAGAGCAGAAATCTGACGTTAGTCTGGAGAACAGGAGCTGAGGGGAGACCTTCTGATCTCTGACCTGCCTGAAAGGAGCTTGGAGCCGGGGGGGTCGGGCTCTGCTCCCCAGGAACAAGCGCCAGGAGCAGAGGAAACGGCCTCAAGTTGTGCCAGGGGAGGTTGAGGTTGGATGTGGGAACAATTTCTTCCCCAAAGGGCTGTGGGGCATTGGAACAGGCTGCCCAGGGCAGTGCTGGAGTCACCAGCCCTGGAGGGCTGGACAGACGGACATGAGGTTCTCAGGACATGGGGCAGGGTGGGTTATGGTTGGACTCAGTGATCTGCAGGGGCTTTTCCAACCTACATGAATCTATGCTGCTAATTTTGGCTAAGAAAGAAAACCAAACCCAAACAGGTAAGTGTTGCAATCCAGATTCTCTTACACGCTCACAGGTCGAACCGCAAAGGTGGTGGAGACGTGAGAGGCACCGACTCGTTTCCACAGATCTTTACTGCGTGACATTGAGAGTGAAGCTAGAAAAAGCAATCTTGCTGCATATTGAAGTGTTGTTTCAGCCTCAGTGTGCTCCACAAGTGACCACGGTCCCCGTGTGTCCTAGAAATACTCATGTTATTGTGGGCGCTTTCTGTTGATCTTGGAGTTGACTTGTGCCTGAAGCCACAAAAGGTGGGAGAGCTGGGGTGGCGATGAGAAGTGGGCGACGTGTTGGGTTTGTGTTGGGTTTGTGTTTGGGAAGCGACCGCGCTGCTTGAAGAGCCAACGTGTTTGCAGCGGGACTGTGCCGTAGGGGTTTTGAATGTTAATTTGACTGGCTGGGTTTTGAATACATAGCGCGTTTTGCTTTTGAAAATGAAGATAACCAGCTCTGCGTGCACAGAGAAGAGGCCGAGGCTGTACAGGACGAGGTTCGTTTTTAACCTGTGTAACCTCTGCACCCTGTGGAGAGGAAATCACGGCTTCAGAATGAAGCCCAGCTGCCTTTTGGCTCTAAGATTGTGTCTACCATTGAACTCGTCGGCTTTAAATGGTTGGTTTGCATGTGTGCACTTTTAGCAGTTGAGACTTTAATTATGAATGTAACATGAGTTACCAACACGTTATTACCTTTTCTGATCAAAAATGAGACCTATTGCTAAAAGCACAACCCGGAAGAACAAATACAAGGTCAGGGGAAAAAAAGCATTTCATTAGCTGTCGGCTATAATATCCCATAGTGATTGAAGCGAGCAGAACTCTCTGAAGCAGGCACAGTAACGTTTGCTGAGAAGCGGGTGAATTCTACAGCAGATCGTAGACATGACTGCAAAAGTGCAGCTCCAAAGGTCGGGTGTGAGTCTCTTGCTGTTTTACAAGGTGTCTGCTCGTCATTGGGAGTTTGGTGTTAGATCTGATGCTCTAACTCTAGTCCTCTTGATTGAAAAGGAGCAGACGAGCAAGGGCTGCTCATCTCTAATCCAGCACCAGGAGTGGAAGGAACAGTTTTTCAGAACCATTACAGAAACCTTCTAAAATATGCATTCTGCAAATCACCCTTCAGTTTTGGGGTTAGTTTTAGTTGGGGCGATGGGTTATCGTTAAGATTTTAGGTGTATTGAAAGTGATGAAGCAGCACTTTTAAAAAGCAGCAGTGACTGGGTTTAGGAGGCAGCTGAGGTGTGTACTGCAGCGGGAAAAATAGAAATAGAGCCAACAAACCAACAGCAAATGTGTGATGTGCTGCAGGGGGTGACGCTGCCTTACAGCGTGCCCGTACTGCCCCTTGCTTGTCGTGTGTCGTGCGGACGTTCCCCATCCCCAGAGGCCGCTCCTCCTCCTCCTCCTCCCGAGTTCGCGTTTGCCGCGTGGTGTGTGACGCTTGTTTGCTGTGCGCAGATACCCCAACACGGCCTGCGAGCTGCTGACCTCGGACGTGCCGCAGATCAACGACAAGCTCGGCGGGGACGAGACTCTGCTCAACATCCTCTACGAGTTCTTGGATCACGAGCCCCCTCTGAACCCCCTGCTCGCCAGCTTCTTCAGCAAGACCATCGGGAATCTCATCGCCAGAAAGACCGAACAGGTGATGCTTGGGTCGGCCCCGTACGCCCCAATTAATTCACTAGACTGGCTGTGTTGTGTGGCCGCCGCGTTGCTGTCCTCTTGAGCTCCTTGTGTTCTTGGAGCTGAAATACAGCCTCTGTAAGCTTGGAATTGAGATGTAGGCTTTGCAAGTTTCCTCGGATCCCTCAGTTGAGGGCGTTGCTGGCTCATGGCCACACTTTGTGTAGTTGTGGTTTCAGACCCGCGGTAGCCAGGATGTTCCTGTGCCACAGCTAACGCTTGAGGTTTTGGGCTACAACATATTACTGCATCCTTTGATTGTTGCCCAGAATCATCTCATTGCATAAACACCTGTAAAAGGGGTGCTGGAAACACGGGCTGGATGGTGCTTTAGAAATACACACGTTCCAAATCAAAATGGAGATTTTCGATGAAGAGCCTCAGTGGAATGACAGATTCTCCAGCATCACCAGCTTCTTGATGCTCGTTTCTGTGGGCTTGGGTCTCTTTGTGGCACAGAGGAAAGAAAAGGTTCCTGAAGTATTTGATTTAGTATTGCCTTGACATGAGAATGCTATTATGTGGAGAATTTCTCAGCTTCGTTGCTGTTTTACGTCAAGCTCGATTGGTTGAGAGCAGAGTGCGAAGCGCAGGAAGCTGCGTGTGCCCCGTCTGGATCTTGTGTTAGCACTGATGGTGACGCTTTTCCTTCTAGGTGATTGCATTCTTAAGGAAAAAGGAGAAGTTCATTAGCCTGGTGCTAAAGCACATAGACACGTCGGCGATGATGGACCTCCTGCTTCGCCTCATCAGCTGCGTGGAGCCCGCCGCGCTGCGCCAGGAAGTCCTGAACGTGAGAAACGACCGCTTTTGCCTTTACGGGATTGGGAACAAGGGGGTTGGTTGGTTTGTGTCGTGAAGGAACAGAATTGTTTCTGTCGTTTGCTGTGGGAGCAGATCCACGCTCTGAAAACGGTTTCCGCAGCGCGTGTGCCCCTCTGGCCCTTGGGCCCGTTGGTGGCTCGCACGGCAGAGCAGAAGAGCACTCTCAGCTCCTTTCCGTATAGCAACCACGGCTTACTCGGGCTGCTTTTGCTGCCGAGCTTTGGCAAAGGAAATCTGTAATCCTTCCCAGCGTTCAGAAGTTCAGACTGACCGTTCGGGACAGGGATTTGTTGAACCCCTCGCTGCGTTCAGGGGTGTGTGATGTTTGGAGGCGATGCCGTGTGCCGCCTCCTTCCCTTCCTCTTTCCCCGGCGGCGTTGTAACACATCTCAGCGAGACGCTGAGTTTGCTGTACAGGTAGGACAAGTTTTTCTCCCCGCACAGCCTGCGCTGGGTGAGGCTCATCCTGCAGGGGCAGAGGAGCAGGACTGGGGGAACCCTCACTTTAGCTCCCTCCCCTGAAAGCAGAGGAGCAGCGTGGCCTGCGGAGAGCGATGCTCCAGCCTCCGGAGCCACTGATGGTGCGTCGTGCAGTAAACACGCTGCTACAGAGCAGGGAAAACATACAGGTACAAAGCGAGCCTTACAGAGCCCTATGGGCTCTCACCCGGGAAGGGAAATCTTCATTTTTAGACAGGAAAGTGGGCGATTCAGTTGGTGAGAGATCAAGTGGTAGTGTTGGTGTGACTTAGTGGAAGCTGGAAGCTTTGCTGTCCAGGTACAGCTGGAGAAGCACCGTATTTCATGAGAAAGTGCTGCTGTCGGCGTTGTCACTTGGGGCTGTGAAGGGGCCACGTTTCCACTTGATGTTGCTACGGTGGAAAAGTCCTTTTGTGGAGTTCCCTCGGTTCGGTACGGGTTCCTTGCTGTCTGGAAAGGACATTTTGGAGCATCAGATTTATGAAGATGGTATCTTAAGTTTTACGTGAAACACAATTCTATTCGGCGTAACAAGTCCCGCAGCACCTCTCCTTAGAGATTTGATGTCCACGTTGTCACTTTGACTCAATAAATCGGAGACTCACGGATAATTACACAAGAGTCTTAATTCTGTGTCATTCCAGTCTGGAGAGCCTTAGGCCGTGTTAGCCGGGCAGTGCTGCCGGCTCCATCCTGCCGGCTCCGTCCTGCCGGCTCCGTCCTGCCGGCTCCGTCCTGCTGGCTCCGTCCTCTGCCCGCTGCCGAATGGGCCTGCGCAGCCTGTGCTGGAAGGCTCCGTGTCTTGCTCAGACAGCGTTACCAGGGGGTTCTCGGTGTCCTGGTCACGGGTTTGGCAGCAGCGCCGAGTGGAGCCGGGCCAGCGATTCCTAAAAGAGTCGGTCCTGCCCTCCCTGTGTCCTGCTGGCTCTGCCGGCACAGCCGCTTCAGTCCTTGCCACTTTCTGTCTGTAGGTTTGTTGCCAGGATTGTTTTCAGCCAGCTTGATTCCTTCGGTTGGGCTTGGGTTTTTTTTACCTGAGCAGTAAATGATTCAAAGTCAGTGTTATTTCTTTCCAGGTAGGATTTTACACTAGTAAGGCACAGGTAAAGGACAGACTACTTCGACACCACTTATCTGTCCTGATGTTAAAATTGTTTCAAGAAGTAAGCCATACCTGAGCAGTAAATGATTCAAAGTCAGTGTTATTTCTTTCCCAAGTCCACAGAGACGTTGCAAATCCAGTGACACCCATCCCAGAGAACACGCTGTGATCCACCTGCACGACGGCACATTTGTCCAAGGATATCACAGTGTGGGTACCTGAAGGACAAGGCTGCTGGAAGCACCTCCTTTGAGGCTCCCAAAAGATTCTTGTGGTATTTCTGATGGTGAGAGGCCAGAGAGAGCAGGAGACGGGGCTGCAAAGAGGCAGCGGAGGCAATGGACCGTTTCACTTACGTCTCTCCTGCTCCTGGGCTGCTGAACCCGGAGCTTTCCTTGTCCCGTGGCACTTCCATCAGCTCGGGACGGAACTGGGAGGCCCCCGCTTCAGTCCTTGCCATCCAGGTGTTCATGTGGCCATAAAGTGACGTGGACAAGGGAACTGAAAACACTTTTATTTGTAGTTTTTTGCCAGGATTGTTCTCAGCCAGCTCAGTTCCCTGGGTTGGCTTTGGGGATTTTTGGTGTGGACTTGTGCAGTGATGTTGGTTCAGCCGGGGTGTCCTGGGCTGAAGGACCCGCAGGGATCAGAGTCCAACTGCTGTCCCTGCACAGGACACCCCACAGGTCCCCCCGTGTGTCTGAGGACGGTGTCCAGTCTCTTGAACACTGTCAGATTGGGCCGTGACCCCTCCCTGGGAGCCTGTTCAGTGTCCAGCACCTCTGGGGAAGAACCTTTTCCCCATGTCCCACTGCCCCTCCCCAGCACATCTGCTGCCGTGATAAGGGAGGAGAAGGCAGCAGAAGACAAGCAGATGAGTACAAGCAGAGGGAAGGTGGCAGTGCCATTCTGTACATGTTGAACTGTTTGCAGAGCTACAGGTTGTGGTGTTTTCTCCCTTTGTCTTCCTTGATCTGTAATCAGTGGCCTACAGTAAATGTGAGCATATGATAATTCTTCACCCATTTCCTTCTGCTCATGCTCGGCAGAGGAATACTTTGTTCGTGTGCCTCAGATTTGTTGTTTTGGAGAGCACACGTCCCTTGCAGAACAGGCAGATCTCCCCAGTTCCGTCCCGAGCTGGATGGAAGCGCCATGGGACAAGGAAAGCTCCGGGTTCAGCAGCCCAGGAGCAGGAGAGACGTAAGTGAAACGGTCCATTGCCTCCGCTGCCTCTTTGCAGCCCCGTCTCCTGCTCTCTCTGGCCTCTCACCATCAGAAATACCACAAGAATCTTTTGGGAGCCTCAAAGGAGGTGCTTCCAGCAGCCTTGTCCTTCAGGTACCCACACTGTGATATCCTTGGACAAATGTGCCGTCGTGCAGGTGGATCACAGCGTGTTCTCTGGGATGGGTGTCACTGGATCTGCAACGTCTCTGTGGACTTGGGAAAGAAATAACACTGACTTTGAATCATTTACTGCTCAGGTATGGCTTACTTCTTGAAAAGTTCTTAGCATCAGGACAGATAAGTGGCGTCGAAGTAGTCTGTCCTTTACCTGTGCCTTACTAGTGTAAAATCCTACCTGGAAGAATGTGACGAGGCACGAGTGCTGTGAGAAGACCCCACGTGGTGTTGCTGGCGTGCGCTGGGGTTCGTGGAGCAGCTGCGGTTGTTGTGGACACGTCCCTGGCGCCGAGCGCGGCCGCGGCCTCGGCAGAGCCCCCGCAGCGCGGTGCTGGGGCTGCTACTGCAGCCTCACCTGCGGCAGCCGGGGTACCGTGTCGGCTTTTTGTCAGTCTAACGTGAATAGTGATCAGAGCCCATAAAAATCCCTCCTGCACGTCCTTCTGCTTTTTTTTCCTGTTGCTTTCATGGGTAACGAACGACAAGGGTAAGAAGGGCCTGTTCTTCACGCTGGCTTTCCCCCATAGCAGTGGTTGCTCCCAGGGGTGGATTAGCCTAACGCAGGTATCTTTGCCTTGGAACAAAAGCTGTCCTACTGCGTGGTCAGTCCCCAGCCGAGGAGGGTTTGGTGTCAGTACTACAGTGCAGTGACTCCTGGTGTGATCCGTGGGACATCAGACAGCTCGCCCTGTGCGTTGTTACAGAGTCTCTTGTTCAACTACCGTCTTAAATAATAACGTGTGAACTTTCTTTTTCTGTGGCTGATTTGGAACATCCAAACTGAAGTTACACTGGTAATATGTGGATTTTCAGCAGGTTTTAGAAAACTCAATTTTGTTCAAGTCTTAATATAACAAACTTTCTTAAGCATTGGCTGTGCAGGACCTCAGGCATTCATTTGTAGCATAATGCAGGTTGGAAGGCCCCAAGAAGGTCTGGTTGCCTCTGTAGAGTAGGTCGCATTGGAGCAGATTGCTCAAGGCCTTACCCGGTGAGTTTTCCATTTCTCCAGGAGCAGAGACCTGTCTGTGCCGTCTGCCAGTGTGAGATCACGGTGTGGAGACCGCATCTGGAATCTTGTGTCCAGCTGTGGCCCCTCAGTTCAGCAGGACAGGGAACTGCTGCAGAGAGTCCAGCGCAGCCACCAAGATGCTGCAGGGAGTGGAGCATCTCCCGTGTGAGGAAAGGCTGAGGGAGCTGGGGCTCTGGAGCTGGACAAGAGGACACTGAGGGGGGACTCATTGCTGGGGATCAATATGGAAAGGGGCAGTGTCAGGAGGATGGAGCCAGGCTCTGCTGGTGACAACCAGGGACAGGACAAGGGGCAATGGGTGCAAACTGGAACACAGGAGGTTCCACTGGAAGAGGAGAAGCAACTTGTTGGGGTGAGGGTGTCAGAGCCTGGCCCAGGCTGCCCAGGGGGTTGTGGAGTCTCCTTCTGTGCAGACATTCCAACCCGCCTGGACACCTTCCTGTGTAACCTCAGCTGGGTGTTCCTGCTCCACTCCCTGCAGCATCTTGGTGGCTGCGCTGGACTCTCTGCAGCAGTTCCCTGTCCTGCTGGAACTGAGGGGCCACAGCTGGACACAAGATTCCAGGTGTAGTCTCCCCAGGGCAGAGCAGAGGGGCAGGAGAACCTCTCTGACCTACTGACCACCCCCTTCTAACCCACCCCAGGTCCCATTGGCTTCCTGGCCACAAGGGCCCAGTGCTGGCTCATGGTCACCCTGCTGTCCCCAGGACCCCCAGCTCCCTTTCCCCTACGCTGCTCTCTAACAGGTCATTCCCCAACTTACACTGAACCTGGGGTTGTTCTACCCAGATTCAAGACTCTACACTTGCCCTTGTTCTATTTCATTAAACTTTTCCCCGCCCAGCTCTCCAGCCTGTCCAGGTCTCTGATGGCAGCACAGCTTCCAGTGTCACCACTCCTCCCAGCTCGGTGTCACCAGCAAACAGGCTGACAGTCACTCTATTCCCTCGTCCAAATCACTGATGACTATATTGAATAACAGCGGCCCCAGCACTGCCCCTGAGGCACTGCACTGGATACTGGCCTCAGCTGGACTCTGCCCATTGACCACGACTGTTGCTAATGGACAGCTACCTGAGCTGTCATCAGAATGCCACGTCGTAGGCTTTGAAAGGAGGGTTTAGTCGTTGTGTCCGAGCACAGGGGGTGAGAAAAGTCGCTCGTCGACTGAAGCAGCCGGGGGCGGGCAGTGCTGCGCCGGCAGAACGGAGACGCAGGAGCGTGGATGAGGACAGGGCCAGCGCCGCTGCCCTGGGCCTGAGAACGAGGGGCAGGAGTTGGGTTTTGATGCTGAAAATCTAGAAACCGATGGAAGAACCTGAAGAGAGAGGTTGGTAGAGAGACCGCTGAGGAAAAATGTGTTAGGAACCAGGTTTTTGAACTTTGGAGTAAACCAGATGTCGGGAAGAACAAATGGTAGAAACCAGATCTCAAAATACGGTCGTGGGTGGAATCCTTGGTTTCCCAGCTGCACGCTGGGAACATTTCTGGACAGCATTCGTGTTTCTGCAATGACAAGGGGCAGCAAAAGGAGACACAGTTGGGCATTTCAGACGTAGTAGGAAACCAGCGGTGTTGTTCGTGCAAAAAGTCACTAAAAATGGCCATCTGGAATTTTTGTTTTAAGTCAGACGTCCGTCACACTCAACATGGAGCTGTAGAGGAGGGGATGAGATCTGTACGGAGGTTGTTACAGCAAAGCTGGTAAAGAACCAACCTAAGGATTGTAACTGGAGTCGTGTGAATAGGTGACATGTAGAAATGAGCATTGGAGAGGAGCAGATCTGCACGGGGCCTTTGGAGAAGCAGGGAAAGCAGGAGACGGCTCATCCTCTCCGTGACTCATGTGAAGAGCTGATGGAAGATTAGATCATTGCGGAAACCTCCGGAGCCTTTTTCCTTTTAATTAACGTCTGGTCCGTGATTTCAAAAGCAACTGAGAGTGCATTAGTTTGATCTGAGTGGTTCGTTGGGTTGATATTGGACATCCAGCCCTTTGCCTGGGATGAAGACGGTAGAAATTCGAGTGCAAAGGGATGGGGGGAAATGAGGCGCTGAGATTGCAGGAGGAGCCAGGGAGGGAGAAACTGGAAGGAGCCATTTGCCAGCGGCCTGTTTGGTTTGCGTGTGGTCACAAAGGGAGATAAAGCGATGGATTGCCCTGAGAAATGGGAGGAGTTGGCACAGAGCAAGGAGACAGGTCTGACGACAGCCTGGGTAGGTCATCCCAAAGTCTGAGGAGCTGTTCAGTGTGAACAGTGGTAAGACACCAAGAATAGGAAATGGGAGGAGACAAACCTGCTGCTGATGCTGCTTCAGAGGAGCTGGTGTTCGTGACTGATCTGTTCCGTGTTTTCCAGAGGCGTTTGGGTGTTTGGGTCCATGGGCAGGGTGCACATCCTGATGCAAATCTCTCGGTGCCCAGGGGTTCGTGTAGCGCCTGCAGCTTCCATTGTGCAAGCAAAGGCAAAGCCTTTCCCTTCTGGACGAGCCCACGTTATGCAAAGCTGCTCGAGGATCCTCTGGGTTTGAATTCCGTGATAACAAACAAGGGTTTTCTTCTCCCCTGTTTTCTCTGCAGTGGCTTAACGAAGCAAAGATCATCCAGCGCCTGGTGGAGCTGATCCATTCCAGCCAGGACGAGGACGTGAGTATGGCGAGACCGGCTGGTCCCTGGGGGCGGGTCCTGGCAGGTCCAGAAGAACCTGTGGCTCTCGCTGGTGGAAGGAGATGATCCGTGTGGATGGGCCTCCTGTCCTCGGCTTGTCTAGCTCAATTACAACGTGTTTTGTTGGATTTTTGGTCTGGTTTTGGCCTCACTACAGATTTCTTTGTTCATTCCACTGCCGCGTCAGCTTGTCTCGGTGTCAGCGGTCAGCGGGACTGCACTTGGTTTTAAGTAGGAACCCGCTGTTTGACACAAGCGGTTGAAAAACTTTTAGATGAACCAGTTCACTGTAACTTTCAGTTCTTTTTAGACCAGGAATAAGCGTGTATTCACCAAACACTGCGCCAGAGCTCTGGCTCTCAGTGTCGGGTTCCTACACTGTCATTCCACCCTTGGTGTTGAGCCCCGGGAGCCGCTCTGGTCTCCACTCCGGGGACGGAGAGACCGGGCCCCTCCCGAGCTCCAGCAGCGAGTGAATGGGGGCACAGGGTTCTTTGGGAGCTGGAGGTGGTGCTGCCGACAGCGTGATTCCCTCATCACAGCCACGTTGCCTCTTTGAGGAGAAGACCGGGCAGTCCCATGCTGCTCTGTGTGTGCTCAGCAGTGCTGGATGCTGCAGTGCAGCGTGAGCCCTGACACGGGCAGTGTGTAGAGAGGCTGCCGCTGCCGGAGTGAGACCATAAGTTTATCAAAATACTACTTTGAAGCCTTTTAATACGTATTAAAAGTCATGAGATTGTAAAGGGTTTTATCAAGCTGTTGTTTTTTCCCCGTGCAGAAAACCTCCTGAGCAGCGAGGAGAATGAAATACTTGGGTTTGGAATTTGCAAGTTAACGCAGTTGGTCAGGAAGAATAAAAAAAGAATCCTCGCTTTCTGAAATCTTTAACTGCATTTAATTGTTAAGTTTGGGAAGATCTCCTCTTTGATTTTAAAATCTGCTAATGCTTCTAATAATGGGCATTAGCGTTATGTTTAACATGTGAATAATGTAGAGCCTGGTAGCACTTGTTGTGACCAGTTCTGATGGATTCAGCTCTGTGCGTCCCCAGCTGTGTTCAGTTTCCTCTGCCAGCCAGGAGGAGCCTGGTTGAGCCCTTGGCACTGAAATGCGCTGTGTCCTTGTTTGCAGAGGCAATCAAACGCTTCCCAGACCCTGTGCGACATCATCAGACTGAGCAGAGACCAGAGCAATCAGCTCCAGGACGTACCTGAGCCCGACCCACTTCTCACAGCACTGGAATCGTAAGTACTCAGCCCAGGACTGTTGCTCAGCTAATTGCTGCTAATATTGTCGCTTCTCGATGGCTCCTAGAGACTCTGTGTGTCCAGCCCCTGTGCCAGCTGTCTTACACTGCTGTGAGCCGCAGCGTCGCTGAAACTCCGTGTCTGTGGCTGTGTCTGAAGGCTGGAGATGGGTTAGTGATCACAGTATCACAGTATCGCAGTATGTTTGGGATTGGAAGGGCCCTGGAAAGCTCATCCAGTGCAATCCTCCCGGAGCAGGAACACCCAGCTGAGGTTACACAGGAAGGTGTCCAGGCGGGTTGGAATGTCTGCAGAGAAGGAGACTCCACAACCCCCTGGGCAGCCTGGGCCAGGCTCTGACACCCTCACCAGGAACAAGTTTCTTCTCAAATTCAAGTGGAACCTCTTGTGTTCCAGCTTGATCCCATTACCCCTTGTCCTATTGTTTGCCACCGAGAAGAGCCTGGCTCCATCCTCATGGCACTCACCCTTTATATATTTATAAACATTAATAAGGTCACCCCTCAGTCTCCTCTTCTCCAAACTAAAGAGCCCCAGCTCCCTCAGCCTTTCCTCACACGGGAGATGCTCCACTCCCTGCAGCATCTTGGTGGCTGCGCTGGACTCTCTGCAGCAGTTCCCTGTCCTGCTGGAACTGAGGGGCCACAACTGGACACAAGATTCCAGGTGTGGTCTCCCCAGGGCAGAGCAGAGGGGCAGGAGAACCTCTCTGACCTACTGACCACCCCCTTCTAACCCACCCCAGGTCCCATTGGCTTCCTGGCCACAAGGGCCCAGTGCTGGCTCATGGTCACCCTGCTGTCACCAGGACCCCCAACTCCCTTTCCCCTACACTGCTCTCTAATATGTAATTTCCCAACCTATACTGGAACCTGGGGTTGTTCCTGCCCAGATTCAAGACTCCACACTTGCCCTTGTTCTATTTCATTACATTTTTCCCCGCCCAGCTCTCCAGCCTGTCCAGGTCTCTGATGGCAGCACAGCTTCCAGTGTCACCACTCCTCCCAGCTCAGTGTCACCAGCAAACTTGCTGACAGTCACTCAATTCCACACCTGATTCGGGACCGGGTGACACTCGTGTGCTGAAATGCTCACAGTGAATTCGGAGGAGGGTGAACTGCAATTGTGATAGTTGAGGGAAATCCCATGAGGATAAACCTTAAATTTCCCGTGTTGAAAGTGTTCCTTGGTGCCGGGCGCGAGGGGTCAGTCGCACTTGGCCACACTGGCTGTCGTTCTGCACTGGTGAACGCTTGCGCTGTGCAGACGGATTTCAGATCCTGAAGTTGCTGTTTATCAAAATGAGGCAGAAAATGCTGCGACAGCAGAAGTTTTCTTCTCCTAACTTGTGTGTCACCGTGCACCTCGTTTTGCGGAGGGCGCCCCCCGCTTCCCTTCCGCTGGGCTCTCCTGTTCCAGGTGCCCCCTGCCCTGCTGGTTTTGGCTCCTGGCTCGATGTCAGTTGGAGGTTCCTTACCGGAGGTGTTGCGCACATGTCCCAGAGCTGGTGGTGCTGAGATGCTGCCCGTACACCTCCCCACACTGCCCCCGCCCCTGGCCTGCGCTGGGTCATTCATCTCCCTGCTTCTATTCCAAATGCGCTTGAACCCTGTGAGCCCACGCACTTGAAATGCCTCCCCAGCCCTCCCTCATCATACAAAAAGTTATTGCATTTATTTGCCACTAGAGGATGAAAATTCAAATCTGTGTCTTTGTGCCACCCCCGGATCCATTCGTGCGCTGGAGTTGGTGTCTGTCACCACTTTGTCCTCAAAACGTGTCACCTGCCAGCGCCACCACCTCTGGTCGTGTCCCAGAAGCAGCGTGTGGTGCTGCAGTTAAAGACGACGTGGCGCAGCACACACACACAACTGCTTCCGTAGTTCTCTGCCTTCTGGTTGGTGAACTTTGCAGACAAGATTTGTAAATAGAGATATTATTGTCTTATTCGGCCTGGGAGTTTGGCTGGAAAAAGTAGAAGAGCTGTTTTGGTTTGTGTTGTGTTTTCACATCATCTAGTGGAACTTATTTAAAGGTCTGTCACTATTGTGGGGAGAGGAATCAAGGGAATCCCGTCATTCGGAAACTTGTTCCACAGCCTTAGCCTGGTAATAAAAGTTCTCATGTGCAGTTGGCAAAAGGAGCATTTGTAGCTTGGGGGGTTTTTAATTCATTGGGTAGCAGGTGGTTCTCTTGATAGGCCGTTGTGCTGCGTGCGGTGCCCCACGCTGCTCCGCTCTGCTGCACAGCCCCTGCCTCTGGTGTTACTGAGGGAATCTGCTGATGAGAAACTTGCCCTTGGAAAGTGTGCCTTTGTTAGGAATTATTTCTCAAATAGTGTTAAGTGTGAGTTGTATACCAGAAAGTGTTGATTTTTCACGTTTAGTCTGTTCCTTTCTTTACTCTTTATAATGTAGCTTTAACTTACTTGTGTTAGCGTGTTTACTGCTTCCTATAGTTGCTAAAAACCTAAGAACATTTACTGAAGGTTCAACATGAGATTAAAACAAAACAGTCTGTTCTAGGCCTAGCGGTGCCATTTTGACAGGAAAGGGATGAAAGGAGACTCACAGAGCCTGGCGCAGGCTGCGTGGCTCGGGCTGACCTTTCCTCACCGACTGCTCCTGTGGACCCGGAGCCGGCGCCGTTCCTGTGCCGGGCTGTTCGGTCCGGGCTCTGAGCTGTGTGTATGCACAGGTATCGGGCAGAGCTGGGACAGGAGCTGGTGCGGGTGAACGTGGGACCTGAATCCTGCACCGAAAACCCCAATCCCTGCAGAATGGGCTCATCACCTTCCCCAGCGCCACACACCTGCCCTGCAGGGAAATGCTCTTGCTTAAATGGGACATCGCCTTTGGTGTCTCTGCAGCAATAAGGCAGATCTGGGCTTTTGTCCTGTGCCGCACCGTGATGTTTTATCATCGAATGGCACGATGTTCAGAGATGGGAACAGAGCTGGGGAGGGGCTGAGGGACCTGGGGGCTCAGCTGGAGAACAGGAGCTGAGGGGAGACCTTCTGATCTCTGACCTGCCTGAAAGGAGCTTGGAGCCAGGGGGGTCGGGCTCTGCTCCCCAGGAACAAGCGCCAGGAGCAGAGGAAACGGCCTCAAGTTGCCCAGGGGAGGTTGAGGTTGGATGTGGGAACAATTTCTTCCCCAAAGGGCTGTGGGGCATTGGAACAGGCTGCCCAGGGCAGTGCTGGAGTCACCAGCCCTGGAGGGCTGGACAGACGGACATGAGGTTCTCAGGACATGGGGCAGGGACAGGGTGGGTTATGGTTGGACTCCATAATCTGGAGGGGCTTTTCCAACCAACATGACTCTGCGATTCTATGTTAGCTTATCAGTGCAGGTTCATCCCTGGTTGTGGAGCCTTCAGCATCTCATCAGAAAGGCTGAGAGAGCTGGGGCTGCCGAGTGGAGAAGAGAAGCTGAGAGGGGTGTGATCAATGATCAATATGTCAGGGTGGTGTCAGATGGAGCAGACTCTGTTCATGGTGCCCAAGGCCAGGGTGAGGGGCAGCGGGCACAGACTGAAGCACAGGAGGCTCCATGTGAACATGAGCAGCCACTTGTTTGCTGGAGGTGCCAGAGCCTGGCCCAGGCTGCCCAGAGCGGGTGTGGAGTCTCCTTCTGTGAGCCATTCCAGCCCTGGGATCCTGTGTGATCTGCTCTGGGACCCTGCGGGAGCAGGTGGGGCTGGGGACCCGCAGAGCTCCCGCAGCACTAACAGCTGGGGGGCCGGGATCTCCCACGCTGGGTCGGTTGGAGCCCTGTGCGTTCTGGAGCTGAGCCCCAGCTCAGTCGTTTCCCCGGCAGGTCCAGGAGATTCCAGCGGGTCCGGGGTCACTGGTGCGGGGTCCGATGGGCCCTGGAGAACCTGGGACTTCCAGACTTTCTCTGTAGTTTTCATCTCTCTCAGTAGTTCCAGAGTGGGACGTGGAACTACCCATAGATAAAAATAGTTGTGCAGTTTCAGAACAGCATTTCTAAAGTCATTGTACCACAGAAGTGACATTTTTGCACGCCTTACCTTTCCGCTGCAGGTCACATCGCTTCCTTTCCCTGGTCAGTTTTTCCAGGCGTCTCTGGTAACCTCGTTTGATCTTTGGGTGACTTCTTTTCCAGTCGTGGCTGATGCGCGGATGCTCAGCGGGCGCCGCGGGCAGGAGCCGTGCTCGCGGTCACACATACGTATCAAATCTCAGCTTCTCAATAGCTGTTGGCTGCATGCAATAGAAGTGACTTCAGTTCATCATGGCGATCTCTTGCTTTCTCCTGACTCTGCCTCTTGTGTATTTGGATGATACTCATTAAATAACTCTTCTTAGCGTGCCCAACACCGGCGTTACCTTTGTGCCGATTGTTCTCCGGTTCTGAGGCCGAGCTTGAGCGTCAGGATCGATTTCGGTGCTCGAAAGGACCTATGAGCTGTTTGTTGTGATCCCTTCACCTGCCACAAGCACAGTGGCCTTTGGGAGGAATCTGGTCTTGGTTTAAGGGCTCAAAGAAATTGGGAATTAAAATACTTCAAGGAGCTAAGACTGCTAAAAACGTGCATGTTATGTACAGTTTGCAGGCCCTGGATCTCCTGATACCCCGACAGGTGATAAGAGTCAACCCAAGATGTTGTCCATCTGCTGCAATCCTGATGGATCATCTTAGACTGTCAGTGAATGGCTTCATCTTGTCTGGAGCTGAATTAAAATGACCGAGTTAACACTTGGCTGCTCTTGGAGTTGGTAACCAGGAGGTGGATCCTGTTGATAAGAGAACAACATTAGGGGCGGGGGTCTGGGTGTTTATAACCAGGTTTTGCCTTCATGCTGAGGAAGCAAGTTCAGAAACCGGGTGCAGAACCGTGAGACTCGAGAGAGGAATGTCTTTATTCTTTCTCAAAAACGAATCGCAGCCTTTTTTTTCCCCAGAAAGCCCAGAAATGGGTATTTTGTGACGAAAGCAACCACCAATTCGTTGCAGTTGCTGCGGTGCTGATGTGTGTGTGTTGGTCCGCAGGCAGGAATGTGTGGAGCAGCTCCTGAGGAACATGTTTGACGGAGAGCAGACCGAGAACTGCATCGTGAACGGGACGCAGGTCCTGCTGACGCTGCTGGAGACGCGGCGCGCTGGGTAAGTCCCGCGCTCCGCCGGCCGGAGCGGCTGCCGAACTTCGGCGGGGTTTTACCGACGCAAAACGGGACATTTTGGGCCTAGTGCAAAGTGCTAGAAATGGGCACAGAAAAGGGGGTGTGTGTATTTTTTGGGTGCAGGGGCCGTGCAGGGCAGCTGTACCAGCTGCTTCTCCTGCACACGGATGGCAAAGCCTTGGCCGTAAAACCCGAGATCTGACAGCGGAGTGGGCGAGGAAGTGGGACGGCGCGTCATCTGCGGCGTGATGTCTGCAGATATAGATGGCGATAGAGCTTTAGTTTTTAGTTTTAATTATATCTCCCTTTCATTTCTTTTTATGGAGCTGGAGGAGAGAAAAGGCAGAAGAGTTCTGGGGAGGAAGGGAGGCATTGCGAGTGTCGGTTTCTCCAAAAGGAGAAGCTGAGGGGGCGGGAGGAGGCGACGAGAGGCGCTGGAGGGAAGGACAGACGGCGGCGTTGGGCAGACACGCTGCTCAGCAGAGTCCTGTGCACAGATAAAACTGAGATTTGCGGTGCTGTTAATGGTTCAGTGCCCGGGATCTCTGGAGGTCTGTGAGCTGGAGGCTCGGTGGTTCCTGTCAAGCCCATTCCTGCCTTCCTGGAATTACATTTCGTTACCCAAATGAACGTGTTTCTTTGCGCTGGAAGGGGCTGGTGGTTGGTGTATTGCTCATTTACTGCCGATACAGGGGGGCGAGGGAGCGGGGCTGCTGCCGACGCGGGGCCCGTCGGGCCGTGTGTGTGCACAGCTTTCGGAACGCCCGGGGAAGGCTCCCGGTTTGTCCCAAATGCTCCCGGTGAACTGGTGCTGGTGTCGTTCGCTTTTCTGACGTGTGGGGAGCTCAAGAACCGGGGAGCGCTTGGGCGGTTGTCAGCTCTGCAGGCAGCTCCGTGGCAGCCTTCCCACTCACCTCATTCACAGCTTTGATTGCGTGAATGTCATCTTGTAAATGATATATTAATGTAGTTATGTAAATATATTCAGCAGTTGGAAATGTTCTATTTTTCGTATTCACGGTTATTTTTTCAAGATAAAATGGCCAACGTGGGCAGTGCGACCGGAGGCCACGCTAAGGCTTTGTCCCATCCTGACTGTTGTGTTTCCTTGCAGAGTGGAAGGACTGATGGACTCGTACACTCAGGGATTCGAAAGGTCTTACACTGTCAATAGCAGCATCTTACAGGGGATCGAGCCCCGGCTGAAGGATTTCCACCAGCTGCTGCTCAGCCCTCCCAAGGTAAAGCCTTTCCCAGCCTTGCGGGATTTCCTGTCCTTACACGTGTCGCTGGGTGTTTTCCAAAGGCACCGTGTGCTGGAACAGGGAAACATCTTTGGAAGACAAATTGGCACTTAAGGTCTAGAAGTCAGTGCTGGGGGACGAGGCGGTAGGAATTTTGAAAGCAGCTGTATTTGAGGAAAACCAAGAAGCAGAACTGGGACTGTTGGTTCGTGTCAAAATGGTGAAGGGGGAAGAGAAAGGAGCCTGGAGTTAGTGGGTATTTTGATGTTAATGTTCAGGTTTGGAGTACAGGTCTCCCAGAGGTCACAGGACACTGTCCTCTGTGCGGGAGCATGGTCGGGGTTTACCTGCAGAGGACGCTGATGAAACGCGCTCTCTGTATCCAATCAGACCATTGTGCACAGACTGCTGAGGAAGTTTGGTGTTGGTCGAGGTGCTCACGATGTGTTTCTCTGTAGAAAACAGCAATCCTAACCACGATCGGGGTCTTGGAGGAGCCTCTGGGGAACGCTCGTCTTCACGGCTCCCGGCTCATCGCTGCTCTGCTCCACACAAACACTCCCAGTATTAATCAGGAACTATGCAGACTCAGTACCATGGATTTATTACTTGTGAGTGACACGGGGGACGTGGGAGGGGAGAGGGGAGCGCTCGAGCGGGAACGTCTCTGCTTCCCTCCCTCCGCTCGGGACAAGGCGTTTGTTCCATCTTCTGCTAATTTGCTGAAGGCAGGAACATCCATCCTCAGAACAGCTTTTGCAATAGAGGTGCAGGCGTTCAGTATTCTGAACTGAACCTCGTGCTTCACGTGTATCGGTACAGTAGTTTCAAGGTGTGTAAGCAAAGCAGTCTGGTTATCAGGTATTTTTTTATCCTGAGAGCTGATGGTTCAGTCCGGCCGTGAGCAGGGCCGTGCGCTGGGAGCGGCCGGTACCGTGGGGCGGTCTTCCAGACTGTCATTTTTATACAAAAGACATTACTTAGGTAATATTTTTCTTGTTATGAGTTCAGCCGCAGAGTTTGGTGTGTTCAGCCCTTTTGGTTTGGTGTGTCTGTGCTGGGGGCCCGGGCTGTGCACAGTGTTTCCAGCTGGGGGAACGTGCACGTTACGGCACAGCACCCGGCGCACGCTCAGCTGGGAGTGAACGCTGCGGCACACGCGTTGGTTTCAGCGGAGTTGCTGATGGAACGCCCAGCGGGGCGCTGCTCCCGTACCGCTCGGCTGTTCAGCATGGCAGGATGTACCCAGAGTGAATTTTTGTGGTTCTCATTTTGTTCCAGGACTTATTTTTTAAATACACGTGGAATAACTTTTTGCATTTCCAAGTGGAACTGTCCATAGCAGCTATTCTCTCGCACTCGGTGCAAGAGGGAAAACCCACTACTGCCGACCCAGAGAGCAAAGACGAGGTGCTGAACGGGAACGTGGCCACCGAGAGCTCGCAGCCCCCGGAAAACACCCCCGAGAACATCATGGTGACTCACGTAAGTCTGGCCGTGTCACCTGGGGCTTTGAGACCGGTTGGTTCAGCCTGGATGTGCATTAGCAAGAAAACAGTAAAACGAACTGTTGGAGAGCTCGGGGTTTATTGTGAAGCGGCTCCGTGTAACTTGGTGCTGTCGGTTCTGGATGAAAGCGTATTTGCTTTTATACATTGGGTTTTAGCATCCAATTACAAACCAAATTTACCACCCATCTTATTTAACGGGCTTGTGAATCCATCCATTTTTATTTAACTTTTTACTAAAGATGTGTATGAACTTTGGACAAAAAAGATAATAACTACAACTACCTAACCTTCTGCGTTGTGGCCCTAATAAGACAGTTTTGTGTTGCATTTGTACAACAACCACCATGCTGGTGCGGAGCGCAGGGCAGACTGTGGCTCTTTGGATGTTCAGGGGTGTCATGTTTTCTCAGAAAAGAACTGAGAGAGCAGAAACTTGAGCTGCTGGGGGAATAACGGCTCAACTCTAAGCTCTCGCTCAGTAGGAGCGAAGGAGCCACCAGAAGCACCCGGAGGTCAGGACCGGCCTCCCGCGGCCGCGTCTCCTCTGGCCGCTCCTCACTGCTGTCCCTGTCTGTGTCCCGCCAGCTGTTCCAGAAGTGCTGCCTGGTGCAGAGGATACTGGACGCCTGGGAAGCCAACGACAGAATCCAGTAAGGATCAACCCGCGTCGGGATATTCCCTCATAATTTACCATTTAATTGTGTCTAAAATCATTTGGATTTGGGTGGTGTTGCAGAATTAAGATTATTTGCATGTTGCAGATTCACCAAATCGGCGTATACTTTGAAAGGATGATTTATTTTAACTCTTATAACATCTCAGCCCAAATACACAATGCGGTTGGTTCTTGCTTTCTCAGGAAATTACATGGCATATTCATTCCGTAGAACATTGGCTCTTTTCTTTTGTTCTTTCCCGTTGTTTTAAAGCGCACGTTGCGTTCTGTGCGAGGCGGCAGCAGCGCGCAGCCTGGGCCGGGAAAGCCGCTTTGCCCCAGATGTGCCCCACAGTTAATATTCTAACTCTACAAAACACTTGGATTTCATGTTGATCACAAGGATTATAAGAACTAAATAGTTTTTAAAAACCCCAAAACGTATTAAAGTGAAAAGGTTACCTGGGTTTCTCTTTGTCCATCCAAAGGCTGAGGTTCTCCCTCGCTATTTTGAATTCCTTATGGCACCTCAGTGCTGTGTCAGTTCCCAGGGCTGATTTTGGTCTTATTGCCAGGCTGGCGTTGCTGGGTTGGGTTTGGGGTTGATATTTTGGGTTTGGTTCGTTTGTTTTTCCCCACTCATGTCCCCCCCGGCTGTTCATAACCAACTTTTCCCATAATTCCATTGCACAACTATCACCGTGCAAAGTTTTATAGGCCACAGAAATATCTGTGGTTGCTGCTTAAGAGTTTTCCTAATTAAATTAGATCGGAATTAGAGCTCATCCATATCTCATGCCAAACAGTTCCAGTCACCACATTGGAAAGAATTTTATTGGCAAGAAACAAATACTGAATTACCGAGAGGTGTCTTGGTGGCACGATTGAAGGAGTCAGAGTTTTCAGGAAGAATATTGTGTGTACGCGGTGAGGAAATGGAGCCCCCGAGTCAGAGATTCCAAACGGAGAGCTTGGAATTGTTAAAAATCGTCACTGAGACTGCTGGTAACATATTTTCCTGTTACAATGTGGAATTGCTCCTTGGATTCTCTTAGTTTGACTTATTCCATATGTTCTTGACCCAGCCGATTGTCGGCCTGGGGAGCCGGCGTTGGGAACGCGGTCTGCTCACCCGCGGAGCTGGCAGCAAGCAGGGTTTGCTGCGGCACGTCTCTTTTGTCACCCCATGTAAATGTGGTAACGTCCAGTTGTGACACGGTTGATAAAAAGTGTTGGAAAGTGCAGAAATGCAGGTGGATTTTGCAGGTTTGCTGCGTTGCAGGGGTACGATGGGCCGTGCAGCTCGGAAAGAGCAACATGTTGGTCCTTGTGGAGCAGCCCTGCGGCATCGCTGAGCGCGGCTTCTGTCACCCCGCGGTTTGAATTGTTGAGAAGGCCGCGCTTTGCAAGTTCGCTGGGAAACATCTGTTTAGATAGGGAGCCACAGGGCAGCTCTGCGGTTGGCGCCGGGGCCGAGTCCCTGTGTCCCCGGGTTTGTCCCCAGCAGCCCCTGGCAGGGCCCTGGGGCTGTGCGGCTGTGATCGTACCTGGGGTCCCTAAGACCCTGCACATCAAGTCCAACTGCTGAATACTGGACCAGGCTGCCCTTTGGGGAAGAAATTGTTCCCACATCCAACCTCAACCTCCCCTGGCGCAACTTGAGGCCGTTTCCTCTGCTCCTGGCGCTTGTTCCTGGGGAGCAGAGCCCGACCCCCCTGGCTCCAAGCTCCTTTCAGGCAGCTCAGAGATCAGAAGGTCTCCCCTCAGCTCCTGTTCTCCAGCTGAACCCCCAGGTCCCTCAGCCGCTCCATCACATTGTGCTCCAGCCCCTCACCAGCTCCGTTTCCTTCTCTCCACTCGCTCCAGCACCTCAAGCCCTTTCTTGGCGTGAGGGGCCCAGAACTGCCCCAGGGTTGGCGGTTTGGGCTCCCCAGGTCCCAGCACAGGGACGGTCACTGCCCTGGGCCTTCTGGCCACGTTGTTCTTGATGCGTGTCAGGATGCCGGTGTCTGTTGATCATCTCGTCCCCCCCTGCCATGAGCAGGGACATCTGCACCAGCTCAGGGTGCTCAGACCCCGTCCAGCCTGGCCTGGGATGTCTCCAGGGATGGTTCATGCACCGCCTCTCTGGGCAGGCTGTTCCACATCTCACCATCCTCGTGGGGAAGAATTTCTTCCTTAGATCTAATCTAAATCTCCCGTCTTTCAGTTCAAAGCCATTGTCCCTTGTCCTGTCATTCCCTGCCCTTGTCAAAGTCCCTCTCCAGCTTTCCTGCAGGTCCCTTTAGGTACCAGAGGCTGCTCTGAGGTCTCCCTGGAGCTTCTCTGCGCAGCTGAACCACCCGTCTCTCTCATTGTCCCCCCAGGAAGGGCTGGAGCTTTGCTCTGGGAACTCATTTCTAGGGTTTCCCTTTCTTAGACAGCTCTGAACCCTGAATTGGGCTCACAGTGCTGTTCTGGCCGCAGGACCCACGTACAGATGCGGTTTGCTTTGGCTCTGTGTGCTGGTTTTTGGGATGGGAATGTGCGGAGGGACCAGGTGGGTTTTTACCCAAACCGTCTGCTCGTCACCTACACGTGTTCGGCTCCGACGTGAGGGAAAAGCCGGAGATAATTTCCATATGAACGTATGCTTTTTTAGAGATTTGGGAGGTGAGGATCACACTTTTCTAGGTGTGTAGGGCCCTTAAAAAAAAGCTTAAAAATGTAGCTGTAACGCACCACAAAATTAACTCTGATGTGTTTAGCATCTTCCTTTCTCCAAAGGGAAAACGAGTCTTTATTATGTGTTGACTCCATTAGCATCTCAGAAAGGAAACTTTGTTGTTCAGCTGGAGACGTAGTGACGTGAGGTAGAAACTTCTCGCCATCCTGTTTGTAAGGGGTTTAGGTTTGTTTGGTTTGATTCCGACCCCCCGGTTTTACCTGTGTGCCCCTTGTGCCGCGCCGAGGAGCAACGATTTCCGAGTTAGAGCTCGGGGTTTTGGATACACCGATGTGACGACGTTACAGTGGATGGTAGTGCTACATCGCAGGGTTCCGTCCGGGCTGCACTTCAGCACCTCCTGTTTCAAGGCAGAAATGCCCTTTCCAGACATGCTGCTGGGGTTCCCGTTATTCCCAGTGGGGTTCCCATTATTCCCAGTGGGGTTCCCATTATTCCCAGCGGGGTTCCCATTACTCCTCCCAATCTCCTGAGCCCTTTGGAGGCTGTGGAAGCTGGAATCATTCCAGGCTCTGAGCCCCTGGTGCTCAGCGGCTGCTTTGCTGTCCGTGAAGAACCACCCGGACTCAAAGAAAAGCCACTTGGAGACTCAGCGTTGTCTTCTTTTTTACTTCTTTTTGTAAGAGGCAATTCTAACACTTGTAGCTTAGTGTCTATTGTTCTCTTGAATTCATCCACTTAATGCTCTAGAGCTTTCTCAGCAGCAGTGCTGTAAATTCCCATTGCTGGGAGTTTTCCTTGGCGCAGTTACAGTCGGATAACGTCGTTCACTCCCCTCTCAATGCCCGTTGTGTTGCAGGGCAGAAGGCGGCATGCGGCGGGGGAACATGGGCCACCTGACGCGCATCGCCAACGCCGTGGTGCAGAACATGGAGAAGGGGCCCATGCAGACTCAGATTAGCGAGTTCATTAAAGGTACGTGCTCCTCGCTCCTTTTTATTTCCTTCTTTGAGTAAATAACCCTCGCAGGCCGTTCAGAAAAAGAAATTCCAGTTAAACATCACCATTTCCCATGACTTAAAGTCTAGACCAGATTTGGTTACTCTTTGTTTCCATACAATTCCATTGAAATTGTTGGAACTTTGGTTTTGCAGCTGGAGGGTGAAGGTGTCCCTTTTGTGCTCAGAAATGTGTCATTTCACCCAGGTTTGTGTTGGTTTGCGGTGGTTATTGGTGGCGTCCCAAGGTGGCGTTTCTGGACGGTGTTTCTGCTTGCTGACATACACAGCGCCAGGCCTCGGCCATCGCAGCTCTCTCACGCTTTATGTCCAGAACTACTTCTGACATTTTTGTGTGATGGGAAATCGGATTTTCCATCTGCATCTGTGTCGAGGGTTCCGATTGCGGGGTGACAATCAAACCCTGGCAGGTGTATTGTTAATCCCCTCTCCTCCCCTGCTTCCCCCTTTTGCCCCCCGTCCCCCTTCCCACTCAGCACAGGCGATCGGGAGGGAAAGAAGGACAGAGAGAAGAGAGGTGGAAAAAATTAAAGATGTTTTACTAATGCTACTAATAAGAATAGAGAAAATAATACAAAATATACAAAACCAATCTTGAAAGTCCCAGCAACTGCAGAGCCGGCACCCGAAGTCCTGGACTGGACTCTGCAGCCGAGCGGAGCTGGATTCAGTCTCTCACTGGCCTCAGTTCGCAGGGACGACTCACAAGGTCCTCTGCTAATGTCGCCGTAAGCAGAAGGGAAAAGGGAGATCACGAGTATCTCGTCCCTTTCCCACTTTTATATGAAGTATTCACGTGAATGGGATGTTATACACAGTTGGTCAGTCTCTTGGTCACTTGTTTCTCGTCACCCCTCTCGCAAGATGTCCGTCCATGCTTATCAATAAGTTAGCATTCCATTGCTGGGTTTACCAAATCATGGGTCTGGTTCTCCAGGAAAATGCAGCTGATATGAAGCTTTAGCTGACAGGCAAAATCACTAAAAGAGAAACTTGTTTTTAACAAAACCAGGACAATCTGTTAAAGGAAACAAGGAGCACAAACACAACTTGATGTTCCGTTTTTGGCGTCTGAGGAGCGTATGAAATGGCAGCGCAGTCACTGGTGTGCTGCCGTACCCCGTGAAGACGGGGGCGGGACGGTGGAGTGGCACAGCCCCGGCTGGCATGTGTGACCACAGGGCCGTTGCCGTCGCGCCATGGCGCTGGCTCTCCCTCCCTCACCCCCGTCCCCACCCCGGGGACACGTGGGGACACTTTGAGGTCCCTCTCGCTCGGAGGCAGCTGGTGGGAGGAGGGGAGCGAGTGCCATTGCATCGCTTGCTTTGCCCCCAGCGCCTTTGAAAACCCGCCAAGCCGCCCGGATTTACAACAGGCTTCACTTTTGCACCCCCCTGGATGGGCTGGGCTGATGGAAGGTCTGCAGGTAGCTTTTTGTGCAGAGAGACTATAGAGAAGATCCTGTCCCCCCCTGTATATACACACTCTTCACCGCCCTCCCTTACATGTCCTTTCTGCAAATTGCAGCCAAGTCCCTCCATGCCCAGGCCCTTCCCACACTGCAGCCTCTGCTGCCCCTCAGATGGACTCAGACACACCGCACCAGGGGCCACAGCCTTTGCTGCCTCTTAATAAACCACAAGGGATAGAAAAAGGGAAAAAAGAACAGAAGAATGGTAGCACTTCTTGTCAGTCGATCTTTGGGGGTTGCAGGCGTGGTGAACGCGTGTTCCTGCGCTGTTTGGACGCCTCTGCTTTGCCTTTAGCAGCTGCTGTAATAAACTTGCAGAAAGTACTGGATTCACAGAGGTGTTACCAGAAACACTGACAGAAAGGGTCACACAGCCATCCAGGGGGTAAGCCCAGCTGCACAACAGCCACTCTCAGAAAGGAAGGAAGGCAAATGTAAAACTGAAGCCACACACGCTGCTTTCAGAGAATTGTAGTACAAGTTTTGTGTCTTTAGCCCGAGCGAGTTAAGATCTCAAAGACCGGTAACATCTTCCTGCTTGGCCCAATGAAAGATGTTCCTTTCTCTGCAAAATGTGCCGTTTTTAGAAAATGGGGAGTAAAATGGCGAGCGCTCACGCGGTGTGTTCCTGAGCTCCCGTGCAGGTGTGACGGTGCCCGAAGGGCTGTGACCCCGTCTGGCGGAGCTGTGACAGCGCGTGGTCCCCTCTGTGTTACAGAGCTGCCCGAGGACTGCAGAGGGAGGTGGGAGAGTTTTGTGGAAGAGACGCTGACGGAGACAAACAGGAGGAACACGGTGGATTTGGTGAGCGCGCTGACACTGTGCATGTTTCACACAGGCCTGCCGTCCTCTGGACTTTAGCTACAATAAGTGATGGTGCTGGATTTGTTTTTCTGCTTGTTTTGATGTTATGCGTACAAGGGCAGGAAACGTAGTCCAGAGCAGCTCTGCAGGCGGCAGCAGCTCTGCTACGTGGTGGTGAATAGTCGATGTTTCTGCGTTATTCCCCGGGACAGTTTGACGATGTGTGTGAGGTGGAAGCGTTGGAGCGTTCTCAGTTCTGTATTGTTTCCCTGCCCGTGTTCCAGGTGAGCACGCACCACCTGCACTCCTCCAGCGAGGACGAGGACATCGAGAGCGCCTTTCCCAACGAGCTGTCTCTGCAGCAGGTGAGCTGCTCCTGGGGGGCTCTGCTGCTCCTGGTGGTGGGCTCTGCTGCTCCTGGTGGGCTCTGCTGCTCCTGGGGGGCTCTGCTGCTCCTGGGGGGCTCTGCTGCTCCTGGTGGTGGGCTCTGCTGCTCCTGGTGGGCTCTGCTGCTCCTGGTGGTGGGGTCTGCCGCTCCTGAGGGGCTCTGCTGCTCCTGGGGGGCTCTGCTGCTCCTGGTGGTGGGCTCTGCTGCTCCTGGTGGTGGGCTCTGCTGCTCCTGGTGGTGGGCTCTGCCGCTCCTGGGGGGCTCTGCTGCTCCTGGGGGGCTCTGCTGCTCCTGGTGGTGGGCTCTGCCGCTCCTGAGGGGCTCTGCTGCTCCTGGGGGGCTCTGCTGCTCCTGGGGCTGGGCTCTGCTGCTCCTGGTGGTGGGCTCTGCTGCTCCTGGGGCTGGGCTCTGCTGCTCCTGGGGCTGGGCTCTGCTGCTCCTGGTGGTGGGCTCTGCCGCTCCCGGGGGGCTTTACTCCTCCTGGTGGGCTCTGCTGCTCCTGGTGGGCTTTGCTGCTCAGCTTTGCCCTTAAGCCGGTTTGTAATTTACCTTTCTGTTTCGGACTGCAAAGCCGTACTAAAGTGATAGCAGCGAAGAGCAGCGAACAGTAGCAGGTAGAGCAGTAAAAAGCCTTGACTTAGGACAAAAGTGAGGTAATTAAGGGTTCACTTGCATTGAGCAAAGATCTCAGAACCCTTTGGGCTCTGCTAAAGCTCCATCACATACATGGAAGCTGCTTTTCAACACAAAATATTTAAACAAGTTCCTCCAACCTTTTTAGATACTGAGACATAAAGAGCATTAGCAGAACACACGAGTTTCAGCCCGATTAGGAGGAAGCTTCCTGCGGGGAGTAAAAACACAATGGCAATCTGAAATCTCATTAAGGGTAAAGATGAGCTGGAAATAGTTCATATTCTTTTGTCCAGGTTCTCTGACGGGCTGCTCTGACATCACTGCTGCCTTTCTTCTCCTCACCTGATACTTAATTATTAAAAAAGGGAAAATGTTGGAAGAATTTGGTCCGCTGGGTCAGGAGAAGACACGATGCCGGGACGTGGGCCTGGTTCTGAGGGGCTGGGAGCAGGGAAGGGACCTTCTTGAACTCCATGGGGAGGTTCATTTGCAGCGAGGTAAAATTTATGTGGCATTGGAGAAAACAAACAGATGAGAACAAACTGCTACAACCTTCTAGTAGAATAATGAAGCCAACAAGTGGAAAGTGTCGTGACTCCCTTTGGAAGGAGCTGAGACCAGGGGAGGGAGGCGTCTGTAGGACTCGCAGGAGCCTGTTTGCCATTCTGCCGTGAGAAGGGCGTTGCAGCAGATGGTTTCTCGGAGTGTGTCAGTTTTCGATGGTTTGGATGCTCTGAGAAGCCGAGTGTCCAGCCCGCTCGGTGGGTGTCTCTGACACGCTGCTGATGGCCATTGTTGGCTTCCCTTGCCCAGGCCTTCTCCGAGTACCAGATCCAGCAGATGACGGCCAACTTCGTGGATCAGTTTGGCTTCAACGACGAGGAGTTCGCAGACCAGGACGATAACATCAAGTAAGTTTGTAAGACTTCAAGAGCCTTACGTTTAACATTTAAGCCTCTTTGCCTCCATTTTTCTTCTGGTTCAGGTTTTTAAACGCGCTTCCTTTGGTTTGGAGCGAACGGCAGACTGATCGAGGGCTTGGGAAACAGTCGACCTCTTTTCTTTGGATAGGAGCCCACCCCAGTCTGCACAGACACTTCTAGAACCAGTGAAAATTGCTGCTTCATTTTGAAAGGAAACATTTTTTTACTAAAACACGCAATTATCATCCAGCCATATTCTAGATTAAATTGAATTGCCCAGAAAGCAAACCATTAGAGCTGACTCCAGGCAATTATACAGATATTCTCCTGCGGCATTAAGTCCTTCTTGAAATTAGAAGTAGAGAGAATAGCTTTCTGATGAAGTGCATGGGAAAAATTGGCCATTTTCTCTCTTCCGAAAAGGGACTGGTAGGTAAGGCAGGAGCAGCCAGCGGTTCTGGGCCGGCAGGTGCGGCTGCGTTGAATGCTGTGCGGCTGCGTTGAATGCTGTGCGGCTGCGTTGAATGCTGTGCGGCTGCGTTGAATGCTGTGCGGCTGCGTTGAATGCTGTGCGGCTGCGTTGAATGCTGTGCGGCTGCGTTGAATGCTGTGCGGCTGCGTTGAATGCTGTGCGGCTGCGTTGAATGCTGTGCGGCTGCGTTGAATGCTGTGCGGCTGCGTTGAATGCTGTGCGGCTGCGTTGAATGCTGTGCGGCTGCGTTGAATGCTGTGCGGCTGCGTTGAATGCTGTGCGGCTGCGTTGAATGCTGTGCGGCTGCGTTGAATGCTGTGCGGCTGCGTTGAATGCTGTGCGGCTGCGTTGAATGCTGTGCGACTGACTGGATTCAGTGGTTGGAATTTGTGCTGCTTTTATAGAACCACTGTAATCTGATTAAAACCACAGCTCACCTTCTCACCTTAGAAACTGTCGCTAAGGAAGTGGCTGGGGCTATAATTATCCCACTTGGCCGTAATGGTTCTGAAATGACACCAATTTAGTGCACGTTTGTTGGCAGAGAGTGTTCCGGGAGGATACCTGGGGGTTTCCAGCTCTTTCGTTTTGCCCGTTCGCTTTTATCCTGTGGCAAAGTCTCCATCGAAAGAGCCGTTTGTGGTGGAGGGGACAGGGCAGCGTGTGGCAGCTGCGGGGTCGGCGCTGCTCCGCACCGCCCCGGCACAAAGTGGCAGCGTTCAGCGTGGCTCCGGCTCTGCGGCCGCTCCACCTCCGCTTTGCCGAGGGTTCCCCTGCTGGTTCTGCTCAGACCGTGTCTTCAGCCCCGACTGGGCTCCGTGAAGTTCCCTGCATGGAATGAGGAGCTGGAAATGGTTTGGCAGCTGCCGAGTTGGTTTGAGGCGTGAAGCAAAGCGGAGCCGCGAGATCCGCAGGGCTCGGCAGCCCCGGGGTCGGGGACGCGGGGCCAACACGAGAAAGGTTTTGCAGTCCAGCTTTGCAGCTCTTTTTCTGAGCCTTGTAGGTGTCGGCAGCTTGAATCAGGCCACGTTCCAGGCTAGGGTGGAAGTTGAGTTGAATGTGAGTTGCTTGGTTCTACGTGTTTTTTAAAAGAACAAAATACACTTTAAACAGAGCAGGTAGCAGCAAATATCGAACTCGCATGTGTGCAGGCGGAAGGGAAGAGTTGAGTTACGTGAGGAGCTGCTGGTGGCCCTTTGAGAAGGAAGATGAAACGGAACAGCACTGGGAGCTGGGAGGTGCTGTCTCTGTGACGGCAGGAGGAGGAATATCCTGCAGAGCTGTTCTGAATGCTGGGTGCTGCTGCCTGGCATCTTTTCCAGCCATTGAGAAATGTTGCTTATATGAATTTGAATATTTTACAAAGTCTTAATCAATGTCCTGCTGGTTTGCCTGGCAGTATTTTTTACTAACTGAACAGCCTTTAAAAAGAAATAGTCCTGTCCACACTTAGGGAAAGGGTGACAAAGTCCTGCCACGTTGGGGTGTTCTGGCCTGTAGCACCCTCTGCTGTTCTTAACACACACTCTTAGGTCTAAATCAGAAACTGGGTGAGTTAGTGACTTTGGCAGCGTTGGCGTGTTGGTAACGTGGTAACATAACGGGGCGATTGAGGCACCAGGACACAGATCCTCTGCAGTTCCTGTGACTGGTTTAGAGCAGCAGCTGCAATCCCGTCCGGATATTTCGGGGTAGATCCCAGTGCAGGATTCCGGCTCTCGGTGTCTCGGCTCAAGCTGAGGAACCCAGCGGGAATCCCGGGGCAGCGTGACACGGCTCCTTCTCTTCTTAATTCGTTAGGAGTTGGGTTTTTAAATTCATTAGGAATTGGATTTTTAATGCACGTTTGGGTTCAGCTGGAGATACCTGGTGAAAATCACTGAGCTGCCCTTGATGCTGCGAAGGTACCGCGAGAGCTGCTAAGCAAACGCCAGAGCTTGCTGTGAAACCCCACAACACCAGATCCGCCAGAGGGTCACAGAGGTGTCGAATCACTCCCAAGAATGAAAATCCCACCTATTCTTTTCAAAAACAGCAAATAATCTTGTGTCTCAAAGAGAGGAGACCCCTGCATGCAGTGCAGAAGTGAACGTGCAGGGAACGCACACAGAAGGCGTTGGGTGGTCACATCCAGTATTTTTGGTTGTTGTCCACTCGGTGCCACCGCTGACGTTTCCTTCTGTTCCTTTTTCAGCGCTCCCTTCGACAGGATCGCAGAGATCAACTTCAATATCGATGCTGATGATGACAGCGTAAGTGGGGCTCTTGGGACATTTATCTCATGAGACAGATTCCGGCAAGTGAGTCAGTGCTTGAATTAGCCGTGGTCATTTGGAAAGAACAAAGAACCGATATGTTATTTTGGTCAATGGAAAGCGGCGGCTGGAACTCGGCACATCCCGGGTCCCCTCGCAGAACCTGTGTCGCCTCACTGAGCATCCTCAGAGCAGGAGTCGTCGTTCCCTGCAGCGTGGATCCATTGTCCTTATTGGCACTTTGCTAATCTTGCCATACACAGACAAGGAGAAAAGGCGAATGGAAAGGGTTGGGTTTCTTACGGGTCTAAATATTGCAGTGCTGTGCGCTGCCTTTTCTGTCTTACTGACCTGAATCGGTGCTGGTTGGGGCAGCCGGACAGTGGCTTAGCAGAGGTGATTCCACACTGGTCTCCTGACCAAAGCTAGTTCTAGTCAATACTAAGACTTAGGCTTTTTTAGTCTTAAAATACTTTGTCACTTAAACAGCACTATGGAGAGTATTTTTTCCCTCTGTGGCCGCTCTAGGCAGCGCTCTGTACATACAGAAAGTCTGTTTCATTTTGGATCTGCCACCCAAGCCTGCAGCGCCAGGAGCTGTTTGTGCACTTGTTTTCGTGAGCAGACAGTTGGTGTGTGTGCTGGGATCCTCCTGCAGCCGCGGCCTCGGGCCGGGCACCCGCTGCGGTCACCCCCGACTCTTTGAACTGAGAGATCTGTTAATTGAGGGATCCAGGATGCTCAAGTAGACAGATCATTGGTCTGTTTAGAGGGAAATCTCACTTTACCGTGTCTGAAAAGTTCTGGTTTCTGCCCCCAAAGAGTGGGATTTGATTTCTTTTTACCGCTGTTCTAGCCCAACGCTTCCCTGTTTGAAGCCTGCTGCAATGAGCGCATCCAGCAGTTCGACGACAACGAGGAGGAGGAGGATATCTGGGAAGACAAGGAGATCACCTATGCAACCCAAGTGAAGTCAAGGACACGGTAAGGTGAAACAAAAGAGCCTTTTTTTTCCCCCTAAATAGTAAGAAACTGTAATTTCAGTTAAGCGGATGTTTAATTTTTTGTTATTTATGTGCCGTGAAGCCTTTTTTCTGACACAAACCAGCGTGCTGCCCGTGTCCTCAAAAAGAGGTGGTGGTTTGTCTTGGGTGTGAAACCAAAATCCAATTGAAGGGAGTGCAGTGATAATGGAAATACCTCATTACTGAGTCTATTATCAAATACATGTAAAAAAATAACCCCCTTAGCGTGAAATACTCGGACCGTACTCCTTCCCTCGTACCCGCAGAGGCGCAGGTTGGCAGAATTGTGACACTGAGGGCAGCTGGCAGAACAATCTTTTTCAAGATGTCAAACGGCTGAAAGCCTGAGCCTGAGGGGGCTCCCCGGTGCATCGCTGGCACTGCCGGTCGTGGCCGGCTCTCCCTCCCGTTGGTAGAGTCACTTATTCAATAGAGTCGTTCCTGTCATTCTGAGCCTGAAAATGCGATCAAATGAGACAGGAAAAACGGCCACGTCTCACCGCTCGTTTGCCCGGCGTCAGTAAACCGATGGTCTCGCTCATACTCGAGCTGCCGCATTCCCCTCTGTCTGCTCCTGTCCATCTCCAGCCCCCAAATGTCGCTGCAGCGTTTTTCCCACCGCAGCTGCCACCGTTTGGCCGAGCGGAGCTCTCCAGGAGGCGAGTGGCGACATCTCGAGGAGCATCCGCGGTCGCTTTCTGAGCTGGGGCTCCCTGGGGAAACGGGCCGTGTGGAAGCTGAGCACCGCTGCAGCCATCTCCAGCGATCCTCCGCTCGTGCCCTGCGCTCCGGGCGCGACGAGAAACTGCCCCAAGGGTTGGTCTCATTCCAGCTTCTGCCATGGAGAGTCGCAGCATCTCAGACCCCAGCGAGTTCATCGGAAAATGATCATTAAAAATGGAGTCCTGCATTTTATTTAGATTATTTCTGGGCGGTTTAGGTTAATTCTGAGTTTTCGCTGTTTAGATTTGGAGCATCTCAGACCTCAGAGAGTTCGTCCAAAAGCGACCTCGAGAACGGAGATCACGACTGTAGCGTGGACTCGGAAGAAGAGGAGGAAACAGAACAGCAGGCGCCTCCTTCCTCAGCAAACAGCAGCAAGAACGGTGTTTCTGAGCAGAAAGACTCTGACTCCTCCGAAGGTAAAGGGTTTCAGACGGGCCCGTCCCGTTTGAAATGAGATGTGTGCACGTCGCCGGGTCGCTGCTCTGGAGCTCCACCTGTGCCCATGAGAGGTGGCCGTTTCAGGCGTCATTTCTTGCCTCTGCAATGTGAGTTGGAGCCCTGCCCAACTTCTTCCAAATAGCAGAGGGACGCTGCGCTAGGCTGGGGCAGCTGCACAGCTACAAGTGTGATCACAACCCCAGCTCTTTGAGTGCTAACCAACAAAATAATACACTTAAATCATAAGAATTTTATGCAGACCCTTGCCGAGTATCTCTAGACTCCACATATCTGCCTTTTCCGCCTAATTGTCTTTCTAGTTTTACTCTGCACGTTGTAAACCTGCTCTTGCGGTGCCCAGAGGGACGAGGTTTCCCCGCTCACGGCGCAAACGGTGCCCTGTGGGCGCGTGAACACCGTGGTGTCAGCACAACACGTTCAGTCAGCTGAAAAAAGGCACAAAGACCTTTTCCCAAGCGTTCATTTCTCATTCGGTGCAAGCACTTTGTGTTCTAAAACATTGCTTTTTCTAGCTGATGTCTTTGTGTTGTAACCGTCAGCAAAGTGCATGTTTATTCCAGTAATTCGCTCTCTACATGCATTGGATAGTGTCAGATATTTTCGGTTCAGATGTCGGTTCCATTTTTGAGTGAGTGTAGACTTGGGTGCGTCTCTTCCACTGTTCGGCTGGTTGTGCGCAGGTCTGGTTGCAATCCTTCCTCTTTCTCGAGAAAAGGTGATGAACAAAGCATTTTAAAAACTAGTGATTTGTAGGAATAGAAGCACATCCTAATGAAGGAAGGTCAAGCAGAGACTTGTGGGGCTGGGACTTTCAAAACCAAATTATGTTCTTAGTTTTGCTCAAGATCACTTCTGTGATCATCAGAGTTTTAATCCGTATATCAGTTCCTGACCTGTAGTTGCCAAAATTGAGTGATTAGTGGTTGAAATGGTTGAAAGCCGTGCCATGCAGCTTCTCATGGGAAACTGGGCTCCTTGGAGCAGAGTGGACAGCAGGAAGCCGTTCCTAATGGCATTCTCCTGCATTGCTGCTGCTCTCCCACGGATCGTGTTCGTATTGCCCAGAGAGGGTTTCCCCGCGGGCTGCGGGTGGGACGGGCAGGATGGGGCAGCGGTGCTGGCGGGCGCTCTGTCCGTCTTGTCCCCGGGGCGGGGTTGGGGTGCTGGGGCGGGCGGAGGCCCGAGCGCCCCGAACGCGGTGGCTGTTGTGTGCCGCAGGCTCGGGCTGGACGGCCGTGTTCGAGCCCGTCGGCTCCAAGCCGCCCGCGCCCTGCGTGGCCATGGACGTCGGCTCCAGCGTCTGGGACTCGGCCGCCCCCGGGAGCGCCGCCCCCGAGGACAAGGGCTGGGCCAAGTTCACCGACTTCCAGCCCTTCTGCTGGTAAGAGGCACACGTTCTTTCACCTTTGTTATCATTTTTGAACTAAAGAATGTTTGAAATATGGTTTGATGGAGGACACTGCATGTTACCTTTTCTTCCCTTTCCCTTCCCCTCACCACCCCTTTTGTTTTTTAATATTGGCTGAGTATTGTGGATCATACTTCATAGTTCCCTTTGCCTTCCCGTGCACTCATCTCTGACACAGCAATACTGATGTATCATTCATCACTGCTAAATACACTCAGAGCATAAACTAAGCAAAGGAATCGATTTTTTAGAAGTTAAAAATATTTCTGTAAAGAAGAGTAAGCTCAGCGATAGCCGGTGTCGGGGATATGTGGAAGCACAACGGAGATTTCCGTCCCTCGTCCTCATGGCTTTCCCTCCCGCTGCAGCTCGGAGTCGGGCCCGCGGTGCAGCTCTCCCGTCGACACGGACGGCAGCGGTTCAGGAGGAAACCCGAAGCAGAGCCCAGACAAGAACTGTGAGTACAATATAACACAGATGAGTCATTGAAGATGTTTGAAACCCCGCTCAGCAAGCGGAGTGTGCTGGGAGAACCTCCCTCCAGCGGCACCCGGCTCACCCCGCTGGAGCCTCTTCCGTTCCGACATCAGTCTGCCAGCATAGCAACTCAAAAGTCCTGAGTGTTTGTTGGGATCACACTATTCAGCAAGAAAAGTGTGAAATTTAAGTTAGTAAGAGTTGGTGTCATGGAGACACTTCATTTACAGACTCTAAAACTGCATGCTTGACTATAAAGTTATTAATACTTACCAAAATGCAAAGGGTTGGGTGAGTTTCTGTTGGTAACAGTTGGTTCGCTTCGGTCTGATTTCTCTCCCTGCTCCTCTCTGAGCAAGGAGGAATAAAATTTCACTAAGGACTCTGGGAGTAAATTCAACTTGTGTGTGGTTCCACTTCTGTGAGCGGCTTTTCGTGTGTGTGTGGAATTGAAACCATTGAACGCTTCAAAAAGTGGAGCTGCTTGAATGCCACCCAGAGCCAGGGACCGCGGCGCTGCCTCCGGCCTCTGTCCGAGCTCCGCCGGGCAGAGAGGGAGGAGAATCATCCTTGCTTTTTGTTTGGTTGGTTTTCTTGCCCTGCTTGCAAAAGTAGAATCATAGAATAGGATCACAGAACCGTTTTAGTTGCAAGAGACTCTTAAGATCATGGAGTCCAAGCATAACCTAAATCTGTCCCTGCCCCATGGCCTGAGAACCTCATCTCTGCCTGTCCAGCCCCCAGGGATGGTGGTTCCAGCACTGGGCAATAGTATCCCCTGATGTGCGACGGGCACAGAAACAATCATCTCAAAATGCACAATAGTTGCAAGCGGTCGGTGTCACACCACCCTGCTCGCTCGGGGTCGTACCTGGGGAGCTGTTTGTGAGGTTTTGTTCGTTTTGCAATGTGAATTATGTGCTTTTCTCAGTCAGCGCCGCCTCTCCGTGCGTTTGGAACGTGTGCGTGACGAGGAAAGCGCCGCTGGTGGCCTCGGACAGCAGCTCCTCGGGAGGCTCGGACAGCGAGGAGGAGGAGGACAAGGCCGAGACCGTCACGGAGACCATCAGCACCGGCTCGGGCCAGGAGACCATCAAGCTGACCATGGATGCGAAGAACGAGAAGGCTGTTTTCACCAGGTGCGGAAGGAACCTCCCCAGCTGGGGTTAACGCGGCTTTTCCCTCCTAGACACCGGGGCCCCGCGTGTCCCGTGTGAGCATCTCTCAGCTTGCTCCTCCAGGGCTTTTGTTTGAGGAAAATATTTATAACGGGTTTATTTTAAGAAGTGTTTGTGGCTCGTTTTAGCCACTGAACCACGTCACAGAAGCATCACCCGTCTGTCTGTCTGTCCGTCCGTCTGTCTGCACGAAGGATCCGGACACGGGCTCACATCAGGGTCAGGTCGCACAGGAGGGTCGAGCAGACCCGCGTGGGATGGAAGTGCAGGGGTGGCGTGGGTCCTGCAGGGGGACGAATGAAATCATTCGAGCTCTCACTTCCCCTCCTCGCCAGAGTAGTGCAGAGCATTGCAGACAATACACAGTGAAGAGCAGGAAATGGCAGGGGAAGGTGCAGGAGATCCCAAGATCGGTTCACGACTGGGCACCAGTTTGGCTGGAGTTGCATATGCTCAGATGTAGCGTTCTCTGACCCCTGGAAAAGCGAAGCTGCTTCTCAAAACATTCACCTGTGGGGACCCAGAAATACCACTCAGGTTTAAGATATTTGTGCTTTTTCCTCATGTTCCTCACAAGTGTGTAGGGGATGATTCCACTAGTTGGAGTCCCTTTATTTCATGCATCTGGCTCAGGAACAGGTATTTATTTACCTTTTATAACAGTTTTTATAATGATAAAAGTTAAATATCTTGGCCAATCATAATGATAGCATAATCGAATATTCCAGAAGGTTGATATTTATTAGCGGGTCAGCTCTGGGTTTGCTCACATTGTTATTGCTCACTGTGTCCTGTAGGCTTTTATAATACTTCACCATTTATCCCTTGCTGTTGTGTAGACATTGGAGGCCATTTCTCTACTTCCATTAATCATTGGTTGTTCAGTTTTGGCTTGTGAGCTAAATACAAATAATACCAAAAAGCCCTGAAAGCCTTCAGTGCAAACTGCTCCTTCACTGCCTGAGAACAGCCTGGGGACCAGAGCATTTCGGCCTGGGACCAGAGCATTTTGGCTCAGGACCAGAGCATTTCGGCTCAGGACCAGAGCGTTTCGGCTTGGGACCAAAGCATTTCTGCATGCAAACGTGCCCTTTGATCTCTAGTTCAAGCTACTTGCAGTTAAGGTTCATAGATGCATATATTGTGTGCATTGTTGATAGTACACAGCTGTAACCTACGTCATGTTAGTTTTCCGGTGTGGAAAGTTGTTAATGTATAGCAAGTGGTTAATCGTGTTTAGAGCACGGCAGTGATGTTGTGCAGGCTGGCCGGCGGCTCTGCCCTGTTGTGGCTGCTCAGCGGGGCGGAGAGGCGCCGGGAGCTCGGGACACGCGGGGTTACAGGGCTGCTGCGCGAGGGGAGAAGTTAACCAAGGGCCAGGCAGCTCCCAGCTGAGGTTTTAATAACGTGGCCAGTTTTTATTCTTGATGTCCGCCTCAGATGGCTTTCCCCTTCATAGCTGGAACGAGCGAGGTGCCAGAGGTGCGTCTGCTCGCGGAGCGTTTTGGTGAGCGGGACTGGTCTGTGTGGCCAATCTGGCTTCACCAAAACGAGAGCAGGAGAAGCCCTGCCTGCTGGGCTGAAGGCAGCGCCTCCCGTTCCCGTTTCCATTGCACTTCGTTACATCTAGTTAAATCATTGGCTTATGTAGCTCAGACAGCCCCTGCTCCAGACGCTTTTCCTCTGCGAACGCCTGTGTTTGGGAGCGGTTGTATCCACACACGTGCTGTCTGCCTGCAGTCACAGCCGCTCTGTGCATCTCTCTTGGCATGTTCTCTGTAGCAGGTAGGGGTTGTTTCGGGGCTGGGCAGGTTGCCTGTTGTGGGCTGTGCTGCCGCCTCACGCTCTGCAGTTTTAAGCCTGTTTTTCTCTAGATCCTTGCAATAGAGACAAGGCTGCTGGTGTTGCGTGGCTGCGGTTCTACAAAACTAATGCCATTTTGGCACAGAAAGTGAACACTTGAGTCACCGCAGGCTCCACTTTAAAGGTGTCTGTAGCTTTTCACAGCTATAACTGTAGCCAGAAATAAAAGCAGAAGCGGTGGGAAGGCAGAAACCTGTTCCTGGTGGTGGCTGCGGCTGCCCCGCTCTGCTTTGCTGGCCACGTCCTCCCGTGGGTGAATAGGGACCGGTGACAACAATGGAATCACAGCAATCTGCCTCCTGATGGGACAGACGCACGTGAACTCAGGTGGCCAATAGTAAATTAATTCATTTCTTACCACCCTCCTTAACGATTCCAAGGAAATGAGCTCCACTGACAGTTTGTTTCCTATTGAATGTGTGGTTCCTACTGACAGTTCTGCTTAAATAACCATGTTTGTAGTTTAAATATCCTACCAAGAGGGTGTTTTAGATGTATTCACGGAACTTCTGTGCTTCAAGTGTATTTAGCAAACTTCCTTTTCCGTATCTAATTCTATGCAGTAGTTTGTTGTGGAAGAATCAGTTGTTTTGCAGAAGTTCTCTAACAAAAGACCTTCCAGTATTGCCCAACCTCGCCCTTCAATGACTTGAGAATGTGTGTTAGGCTTGAAAAAGATGCTTTTTATGGTGCATTGAACCTTCTGCTTGTTCGTATTTTTCTGTGGAAAATGCCGTGTTTGGTGAGTGTGCAGTTTGCAAAGCGTCCCCGCGGCCCCGCGCGGCCGGACCAAAGTTAACTGTGTCTGCTTTTCCAGCGATCTTTACCGTTTCTCTCTTTCTATGCTTCTCTCTGTTTCCGCCGCTCTTGCCGCCCGTCTCTTTGCTGTGGGTGTTGTCAGAGTGTTTAGACCTGCAGACAGAGGGTATGTATGACGGGGACCTGCCCGGGCTCCAAACATCCACCGGACAAGCCCTTGCTCCTATTCATTCCTTCACACTGGGCTGGAAAAATTGCCGCTGGAGCGTTGGGCTGGGAAAGCTCATTGTTCACAGCCAGTCAAACACATCCTGGAAAGTCTATTTGAAAAGCCTGAATTTGGGGTCAGGCACAGCCCTTTGCGCACGGTCGGCACAGCCGTGGACGAGCTGTTCAAAACCAAATGTCCGTGAGCTCCACCACGGTGTCCTGGAGCTCCTGCTGCCCCCATTTGTGAGCGGTTTCTGCAGGCAGGGTGTTGTGTGTGCTGGCAGAGCTCGGTGCTGAGCGCTGCGCCGCGGGGCCGCTGCTGGATCAGGCCCTGCCGGGGTTCCTCGCAGCAGCACTAACAGTGTGTCCTCGCATGCTGCAGGGGCCGTGCAATAACCATCAGTGTGTTTCCTTCCTTTTCCTCCCAAAGCTTGCTTTCTCTTTCAAATCACGGCAGTTTACTAATTATTTTCTAGAACGTATCCATTGAAATGAATTTTCCCAGGGGCCGTGCAGGCCAGCAAGACTGTGCTATAGTTTGTGGGTGAGCACAGGGACAAAGAGGTTAATCTCTGGATTAAAGTGTCTCATAACGGTTCATCCCAAGAGGAGAACGTTCCAGCAAACATGTGAGCTTTGTGATCCAGGAAGGACAGTTGTCTGATGAACAGAACCGCCATCCCGCATCAGAGCAGCCGTCACGTTGTTGTGTGAACAGCGAACGCTGCCCTTCTAACAAACCTGTGCAGGTGTTCTGGAGCACAGAACAAGCACTGATCAGACTTGGATTTAACGGGGAAAGCAGAACAATGGATGCAGTATACGCAACACGAGCAGTGTTTTTGTTGCTGGAAACCACTTGCATTTCCATGTCCGTGTGCCTCGTTTTTAATTGCATGCCCTTAACCCGAGCTTTTGCATTTCTCCTTGATGATTTCCAAAAGCTGTCCGAAGTGTTTCGCTGCCGTATTGTTCAAAATAAGGTTTCTAAGCAGCTTCTTAAAAGATGAGCTGCGCTTAATAATTCAACAGCTCCAGCTTTTGCTGTGTATGGTGATAGCGGGCTGGGGACCTTTGCAGCTTTTCATTTCTCTTTCAGTTTATTAACTCGACCTGAAATACCTTTTAACCCTTTAATATTTCTCTGTCCCTTTTCTGTTTCGCTGTTGTGTATGTTTGTGGTCCCTCCTGCTGCCTCCTCACCCGAGCGCCTTGGAAAAGCAGCTCAACAGGGAAGTTTAGAGAACAACAATGCTCCCGCTCTATTAAAAACAAAGATATCTCCGCTGTGTCTGTATAACCCCGCCTCTCCTGTAGCACATTAGTCACCGTGCACACAGACACTGGAGGTGCTGCAGCAGTTTCCTTAGAACGGAGCTGCAGACCAGCCAACATGAGCGATTTCTGCAGGTTGCAGGAGATGGGCAGTCTCTGCCTCAGGGTTCTGGTAGAAGCAGCGAGCGAGCGTCTCGTGTTGGTGCTCACGGCTCTGGGCCGAGAGCGCCCGGCTTTGGTTCGACCAGCAGCGCCAACCCCCAATTGCTGAAACGGCTCAGAAATAGCGGCTGGCAGCGGTTCCGGGGACCAGCGGGACCCCTGGGCGCAGAAACGTCCCCGCCGAGCGGCGTCACGTTGTCACAGTGGATGTTTCGAGCTCTCCCGCTCTGGGATACGTTGTTTTGTTGGGTTTCGCCCTGTGCCTGTTGCTCTTGCATGTTGCTCGCGGCCCTGGCACGTGGGGAGCACGAAGCACCAGCATGAGGGCTTGTCTTGCTGTCTCCCATTGCTCCCAGACCGGGACGGGCTACTGGGCTGGGTTACTGGGCTGGGTTACTGGGACGCTCCAGACTGAGGATGAGGGGAACCAGCATGCGGTGGGGAGCGGGGCGTGGAGTGCGATGCCACTTTGTAAAGCGGGGCTGTGTATTGGTGAACATTTCTTCAGAAAGAGAAAGAAAAGACTCATCCGAGGTCCCGTGTCACCAGAAAGCTTTTCCAGTCAGTGATGAACACTTAGAAGATCCCGTCGATGATGATTATTGCACTAAGCTGACACAAGCGTTGGGCTTTTCAGTGGGGAATTGCGTGTAGATTTGAAGCCAGACGTCCCGTTCTGTGTGACTTTGTCTAATTAGCAAACAACAGATAACTGTCCAGCGTCTTGAGCGTGGCCGCCGCTGCCCCCTGCCCTTGCCTTGCACTTGGTCCCTGCAAAGCCCGCTCCCCAAGGACCTGCCTGTGGGCTCAGCATGAGCCTTGGTCTCCATGACGCCTTTTCCCTCCCCTTGCTGCCCAGTTTGCGGCTCCGCTGCTTTCCCAGTGCGTCCTGGTGCCTTCTGTTGTCCGTGTTACTAATTGTTCACCAGAAAGACCAGAGGGTGCGTAAGGTGTCCCCAGAGCTGCAGCGGTGAGTTTGGAGCTGGGTACCGTTTAGCCCCAGGGCTCTTTCATTCACTATCAAATCCTTATTTCCCCACAATCCCCAAATCTCCTCGTCCGTATGGGACCGCAGCCCGAATTCTTCACCGACCCTTTGGCGCTGAGGTGCAGATCAGCGGTGCATTGAGCGTCAGGAGCTGCAGTAGGAGCTGTAGCACCTGCGTTCGCAGTTAGTCCCACGATTCAGGGTCAGCTTGGCTTCTGTTGCAGCACCAGCAGCCGTGCAGCCCAGCTGGTCTCGCTGGGTCCCAGGTGCTCTCGGTGAACAGCCGCTGCAAAGCCGGGGCGGAACCGGGACGTGGTTTGCAGTGGTGCTGTCAAAACGGGTGTTAAAAAGGGGTTTGCATCATGAAACTGCACGAGAGAGGTGTCAAAGAAACCGCAACGCTGGAGTGTTTTGCTGATGAAGCTGGTGGAAATCTACAGGAAGACCTGAGTTGTTATCAAAAATTCAGTGAGCCCCTGGTGCTTTCATCTCCATTAGTAGTGTATCGCTTTAGCTGGGTATCAGCTCTGATAGAAAATGCTTTTTGACAACTTCAGTGATTGCAAAGTGTGAACTTTGAATCGTGTGTTTCCAAGAAGAAATGGCACTTCAAGGCCAGCAATGGGATTGTCACCTGGGAAGCTCCGCGACTGCAGGGCTTGGGCACGAGAGCAAAAAGAACCAACAGCCAACTGGTAGCACCTGAGGATGTGTAATACTGCTTGTTTTCATGTGTTATATTACGAGTAGCAACAGCTGAGAAGCCCACGCTGTCCTTATGGCAGATTTTCCCGTGTTGCGGAGCAGAGCCGACCTGTGTGCGGAGATCTGCACAGGCCGCGGCACCTTGGAGCAGCGGCGTTTGGGAGCCTTCCTTGTCTGATACACGTGCGCATCAGTTAATGTGAAAGAACAGCTTTGGAAGTAGTAGTACTTTAAATACTTCTGAGCTTAAAATGCCTACTGTAATCTTGTCACGTAATCATGGAAGTGCCATCCAGGAGCTTGGCGGCACCGTCACCCGGAGGAGACGTGATCGCACCTGCCTGGAGGAACTCGCTGCCTTAACAGGCAAACCAGAGATGGTGTTTGAGATGAAACCCCTCGGCAGGAACAGCAGCAACTGCTGTTTTTCACCGGCTGTGCGATCCCCGGCCGTGCTCCAAAGCAGTCGGTGACCTGTGGCATCCCGGGTGTTCCTGGTTCATCACCTTCAAGTGGCGCTGGCCAGAACTGCCCACATTTCCCGTTCTGAAGTTGACTTGGGCGGGAGATGCCATGAGGGGAAACGGCCTCAAGTTGCGCCAGGGGAGGTTGAGGTTGGATGTGGGAACAATTTCTTCCCCAAAGGGCTGTGGGGCATTGAACAGGCTGCCCAGGGCAGTGCTGGAGTCACCATCCCTGGAGGGCTGGACAGACGGACATGAGGTTCTCAGGACACGGGGCAGGGACAGGACTGGGCAACAGTTGGATTCAGTGATCTGGAGGGGCTTTTCCAACCACAATGACTGTGTTTCTATGAAAAGCCACTGTTCTGGACAGACTTACACTTATTGTCGGGACATTTGTACGAGTGTCTTTGAATTAGAGCTTAAATTTATTAATTCTTTCTGGAGGCAGAAGTATTAGAGATCTGTTTGCAGAGCTTAACTAAGAAGAGTCTAGAGTAGATTCTTCCTCAGCTTGCCGTAACCAGCCTCAGGGGAGAAGAGCCGTGTGCCGTGGGGCCAGAGAAGAGCCGTGTGCCGTGGGGCCAGAGAAGAGCCGTGTGCCGTGGGGCCAGAGAAGAGCTGTGTTCCCATGGGGCGAGAGAAGAGCCGCGTGCCGTGGGGCGAGAGAAGAGCCGTATTCCTGGGAGGCGAGAGAAGAGCCGTGTGCCGTGGAGTGAGAAAAGAGCCCATGGGGCCAGAGAAGAGCTGTGTGCCGTGGGGCGAGAGAAGAGCCGTGTGCCGTGGGGCGAGAGAAGAGCCGTGTGCCGTGGGGCGAGAGAAGAGCCGTGTTCCTGGGAGGCGAGAGAAGAGCCGTGTGCCGTGGGGCCAGAGAAGAGCCGTGGTCCTTGCCGGTAACAGCTCTGTCCGGTCGGGGTTTGGAACAGGCAGCCAGGCTGTTGGTGGCGTGGAGGGGACACCTGGGTGGACGACCGTGCCGGCCTGGCCTGAGGGACACAGCTGGCTGCTCGAACAGGCTGCCCAGACGGACACTGATATCTCTAGGTACTAGAGCTTGTTCCAGGCTAGAACCAGCTCTGGGCTGAGCCTGCTGGTGCTGGTGTGCTCCGTGGCTGGTTTCCCGCTGCCCGTCCGTCCTGCCGAGGTCTGCGTGCCCAGCTCTGCTTTCCCGTGAGCCGGCTGGAATTTCCATCCGCAGTCAGATAACCTCAGGACTTCATAACATCGGAATCCTCGTGTCATGGAAATTTCAGTGATTGAGTTGCAGAAGTTTATCTTTGAGCCATTTAAAGCTCCTGGGCTCCCGTGCCTCGCGTGGGATTCATTTCTGATGACATTTCTGGTAACTCAGCTCAAGTCTCTGCTGTCTCATCCTTCCCCTGCAGTTTCTCCAAGGTATACTTTTGTACTTGCGGTATTTCTTTTGAAGAGCATATTAGCCCTTTATGAAGAGAAATGTTTTTGTTTCATTATTCCTCTTTTTTAGTGTATTTTTTTCAAGAGGACACGGAAAAGTAGCTACAGAAATAGAACCTTGATCTCCAAATCTCCGTCACATCTTAATTACCTGTGATTAGACAGTGATTATATGTCTGCATTATGAACTCCCCCGGCAGCTGGTGATGTGATCCCAGCTCAGTCATCTGCTGAGCTTTGCTTCCATTTCTGTAGACGCGCTGTCTGAAAGGAGGAGAAATCATTCTGGAGCCTGGGACTGGGTGAAAACTGGGAGGAAAATCACTCACATGCAACCTGGTTCTCTGCCATAGAAGGCCAAAAGTAGCGATGTTCATAGATACCTCCTCTGCAGTTAAAACCGTGGGGCTCTCGAATACAAGTGTGGAAGATCCGGAGGTTTTGTGCTGGCAGGTTTTCCCTTTTGCAGGATTCGAGCTTCTGTTTTGCTGTAGGGAGACGTCCTGGGGACCGTCACCTCGGGCACGGGGATCTGATGCGTTACGGAAAGCGAGTCTGTTTAACCGCGTGTGGCTTCTGAAGGTGCCGCTCAGGAACGTCCCATCAGTGGGTCTCAGTTCCACAGGGTTTGGGCTTCTGTCCTTCAGTTTCAGTCGTTTGTAGGTGCGGACAGGGGGATCGGGTGCCGCTGGGGACCCATCCGTAGGGCAGGGCAGCGAGGGTGCCGCTGTTAGATCAGAAGCACGCTGGGCCAGAACCCTGCTGGCCCTGTGCACTGGGGAAGGTTGGCCAGGAGGACCTGCCCTTCGCGTGCTGGCGCTGCCGGCTCCGGGAACGCGCGGGCCGGGCTTTGCCGTGGGACTGCAAACGCCTTTCTGGGGAGCTGCTGTTCCTGTGCACGTTTGGTGTCTTCATTTTAGGAAACGCAGCCTCCGGGAGGCACACGCTGCTTTTTCATTCCCGTTTCTTTTCAGTTCACGTTTCTTTATGGGATTTTTATGGCCTGTGCTAGGAGAGGAGGAGGAATATTTCTTTTCCTGGTTGGAATTGAAGCCTCGTTGATTGCCGTGTTGATGTGAACTCGAATTCTCCCCACACAGCGATGCGGACTGCATGGTCATCGACAAGCTGGCCATCGCCGACATGGGAACAACGAAAGCCTCCAAAGCCCTGAACAACGTGGCCCCGCGCCCCGAGGAGCACCAGAACCCCCCCGCCGGCGTCACGAGCGTCACGGAAACAGCCACGAAAGACAGGTGGGGCACTCGGGGCTCTGTTTGCCAGGCACCGACACAGAATCGCTTTGTACCGTGTCCCTGAAGGTGGTGGTTCTACCACTGGGCTGTGGTCCAGGTTACATAAGTGGTAGATCTGGAGCCCCGTGGAGGGCGCGATGCTGCAGGTAGTGTAGAGCTGTTACCACCATATATTGCACATGTATTTCAATTTCCCAGACATTGTCAAATTGTCATGTTTTACTGAAACAACAGACGCCTCAATTCATACTCATGCATAACAAACATGGGTGTGCGTGTTCAGGTGAACATATCGACATTGGCAGTTAAAGTATTATGAGGGACAGTGAGAATGTGTTTGGGAACTGGAACTGCATGTAATCTCCAGGAGAAATATTAATAATTCTTCTGTGAATGTGACAGTTTAGGTCTTTTTAAATACGGCACCCAATCCTTCTGCGTATCGAGCGCTGTCACCTCGCAGCTTTGCTCTGGCTCCTGGTTTGGCATCGGTACCGCGGTGCCCCTGCTGTTCTGGAGCTCAAACAGCCCTCGCGGGCGCTCAGCGCTCCGGAGTGAGCGTGTTCGGTTGAACCCCACGCCATGGTGCTGAGCTGGAGCCAGAGCGGGTGCTGCTGGTGTTGGGTGCTGCTGGTGAGCAGCAAGTTCTTGGGGCTCCGAGCAGCCGATCCACTCGACTCCTGTCCCTTGAAATGCGCCTCGGGACCCCCACGGTCGCATTCCAAACTTATTGAATTAGGGTTGTGTAACCGGCGCTCCAAGCTGACTCCTCAGTTCCTGTTTTGCTTTCTAAATTTAGCGGTTTGTGAAGGATTTGGAGGAGGCTCATCAGAAATCTGATAACGTTTGAGCAGGCAGAAGCAGCAAAACTAGAGGGAGGGTGGTCAGATAGCAGCGGAGAGGAAGGTTTCCACCCAGGAGCAACATGAGCGTCAGGAGCGAGCGTGTCCCAGGGGTTGCGTTGCTCTAACGTGGCTTTCTGGGTTTCTCTTTAGGAAAGAAGACGTCTTGCCCTGTGCCGAAGCCACGTTAAACGGCCCCGCTTGATGAAGCCGACGCAGTGGGACGTGTGTGATCCAGGCCAGGCTGCTACCTGGTGATGCAATTTGTCATTTTTTTTTTTTTCATTTTAATTTTATTTTTTAATAAATGCTGCATTGATGAGAGAGCTGGCATTCAGGACCAGACACGCAGTTTCGACACCAACAGTCTGTTCTGAAAGACACTTGCATTGTCTAAATGTAGCATTGATCAGTTAGTCATCACAGGAATGATGGGGTTCTTCCCAAGAAAGCATTCTGCCTAATTTCAGTTCCTTGTCCCCTTCCCCCTCTCCCTTGATTTTGTTTTGTATTTGGGGTTCAATCCTATTTTCTTAGTGTTATTGCACACAGTATTCAGCTTCTCTTGAGAAAGGTAGCAGGTCTAACGCTGGGACTCGGACAGTGCACAGGAGTCCCGCGGTCGTGTGACCAAAGTTCCCGATGGAGCTGCCTCTGGGCAGCGTTTGCACCGCTTTTGTATAGCAATAAAGCCTTATCAGAAACATTTCATAGGAGGAAAAGATGCAAACACTTTACATGGGATGAAGCAGGGAGGGATTGTATTTGACGTCTTTGTGGGGCGGGAGGGAAGTCGCTGACGTTGTCCCAAGCCAGAGGCCGAGCAGGTAACTCGCCGCGACGCCGACCCGTCCGGAGCAGCGGGAGCTCTCTGCGTTCCAGTGAATTGCTCGGTGCTCTCTGCTCCGGAGACGCCGCAGTTCAGTGCGGAGCTTGGGGCCGTTAGCGACCGCTCTTCTGTCCAAGCCACGGCAGCTCAGCTCCCCGGACGCTCGGATGGCTGCGGAGAACGCCAGCAGGCGGCGGGATGTTTGCCGGCCGAGAGGAGAGCGACCCGCGGGACTGCCGCCGTGCCGAGCGAGAGCACAACCAGGTTACCAGGTGTTTGCTGGCTTTTTGGAGACTCTTGTATTTTCGAATTATTATGGAAATACTTTTTGTTTTGTTCTGTTTCTAAAGTTTTTAATGGATGCAGGAACAGCAACACTTTTGCACTTTGTACCTAGTGACAACATTGGAGAGCAAAAAGGCCCCGGCACCGGGCTGTGCTGCTCCTCCCCAGGCGCTCGGGGCTCGGAGGTGTCGGGGGACACGCGCGGCTGCCCTGGGGCGGAGGGTTTGGAGAGACGGGCTGTGCTTCCAGCTGCTGGGGCGCGGGGCCGGGGGGGTGCGCCTGGCTCTGGAGCACGGGACCCGCTCCTGCCCGCACCGTCCCGACGGGACACGGCTCTGCCCAGGCTCGTTCCCAGTCCGGACCGGTGCGCACGGGTCAGACGGGTGCTGGGCCACATGCAGCTGGGGCTGGAGACAGCAGATCGCTACCCCAGAGCTGCTCCTCTGCCCCCGTGATCCAGGCCCAGAGCTGTGCCGAGGCCACCGCGCAAACGGGGAACGCCGCTGCTGTTGTTAGTCCAAGACCTAAGCTGGAAAATCGTTCACTTTGGAATAAAAGCATGAAGCTTGACACATAGGTAGCCAAATAGCTTATTTTTCAGATATATTCTCACTTGCGAGAAGGACTTTGCCCTGTGAGTATGAAAAAGTACCTCGCACAGATCCGTTGTCGTGAGCAAAGGCATCCCAGCCAGACTTCAGTCTTCAAAAACTACTTCATTTTGAACTGTGACGCGTACGTAGTGCGTATGAAATCTTCTGCAGTGTGTCGAGAGGTGCTGTGTGGGGGGAGTGAGGTGGACAGAATGGTTTTGCGGGTGGTGTCAGCGTGTTCTGCGGGATGGGTGACGTTCCCGCGGCTCGGTTGTCTGCCCGAAGGTGCCAATGTTCATTTTTGCTCGTGGGGAGCTGGGGGCTGGCTCTGGCGCGGCTGCGGGGGTTGCGGAGCGGCCAGGGTTGCTGCGAGCGGCTTGGGGCTGGGGCTGTTTGTTACTGGGAAGCAGGTGCTCTGGTGGCACAGCACTGTTGTTCTGAAGTCTTCTTGCTCGCTCCTTGCAATTTAAAATAAATCATTTGAAGTTACATTGCGCTGGAGGGGGGAAGAAGTCTCCCCTTCTGCTTGGGTTACCCTGCTTGCTATTTGGAGATCAATCCTACTGCATTAGCCAGGACTATCAGAGATCATTAGTGGTTTTGAGTTCCTAATTGGAGACACGTTCAAGTCTTAACTTCCAGAGGATTGGTGCTAGAGGTTCTCTGAAAATCAGGTTCTCTTTGGGCATTCTTTGAGCACACAAAATGACCCTTCACACAATACAACATCAGCGCGGTTTGTTCCAGCAGCTGGGTGAAGCCCACGGTTGGGCTTCATTCCCATCCAGTGCTGGGGCGGCAGCAGTCGGTGGTGGTTCTTGCCCGTGGTCCTTGCCGTGCTGACCGGGTCCACGTAGGATCCGGAGGGGAAACGGCCACAGCAGCACAACCGGATCATCCTTCCGTCCCGAGGTGTTTCAGCCACCCTGTTGAACCCATACGTGATCTTTGCGTCTGTTTCCATCACAGACAGGTCACTGTCCGTCCCTGGAGCCGGCGGTGCAGAACACCGAGCAGTACCCGCGGTGCGGAACACCGAGCGGTACCAGCGGCACGGAACACTGAGCGGTACCGGTGGTGACGCCCCGGCTCGGGGGTGGCCCCGGAACGCACACGGAGCAGCTGGCAGCAATAACACCCTCACGGTTCGCAGAGACGCGGGGCCGGGTCTGTCTGTGCCTTCCCTTGCACGTTGGGAGCGTGGCGTTAGTTGGTTCTGGCATGGAGTCCAGGAATCTAAATGAAAGCTTTAATAATACATTTAAACATATCCAGTGAGCAGATCTAAAACCACAGTTACTGAGGGGCTCGTTGTCTGAGTTTATAAATTCGATTACTTGTGTCCAGTTACTCTTGTGAAGACATTCTAGCGCTAGGTAACTAATCTGTAGAAATGCACAAGCTCTCTTGTTTTTGTGGCAGTGGATGATTCCTCCACATTTGGGATTCAAGCTCAATTATACCTCATCGCCCCCACCACCGCCAACAAGCTGATCTAGAAAGCGTCCCTCCTCCTCTGTGCTGGAGCTCGCGCTTCACGTCAGAGCCAGACGATGCTCTCCTGGCCTGGCTCCCCTCATTTTACACCTAAACCCTGCAGAAATGTCTTTCTCGTCCTAAGTTCGAGCTCCTGTCTATCCGGAGTCACCGTGGGGTGTGCAGCTTGGGGGTCCCGCTGCACGTGGGGACCCTGTTGCTGTCTGAGTGTCCCCCCGGCCGTCCTCCTTCTCTGGGTCCCCCTCTCCATCCTCCCTCGCTGTCCGCCGGGCTCGGTGGCTGCTCCGTTTTGGGGTGACCCCGTGTCCCCATTTCCACGTGCGCTGCCAGCGCCGTGTCCCTGTGGTGCCCGCGATACCTGCTCACCTCCAGCCCTGGGACCTGGAGCGGGATGTGTTGTCTGCTGAAGATGGATTTACTAAACCCGACTTTACCCGCCAAACCCCTCGGCTTGATGCTCGGAAAGCCATGAAGACTGAGCAGGCGTCCCAATCAGCACTATCTGTCCTCCTTCGTTTTGAATCTGTCCATATCGATAGGGTATATATAATTTTAGGTTTGAATATGTATACTGATGAGTGTGTATATAGATATATATTTGCAATATGTATTATTCCATGTATATTTATACACACACAGTTGTATATTGTGAGAAACCTGGTGAAGCAGAGGGTCGGAGCACGGTGAGCCCGACTTTTGTATCTGTGCGCAGCTCCGTGATCAGTGGCAGGTCCTGGAAAACGTTTGTTGTACAAGACCCAGAGCAGCCACGTGTCCCTCCTGGAGGACGTGGTTCCTCCAGAGCGTTGCAGGTCAGTGATTTTACCCGCCGGGTGTTGGTGACGGTGGGTGACGGAGCCCAGCAGCCTGTCTAGTGGTCCCAGTGCTGTCCCTGGTGTCCCAGCCACCCGCATCCCCGCAGCGTTTCACACGGGGAGCAGAGGGCACAATGAGCATGGAAACAGCAGTCAGTTCAGCCAACGCTCAATAATTCTTGAATCGTAGCGCATTTTGTTTGAATTTGGGGAAAAACCCGCTCCTTCGGATGGTGCAGCCGTTGTGAGTCCTGCCAGCGTCGCATCGGCCGCCTGTGCGCAGGCGTCCGGACTCCCGTGTTCAGCACCCGGCTGTTAGACGTGGGTGTCGTTTATTCAACAGTTTCACCGGCTTTCCAGTAAAATTCCCGCCCCCACAAATACCATTTACTGCTTCTTGTCTGGAGCCATAGCAGTTATGGCAGATAGAATTCCAGCTACTGATCTGGACAACGTGTCCTCAGCAAATCCTGCTAGAAACCTCGTGAGCGTGCCGAGGCGTTGCTGCGCTCCTTACTTTGTGGAGAGCTGCAGCTGCCCAGGAGAATGGAAAAGCAGGGGCTGCACAAATGAAGAAGGACTAAGGTAAAGAAATAAGATCCCCACAGTGTTCCTTCGTCCCAGCGGCTCCTGCGTCCCGGTGGTCAATGGAAGGGGTTTGGGGCCGGTGCAGCGTGCAAGGTGGGTGAGAGCTGCAGGGCGTTGCTAAAGAACCTATCTAAAGGAAAGGACTAGGAATGGCTTTAATAACATCTAGAGGAAAAAATTACTAATGGCTTTATTGTTGTTTGCTCGCCGCTCAAAATCAGGTTTGCAAGAACGAGCCAGGAGCTGTGGTTGGAGTCGCTGTTTATCGGTGGCGTCTCTGGAGCGCGTGTTACAGCCGTCCCTGCGGGTTCTCCGTGCTGCTCCCAGCCCCGAGCGCCTTCATCCTCCTGAGAACGCGGCTTTTTGGGGTTTACACCTTTCTTTGCGCCTCTTTTCTGACACTCACCCATCTTCTGTAGGACGTGTTGGCGTTTGCTAGCAAGTTGGTGCGTTCTGCTGTGGTTTTTGTTTCTTAGACCTCACCTGGTGTAGCGCTGAGCGCTGTCTCGCTGCGATGATCATCACTGGAAGCTGGAACGGCCCCGTTATCCTCAGTTGTTGGTCTATGTGGTGGGATGCAGCGGCCGTGCGGTGAGTCCCTCATTGCTGCGAGTGTTCAGGATGTGGTTCAGCTTTTGGGGCAGAGCCGTGCGGCGAGTCCCTCATTGCTGCGGGTGTTCAGGACCAATGCGGTTCAGCTTTTGGGGCAGAGCCGTGTGGTGAGTCCCTCATTGCTGCAGGTGTTCAGGATGTGGTTCAGCTTTCGGGGCAGAGCCGTGGGGTGAGTCCCTCATTGCTGCGAGTGTTCAGGATGTGGTTCAGCTTTTGGGACAGAGCTATGCGGTGAGTCCCTCATTGCTGCAGGTGTTCAGGATGCTGTTCAGCTTTTGGGGCAGAGCCGTGCGGCGAGTCCCTCATTGCTGCGGGTGTTCAGGATGTGGTTCAGCTTTTGGGACAGAGCCGTGAGAAATTGCTGCATGCTCTGGCACCAGCCGGTGTCCCCGGGAGCTGCCAAGGGGCAAATAACATCATTTGGTGGCTTTGCAGTGTAATACTTGACTTTGTTTTTCTGGCAAGTAGCAGCTCATCTTGTGCTTTTCAATCGTTTAAAGAAGATGGTTTCTCCCCCTCTTGCTCTTCCCAAAGCAGTGATTGCGCCCCGAATCGTGGTCAGGAATGCTAAACCATGGATTTTGGTGTTAGAGACAAAAAGAAAAAAGACAAAACGGAGCCTGCTGGTTACAGCGACATCTCGTTTTCCTTGTAACTTGCTTTTGCTTTGGTGTTTTTCCTGGTTTTCCCCGGCATCGGTTCTCTCTGAGATCCCGTTTCGCCGCGTCCTCGTGTCTCTGGTGGCAGCTCTCGCCAGCCAAGCGATGCACGCGCTTCACTAACACTGTAAATTGTAGCCATTCATTCTGGGTTCTGTTCCTAGACACAATTTGAAAGAGAAGCATCATCTTCCTCAAGAATATCTGTGCAGGCGTTTTCAAAGCAGCGTTTTCTTGCCCAAGACTTTGAACAGACCTTTTTTTCGTCCTTTCTTAAAATAAATTGGCCGAAGCAACAGGCTGGGAGAGTCCAGAGTGCGGGGACGCCTTTGCTTCCCTTCAGAAACTTCATGTGACGTGTGTCCTGTTAATCTGTAATTAATTCCCATTTATTGTAGCCTGTGGATTTGTAATTAATTCCCATGTATTGCGTCACATCTCTCCTGCTCTCTCCCTTGGAAACCTGGACGGTCAGTGCTGAGGTTGAGCACGGGAAGGCGTTTGTGCTCACCGGGTGTTCTGAGCTGGGTAGAGCCTGGCTGGGCTTGGTTGGGTTTTATTTGGGTTTGGTTTGGTTTCTTGCCTTTTTTTTTTTAGCTTCAGTTTGTCCCACTTCTCCCGCTTCCTGCTCAGATTGCACGGGATGGGGGTTCACGTTGAAACAAAAGAGCGTGATGCCGGAGAAAGAGCCGAGGAGCGATGGGGCTCGTGCGCGGGTCTGCCCGTCCTCGCCACGTCCACTCGTTTGGGCGCTAATTGAATTGTGGATTGGCTTGAACTGGGCCTGGTTGCATTGGGTGCCGTACGCGGCATTGCCGGGCGCCTCCTGCCCGTAAACGGCCGCATTTGGAGGGGTGTTGGCAAAGCCGGCACTGTCCTCGCACAACACGCTTCACATCCATCTCGGCTCCTGGCTCCGTCAGAGCCGGCCTATCCCCTCTAGTCCTGGCCTAACTCACATGGTTTCACCCTCAGGGTGTCAAAGGCTTTGTTGGAGCCTCGTTACCCAAACCAGGTTGTGTGTAACGCGGTGAGCGCTGGGCCGGGCGGATTTGGGTTTGTTTTCAAGAGCGGCACGGGCAGGGCTGAGCTGAAGGTCCCCAAAGCTCGGGGAGCTCTGGGCTGTCGGGTGCGTTGGCGTGGAGTGCAGCAGTCTGCGTCTGCAGAAAGCCCGGCCTTGGGTTACTGTTGGTAACTGTTCTCTGCACGATTCAATAGCAACTAACGGGGTTGCAATAGGATTTATTTCTTTTGCTCTGCTGAGATTAAAAGTGGTTTTATGCAAGTGATCTCTTGTCCCTTAATAAATCCATCATCCTGGCAGTGTTTGTGTCGTGGATAGAAGATACCTATGGTATTACTTTCTCCATCAAAATGAGAGATGTTTTTTGAGCAGAGAAGAGTCCCAGACTCGAGAACAACCCAAAAACCCACTTGTAGCTCATTGAATCTCAGACACATGTAATACCAGGAGCGTTTCTGGTGAGGTCCCCGCGTGTTCCTGCCCCACGCTGGGGCACTGGAGCTCTGATTCCGTGAGTACCAGACCTTAAAGGAACTTGGGGTGAAGTTGGAAGTAATCATATTACTTTTGTGTGACATCTTGCAAACAGCGGCCGGGGAGCGAGCGTTTCGGCGTCACTGGGCAGTGCCTTAGCTCGTTCCACAGTTATGCAGTGTTAGTTACTTCTGTAGGTCTTAGGCAGCAGAAACGGGCACCTTAGAGATACTTCATACATTAGACTGTTTTAAAAATTGACGTCAGTGAAAGTTTCAGATTCTTTTGGCAATGAGCTGGATGCTGTTCCTGTTCATTTCCTACCGGCTACGGTTGCGGTGCTGTTGCGTTTGGGGTGCCAAGGGGTTTCCGAGCGGTGTTCTCTCTGCGGTACCTGCTGATGGGGGTTTCTCCCGAGCCCGAGGGGCATTTTCTGTGCCCGTTTACCTAAAACTTCCTGAGAGATCTGAATGCAGAAAAGAAACAATTTGCCTCCTATCTGTTGGCTTTTCCCATGTAACACTCGCTTACCTCATGACCGGAGGGCACTGTGGTGCCGTCCCACCGCCCTGCCCCTTTTGTACAAAGATCTCTGTATTCCCGGTGACTGTCACCTGTCACCTGTCACAATGTGAGTGTAAAACAACGTTAGTGCAACATGCCTATATGTAAAGTGTATTTTTGTATGACGCCCATCAGGAGAGCAGAGTCCTCTTCTCTCCCCGGAGTCGGGGGCTTTTATAAACACAGATCCTTCCCCATCTCGATTCGATTTTCTCAAATTGCTGGGACAGATGTAAAGTACGGAAAATCTTTTACCATGTAATTGTGATGGTCATAGCGGGTTTTTCAGACCCTCTGGGGTGAGGGGGCTGTGGGGGATTCCCCGCGGGTGCTGGGTGCCGTGGAGCTGCACTGAAGTGCGATGGACCGGGGGCACGGGCAGCGTTCATGAGCAGCTCCCTGCTGTGCGCCGCGGGGCTGCTTCTCGCTCCCCGCCAACCCGTGCAGATCCTCTGCACCATGTTGTGTCTGAGCCGCTGGGGGTGCTGGGTCCATTCCCGCGTGCTGGGGACACGGGGCCGGGATCGGGGGTGCTGGTCCGTGGGTTTGCAGAGGTGTTGAGGACCGAGCCGAGGTGATGCTGGGGCTCTGTGAGGTGCCGCTTGGCTGCAGGCTGTGCTGGGCAGGCCGTGTCTGCACTGGAACTTTCACTCTTTTCCTGCTCGTCTCATCTTCAGAATAAGGTTTAAGCACTAAACGGGGGCTAACTTGCAGCACAATCGGGGAAAATGGCTTTATGCAGATCATCTCCTTCTCCTCCTTCTCCTCCTTCTCCTACTCCTCCTACTCCTCTTCTCTCTCTTCGTTCTCCTTCTCTCTTCTTTCTCCTTCTCTCTTCTTTCTTCCTCTCTTCTTTCTTCCTCTCTTCTTTCTCCTTCTCTTCTTTCTCCTTCTCTTCTTTCTCCTTCTCTTCTTTCTCTTCCTCTCCTCTCCTCTCCTCTCCTCTCCTCTCCTCTCCTCTCCTCTCCTCTCCTCTCCTCTCCTCTCCTCTCCTCTCCTCCTCTCCTCTCCTCTCCTCTCTCAGCAAGGGCAGCGTCCATCCGTCCCATCCATCCCTCTGTCTGGGCCCTGCACGTCCCTCCTCCCCCAGCTCCAGGGTGAACAGGTGGCTGTTTGTGTCCCGTGGCACCTCCCGGCGCAGGACCAGCCCCTTTCTAGGGGAACTGTCGCCGATGTGACGCGTGCCGGCAGCGCAGAGGGCGGCGCGGGCGCCAAGCCTGCCGTAACGTGCCTCGGTCACTGTCATCTGCAGTTCTGCGCTCGCACTCTTACGGGATCAAATAGTGTGAAGACAACCATTAATTACCTCATGCTGTACATCTCTGTAAATTTTGACCGTAACATATGGATCACATGAAAATATGCACGTTACGTGGAATCATTGGACGTTACAGAAGAGGAAGTTTTAGTAAATAACACAGTGAGTTGTGGCAGTTAATTCTGTGTTCAGTTCCTAGACAGGAGTTGAAATAGAAACATTATCTTCATGAAGAATATCTTCGCAGGCATTTTCAGAGCAGCGTTTTCTTTTGCCCGAGGCCTTGAACAGACTTTTCTTTCTTCCTTTCTTAAAATAAATTGGCCAAAGCAACAGGCTGGGAGAGTCCAGAGTGCCGGGACGCCTTTGTCTTCCTTCAGAGACTTGACTTCATGTGACGTGTCCTGTTAATCTGTAATTAATTCCCATTTACTGTGTCACATCTCTCCTGCTCTTTCCCTCGGAAACCTCTGAACGACTCCTGTCCCGGGCAGTGAATGCGCTGAGGTCTGGGCACGGAAGGGCGATAGCGCTCCCTCGGGCGCTCCGAGGGCGATAGAGCCTGGTGGGCTTGGATTGATTTCTTTTAACTTCAGTTTGTCTCATTTCTCACACTTTCATACTTCACCCTTTATGGTACAAATCCACAAAACCACCCTCCCGCCGCATTATCCGTGGCGGGGATGGGAGCAGAATCGCGTTGTCTTGCAGGTCTCCGTGTGGTTCTGGCACTGGGACGTGTTGGCAGCACCAGCGGTTGTGGAGCCGGGGTTGGGGTCCAGCCAGCCCAACCCTGTCCCCTGCCCGTCCCGACCCCCGTCCCGTACCCATCCCGACCCCCGTCCCGTGCCCATCCTCACCCCGTCCCGTGCCCATCCTCACCTGTCCTGTGCCCGTCCCGACCCCTGTCCTGTGCCCATCCCGCCGAGCGCTCACGCTGTTCGCGTTGAGCTACACCCAGAGCAGCGACCTGTCCCTGCGGCACAACCGCCAGCAACAACAACTGCAGGTGCAGCAACCCTGGTGCCTTTGGTTTAGTTCCCCAGAGTCATTTCTTCCCATTCCAGCTTTGCAACCGAGTGTTTCCCCTCCAGAGAGCCGGGGGAGAGAACGCGATGGGGGAACGGCCCTACGCTGTAATAACAGTGATAATGTCCAAACACCCCGTTGTTCCCAGTGCCGTGTGTGCGCCCGGTCCCCACAAAGGTGTTTCAGCTCCGTGTGCTCCTGTTCCCCTCACACCCCAAGCCCCAAAGCTTCACCCGTCACTGTGTCGCGGTGTCACTGTGTCGCGGTGTCACTGTGTCGCGGTGTCACTGTGTCCCTGTCCCATCCAGGGGAATTTGGGCATCGCCACCTCCATGCAAACCCCACGGTCGCTCTGGGGCCGGGGAAGGGCTCTTTATTCGGGGGTACCGGGGTTGTGGAGGGGCCGGTGCAGCAAACAGTGAACACGGAGCAGGAAACTTGTACATCCCGCTGCCTGTTCGGAGCGTTTAACTGACACCCAGCTGAAAAATGCACGTTGAATTTGTCCTCCAAGTGCTAAACTACGCTTAAAAGCGCCTGAGAAATTGATTATATATGATTTTGTGTTTACCTGATATTTAATATTAAATATTTTATTATTTAATGTGCAATTTAACCTAAAACCTCACTTGTCAATATGGGCATGTAAATATTTTCCCCTTATGAAATATAAATATTCCTCATCTGAATTTTGGGTTTTTTTGAATGAGAAGCAGTTTTTCTGCTGAACAGCCCCTGGGAAATACTTGAGAAGCTGCTGCTGAGCTTTTCCCCTTAAAGCATCGGTACCTTCGGGGGAGCGTCAGAGCACCCTATGCCGAATGTGTCCACGCGGGAGCTGGACCTGCGCTGCCCGTGCACCCCCCGCCCAGCCGGGTCCGGGTGGGGGCTGGGGTGGGACGAGCCGCCGGTCGCGTCCTCAGCCAAAACTGGGGCTTTCTAGAGGGGCTTTAATGGAACACGGAGAACGGGATGAGGTGTCGGAGCCGCCGGACTCATGAACGGTCTGTAAATGATGCCTGAGCCCCCCACGTCTTCAGGTGTTTTTACAGCATCCATGGGGCTGTCAGTTTTCCCTCTCGGTTTCCTATTTGGGGACAAGCGACCCAGGGGACGCAAGTGACCCAGGACACATGGGCTTGGACCATGAGGCAGAGCAGCGAGACCTTGTGATCAAAACATTTACTAGGATTTCAAGGAATAAAAAACTACTTACCCAGCCTGGCTGGTCATTGAAGAGCAGATTTAGAAGCCAGAAATCTTCCCTTTGCCCGCCCTGAATGTTTTCCTGGTGTTTTTCGAAGTTCTCCGGGAGCGTCAGAACTTTCTGTGCGCGGGAGGTTGTTCCCATGGAAACAAAGGGGGTTAGTGCAGGGGACCCGCTAGGACAGGCGTTCGGGGACCCGCTGCCTTTGTGCGTCCTTGGCTCTCTATCCGGTCCTCCGCTCTTCACCTGCAGTTGTTAATGTAAATAGGGACTATTTATATATATTATATATATATATTTCTAAATTCACCTTCCAGCAGTTTTTCTCAGAGCTCCCGGGTTCGCCGTGCTGGCAGGCGGGTGTGCGCTGCGGACAGGCGGGTGTGCTGTGCGGCGGGAGGGTTCCCCACATGGACAGGTGGGCTGGTGTGCCGTGCGGATGGGCAGGTTCGCCTTGCAAACGGGTGTGCTGTGCAGACGGGTGGGTGTGCCGGGCGGACGGGTCTGCTGTGCAGATGGGCGGGTGTGCTGTGCCGTGCGGACGGGCGGGTGTGCCATGCGGACGGGCAGGTTCACTGTGCGGACAGGTGTGCTGTGCAGACGGGCGGGTGTACTGTGCCGTGCGGATGGGCGGGTTGCTGTGCCATGCAGACGGGCGGGTTTGCCGTGCGGATGAGTGGGTGTGCCATGCGGACGGACTGTGCGGACGGGCGGTATGGACAGGCGGATGTGCCATGCGGACGGGCAGGTTCGCCGTGCGGACGGGTGTGCTGTGCAGACGGGCAGGTGTGCTGTGCTGTGCGGATGGGCGGGTTGCTGTGCCATGCAGATGGGCGGGTTCGCTGTGCGGATGGGCAGGTGTGCCATGCGGATGGACTGTGTGGGTGTTCTGTGTGGACGGGTGGGTGTTCTGTGTGGACGGGCGGATGGGCTGTGTGGACGGGCAGGTGTTCTGTGCGGACGGGCAGTGTGGACGGGCGGGTGTTCTGTGCGGACGAGCGGTGTGGACGGGCAGGTGTTCTGTGCGGACGGGCGGTGTGGACGGGCGGGTGTGCCGTGTGGACGGGCGGGTTCACTGTGCCGATGGGCAGGTGTGCTGTGCGGGCAGGTGGGTGTGCCGTGTGGACGGGTGGGTGTTCTGTGTGGACGGGCGGATGGGCTGTGTGGACGGGCGGGTGTGCCGGGCGGAAGGGCTGTGCGGATGGGCGGGTGTTCTGTGCAGACAGGTGGACGGGCAGGTGTGCCGTGTGGACGGGCGGGTTCGCTGTGCCGATGGGCAGGTGTGCTGTGCGGACAAGTGGGTGTGCTGTACGGATGGGCTGTGTGGGTGGGCGGGTGTTCTGTGCGGACGGGCGGTGTGGACGGGCGGGTGTGCAGTGCGGATGGGCGGGTTCTCTGTGCCGATGGGCAGGTGTGCCATGCGGACGGGCGGGTGTGCTGTGCTGGCGGACGGGTGTGCGCTCCGAGCCGGGGGTGGTGGGCGCGGGTGGAGCCGGGCGGCGCTGAGCCGACCTCGCCGTGCGGCTGAGCGATGCGGCCCGCTGGGCATTTTGCGGTTCCACATTAAACACCGTTCTGTACTTGTTGCTGTTTTCCCCAGGGAGGTAAAGCTGCGTTTTCAGACTCGAGGGTGTTGTTTGTTTTGACGTTTTTCTCATGGAAAACACAGTTGTTGGTTTCTCACTTCTGTTCCTTGTCTGTCGTTGCCTTTTGTATCCAAACGGGGTTTTGACAGTTTGAAACTTAGGTGAGCGGCTTCAGTTGAAATGTAAAGTTCTGTAGGAACCTTTTTCTTGGTCTGATGTTTTGTAAAGCTTGTCTTTAACACAACCCAGGAACTGGCACTAGCCAGGTTGGGCAGCACTTCAGGCCATTGTCTCATATATATATATGTATATATGTGTGTGTGTGTGTGTATGTGAACATGCACACATGTATATACGCAGAGTGGCTGACATGTACTATTGCACATCACAATATCCACGGTTCTGGTATTTTCTAGCATGGGCTGTATCTGCTCAGACACCCAGAACCTTCCTTTGCAGGCTCAGCTCTTTCCCGGCTCGACCCCCCGTTAACCCGTCCGTTCCCTTGCGCTCAGCGCATCGGAAGCAATCACAACCTTCTCTAGGTCCGCGGTCTGAACCGGAGCTGCTGGAGTTGCCCTCGGGCGTCTGACGGGACACGTTTGGCTTTTTGACTGTTAGTAAAACCACCCTAGAAAATCCACCACCCGTGGCCAAGGGAGCCCAAGTGCTGGTTTAGAAATGAACTAAAACGGGGGCATTTTAAATACGATCTCCAGGAGCCCGTGGAGTCGGGGACGTGGGGATGGGAGTGGAACCGGCCGGGCCCCGAGAACGGGAGATCAGACCCCCTGGGTTACACCGATCGGGTTACACCGCGGAGATGGGGTGTTTGTGCTACACCGCAGAGATGGGGTGTTCGTGTGTTACACCGCGGAGATGGGGTGTTTGTGCTACACCGCAGAGATGGGGTGTTCGTGTGTTACACCGCGGAGATGGGGTGTTTGTGCTACACCGCAGCGATGGGGGGGTGTGTTTGTTACAATGCAGAGATGGGGTGTTTGTGTGTTACACCCAGAGCTGGGGTGTGTGTTACACCGTGGAGATGGGGGGTGTGTTACACCATGGAGATGAGGTGTTGGTTACACCACAGCCATGGGGTGTTTGTGTGTTACAATGCAGAGATGGGGTGTTTGTGTGTTAACACTGTGGAGATGGGGTGTTTGTTACACCACAGCTATGGGGTGTGTGTTAGACCATGGAGATGAGGTGTGTGTTACACCACAGCCATGGGGGGTGTGTGTGTTACAATGCAGAGATGAGGTGTGTGTTACACCGCAGCCATGGGGGGGGTGTGTGTTACAATGCAGAGACGAGGTGTGTGTTCCACTGCGGAGATGGGGTGTTGGTTACACCGCAGCCATGGGGCGTGTTTGTGTGTCACACCGCAGAGCTGGGTTTGAAGTGCTCGGTCCCAAACTCCAGCCCCGATTCTCAGCAGAGCTCCACTCCTGCTCCCCTCCACTTCCCCTCCACTTCCCCTCCACTTCCCCTCCACTTCCCCTCCACTTCCCCTCCACTTCCCCTCCACTTCCCCTCCACTTCCCCTCCCCTTCCACTTCCCCTCCACTTCCCCTCCACTTCCCCTCCAATCGCAGCCGTTCTGTCGGGTGTCCCAGAGTCGTGTTTCCCGGCCAATCCGCCCGTGCCCGTGGGGGGTCCCAGGGACGGGGGCTCGGGGGGTCCTGAGCGCCGGGGCTGAACCTCTGCCTGTCATACCCAGCGCGGGGCGGGCGCGATGCACTCTGTATAGCAATAAGAAACTCCTGCCCGCGCAGCGGGGTCGGGGCCGCGGTGACGCCGCCGCGGTGACGCCGAGGGACGAGCGGGGCCGCTGGGACCCCATCCCCACGTGGGGAGGGTTTGGGGGCGCCCGCCGGGGTCAGGAATCAGTGCAATGATAGGGGAGCCTTTTTCTCATGATGCCTACTGCCCTTAAATGTTGAAACCGGGTCTTTGTACGCGATGTCTGTGTATCTATGTGTATATACGAGGGACGAATTTGAAATTACTGCCTTTTTTTCCCTGTTTATTTTTCTGAGTGATTCCAGATGTACTTTAGTCTCTCTACTGTCAGAACTTTTATATTGTAAATCTGATGCTGGTGGCTTTTGGTTATTTTGGTTTTTGTTTTTGTAAAAAAGAAGGAAAAAAAAAACACACAAAAAAAGAACAAAAAGTCTGCACAGTCTGACAGTCTGTACAGTCTGACAGTCTGCACAGTCTGACAGAGTGCACAGTCTGACAGTCTGCACAGTGTGGGCAGTCTGACAGTCTGTACAGTCTGACAGTCTGCACAGTCTGCACAGTCTGACAGAGTGCACAGTCTGACAGTCTGCACAGTGTGGACAGTCTGACAGTCTGTACAGTCTGACAGTCTGCACAGTGTGCACAGTCTGACAGAGTGCACAGTCTGACAGTCTGCACAGTGTGGACAGTCTGACAGAGTGCACAGTCTGACAGTCTGCACAGTGTGCACAGTCTGACAGTCGCACAGTCTGCACAGTCTGACAGTCGCACAGTCTGCACAGTCTGCATCCGTGTCGTCAGCTCTGGGCTGTAAATTCCAACTATCAATAAAAGCTCAAAATGGACGTGCCGGTGGTGGATTCCTCCATCCTGCAGCACCCGCTCAGCCCCCGAGCTGCGTCTCTGTCCTCCTGTCCTCCCGTCCTCCTGTCCTTCCCCCCGTCCTCCCGTCCTGCACCCTGGCCAGGACAGTGCCACGTTGCCCTGGCCGTGCCGGGCGCCTTCTGCTGGAGCATGTGAGCTGCATTCTAGGAAAGGTCAGACCCGTGGCTTCTAGTGCCAAAATCTTCACATCCTCACCCCGCAGAGAGCGGGTGGTGCCACTGAAGGCTGCAGGAGGCGGCGCGGGGCTGGGATCCCACCCCCCCACCCCGTTGGCATCTGCGCAGCTTGGGCCACGTTTCAGGACTTGGTGATGAGATGTGGGGGGTTTCTGAGGGTCCCGGTCCCAGCGGCTCCAGCACCAGGAGCAGCTTTGGGACGCTGTGCAGTGGCAGCAGGTGCTGCCCGGGGGGGGCTGGCCCAGCGGAAGCAGCCGCGGTGGGGCGGGGGCGCTGGGCAGCGGCACGGCTGGGTTTGGTTTGTGTCCAGCGCTGCGCTGGTGCCCGTCCCTGCCACAGACCGGGGTGGTTTCTGTGCAGCTCGGCAGGTCCCGTCCTGCACCCGGGGGCTGGCGCTGGGACCACCGGTTTGCTCAGCAGGGACAGGCACGGGAGCTGGGTCAAGGTCACGCTGTGTCCCTGGGGACGTTCGCTGAGCCCGGAGCCCGGGCAGGCACCAGCGCACCCAGCAACCCCGGGCTGAGCCGCACTGACACCGGGCTCGTCACACCAGAGGGACCTGGGGAGCAGCAAAACCTGCCCGAGTGAGAGGAGCGGGTGGGACAGCGCAGGACAAGGGTCCCTGTGTGTCCCGGGGAACAGGGCCCAGCACAGCCACCGCTCGGTGCTGTGCCAGCGGCGCGCCATGAGGAGCCGGCCCGTGCCGCTGGGGACAGGAGCTGAGCCCCCTGTGGTTCCCGAGCACCAGAATGGCTCAGACCAGGGACAGGAGCTGAGCCCCCTGTGGTTCCTGAGCACCAGAATGGCTCAGACCAGGGACAGGAGCTGAGCCCCCTGCGGTTTCTTAGCACCAGAACGGCTCAGACTAGGGACGGGAGCTGAGCCCCCTGCGGTTCCTGAGCACCAGAACGGCTCATACCCGGAATGGCTCAGACCAGGGACAGGAGCTGAGCCCCGAGCGCGGTTCCCGAGCGCGGGAGCAGCTCACTGGGGCTGGGCTCACCCGGGCTGGGCTCACCTGGGCTGGGCTCACCTGGGCTGGGCTCACCCGGGCTGGGCTCACCTGGGCTGGGCTCACCTGGGCTGGGCTCACCTGGGCTGGGCTCACCCCCACACGGGGAGCCAGAAGGGCACATCTTTTTTTTTTTTTTATTAAAGTCAGTTAGTTTTCTCTTTATATAATAACCTTTTCCTCTAGGCACAATACAATACAAGGACTCTGTATGTTTGACACAATGTACAGAAACGTCAATAATCTACAACTGCTCAGGTAAGTTACAAAAACCTCCATGTTACACCAGCTACCTGCCACAGCCATTATTGTACAATAAAACAAAGAGGGGACCTGGGGGTTAAGACTGTACAAAGGTCTCTGCACTGAAATAAAACATTGTACTCCTTAAAAACAAGACAGGTAGACGAGCTGGCCGGGCGCGCGGAGGCGACGCTGCCGGAGGTCCCGGCGGCAGCGGCTCCTGAGCTGCCTCGTGGCGCCACTTGGGGCTTCCCAGGTGCGGGGCCACCGTCCCCCCCCCCGGCCACAGCCGCGCGGGGATGGACAAGGTGCTGCAGGAGCCGTTTCTGTACCGAGAGTCCCCCTTCGCACCGACACCGTGACAGCGACAAGCGGGGGGGGCAGCGCGATGTGCAGCCCCAGCGACACTGCGCTGCTGCGCCAGGGCCGGGGGCAGAGCACGAGCACGGGGGACGGGACACCGGACAGGGAGCCCCGGGCTGCGGGGACACGGGCAGCGCTGTGCGGAGCCCCCCGGGTGTGCCCCCTCCTCCCCGGGGGGCGGGAGGGCTCGGGGGGGTGACCTGTGCAAAGAGAGCGGGTGGCGCCTGCCAGCACCGCTGTGCCCAGCCCGGTGTCACAGCCCACGGGACCCACGGCCACAGCGGCCCCGGCTGCAGCCGAGCGGGACCTCTGGTCCCTTGTCCTGCTCGACCGTCTCGCCTGGTCACGCAACCAGGGGACAGAAGGAACTGAGGAGGCTGCAGAATTTGGCACCTCCCGAGGGGAACATGCCCCCACCCAACAGTGGAGGTAGAGCCTGTGCCCCAGGACAGGGAGTCCCTTTGTCCCCGCCTGAGCAGGGACACAGAGGCCACATCCACATACCCCCGAGACACAGAGCCCAGCGCCTGCAGTGACAACCGCCAGCGTCCCCAGGCAGCCGTGCTCGTTCCTGCGCCCGTGGGACAGACACGCGAGGGCTGGGACGCCGTGCGCTGCTGGCAGGGGACAGCGGCCGAGCAGGACGGTCCCTCCACGAACACCCTGAGCTGCAGGTCCCGGGGCCGGGAAGACGCGAGCGAAGCGCAGGATGCGCTCGAGGCGGTGGCACCGGGGGGGAACGGGGCTGGTTCTCCACGGGGATGCTCAAGCAGATGTGAAGCCGTGGGGGAGACTCTCCAGCAGCACGGGGAGGGGAGGTTTGGGGCTGCCGACCCCCCCGCTGCCGCAGAGCCTGGCGTGGGGGGCTCAGAAGACACAGTAATTACAGGGCTCAGACAGCCGGGGAGGACGGGGCAGGACAAGCTCCCACCCGCGCCCCTGCCTGCTCCAACGCGCGGAATTGCTCACGCCACAGTCCTACCACAGTGCAACCCCCGTCCTGCCCCGCTGCCACCGGGGGGCCGTGGCCGGGCCCCCAGCGCCGCACGCCCGCGGCAGAGGGGGAGGACGGCAACTCCTCCGCTCCGTCAGTCCAGCGCGGCGCGGCCGTGAGCCCGGGCTCGGCCGCTGCTCCACGGGCCGCAGCCCCAGCGCTGTGCCTGGAATCGGGCTCTGCTGAGCCGGGCTCACGCGTCCGACAAGCAGCTCTGGATGCGATCGATCCACTGCTGGGCCAGCTGCACGTCCTGGGCGCAGAAATTGTAAACTCGTTTTGTCGTCTTCAGCTGCAGGGAAGGAGAGGAGAGGAGAGGGGGTGAGGGGGCTGCGCCGGGGGAGCCAGCGGCACCGCAGCCCCGGTGCTGACGGAGCAGCTGCCGAGCTCTGCGCGGGGCCACGGGTGCCCGGCGCCAGACACGGAGGCTCCGCTCGGCTCCACTCACATCGAAGAACGCTTTCTCGTCCACCGTCTTGGGGGCCCCCATGGTGGGGGTTCCTGGGGTGATGGACTCCACCTCGGCCAGGTCGATGACCCCTTTGCACTCCGTGTCCATCCGGCTGTCATAGTACCGCAGCTGTGGAGAGAGCGGCCGCGCTGGCGTCAGAGCCCGCGGGACGGACAGACGGACAGACAGACTGCGGGGCGCACCCGCCCTTCTGGTACCTGGTGTTTGGTTTTATCCAGCACGAACCAACGAGGCTTCCAGGGCTTCATGAAGGCTCCTTTCTTGTACAGCGACCCCTCGTAGGACCTGCCGGAGCCGGGCAGAGCGTCATGGGGGCGGGAGAGGGATGGGGCCCCGCACTCACCCACCCCCAACGCCTTCCCACCCGGGAGAGACCCCCGAGCCCCCGCCTGCCTGTTCTCGCTCTCCGACATCTGGAACTGGCTGTAGAGCGTGCTGGTGCTGCGGCGCCCGCCCTGCTTCCCGCTCGACGGGGTGGACGTGCTGCTGGTGTCGCTGTCCAGGCTGAGGTTGAGGGTCGAGCCCACCCCGCTCTCCTGCAGGTAAACGCCCAGCGAGCGCCGGTGGTGGGACAGACCGGAGGACATGAGCAGCGAGCTGGGGGTCTGTGGAGCACAGGGCACAGCGTGAGGAGGAGACAGCACAGCGCCGGGGGCCCAGCACCAGCGCCCGGGGCCCAGCACCAGCATCTCCTCATCCAGGCTGTGGGAGCAAGAAGCCGCGTTGCTCAGGGCGCCCTTGGGCAAAGCCAAAGCCCCGGCCCCGCACAGCCCCACGTACCCGGCTGCCCTCCTGCCGCGCCTCGCTGCGCTGGGAGGCCTTCACCTTGTCCCACGTGTCCTTCCAGCGCTCCGGGACCTGCCCCAGCTCCATCTCCAGGTTCTGCAGCTCCTGGGGAAGGTTCAAACTGCACATTAGGAAACATTTCTTCCCCAAAGGGCTGTGGGGCATTGGAACAGGCTGCCCAGGGCAGTGCTGGAGTCACCAGCCCTAGAGGGCTGGACAGATGGACATGAGGTTCTCAGGACATGGGGCAGGGACAGAGTGGGTTATGGTTGGACTCCATGAGCTTGACAGGCTTTTCCAACTTTGTTTCATGATTCTGTGATTCAGGCATCACCCCAGGAGGGACAAGACCCCTGGGATCACTGTCCCTGTCCCTGTCCAAGGGCTCAACCGACCGCAGCCCTGAGCGCAGGGGGCAGCGTCCCCAGGGGACACCACGGGAGCCCAGCCCAGGGCCAAAGGCAGCAGCGCCGCGCAGACGATGCCGCCGCAGCCGCGCTCACCTCCAGCAGCTTGGAGATGGCGTCGGGCTCCACGCGGCTGCGGTTGTCGTAGCAGGGCCAGATGATCTTGCGCTTGGTCTGGGGCGCGCCGGCGTCCTGCCGATCCGCCTCCTCCACGTGCTCCGGCTGCCCCTGCGCCAGCTCCCAGTCGTAGGAGGGGCCCTCGGACAGCGTCTCCTCCGTGTAGTAGTCCCACACCTTCAGGTTGGAGATGTTGCTGTACGGCCTCAGCACCTGCGGAGGAAGCAGCGGCGCTGGGCTGGGCTGGGCAGGGGCTGCCTGTCCACACCGTGCAGCCACCCCCCCACGAGCCCCGCTGGAAACTGCTACCGTAACCGTATGTACATCCTCAGTTTTAGGTCAGTCTGCTCCTCCAACAAAGAGAAGAGGGACGTGAAAAACATGGAATCACGAGCTACAGCCACTGCTGCCCTTGCAGCTTTAGACATTTTGAAGCCCCACAATTGGTTGAGTCTTGCTTTAAAACATTATCTCAAGACTGTTGGACACAGTGTCCTTTAGCTGAACATTGCTCACTATACACTAAAATGATCAACGTAACCAATATGCAAATGTGCAAGATTGGCTCTTTAGGATGTGAACGTAGTGACAAGATTTCGTATAGAATGGCTGTTACTGGTGTGCTGGCTTATTCCAGCACCCAGACTTGCCCAACTCAGTAATAAACAACACCCTGTCTCTGTGTGCTGTATTTGTCTCGTGTGTGCACAGCGGGGAGGAAGAACCTGCTCTGGGACCCCGGAGCGCTCACCTCCCCGTCCTCGGGGGCGTACATGTAGTTGAAGAAGACGGGGGCTTTCTTGTTCAGCCGCTCGATGTAATCCCAGATGGACTTGTAGACCTGCTGGCTCTTGCGCTCGCCCTTCTCCTCGTACAGGAGCCCTGCGGGGCAGGAGGGACGGGGCGTTACGGGGGCCCGGTGCCGGGCTGGGGTCCCCAGGCGCCCCCACGCCGCCCTCACCCAGCTCGATGCGCTCGTAGTCCGAGTCCAGCAGGAAGGTGCGGAACCGGTTGGAGATGTAGTGGTAGCTGAGGAACTTCAGGTAGTACTGGCTGAACTCGAACTCCATGGGGAACTGCAGGTGGATCTGTGAGGAGCAGCGGTTAGAGCCCGGGGACACACACCGGTGCTTCTTACACACAGTGCTGTGAATTATTGCCCCAAAGCTCGATGAAATAATATGGATTATTGTCTCAAAGCCTGCTGGCTCCGGGGGACTGCACAGGAACATGCTCACTCGTGGTGCGGCTTTCTGTGGAGCAAGCTTACGTAAACTCAGCAAACGCGTGATCACCGTGAGTGGCTGAAACTCAGAAAATGCTTAAGGCTTGCGTAAGCTTAAGTGAAGCTCAGGCTGTATCAGCTCAGGCTGTATCAGCCACCGACATCTGGGACGAGACCAGCGGCTTGTCCAGGCAACGCCGGCCACCAACTGCAGTTAACAGCCCCATGATAACGCGTTTGTGTGCTCACTCACCACTGGGACCTGGAACCTGAGGGACAGGAGACAGCGCTGGATCCGGGTGCTGCTTATCGCATGCTCACCTTCTCGAATACTTGCTTCATTTTCCTCCTGAATTTCATTACTCTCTCTCTCACTACTTTCTGCATGATTGTTGTATTGAATAAACCAGCTCACTTGGTGGCGTTTAACCTCATTTGTGTCTTAATCTCACTCTTGGGATCACTTCAAAACCTTCCTGAACCCAAAACGGGACCCACACGGTGCTCGGAGCTCACCTGGTGGACACAGTCCAGGAACTGCAGGAAGATGGGGGCAAAGCCGCTGCTCTGGCCGGCCAGGGTCTGCGCCCCGCGGTGGCTGAAGCGGTGGCCGAAGGACAACCACTCCTTCTCCACCAGCAGCCGGAAGCCCTCCAGCGTGCGGTAATACGGGTCCGACAGCAGCTGCACCAGCGACACCACCTGTGGGGACAGGGGGCTCGAGGAGCTCGTGGGGGCACAGACGCCGCGGTGGGCGCAGCGCCGGGCGGCCGTGGGGCTCCTACCTGCGTGGTGATGTCCCAGCCGTCCTCCAAGCTGACCAGCACCGAGGAGCCTGTGTCCAGGAGCTCCACCACCAACACCGAAATCTGCAGGATCTTATGGATCTGCCAACAGAAGGGCGCAGAGTCATCGGGGCGCAGGGAAATCATCTGCTGGACGCTGTGCAAAACCAGGCTGAGAGAGCTGGGGGTTTGGCTGGAGGAGAAAAGCTCCGGGGAGACCTCGGAACAGCCTCTGGTACCTAAAGGGACCTGCGAGAAAGCTGGAGAGGGACTTTACAAGGGCAGGAAGAGACAGGACAAGGGACAATGGCTTTGAACTGAAAAAGGGGAGATTTAGATCAGATCTAAGGAAGAAATTGTTCCCCGTGAGAATATTGAGAGCCTGGAACAGGCTGCCCAGAGAGGTGGTGGCTGAACCATCCCTGAGACATCCCAGGCCAGGCTGGACGGGCTCTGAGCACCCTGAGCTGGTGCAGATGTCCCTGCTCATGGCAGGAGGGGCACTGGATGGTATTTGAGGTCTCTTCCAACCCAAACCATCCCACGATGATTCTATGATTCTCCTGGAAGCAGCATTTGGGGCTATTTATCCTCATTCCTCTTACACTAACCTTGCTCCATGCCAGTGACGCTCTGGAGGGGGCACCCAGACCCCCTTCGCACTTTGCCATTGGGTTAAAGCAGATGCCCTCGAGCGACAGTCCCTGGCAAAGGCTCCTGCCATGGGGATGGACCGGGCCCTGGGTGACAACTGACCTGGGACAGCCACTCGGACTCCTCCAGGGACCGCAAGTAGGCGACGCTGGGGTCAGTGGAGGGACAGCCCGGCACACAGGCCTTCATCAGCTTCTTGAAGCTGGCCTTCACCTGCCGCACGTCGAACACCTCGATGGGAACCAGCTCCCAGTGCTGCAGCGGGTCCGGCTTCACCCCCTGAGGGAGGAGAGCACCACGGAATCATAGGATCACGTTGGCTGGGAAAGAACCTCCACATCACCGAGTCCACCCATAACCCACCCTGTCCCTGCCCCGTGTCCTGAGAACCTCATGTCCGTCTGTCCAGCCCTCCAGGGCTGGTGACTCCAGCACTGCCCTGGGCAGCCTGTTCCAATGCCCCACAGCCCTTGGGGGAAGAAATTGTTCCCACATCCAACCTCAACCTCCCCTGGCGCAACTTGAGGCCGTTTCCTCTGCTCCTGGCGCTTGTTCCTGGGGAGCAGAGCCCGACCCCCCTGGCTCCAAGCTCCTTTCAGGCAGTTCAGAGATCAGAAGGTCTCCCCTCAGCTCCTGTTCTCCAGCTGAACCCCCAGCTCCCTCAGCCGCTCCATCACATTGTGCTCCAGCCCCTCACCAGCTCCGTTCCCTTCTCTCCACTCGCTCCAGCACCTCAAGCCCTTTCTTGGCGTGAGGGGCCCAGAGCTGCCCCAGGATTGGCGGTTTGGCCTCCCCAGGTCCCAGCACAGGGACGGTCGCTGCCCTGGGCCTGCTGGCCACACCAGTGCTGGCACCAGCCAGGATGCTGGTGGCCTCTTGGCCACCTGGGCACACGTTGGCTCCTGTTCAGCCGCTGGCACCAACACGCCCAGGGCCTTTTCCAGCCGCTCGTCCCAGCCCGTAGCAGTGCTTGGGCTCCATCCTGAGCTGCCCTGCACGGCCCTGCCACCACCCCGCCCCGCGTGGGGGCTGCCACCAGGGTCACCTTGAGCTGTGACTTGTCCCCGATGATGTAGAGCGAGGCGCGGTGCTGCCGCAGGAAGCTGGCCTCGGCGGGGGTGCCGTTGTGCTGGGTCCCCAGCAGGTCCTTCCCTGCCAGGCGCGACCCAATCTCCATGTTCAGGGCGTAGCTGCTCATGCGCCCGCTGGCGCGGATGCTGCCCCACTTCCCTGCGAGACACCCGGCGTCAGGCGGGGGTCCCGGCCGACTCGCGGGCTGCACCGGCACCCATGTCCCCGCACCGGGCTGCTGGGGACAGCTCGCCAGGAACGTGGTGGCCAAGCCGCCGTCACCCCCAGCCTAGCGCCCAGGGAGCACATGCCAGGAGGGTGCTGGGAACCAGGTTTGCTTTTGCTCCTTGTCCTGGCTGGGTGCTGGGGGCATCTCCTGCCTGGGGAGTGTGGAGACCAACCCCGGTGGCTCCACGTCCCCTCACCGCGCTCCTGCACCATGACCTGCTCTGCCCTGCCAGCCCCGGCCACCACCACCAGCACCAGCAGCCGCGCAAGGAGCCCAAAGCAAACCTGAGGGGACGCGGGGAGCAGCGGGGACAGCGCGGTACTCACCGCTGGCACCGCGGCCGGGCCGGGCCAAGTGGCGCAGGCGTTAGTGGGCGGAGGTGGGTGTTACTGGGGCATTAGTGGTGTGAAGGGTGAGGGTGTGTGGGTCAGTCGGGCAGGTTAGCACCCGTGTGGGGGCAGGCGGTACCGTACCTCGGGGCGTCTCGCGGCCCTTCGGCGACACGCACTTGGGGGTGGAGAGGGTGATGACCCGAGCTCTGTGAGCGAGCCCTGAGAGCACAGGACGGAACAAACCTCAGCGAGAGCCCGGGGAGCGGGATGAGCGACCGGAGCGATGAGGGGGACGGGAGGATGAGGGCGAGATGGCTGTGGGGTGCTGCAGCGGGTCCCTCCCACCCCCTGCGGCTGCCCCACGGCAGGAGCGAGCGGGGAGCCGGGAAGTGTCTACTCTACGGCTGCTGGCCCAGCCGGGCCCTGGCGAGGCCACGGCGCAGCGCTCACTCGCACGTCCTCACCTCCGCGGCTAACAGAACCGGGCCCTTCGTCCTTCCCTCCCATCACCTGCTTCATGAGCGATCCCAGCTTAGGCTGCCTCTTGTCGGAGAAATCTGTAGCACCAACACAACGTCAGCTCCGGGCCTGGCTGGGCTGCTCGGGGGGCCCTCCCGCGTGTCCCCCCGGGTGCTCGGGACGGAGGGGAAGGGGCCAGGCGGCGGCAGCAAGCGGGACAGCAGGGCGCCAGCGTGCGGGAAACACCTTCCAGCCGCGGCCACCGCAAAAAGGCACCTGGTGCGTGAGGGGGCTCGGCCCCCGCAGCTCTGCCCCAGGCGTTTGGCAGCAGGGTCATCGTCCAGCAGCCCCGCAGCCCCTGCGGCTCTATGGACACCGTATGTTGGGTCATGGGCTGCCCTGACCCTCCCGCCTTCAGCCACAGCCCTGGGCACATCCCCCGACATCAGGGGAGAGGCCTTGGGGGCTTTCGGCAGGTCCCCTCCTCCCCAGGCTGGGGGAGCCCCGGCTGGGACCCCCATGGTCCCTCTGGCCCTGGTCACCTCTGCAGCACCCACAGGGTGGAATGGCTGGGACAGATGATGGGTGACAGTGGGACATGGTGGGGCAGCCACAGGCGGCTCTGCCCAGAGAGTGAGGGAGGCAGAGACTTACCGAGGCGTCCTGTGACAGACTACGGCACCGCTGGCACAGACGGTGCCGAGATCCCGGCTACCAGGGTCCATCCCCCCCAGCACCAGGGTCCCCGCTCAGCCGGGAGCTCCCAGCGCTCGCAGCTGCAGGGCTTCCCAAAACCCGTCCCCACCACCAGCCACGGCAGCCCAGCTGGCACTGGGAGCTCTGGAGAGTGCACTGGGAGCTCTGGAGAGTGCACTAGGAGCTCTGGAGCGCATGGTGGGAGCTCTGGAGCACATGGTGGGAGCTCCAGAGAATGCACTGGGAGCTCTGGAGCGCATGGTGGGAGCTCCGGAGAGCGCACTGGGAAGGTTCTGCTGCTTCCTCCAGGGTGGGTGACATGGACAGCAGCTCACCTGCCTGCCCGGGTGCCAAGAGGGCAGCAGGACTCACGGCTGAGCCCCACACACCAGCACCAGCCCCGCGACCCCCAGGACCGCGCTCCTCACCTGAGCTGCTCATGTGCGCGGAGGTGAAGCCGCTGAGCGTGTTGCGCCCGCCGGCGTCGGCGTAGTGCGGCATGGAGTTGACGACGGCCTGCAGGTACTTCTCCTGCTCCAGACTGGTGGAGTCGGTCTGCGAGGGGCCTGCCAGCAGAGCCACCAGCGTCACCGCGCTGCCACCGCCACCGGGCCCGGGCAGGGGTCTGCAGGGGGCGGAGGGGACGGGCACCTGCGGTGGGAGCGTTCTGGGACTTGAAGAGCCCCACGACGCCCTTGCCGTGCAGCCCCCCCGAGCGCAGAAGCACGGCCTTGGTGCGGGAGTTGCGCCAGCAGACCACGGGGAAGCGGTTCTGGCGGTAGCAGCGGGAGATGCGCTGGATCGTGTTGTCCTGGATGCTCTGGGGCACGATGAGCAGCCCGGGGTAGCTGCGGAGAGAGCGGAGGCTCTGCAGGGCCTGGCGGGACCCAGCGCCAGTCCTCCCACCGCTCCACTAATCGGGAATCACGGAGTCACAGATGGTTTGTGTTGAAGGGACCTTCCCAGCCCCCCAGCCCCCCTGCCATGGGCAGGGACATCTGCACCAGCTCAGGGTGCTCAGAGCCCGTCCAGCCTGGCCTGGGATGTCTCAGGGATGGTTCAGCCACCACCTCTCTGGGAACCTGGGCCAGGCTCTCACCACCCTCAGGGCAACAATTCCTTCCCCATGTCTGGCCTGGATCTCCCTCCTTTAGTTTAAACCATCACCCCTTGTCCTGTCACAACAGGCCCTGCTCAGAAGTCTGTCCCCATCTTCCTTATGGGCCCCTTTTAAGTCCTAAAAGGCTGCTCTAAGGTCTCCTTGGAGCTCCTGTTCTCCAGCTGAACAGCCCAGCTCTCTCAGCCTGTCCCCCAGCCTTGGATCACCCTGGTGGCCCTAAGGACCCCCCTGGTGGCCCTAAGGACCCCCTGCTGCCCCCGGCGCTCACCTCCGGCAAATGGCGTACATGCGGTTGACGGTGGAGATGCGGAAGGGCTCGTTCTTGGAGCGGGTGAGGCTGCTGCTGAGGGTGCCCAGCCCCAGGCGCTGGTAGTCACGGCAGCAGGCTCGCTCCACCAAGTGGTTGATGGTCATCTTGTCCGAAGGTTTGATGGTGGTGGTGGGGGTCAAAGTGCTTCTGTCCATCTCTTCAGACACTGTGGGGACAAAGTGGGGTGTCTGGGTCTGTCCTCGGCACGGACGCGTGTCCCTTTGCAGCTGCAGGGGACGGCTGGGCTGGAGGCACCTCCTGATGGCAGAGATGGGACAAGGCAGGGACGCCATCCCACCACTGTCACAGAACAGATTTATTTAATGCTTTCACATCACTTGACCCCACTGAGAGATGAGGAAGAGCCCAGCACAGGTCTGTCCCCAGCTGCTCCATCACATGGGTCCCAGCTCCGCCCTCGGGGGACAGCAGCCTCCCGGGAGAGGGGACAACAAGGGCGAGGGCTCAGTCCCCGCCAGGTGACACAGCCCGTGGGGGCCGCCCTCCCCAGCCACTGCCCAACACTCCTGACGCGTCCCCTAACGTCAGAACTGGAGGAGAACAGCGGATCTCAAGCATCTCCTCCGGGTCTGAACACAGGTGATGCTTTGGCTGATAAGTGAAATGACAGACAGAGCGGAGAGTCATGTTTTGGGGCAGATGTCGAGCTGGAAAGTGCTGCAAACAAACCGGGGAGCAAACAGGACGAGCAGAATCCAAAGTGTCTCAGTGAACAGAAGACACATCAGCCGTGTCTGATGGAGCAGCCCCATGTGCTGGAGCGAGGGGTCCCCACAGACACCGCTGCCCAGTGACACCGCAAACCCGTCCACCACGTCCTCTCCGACAGGTCACCTGGGAAGGGTGACACCTGCAACGGGAGGACCCCTGTCCCTTCCAGTCCTGTGTGACTCCCAAACCAGTCAAGCTCTTCTCATATGTGACCTAACCTGCCCTGTGCAGCTTCAACCTGTGACTCCATCTGAGGAGCTGAATCACACAATCGTTTTGGATGGAAAAGCCCCTCAAGCTCATGGAGTCCAAACATAACCCACCCTGTCCCTGCCCCACGTCCTGAGAACCTCATGTCCGTCTGTCCAGCCCTCCAGGGCTGGTGACTCCAGCACTGCCCTGGGCAGCCTGTTCCAATGCCCCACAGCCCTTTGGGGAAGAAATTGTTCCCACATCCAACCTCAACCCCCCCTGGCGCAACTTGAGGCCGTTTCCTCTGCTCCTGGCGCTTGTTCCTGGGGAGCAGAGCCCGTCCCCCCTGGCTCCAAGCTCCTTTAAGGAGTTCAGAGAGCGAGAAGCTGAGGCCGCAGAGCACAGAGCTCCCTCCTCTCCACCTGGTTCACCAGGTCTTGGGGGTACATGGAGCTGCTGAGTGGCCACCAACAGCAGCCGAGAGCGGGCAGAGCATTGAGGACCAAGAGAGGGGACCATGGTGACAACCCTCGTCTCCAGGGACACTCCCACACCTTCTCCCTGCAGAGTAATGGCCAAGAGGTCTCCCTGCTCGAAGATGCTCCTGCTCTAACAAACACCTGCTCCCTACGGCTCCTGTCCCTGCTCCCCACAGCTCCTGTCCCTGCTCCCTACGGCTCCTGTCCCTGCTCCCCACAGCTCCTGTCCCTGCTCCCCACGGCTCCTGTCCCTGCTTCCCACAGCTCCTGTCCCTGCTCCCCACGGCTCCTGTCCCTGCTCCCCACGGCTCCTGTCCCTGCTCCCCACGGCTCCTGTCCCTGCTCCCCACGGCTCCTGTCCCTGCTCCCCACGGCTCCTGTCCCTGCTCCCCACGGCTCCTGTCCCTGCTCCCCACGGCTCCTGTCCCTGCTCCCCACGGCTTCTGTCCCTGCTCCCCACGGCTCCTGCCCCCATTCGGGGTGCTCCCAACCTGAGATCTCGTCCTCGTTGTCCTCCGGGAAGTGCTGGCTGCTCCGCTGCTCCCACATGGGCGGTGTGTATTTCTTTCGCGTCACGTACTGCCGGCCGATGGTTTTCTTGGCGTTTTTCACCAGGTTTTTGGAGAGTGTCCTGGAAGCAGAGCAGCGGTTGAGGGCTGGGGACACCACCTCTGGTGGCCACATCACCTCTGGTGGCCACAGCACCTCTGGTGGCCACAGCCCGGCCAGCAGAGCAGCCCCTGAGGGTCAGAGACACCGAGAGTCCGTCACACCCAGAGTGAAGCAGAGACAGGAGCGTCCCCACCACCGGCTGCAGGCGCAGGGTCAAAGCCACTGTCACCGCAGGAGAGATGTCACCTGCGGCCTCCCCAGCAGGAGGAGGTGGCTCCTGGGCTGCAGGAGGGCACCGAGCCCACAGCACCTGCCCTCCCTGGGGGCACCGGGAGGCTGGAGGGGCACCCAGGGGTCCCCTCCCGACCTGAGGGGACAGCAGCCTTGTCCTGGGCTCTAACGCCATCGCCTCCGCATCAGGGCTCCCACAGGCATGTCCCTGAAAGAGGTGGGCTCTGGGTCACTGCAGGGACCAGGGAGCCACTGCAGGGACCAGGGAGCCACCGCAGGGACCAGGGACCGACACTGCAGGGACCAGGGACCCACACTGCAGGGACCAGGGACCCACACTGCAGGGACCAGAGATCCATCGCAGGGACCAGGGATCCACTGCAGAGACCAGGGATCCACTGCAGGGACCAGGGAGCCATCACGGGGACCAGGGAGCCACTGCAGGGACCAGGGAGCCACCACGGGGACCAGGGAGCCACTGCAGGGACCAAGGATCCACCACAGAGACCATGGAGCCATCGCAAGGACCAGGGATCCACTGCAGGGACCAGGGACCCACTGCAGGGACCAGGGAGCCACAATGCAGGGACCAGGGAGCCACCGCAGGGATCAGGGAGCCACAATGCAGGGACCAGGGAGCCACCACAGGGACTAGAGAGCCACTGCAGGGACCGAGGATCCACCACAGAGACCACAGAGCCATCACAGGGACCAGGGATCCACTACAGGGACCAGGGACCCACTGCAGGGACCAGGGAGCCACCCTGCAGGGATGCTGCCAGGCTGGCCGGACACGGGGTGGCTGCTCCCCGGACAGAGGGGACCTGCCCGATGCCGGGTAAGGGACAGGGCAGCCCAGGGAACACGGGGAAGGGACCGTCCAAAACCCACAGGGGATTATCACAGAATGAACAGGCAGAACAGGCTGCGCAGGATGGAGCTGCGGAGAGCAGAATTGCTGGGGCAGGAACAGCCACCCGCACGTAGCACATCACCCGTCAGCGCCCCGGTGAGCCCGGGCTCCACGGGGAACAAACCGAGGAGACGTGGGAGACAGAGCAGCCGGGAGAGGGCCGCGGCCAAGCCAGGAGAACAGCTACACTGACAGAGATTTTTAGGAATTCCCCATACCAGGATGGGGACAGCGAGCCCAGGAGGTGGCTTGTTCTGCTTTGCAAAGCAGATGGTGAGAAAATCCAACCGCTCCCTACATTCACCAGGGGAGGGAGAGCGTTGGGACCGAGGGAGAACAGACCCTGAGAGCAAACGCCCAGGTCTGAGACTGGGAACGGGGGGACATTCTACCCGAGGGAACAAGTTCTGCAGACGCTGTGTGGCACTAAGAGCAGACGTGGAGGGGGTGACAGAGCACATCTCGCAAGGTGGGACAGATTCTGCGAGCGCCCCAGGCCGGAGCTGGGCCCGGCAGCTCCAGGCTCTCTGGAGGTTGGCGGGACTGGCACAGCTCCCTCGGCACGCCCTGGGCTCCACGGAGTGCCGCGGAGCACCGGCATCACCCACCTGCAGTGCTGTGGTGCTGAGAACCCGCACCCCAAACCGGCCCAGCCGCCTGCAGCCCGGCACGGGCACCCTGGTGACAGCCCAGCGCCCCGGTGACAGCCCGGCACCCGCGCATGCAGAGCCGGTGAGCAGCCGCCCCGGCAGCGGTGACGGCCGCAGCTGCGCCAACGCCACCGCACAAGCCCCCGCCCAGGCTGAAGGCATCTTACGTGGTTGAATGGCCAAGGTGCCCGAGGGACATGACCCCCACTGTCAGGCCCTGGAAGATATCGGTGACCTGCTGGGAGCTGAGTCACAAACACACGGAGAGACGCTCAGTCGGGGCACAGCAAGCACCAGCAGCCAGCGCAGCGCCACAGCATCGCCGACCCCGAGCGCACAGCAGGGTCTGGCCAGGCCAGCACCACAGCTTCCCCGCGGCCCCCGGCACGGCACAGCCCGCCCGCCTGCCCGCTGGAGCTGCTCGTGCCGATAAACATCTGCAGGGTGGTGTCAGGATGGAGCAGACTCTGTTCATGGTGCCCAAGGCCAGGGTGAGGGGCAGCGGGCACAGACTGAAGCACAGGAGGCTCCATGTGAACATGAGCAGCCACTTGTTTGCTGGAGGTGCCAGAGCCTGGCCCAGGCTGCCCAGAGCGGGTGTGGAGTCTCCTTCTGTGAGCCATTCCAGCCCTGGGATCCTGTGTGATCTGCTCTGGGACCCTGCGGGAGCAGGTGGGGCTGGGGACCCGCAGAGCTCCCGCAGCACTAACAGCTGGGGGGCCGGGGCTCTGGGGTTCTGTGAACCTCTCCCATGAGCTGCCGCCTCGGCCCTGCGCTGGTTTGGCAGGGGCAGGGGACACCACGGGAGCCAACACCCGTCTTTGAAGTTTCAGCAGGGGGTTCGGAAGCTGTGTCTGGCCCTGCAGCACGTCCCCTCCCAAAACTAAAAGGAGATCTCACACAAGGAGAGGTCTGAGCCAGGGGGGCTCAGGGACCCCCACCTCCTGCCCAGGAGCCTGTGCCCCAGCGTGTCCCGGTGTCCCCCACTCCACCGCTCGCTGTCAAGGGGGAAGAGGAGCCCCGCGGTGCCAGAAAGGTCAAGTGCCTCCCAGGGCTGTTCCCCATGGTACCTGAGCGACGGGTTCTTCTCCTTGGCTTTGGGCTGCATGGCTTGCTTGGGGGACTGGCCCACGGTGAAGGCGAAGGTGCCGCGCACGTGCTGGGGGTAGCGCAGCTTGTGCAGGTGCTTCCTGAAGATCTCGGCGCTGTCCGAAGCCACCTCCTCGTCAAAGGCGATCTTCAGCAGCTGCGGGGACAGCAGGGACAGCCTGACGGGGCGGTCACGGCTGGGCCAGGGGATGGGGATGGGCTCTCCCCACGGCACAGGGCAGAGCTGAGGTCCTGGTTGGGAGCAGGGACAGCACCGTGCACAGGCTGCCCTGTCCCTGCGTGCCAGCTCCTCCACCCAAGCTCCTTCCTCCTGGGCACAGCTCCGTACTGCAGGCACTGCGATGTCCCAGAGCCCGGCCACTGCGGCTCCGAGTGACACGACGGGCAGGAGGGAGCAGGTGGTGCTCTAGGTGCTCTCCTCCCAGCGCTGCTCCATCCCCACACGTCTCTCAAGGATGTAAAATGCTTAATACCCGCTCACATTGACACCTCTCTCTGCTGTATTTCTCTCCCCAAAACCTGCTACAAGGTTTTGCAGAACCAGCCCCCAGGGTGACACGTGGGGACGTCTCAGCCCCTCGGGCTCCAGCCGACACTGGAGCGGTTGGAAAGGAGCCTCCAGATAATGAGAAGGACCGTGCTCCTGCGTACAGCAGGACTGCGACCGGAGCTGCTCTGCTGTGGGACAGGCTGAGAGCTGGGCTGTTCAAATGGGGGAGAGAAGCTCCGGGAGACCTGAGAGCAGCCTCTGGTACCTAAAGGGACCTACAGGAAAGCCGGAGAGGGACTTTGACAAGGGCAAGGAGTGACAGGACAAGGGAGAGTGGCTTCAAACTGAAAGAGGAGAGATTTAGATCAGATCTAAGGAAGAAATTCTTCCCCATGAGGATGGTGAGAGCCTGGCCCAGGTTCCCAGAGAGGTGGTGGCTGAACCATCCCTGAGACATCCCAGGCCAGGCTGGACGGGCTCTGAGCACCCTGAGCTGGTGCAGATGTCCCTGCCCATGGCAGGGGGACTTGAGGGCTGGGAAGGTCCCTTCAACACAATCCTCCAGACCACAGCTTGTTCCTTCCTCTGCAAGGGGCCTCCAGCCCTGTCTCCTGGGGTCCACTGTCCCCTGCTGCACAGGTTGCCTTTGGTCCCCCCAGGAGAATCGCCCCCAAACCATGGCAGCCTGGGTGACGGTGGCAGCCACGGCCACGTACCCGCTGGGTCCCACCACCAGCGTGCTCCTCAAGGCAAAGGAGCAGCCCCAGCGCCGGGCATCTCACCTGGAATGTGCAGGAGCGCAGCTGCAAGCCCTCCTGGATGAACTGATCCACCTGCGCCTGGACGTTGATCTTCTTCTCTTTGGTCAGTGAGGCGATGGGGAAGGACCGGATCACCACCTGCTCCCCCACTGGGGACAAGCATGGGGACAGGTCAGGCACGTCCTGCTGGGGCTCAGCCAGACCACCTCGGTGGCCACCACCAGAGAGAGCCCGCGGGAGGAGGTGGCCAGGAACAGGCTGGACATGCTCCAGCCAGCCCATGGTGACTTGTAGGTGACAGCTGGGACAGGCACGAGTACTTCATCATCTACCAAAGGTGCAGAGGGAGAGCAGCCTCCCCTTCTGTAGCACTGGGAACAACCACCAAGCTCGTGGTGGCTGCAGCAGCCCCAGCGCAGCCCAGTGCTGGTCACTCCCCAAGGCTGCAGCCACTGTCACCAAGTCCTGCTCCGGCCACCACCCTCCCAGGAACCCCCCGCCCTGCGGAGAGGGGACACACGCACACCAGCCGCTCACCCAGAGGGTCAGTGGGAGTGCCTTTGAAGATGATGCGGTACGTGGTGAGGAAGATGGCTCCTTCGGCGGGGAGGAGGGGGGGACCCCCGATATTCCCTCCGGCAGCTTCTTCCCGCCCGTCAGGCATGAGGTACACGCGCAGCCCTTCCATCACACACTCCTCACCCACCAGCAGGTTGGGGCGCAGCAGCTTTGGCTACGGGGAGGGACAAGAGGAGGTTGAGGCCCGTGCCGCCCGCGGCAGGGACCCCACACAGCACCAGAGCCTCCCCGGCTGCCACGGGCACGTCCATACCTTCTGGATGGGAGGAAGCCGCTTGCTCTCCCTGTGCACGGCATCCAGCGTCTCTATGTGCATCTGCACAATGTCTGCAGACAAATGACAGAGTCATTTTGGTTGGAAGAGACTCTCCAGATCACCGAGTCCAACTGTTTCCCCAGTCCTGTCCCTGCCCCATGTCCTGAGAACCTCATGTCCGTCTGTCCAGCCCTCCAGGGCTGGTGACTCCAGCACTGCCCTGGGCAGCCTGTTCCAATGCCCCACAGCCCTTTGGGGAAGAAATTGTTCTCACATCCAACCTCAACCTCCCCTGGCGCAACTTGAGGCCGTTTCCTCTGCTCCTGGCGCTTGTTCCTGGGGAGCAGAGCCCGACCCCCCTGGCTCCAAGCTCCTTTCAGGCAGGTCAGAGATCAGAAGGTCTCCCCTCAGCTCCTGTTCTCCAGCTGAACCCCCAGGTCCCTCAGCCGCTCCATCACATTGTGCTCCAGCCCCTCACCAGCTCCGTTCCCTTCTCTCTACTCGCTCCAGCACCTCAAGGCCTTTCTTGGCGTGAGAGGCCCAGAGCCGCCCCCAGGATTGGCGGTTTGGCCTCCCCAGGTCCCAGTGCAGGGGGAATGTGAAGTTAGACAGCACAAGCAAAGCCCTGTCCCACACGCTGCCCATCAGGCGCTAACCCGTCCCGCAGCACTGTGTGCACCTTCTCCTGGCATTCCCACCGCTTCCTTCCCAACCTCCTCCTGAGCAGCCCCCGAGCTGATCCCTAAGGATCCCCAGAGAGATCCCACGGCCACCCACACCCCAACGCTGGCACAACGTGTCCTACCAGGGATCATGACATGCAGCCCCTTGAGGTGCTCGTTGGTGACTCCGCTCTCCGTGCAGACTTTGTCCACAAAGCGGTTGATGAATCGCACCACGTAGTTGGCCACATCGGAGCTCTCGGCATCCTCAAAGCCGCTTTCTGTGTCATAGCTCTCCGCCACGCTGCCCGCGATGCTGCCGCACAGGAGCAGGGACGTCAGCCCAGAACACCTCTGAGCTGTGTCCCATCCCAGCAGAGCCCGGGGGAGTTTCCACTCTTGGTATGAACCCAGAGGAGCTTCTACTCTTGACATAAGACACCCCTGGTACTACCACCTGCATTGGTCCTGAGGGCAGCTGGACACCTGGGTACCAGGAGCTCCTGTCCCCAGTTCAGGTTGCTCTGGTGTCCCTGTGGCACAGCGCTAGCAAGGGTTCCAGCCCTCACAGAACGTCCTGGGCTGGAAGGACCCACAGGATCATCAGTTCCAGCTCCTGTCCCTGCACAGGACAGCCCACAGGTCACCCCGTGTGTCTGAGGACGGTGTCCAGTCTCTTGAACACTGTCAGGTTGGGCCGTGACCCCTCCCTGGGAGCCTGTTCAGTGTCCAGCACCTCTGGGGAAGAACCTTGTCCCCATGTCCCACTGCCCCCCCGGCACATCTGCTGCCGCTCCCTGGGCTCTGTCCCTGTCCCAGAGCAGAGCTCACCCTGCCCCTCCTGCTCCTGCTGAGGAACCTGCAGCCCATGAGCTCTGCGCTCAGGCTGCTCTGCTCCAGCTGAGCAAACCCAGGGACTGCAGCCGCTGCTCACACGGCTTCCCCTCCAAACCTTCACTGACTTCATGGCCTCCCCTGGACACCCTCCAGCAGCTTTATCTCCTCTCTATCCTGTGTCCCAGCCCCGCAGAGCCGCGCTCACCTGTTGGTGACGAAGCTGTTGCTGACGCTCTCCACGTCCCCCAGCCCCGAGCTGCGGAGCAGGCGGTTCTTGCTGGTGTCCAGCGGCAGCAGCAGGTAGCTCATGCGGTTGGCGTAGTGGATGGCCTGGCTGAACACCGTGCTCTCCTCCTTCTGGATCAGCTCCTGCTGCTTCTCTCGGCTCATGGTGGGCCAGAGCCTCAGCTGCTCCGACGCAATCTCCAGGGCAGACTTGGCTTCCTGGGGGCCCTCCGTGCTCTCCTGAAGGAGCGTGAGGGAGATGTCAGTCTGCGTGAGCAGGAGGCCACCAGCCTTCACCCCGCTGTTCCACAGGCACCTCCCAGCACCAGCTGCGCGGTTCAGCTCCTTTATCAGCCCATGGACCTTCGGGGAGAGCTGCTTGGGCAGAGCTCCCCAGGGACGGCCCTGCCACCTCCTCACCTCGTCCGTGTGGTTCTCCTCGTTGTTGTCCAGGTACAAGGCTCGGATGTGGTTCTGCACGTCGCAGTAGAACATGGCCTCCCAGAATTGGATGTTGGTCCACACCACGTGCTCCTGCACGCAGCTGTAGGCGAACTGCGTGATGCCCGGGCTCAGTTTCTGAGGAAGCAGAAGGTGGAAGAGTTTCAGACACACGTGGCTCTGAGCCAAGCTCTCCCCTCCCGTCAGTCCTCGCTCTGGCCTCCTGCTGGGAAAGGCAACGTTCCCTGGGGCAGGGAGGAGGGACCTGGCACCAGAGCTCCTGCACCGTTCCTTGTCCAGCACCCACCAGAGCCCCACGGGGCCTCACTGGATCACAGAACCACAGACAGTTTGTGTTGAAGGGACCTTCCCAGCCCCCCCAGCCCCCCTCCCATGGGCAGGGACATCTGCACCAGCTCAGGGTGCTCAGAGCCCGTCCAGCCTGGCCTGGGATGTCTCAGGGATGGTTCAGCCACCCTCTCTCTGGGAACCTGGGCCAGGCTCTCACCACCCTCAGGGCAACAATTCCTTCCTCATGTCCGGCCTGAATCTCCCTCCTTTAGTTTAAACCATCACCCCTTGTCCTGTCACAACAGGCCCTGCTCAAAAGTCTGTCCCCATCTTTCTTATGGGCCCCTTTTAAGTCCAGAAAGGCTGCACTAAGGTCTCCCCAGAGATTCTCTTCTACAGGCTGAACAACCTCACGCTTCCCCCAGCCACCTGGAGATCCCAGAGAGCAGCACAGCCAGTCTGGCCGCGCTGCCAGGGCTGGGGGCTACCGGGCAGGACCCCGTCACTCTGAGGAGCACCAAGGGGACAACCTGCCCCAGCCTGGCCACTGTGCCGGCTCTCAGCCGCTGCTCTCTGTGGCCTCCAGGGAGCTCCGAGTTGGCGAGGGCCATACAGGGGGTGGGGACGGTGTGGGGACTCACTCGGCAGAAGGCGGTGACCAGCGGCAGGAGCGCGGCTGCGATCCCGTGCTCATCCATGGCCGTGCAGTCCTGCGGAAGGGAGCGGAGGTCACGGGAGGATCCACCACAACACCCCAAAACCCGCTGCGGTCCCACGCGGGGACACGCTCCTTCCCAAGGGATGCCCCGGCCCCTCCTACCTGCAGGCAGCAGTTCATCATGCGGATGATGAAGTCAAACTGCTGGTGGTCCAGCACGGCCCGGTTCTGCTGCACGTGCAGGTTCAGCTCCTGGGTCAGGCAGTGCCGCGCCGCCCGGCCCTTCATGGCGCGCAGCACCGCGGGGAACAGCTGCCGGGGACAGGGGACGTCACGCGCGGAACAACACGGACGGCCCCGCGGAGCTCTGGCCAGATGGCGAGGGCGGCCCAACGAGGGGGTGCAGCGGGGACTACACGTGCTGGCTGACCCCAGGGCGTTCACAGGACAGGGCAAACCAGCGCAAAGCCCCGGCTGGGCAGCTGCAGCTGAGCCCCGCGGGTCCCGGGGAGGCCCCCGGCCTGGTCACCTCCGCGGGACAGATCCCGAGGGGCAGCGGGAGGTGCAGGAATAGTGCTAAACTGGCACGGCAGGGCCACCAGCCAAAAGCCCGGGGACACACAAGGAGAAACAGCAAACACGTGAACAGGTGAGAACGGAGCTGGTGAGCACAGACCAGGACATGGCGGGGTGTCCCCTCCAGCCTGTCCCAGCAGCAGAGCAACCCCCTGCTCTTCCCCCAAACCACCAGCTCCTCAGTACCCCCCTCACCTTTTTGGCTTCTAACATCTTGTTCTCGAAGACGTAGGAGATGCAGTTCCTGACGACCTCCAGGCGCCGGGCGCTGTTGGCCAGGGCGTTGCCGTTGCGCTCCATGATGGCAGCTGGGGAGACAAGCGCCTGTCAGTTCAGCCAGGGCAGGACAGACGGGTGTCCCCCCCACGCTCCGCGGGGGCAGGGCTCGGGGCTCCAGGAGCTCATGCTGGAAGGAAGGACACTTCGGGGGCTCCAGCCATCCCCTTGTGCTGGCTGGTGGGCTCCAGGGAGCAATAAGCAGCCCAAGGGGCAGAAGCTCATGGAGACAGAGCTGCTGCTTCTCCAGGACAGCAGCACGACCCACACTTTGCTCACGCGGGACCCTGGGATGTGAGAAGGAGCCAGCACCACCATGGTAAAGCTCCCCCAGCAGCGTTTCCCACCGCAGGGCACACGTACCGATGGGGGGTCCCGATGGCACCATGCATTTCTTCTCCGCCTTCACAGCCGGAGGAGCCGTCTGCAGCTTGGCGGTGGCCTGGTCGATGATCCACTGCACCATCCCCTCATCCAGACGGGGAAAAGGCTTCTGGTGGAGGCGCAGGTGACAGCCTTCTGTGGGCTTCTGCACCTTGTGCATCGTCACCGCAGGGTACGGGTTCTCCTGGAGCGGCAGGAGGTTGCGCTCAGTCTCAGGCCACCACGCGTGCTCTCCCAGCCGTGTCCCGCAGCAACCGCTGCTGCTCCAAGGGCCAACTCTCCCCCAGCCCGTACCTACAGCCCCCGCAACCCGCAGCCCCGCGGGCTGCCCGGGAGCAGCGCCGGCACAATGCGCTCCCAGGAGCCACGAGGACTGGGAGATGGGCCAGAGGAGGCCATGAAAATGATCTGAGGGCTGAACAGCTCTGCTGGGGACAGGCTGAGAGCTGGGCTGTTCAGCTGGAGAACAGGAGCTCCAAGGAGACCTTAGTGCAGCCTTTCTGGACTTAAAAGGGGCCCATAAGAAAGATGGGGACAGACTTTTGAGCAGGGCCTGTTGTGACAGGACAAGGGGTGATGGTTTAAACTAAAGGAGGGAGATTCAGGCCAGACATGAGGAGGAATTGTTGCCCTGAGGGTGGTGAGAGCCTGGCCCAGGTTCCCAGAGAGGTGGTGGCTGAACCATCCCTGAGACATCCCAGGCCAGGCTGGACGGGCTCTGAGCACCCTGAGCTGCTGCAGATGTCCCTGCCCATGGCAGGAGGATGGGGGGGCTGGAAGGTCCCTTCAGCCCAAACCATCTGTGATTCTGTGCTTCTATGAATCCTGCTCCTGGGAGCAGCTCACGCCAGCCCAGACACTTTCTGGACCATCAGCAGGTGCCCCACCGCATCCAGCAGCGTGGGTGGGATGGGATCGTGCACCACGAGCATCAGCTCCAACCAGAGCTTCCCCATCCCGCCCGTGGTCCCCCAGCACTCACGTTTTTGTACAGCTTCTCCGCCAGCTCCTTGATGTGTCGCAGTATTTTCTGCTTGTTCCCCTCCTCGGCACGCATCCGCTTCACTTCGTAAGCCACGAGCTGGGGGAGAACAGTCGGCTGAGAGGAGCAGCTGGGCAGGATCCGGCCACCCTCCCATACCCCAGCTGCTCCCCCAGGCACAACACAGCGTCACAGCAGGTCCCTGGCTCCGTCCCTCGCGGGGACAGGAGAGCTCAGCAGAGCAAAGGGACAGCAGGATGGGGGGACGGCTGCCAAACGGTCGCTCACCTCATCAAACAGGTCAATGGAGCGGTACGGGGCCCCCCGCTCGGTCACGAAGCCGGCGAACGCCATCCCCTCCAGCACCTTGGTGAGGAAGTCGTCCTCCGTCAGCCCCCGCTGCCCCAGGAAGGCTGCCTGCAAGGGGGGAGCAGACTGTCAGCAGCAACGTCCGGCGTCCTGCTGACCCGGCAGTGCAGGTGACACCGTTACCGCAGCGAGGGACAGCGCCCGCGCAGCAGTGGCACCGCGGCACCTCCTTCCCCGTCCTGCGCAAGTGCAGGGACAGGATTTGTACAGAAACCTGCAGCTCTGGCCCGCGGCAGAGACACGTGTGCAGCAGGGACGCGCAGCGGCCAGCGAGGAGCTTCTGCACCCGCCCCGGTGCAAACAGGGACACAGCGGCCACAGGATTCCGCTGGCAGCTGTGACAGGGACCTGAGGGGCCAGAGCAGCCCCAGGAGTGACCCGAGGCTGGAACAGCTCTGCTGGGGACAGGTGAGAGAGCTGGGCTGTTCAGCTGGGGAACAGGAGCTCCAGGGACCTTAGTGCCGCCTTTCCGGACTGAAAAGGGCCCATAAGAAAGATGGGGACAGACTTTTGAGCAGGGGCTGTTGTGACAGGACAAGGGGTGATGGTTTAAACTAAAGGAGGGAGATCCAGGCTGGACATGAGGAAGGAATTGTTGCCCTGAGGGTGGTGAGAGCCTGGCCCAGGTTCCCAGAGAGGTGGTGGCTGAACCATCCCTGAGACATCCCAGGCCAGGCTGGACGGGCTCTGAGCACCCTGAGCTGGTGCAGATGTCCCTGCCCATGGCAGGGGGATGGGGGAGCTGGTCTTTTCAACCCAAGCCATTCTCTGATCCTGAACAACACTTGTTCATCCCATTTCTTCCCCAAATGCGGCTTTCAAGGAGCCTCCTGCCAGCACCACAAAGAAAGCAGCAGGTTTCTTGTGTTGGCAGAAAACCCGCAGCCCCTTCCTCTTGGCCGATGAGCTGGGAGCTCGTCCCATCACGCAGCCGGTGGGGAACAGCTTCTGCTCCTCCGAACACCCTCGCTGAGCAGGATGTGACGAGGGTGCTGGGCAGGGACACTCAGCTGCAGCCCCAGCGGGACTGTGGACCTCCAGCCACCAACGCTGACCCCCTGCGGAGCAGCTGGAGCAGTCCCCGTCCTGAGGAAGGAGCGAGAGGTGCTGGGCTTGGTGCTGGAGCCACGGGCTCGGTGCTGGAGCCCTGGACCATCAACTGCCATGGCCCTAAACCCACCGTGAGAGAGGCGCAGATGTCGCTGTGACTGCAGCAACCGAGTGGGTGCAATTCTGGCTATTTTGAGACCGAGCAGTGGCTGCGTGCAGTGGCTGCGTGAAACGGAAGTTCATTACACTTCATTCATTTTACAGCAGCTTTAAGAAAGGGCATTTTCTCACATTTATTGCATGTTTATCATTTTATGGAACTCCTGAATATTTGTTGGGAATAACCTTTTATTGAGCATTAGAAAAAGCCCTCATGAACAGGCCCGTGACTTCCAACATCAGAGAGCAGCGCTGGGTGTGCACACTGGGTGTGCTCACACGCTCCTGGGGGTTCACGGTGTTGTCCCCCCCTGACCCTGTGGCAGGACAGGCAGAGCGGGCAGGAGTGGGCAGCAGCAAAGCTCCTGCCTGCCTGTCCCCAGCGACCTGGCTGTGCCGCGGCCACGCCGAGCTGCAGCGCCCGGGTCCCTCTGCCCCCGCTCCCCACCTGCTGCCTTCTCTGCTCCCCAGGAACAAGCACCAGGAGCAGAGGAAACGGCCTCAAGTTGCCCATGGGAGGCTGAGGTTGGATGTGGGAACAATTTCTCCCCAAAGGGCTGTGGGGCATTGGAACAGGCTGCCCAGGGCAGTGCTGGAGTCACCAGCCCTGGAGGGCTGGACAGACGGACATGAGGTTCTCAGGACATGGGGCAGGGACAGGGTGGGTTATGGTTGGACTCCATGACCTTGAGGGGCTTTTCCAACCAACATGATTCTGTGATTCTCCTGCATGGGGTCTCCTCCATGGACACCCAAATACTCCAAGGTTCTCCCTGCTGCCCCTGCCCTGCCAGCCTTTCTGGTGCACCAAATGCTCCAGACATGCTGGGGAAGCCTGGTCCTGCCTTTTCTCTCTCCTCAGATCTTCAGACAATCCCCAGTTCCAGGCCAGGCCACAGGGACACCTTCTGTGAGCCCCAGAGGCTACTGCCAGCACACGGGACAGCAGCTGTGCTGCAGCATCTGGACACACACGGGCACAAAGAGGGAAGAGCCATCTGACCCACCAGACGTCAGGATGGTCAACGACAAACAAGGGATGCAGGGCGACCCACGAGTGGAGCAGGAGAGGTACCAGCCCCCCAGCTGTTAGTGCTGCGGGAGCTCTGCAGGTCCCCAGCGCCACCTGCTCCCACAGGGTCTCCACTCGGCAGCCCCAGCTCTCTCAGCCTTTCCTCGGCACAAAGATGCTCCAGACCCCTCAGCATCTCCGTGTCCCTCCCTGGACTCTCTGCAGTGACTCCTCGTCCTTCTGGAACTGGGGAGCCCAGCACTGGGCCCAGTTCTGCAGATGGGGCCTCCCAGGGCAGAGCAGCGGGGGAGGAACAACCTCCCTGACCTGCTGCCCACACTCTTCCTCACGCACCTCCCACCGCTCCAGCAGCACCGTTTTCCCTGGCACTGCCTCCCCTGCTCAGAGCCCCGCAGTGCCCGCGGTGCCCCAGCCCCGCACGCCAGGGCCGTGCCGATGCCTCACCTTGTGGAACCGGATGACGGGCTCGGGATGGATGCGGATGATGTGCAGACACCAGCGGTAACCCTGCAGCAGCTGTGCAAACAAGCGGAGGAAGACAGCGCGGATCTCCTTGTCCTGACAAGAAAAGGACAGCACGGTCACAGCACGGTCACGGCATGGTCACGGCATGGTCACGGCATGGTCACGGCGTGGTCACGGCACGGTCACAGCGTGGTCACGGCACGGTCACATTGTGCTCAGGCAGACGGTGCAGCCGAGCCAGCACACAGGGACATGGGTTAGTCCCAGATTCAGGTTATGGTTGGACTCGATGATGTTAAAAAGTCTCTTCGAACCAAAATGATTCTGTGATTCTATGACTTCACGCCCAGCACAGAGGTGAGGGGATCAAAACACATCAGGGTCAGCGTCTGCTGAGCGGGGCAAAGATTCCAGGGAGAAGGGGCCGTGGCAGCCGGGGTTCCCTGCTGTGTCCCCCCTCCCCAGCAGCCCTGACGGGGTTATGGGATCTCACAGCTCCCGGATTCCCTCAAGTCCCCAAACATTCGGTGTTGGCCTCCAGCACGGCAGCAAACCCACAGCCCCAGCCACGGGCTGGCGGCTGAGACGGCCCCGCGGCTGCCAGGGCCCGGTGTCCCGGCACTGACGCCTCTGCCTCTCGCCCTCAGCAGCACCGAGGTGGACACAGGCCTGGAACCGTGCCGCCATGCCCAAGGAACGGGCTGTCCGGCCAGGACTGCATGATCTTCTGAGGTCCCTTCCAACCCCTAACGTTCCGTGATTCCGCGAGGGGCTGCCCTTCCTCCCCGCTCCACTCACCTGCATTTTGAGAGAAGAGGCAGAAATGGTGGAAGGGGGGAACGCGAGATCCGCCACCTCCAGCTCGGGGTCCAAGACCTGCACAGATAAGGCACGAAGCTCCCTCAGCCCGGGCCGGGGGGTCTCTGTGCTCACAGCTGGAAAAGGCGAAGCAGCGTCCCCAGTGGGGAAGGGGAGCTGCTCCCTGCGGGGACCTGGGGGCTCAGCACCGTGGGACTGTGGCAGAACCAGCCCCCCCACTCGCCACGGCCAAGGAGCAGAATCCAAGCTGTACAGGGTTGGTTTGGCACGGCCGCCCTGGGCCGGCTCTGCGCAGCCAGTGACCTCCAGGAACAAGCGAGGGGCCAGAAAAAAGCCCCAGGGACGCAGCTGCTTCCTGCGCATGGGCCGGGAGCCAGCGCTGGGTTCCCAGAAAGCGCAGGAAGAACCAGCCCCCCCGGCACTGCCACGGCCAGAGGCCACCGGGACCAGGAAGGGTGTCCTGCGAGGGGTGAGTGGGACCGCGAGACACGGGCCTCTGCTACCAGAGGAGCCCCCGGCGCCCCATTCCTGTCCGACTGTGCGTCTCTCCCGAGGTGCTCACACCGTGGGACGGGGACAGGCGGCGGCACTTACCATGGAGAGGGCTTCCCGCGTCTGCTGGAGCAGCGGCTCAGGGAGCAGGGAGATGTGCACGCACTCGGGCACGTTCACCGTCCCGCCGTCCAGGTCTGCGATAACAACATCGAGCTGGAAGCGGCAGGACAGGCGTGAGGCGAGGCCGGGCTCCCGACACCCTCCCACAGCCCCCGGGGCGCGGGGCAGCGCGTTTGGGAACGGCAGTCTCCTCTCCTCTCCTCCTCTGTGAGTCCTCGGTAGTTATTTTCTCCCATCCACTGTCACCAAATCCCAGCTCTGAGGGATCCCATCGCTCCGCAGCAAAGGTCGGGGTGGGCCAGCCCGGCAGGAGGGACTTTGTGGCACGCAGCCCCTCACCAGCCCAGCTCTCAGGGAGAGCACAAAGCCTGGCCCGGCACGGAGCCCGTCCTGCCCAACCACCACGGCACGGAGCAGGGGGAGCGGGGGGCTGCACCGAACCCCGTTCCAGTTCACATCACACTCATTTAGGGCCAAAAAGCTGGTGAAGGTCTGGAGGGGAAGCCGTGTGAGCAGCGGCTGCAGTCCCTGGGTTTGCTCAGCTGGAGCAGAGCAGCCTGAGCGCAGAGCTCATGGGCTGCAGGTTCAGCAGGAGCAGGAGGGGCAGGGTGAGCTCTGCTCTGTGACAGTGACAGAGCCCAGGGAACGGCAGCAGATGTGCCAGGGGGGCAGTGGGACATGGGGAAAAGGTTCTTCCCCAGAGGTGCTGGACACTGAACAGGCTCCCAGGGAGGGGTCACGGCCCAACCTGACAGTGTTCAAGAGACTGGACACCGTCCTCAGACACACGGGGTGACCTGTGGGCTGTCCTGTGCAGGGACAGGAGCTGGAACTGATGATCCTGTGGGTCCTTCCAGCTCAGGACATTCCATGATTCATTATGTTTTGATTTAATTGACTTTCTGAACTGACGCCTGAAGCGCCAGCGCAGCCCCCCAGACGCGCGCTGCCAGCAAGGCTCCAAACCCCATCCCGGGTGCACCCCGGCTGTTCTGTGCCAGCTCTGCCGCCCCGGCACCATGGCCTGACCAGCCTGGTGTGCTCGGCCCGTGGCCCTGGGCACCCCCTGGACAACGTCTGCCGCTCAGACGGCCGGCAACAGCCCCGGCGTCACCTCGCGCCGCCCCTGCCCCGGCACACGCGTCTCACCAGCTCCTGCGTCTCCGACTGGAAGATGGAGTGGACGCCGATGATGAAGGGCGTCGGGGTGCTCAGGACCTCCAGCAGCTGCGCGGGCAGGATGGGCACGTACGTGAAACTGCAACCGAGACAGAGCATTGTACGTGAAACTGCAACCGAGACGGAGCATCGTACGTGAAACTGCAACCGAGACGGAGCATCGCTGCAGGTGGCCGAGCCCCGTCTCGCTGCAGGGCGACTGTCCCCGGACGCCTGGCGTCCTGCGCACACCCTCAGCCCTCACACGGTACGTGTCCTGCAGCTGTGCACAGTTTCTCAGTGCTCGTGGACAGTGACTGTGAGAACATTCTGGCCCTGGAGCTATAGTCCGAGCCTGACTGAGGGAAGGGTTTCCAGCAGAGCCATTTGACTCCAAAAAAAGCTTTCTGCAGAATACAAACAGCCTCTCTGCAGCCCAGGGGTCGGAAGGCTGTGTGGAAACAGCGCAACAGGATCCAGCAGTAACAAGGGCCCGTCTATCCCTGCCGTCTCACTCAGACGTGCAAACAGCCCCAGCAATAGCCAGCCTGTGACCAGTGTCCCCTCCCTGGCCCAGCTACTCACAGCGTCCCCAGGTCCCTGAGACTGGGGCGAGTGGGGTGACGGGGCCCCACAGGAGTCACCACGGTGGCTTGGCCACCACCAGCCCCCAACAAAAACCCTGTACGTGTGTGTCCCTTTCCAGGGTGGGCAGAATTCACAGCATCACTTGCTGGAACGCTCCCAGCATCCAGCATCCCTGTTCAGTGGGACTCTGTGCCCGGGGTGGGACGCAGGGCTGCTGGGGGACACGGTGCCCCAGGGCTGGGATGGGGAGATGCCGGTAGACATGGTGCACCAGGGCTGGGATGGGGAGATGCCGGCAGACACGGTGCACCCAGGCTGGGATGGGGAGATGCCGGCAGACACGGTGCACCAGGGCTGGGATGTGGAGATGCCGGCAGACACGGTGCCCCCAGGCTGGGATGGGGAGATGCCGGCAGACACGGTGCACCAGGGCTGGGATGGAGAGATGCCGGCAGACACGGTGCCCCCAGGCTGGGATGGGGAGATGCCGGCAGACACGGTGCACCCAGGCTGGGATGGGGAGATGCCGGCAGACACGGTGCACCAGGGCTGGGATGAGGAGATGCCGGCAGACACGGTGCACCCAGGCTGGGATGGGGAGATGCCGGCAGACACGGTGCACCAGGGCTGGGATGGGGAGATGCCGGCAGACACGGTGCACCAGGGCTGGGACGGGGAGATGCCGGCAGACACGGTGCACCAGGGCTGGGATGGGGAGATGCCGGTAGACACGGTGCACCAGGGCTGGGATGTGGAGATGCCGGCAGACACGGTGCCCTCAGGCTGGGATGGGGAGATGCCGACAGACATGGTGCACCAGGGCTGGGATGGAGAGATGCCGGCAGACACGGTGCACCCAGGCTGGGATGGGGAGATGCCGGCAGACACGGTGCACCGAGGCTCTGTGCTCTGCACAGGCTGCAGCGCAGCTGAGAGAAGGGAAAGGGGATGGATTCTGGATAGAGAAGCACCTCTGGCATCTCCCCCACACACCATCAGACCATGTGCCATAGCCTGACAGGCTTGTGTCCCTCTGCCAAGGGCCACTGTGGCTAGAAACTGTGTGTGCCGGTGGCTCCCAGAGCCACAGCCACTGCTAAGGCCTCACTCCCTGCTCCAAGTGCCAGAGCCGGCTTTGCCCTGGGGAGGAGGGAGGCGGGGGCGGAAGGTTCACAGCCCTTAGCTGCTGGGGACACTCTGGAATTACGTGGCTGCGCACACCAAAGGCTTCAGGAAAGGGGATTTTAGCACCACCAAGGCGTGCGGGCATTCATCCACCTGCACCTTTGCCAGTAGCACCAAAGCCACAGCTCATTACCAGGAACACGGCTGCGAAACCAGGAGGCAGTGAGGGCATGGGACAAGGGGCAGGCAGGACGGGCAGGACAGGCAGGATGGGCAGGACGGGCTCAGTGAGCAGCTCCAGGCTGCTGTCGGGGGCTGGGGGACTCGGGGAGCCGTGGGGTTCCCTCACCTGTACTTGAGAGGGAACATCAGCGCCAGGAGGGCCCGGCAGGCGTCAGTGAGCCGCTGGTAACTGCTGGAGAGGAACAGGATCTTGTGCTCGGTGAGCGCCGCACAGAACAGATACAGCACGTTGGTGATGCCTGGGAGAGGGGGAGAGAGTGCTCAGAAATGGGGGTTCCCCTCCACACTCCCACCAAAGGCCACGAATTACCCCACCAGGCTGGATCCCACTCCCCACCCACATGTTCTGCACAACCGAGGAGCTCAACATCCCCCAGAGAGCCACTTTGGGGTCACCCAGGTATGTGCTTCCCAAGGAACCCCCTGTCAGATAGGTGTCAGCAGTTGGGCTGAGCACAGGTGTCCTTCAGTTGGAGGCACAAGGGCAAGGGCAGCACCTCACAGAATCACCCGATGGTTTGTGTTGAAGGGCCTTTCCCAGCCCCCCAGTCCCCCTGCCATGGGCAGGGACATCTGCACCAGCTCAGGGTGCTCAGACCCCGTCCAGCCTGGCCTGGGATGTCTCAGGGATGGTTCATCCACCACCTCTCTGGGAACCTGGGCCAGGCTCTCACCACCCTCAGGGCAACAATTCCTTCCCCATGTCCAGCCTGGATCTCCCTCCTTCCTCCAGGCACCCCCTCCCACCACCCAGGCTGCTCCCCGTGAGACGTGGCCACATCCCTGTGCGCGGGTGGGCAGAGCTGCCCACCTCCTGCCCTCTTGGGGAAGGCAAAGGGGGGCCGGGGGCTCAATCTGAGGCGGCCGCGGCTGGAGCAGAGCCCTGAGCTGGGAGGTGGCGTGCAGGGAACCAGCCCAGCAGCCGGCCAGCCGGCTCGGGCAGCGGCCCCGGTGAGGAGGGGGCGCGGGGACGAGTCTCACCGAGCTGGCGGAAGAGCAGGGCCACGCTGCAGCTGCTGACGGGAAGCGAGTCATTGATGGGGGTCTGGATCACCTGCCTGTCCCCGGCTCCCAGAGAGATCGTCCTCTGCAAGAGAACACACACCCGGTCGCTGGGTGTCTGCATGAGCGAGGGCTGAGCACAAGCACCCAGGGGAAGGAAGTCACCTCGCCGAGCCAGTGACACCCCCAGTGCCCCCAGTACACAGGGACAGGGTGACCATGTCCTCGGCACAACCCTTGTACCCATCACGGCAGCCGCTGGTACCCGGCCACAGCACAGCAGCACAGCTGCTGCAGCATGAGCAGTGAGAGCATCCTGCAACAACACACGTCGAGTGCTCGGCTGGGGCCAGGGCTGAGCGCAGGAACAAGACCTGACCAAACAAACGGTGGTCCCGGCCAGCACAGGCAGCTCCTTGACAGCTGATACAATCACAGAATCGTGTTGGCTGGAAAAGCCCCTCCAGATCATGGAGTCCAACCACAACTCACCCTGTCCCTGCCCCATGTCCTGAGAACCTCATGTCCGTCTGTCCAGCCCTCCAGGGCTGGTGACTCCAGCACTGCCCTGGGCAGCCTGTTCCAATGCCCCACAGCCCTTTGGGGAGAAATTGTTCCCACATCCAACCTCAGCCTCCCATGGGCAACTTGAGGCCGTTTCCTCTGCTCCTGGCGCTTGTTCCTGGGGAGCAGAGCCCGACCCCCCTGGCTCCAAGCTCCTTTCAGGCAGTTCAGAGATCAGAAGGTCTCCCCTCAGCTCCTGTTCTCCAGCTGAACCCCCAGGTCCCTCAGCCGCTCCATCACATTGTGCTCCAGCCCCTCACCAGCTCCGTTCCCTTCTCTCCACTCACTCCAGCACCTCAAGGCCTTTCTTGGCGTGAAGGGCCCAGAACTGCCCCAAGTGGCACAAGTCCCCAGCACTGTAACGTGGCACATGAGGTTCCCCAGGATCCCACAGCGGGGGGAGCTGCCCCTGTGCCGCTAAAGGAGCAGCCCCGGCGCTGCAGCAGCTCCCGTGGTCCAAGCACCGTGTGTGGGCCCTGACGGCTCCTGGGACAGACAGACCGGGCACAGTCTCATTGCTGCTTCTCCAATACAATACTTTCTCAGATCTAAGCTCATGCCCAGTGGCACAGGGAAGCCTGGATGTCCCCCGTGTCTCCAGGCTGCAGAGGCTGCAACGACCTGATCACTGCCCCTCTTCTCCTCTTCCTGCACCTCTCTAGGGAAAACCCTCCTGGCCCCCCAGCTGTTAGTGCTGCGGGAGCTCTGCGGGTCCCCAGCCCCACCTGCTCCCGCAGGGTCCCGGAGCAGATCACACAGGATCCCAGGGGCTGGAATGGCTCAGAGTAGGAGACTCCACACCCGCTCTGGGCAGCCTGGGCCAGGCTCTGGCACCTCCAGCAAACAAGTGGCTGCTCATGTTCACATGGAGCCTCCTGTGCTTCAGTCTGTGCCCGCTGCCCCTCACCCTGGCCTTGGGCACCATGAACAGAGTCTGCTCCATCCTGACACCACCCTGACATATTGATCACTGATCACACCCCTCTCAGCTTCTCTTCTCCACTCGGCAGCCCCAGCTCTCTCAGCCTTTCCTCGGCACAAAGATGCTCCAGATCCCTCAGCATCTCCGTGTCCCTCCCTGGACGACTCCTCTGCAATCGCAGGTTTCACCATAACCCCCTCGCCGCTCAGCCCCCGCAGCCGCAAGAGCCGAGGCCCCTGTAACCACCAGAAACCTGCTCCCCAATGCACCATCCTGCACAGCAGAACGGACACCCTGAGCAGCTGTCCCCGCAGGGGCCACCGTGCTGTCACAGCCCCGGGGCAGCGCTCATGGGGATGCAGAGCGCACAGCTGGGTGGCTGCGCTGCGGGATCCCACCCTGCCCAGGCCCGGGGACACGTCCCCACTGCCCCCTGTGCCACACGCAGACACACGGACACCCCGGGTGCCTCTGAGCAGCCGTGCCCGGGCCCCGCCGCCGCACCTCGTGCCACCTTTGGGGACAATAAAAGCACAGCGGCTAACGAGGAGACAGACCCAATGAAAGAAAAGGTGTGCGTACCGCTGCTTCGTCCTCCACGTCAGGCTGGGATAGAGACAGACAGAGATAGCACAGTCAGTTAGAGACACACAGGGACAGCAGGACAATGGGAGTGACAACACGGGCTGAGGCCAGCGACAAGCAGGGACCGGCACCGTGGGGAGGAGAAATGCACACACACACATACATGAGGCAGGAGCAAGAGCTACGACACTGGGAAAGAGCGATGGGACACAGCGGGAGAACAGGTAGAGCATGGGGCGGGAAGTGCCACCCAAGTGTCCTCCCTGGAGCACACTGCTTGTTCCCACAGCACAGAGCCACCCTGCCACAGCCGGGAGGTGACCAGCGACTGCGCCCCAAAGCGCTGTTGGTGAGGCACAGCGGCTCGAGGCCGCCCTGCGGCCAACAGCCTCTCCTGGCCCGCGCTGCCGCGAACGTGTGCCCCAGGGAGGGACCAGCTGCGGTGGGACAGGCCCGGGAGACCCGCAGGGACACTCGTGCGCTCGCCTGGGACAGAGCAACCTGGGACACCCGGCCCGGAGCCACAGCCCTGGGTGCGGGCAGCACCCGATCTCTGCTCCAGAGGACGGGACGTGATGGCACCGTCCTGCTCCTGCAAACACCGGGAGCGCTGCGGGTCGCTCTGGGTTATCAGGGGAAGCACCAAACCCTTCACAGAATCACAGGAGGGTTGGGTGGGAAGGAACCATTATGAGCAACGAGCAGAAACATCTTCAGCAGCTCAGGGTGCTCAGAGCCCGTCCAGCCTGGCCTGGGATGTCTCCAGGGATGGCTCATCCACCACCTCTCTGGGAACCTGGGCCAGGCTCTCACCACCCTCAGGACAAGTTCTTCTTTTCCCTCTGACGCCCGTGACGCAGCCCAAGGGGCAGAAAGAGCCCGCGAGCAGCCCGCGCAGAGACATGGGTTCAGGGTCATGGCTGCGGTGGGGGCAGAAACCTCTGTGTGCAGGGACCTGTGCTGCTGCCCAGCGCTGCAAAGGATCCTCCACTTGGCTGAGAGAAGGAGATGGTACGTTTTGGCGAGGGAAGCAGAGCTCAGCTGAAGGGGAAGCCACTGGAGGAGACAAGCGCCCATCCATGGCTGTGCTTCAGGCGTTAGTGCAGCAGAACAGCTCCAGGACGTTTTGCTGCCTCCTGCCCAGGATCCAGCTGGGCTCCCTCCGCTCCTGCCATGTCCCAGCCAGCTCCACCAGCCCGTCCTCACCCATCTGTGGCCACAGGAGGGGACGGGGCCCGGCTGGAGGCACCCACGGCTCCGCGGGACAACGGGAGGGCTCTCTGACAGACCCAGCCCTGCGCACACGCGAGGCTGCTCCTCAAGCCCCATCAATGGGAGACGGAGGCCACGCCAGGCACCGCGCAGGGCTGTGAGGACAGAGCTCCAGGCTGCTCAGCCAGCAAACACCGGCCTGGCCTGGCCCGTGTCCCCAGAGCTGACCCGTCCCCACTCTCACAAGTGGCCCGTGACCGCTCCTGAGCAGCTCCCCGGGCAATGGGACAGGCCTGAGCGGAGCAGCGGGACCTCCCCGGTGCAGGAGCGATCAGAGACCGTGGCGATTGTTTGCACAAACCCACCGGTGACTACGTAAAGCAGCTGCTGGTCAAATCAGCCCGCACTCCCTCCTGGAGGGATGAGGGCCCAGACCAAGCTGCCCGGTCACGGCAAGCCGCAGCCAAGCGAAGCAGCAAGATCTCAGCGGATCTGGAGCTGAGCGGCTCCAAAGCACAGAAGAGGTCTGTTGTTTCTACTCTGAAGCGCTTGGGAAGGCGCTGCCCGCGCAGCCACGCAGCCGTGCCCTGCGGCGGCTCCTCCGGCAGCGCCGCGGTGAGCCGGGCTCTGCCCACGGCCAAACCGCCCTGCCCAGCTCCCCCTGCGCAGCAGAACCAGACAGAGCCCAGCGAACACCCCGCTCGGGGGCAGCAGCAGCGGGGGGCGGGGAAGGGCCGGGCACCCACCTGCGCTCCCCCGGTGATGGGGATGGTGCACGTCAGCAGGTTCCCGATGACGTTCTCCAGGGACACGCTCAGGCCGTCCACATAGATGGTGTAGATCAAGCCCAGGCTGTTCTGGAGAGGGAAGCACAGCGCAGCTGAGCACCGGGGTGCAGCTGGGGAGCCCCACTGCACGAGTGGCTCCCAGGGCTTGTCACCAGGCTGTGACAGCCACCTCTGCACAGAAACACAATGTGAGGGGTTGAAGGGCCCTGGAAAGCTCATCCAGTGCAATCCCCCCATGGAGCAGGAACACCCAGATGAGGTTACACAGGAAGGTGTCCAGGCGGGTTGGAATGTCTGCACAGAAGGAGACTCCACAACCCCCTGGGCAGCCTGGGCCAGGCTCTGACACCCTCACCCCAACAAGTTGCTTCTCCTCTTTCAGTGGAACCTCCTGTGTTGCAGTTTGCACCCATTGCCCCTTGTCCTGTCCCTGGTTGTCACCAGCAGAGCCTGGCTCCATCCTCCTGACACTGCCCCTTTCCATATTGATCCCCAGCAATGAGTCCCCCCTCAGTGTCCTCTTGTCCAGCTCCAGAGCCCCAGCTCCCTCAGCCTTTCCTCACACGGGAGATGCTCCACTCCCTGCAGCATCTTGGTGGCTGCGCTGGACTCTCTGCAGCAGTTCCCTGTCCTGCTGGAACTGAGGGGCCACAGCTGGACACAAGATTCCAGGTGTGGTCTCCCCAGGGCAGAGCAGAGGGGCAGGAGAACCTCTCTGACCTACTGACCACCCCCTTCTAACCCACCCCAGGTACCATTGGCTTCCTGGCCACAAGGGCCCAGTGCTGGCTCATGGTCACCCTGCTGTCCCCAGGACCCCCAGGTCCCTTTCCCCTACGCTGCTCTCTAATAGGTCATTCCCCAACTTACACTGGAACCTGTGGCTGTTCCTGCCCAGGTGCAGGACTCTGCTCTTGCCCCCTCTTGGTTCCAGTGCTCAAGGTCTTCCCCCAGACCTGCCTCGGTGACTCCTCATCAGCAGGAGAGGATAATCAGCAAGTGCTCGGTTTGCCGCCAGCCAGCAGCACCGAGCCACCAGCGCCATTCCAAACGTGCCCCTGGGCCAGAGCTGAGCAGGAGCAGCAGGGGGTTCAAAACCTCCCGGGCAGAGGTGCCTGAGAGCAGCTGGGCTTCCCCGCACGCCCTGAGCACCGCGCGCCCTGCGTGTTCCCATCGAGTCTCACCAAAACCCCAGGCGAGGGACGGGAAGGAGCCCAGGGCTCCACCGAGGCCGGGCCCCGCTTGGCTCGGACAGTGCCCTTCGCAGCACCCTTAACTGCTGGTCAACGAGCTGGGCGGTCAGCGCAGGGCCCTTCCAACTGAAACAGCCCATTCTGCTCTGTTTGAGAAGCAAGACCAGCTCCACACAGAGGCTTTGGAGAGAACGGGCTGGGCAGCTCCTGCTCACTGGAGTAACGGAGTGAGGCAGAAGGTCATGAAAGAGAAGGAGAAGGAGAAGGAAAAGGGAGAAGGGAGAAGAGAGAAGGGAGAAGGGAGAAGGGAGAAGGAGAAGGGAGAAGGGAGAAGGGAGAAGGGAGAAGGAGAAGGGAGAAGGGAGAAGGAGAAGGGAGAAGGAGAAGGGAGAAGGAGAAAGGAGAAGGAGAAGGGAGAAGGGAAGAGAAGCTCCATCCTCAGAGACCTCCTGGGGATACCCAGTGACATTCTGGGGTTTGTGTCACAGCTAAGGGAGAAATGGCCCGGATCAACAGGCCTGTAGAGCTCTTGTCGCTCGTCTGTTCCTCAGAACTCACTGAGGTGAATCATTCAAGCAACCGAGTACTGAAATCAGGCAGCCAAATGCGCAATGCAACGTGACTGGGTGTCCTAACGAACCAGCCAGGGAGGATGAGCGGTCCCTCCATGGACTCTCTGCAGTGACTCCTCGTCCTTCTGGAACTGGGGAGCCCAGCACTGGGCCCAGTTCTGCAGATGGGGCCTCCCAGGGCAGAGCAGCGGGGGAGGAACAACCTCCCTGACCTGCTGCCCACACTCTTCCTCACCCCCCAGGTACCACTGGCCACCGGGCACAGCGCTGGCTCATGTCCCCCTGCTGTCCCCAGAGCCAGCAGCTGGACCCAGCAGGACAGCGGCAGCCGCTGCAGCCCGGCCGACCTCGCTCTGCGTGAGAGAACGAGCAGCTCCTGCGCTTCGGAGCATTCCAGCTCCACGATGGCCATCCCAGACGTGAGGACGACTACATGATCAACTGTTTGCAACGAGGGAAATGTGTTGGTGATCCAGGCTCATTTCTACTCACATGCACCTGTGCTGTTAAGCCACCTCTTTAACGCCACACACACAGCTTGACCCCATGTCAGGCAGCTTTTCCCACAGAACAGCCCAGCTTTCTTCCTGGGAGGGTGGTCGAACACTGGCACCGGTTCCCCACGAGCTGTGCAGCCGCCATCCTCGGAAATGACTCAAACCCCAAGTGGATGATCCCCTGGACACCCGGCTTGAGCAGGGCTGGACCAGGTACCTCCAGAGCCGCCTCCAGAGCCGCCTCCAGCCTCCGTGACCTGCTTTGGGGTGTGAGTCCACGAGGCCCCAAGTTTCTGCTGTCTGAAGCGGCTCCAGGACACAGAACAGAGTGATACAGTGATATTTCCACCCTGACAGTTACTAATGCCTGGAGCCCGCTGCGGCTGAACGCCCCCAGGGAACAACATGTGCTCCCATTCACGGAGCTGGCTGCGAACATGAGGTTCAGGAACAGAAGGGAGCCCAAAGGCGACGTCGTCGCCGTGGGAGGGGAAAAGGAAGGACACGGGCTGGCCCGCTGGAGAACGCTGCCTCCTGCGCGCCCAGCGCCCGGGCACGCTCAGGAGAGCCCCCGGCCCGCCTGGGACCAGGGGAGCAGCCGGGGGGGGCCCACGCGTCCCCCCGCAGAGCCGTGGACACAATGCACACCGAGGCCGTTTGTAAAGACGCCAGCTCGCAGCTCGCACCCTCACACACCTCCTGCAGCCACATAATGCAGCGCGTGGAAAGAAAACAGAGATGGCCAAGATAAACGCTGCGGCAGGAACGGGCTGTTCTCCACGGGTTTGCTGTGAACAAAACCGGGTCGAGGCCGCCAGCTGCCGCGGCCCCGTTTGCCACTCGGGTTCACCGCGCAGCCGCTGACCCGGCTCGGGGGGCCGGGTGGGGACGGGGCCGGGCGGCTCTCCCACGGGCGCTGTGCCAGGCGGCTCCTGCTCCTGGCAGCCACGACGCGGCTCCTGGTCGCTCCCAGAACCGCAAAATCTTCACTCGTGTTGCTCTCCCCGCTCCCCCAGCCCCAGCGTGTTCCACACTCACCCGGAACACCTCGGCGTGGTCCAGCCGCGACACCAGCACCAAGCTCTTGGGAGCAAAGAGCTGCGCGGGTTGAACGGGAGACGACGGCTCCTCTTCCTCCTCCTCGCCATTCCTGGGGTGGCTCTGAGGCTGGGGAGACACACGTCAGCCAGGTCCCGGGGTCACAAACAGGCTGATCCTCCCTCTCCCAAACCTCTGGCGTGGGGGCCGGGGTTCCCCCGACACGGGGAGAGCAGGAACCACCGGCCAACACCAAGGGCAGCCCAGCGCCGCCGCCCAGCCCGCCCGGCGCCTGTACCTGTGCGCTCTCCACGGCCTCCCAGAAGGTGAAGCAGGCGCAGTAATGCCGCTCCGAGTTGATGTCGGTCAGCACGGCCACGAAGAAGGTGGGGGGGTTCCTCTCGGTGAAGAGCTGCCAGCCGCTGGGCTGGCAGAACTGCAAGACACGGCAGGGATGGTGGTCAGGGGGCTGAGCCGCCCCTCAGCCCCCGGCATTGCCGTGGGGCCGCGGCTTCGGCGGCTGGACAGTGAGAACACAGATCAGCGGGTACCGACGGAGCCCGGTACCGGCCGCGGGGACGGAAGCTCGGGGTGGCAGCACTTCACCTCTGGAGGGCTGAGGAAAACGGCGCCGGGCACCCTCCCCGGCACCCGCGGCTCCCGGGGCGTGGGGGGAGCGCCGGCCAGGGGCTCTGCTCTGGTTTTGGCTGGGATAATGCTAATTTTCTTCTCAGTACAGTTAGTGCTGCGTCTGGATTTCTATTGAGAATGATGTTGATAACACGTTGATTTAGTTGTTGCTGAGCAGTCAAGGACTTTTGAGGTCCTCGCGTTGTGCCAGGGGCACAAGGAGCTGGGAGGGGACACCTGGGACACCCCACACCACTGACGCCACGCTCAGTGTGGATCTGGGGAGGAGCAGGAAGGGGACGCTCAGAGCGACGGTGTCTGTCTTCCCAAGTCACCGTCACCCGTCCCTGCTGCCCTGGGGACGGCTGAACCCCCGCCCGCCATGGGAGGCAGGGGATCAATTCCTCATTTGGCTTTGCTTGCGTGTGCAGCTTCTGCTTTACTTACTACGCTGTCTTCATCTCAACCCACGAGTTTCTCACTTTTCCCCTTGCAATCCCCCCCCATCCCACGGGCGGGCAGTGAGCGAGCGCCTGCGTGGGGCTCAGGTGGAGCTGCGGTCAAACCACCCCAGGCTCCGTCCCCTCTGCAGAGCGGGAACTGGGAAGGCCCTTCCCCTCCTCTGTGCAGGGACAGCAGGACAGGTGGCAGGTGACAGGGCATGGGCGCAGCCCCAGGAGGTGACACTGCGCCCTGGGGCCAGCCCCGCGAAACACCGGCCCTGGTTGCACCAACACGCGGTTCAGGCAGCTCCGAACGCGGTTGTATGGGTTTCTGGGGACTTTCCAAACGCCCTCCCCGGGCTGGTGGGTAATTCCAGCCAAGCGGCCCGAGGACTGTCCCTGCGTTTCGAAGCCTCAAGGGATTTTTCTCTATTTCCTCAGTGTCTGCATGTGGCTGGTAGAATCACAGAACCACAGGATGTCCTGGGCTGGAAGGACCCGCGGGGATCAGGGTCCAACTGCTGTCTCTGCACAGGACACCCCGCAGGTCACCCCGTGTGTCTGAGGACGGTGTCCAGTCTCTTGAACACTGTCAGGTTGGGCCGTGACCCCTCCCTGGGAGCCTGTTCAGTGTCCAGCACCTCTGGGGAAGAACCTTTTCCTCACGTCCCACTGACCCTCCCCAGCACATCTGCTGCCGCTCCCTGGGCTCTGTCCCTGTCCCAGAGCAGAGCTCACCCTGCCCCTCCTGCTCCTGCTGAGGAACCTGCAGCCCATGGGCTCTGCCCTGTCTGCTCTGCTCCAGCTGAGCAAACCCAGAGACTGCAGCCGCTGCTCACACGGCTTCCTCTCCAGACCTTCACTGACTTCGTGGCCTCCCTGGACACCCTCCAGCAGCTTTATCTCCTCTCTGTCCTGTGTCCCAGCCCTGCACACAGTGAATGCCCCAGGTGAGGCCGCAGCCAAGCGGAGCAGAGTGGGACAGTCACTGCCACATCTGTCCCCGCAAACCTGCGTCCCAGGGCCTCTCCCTCCTGCTGCCACTGTCCCACTGTCCCCCGCGCTGTCCCCGGCCCGGCTGCGCAGCTCCGCGGGTGAGTGCCCAGCTGCTCTGCCAACACCAGAGCTCCTCTCGCCCTGGGCTCCAGAGCCAGCCCACAGCTCTGTGCAAACACCCCCAGAGCCGGCAGCAACGAGGAGAGCACAGCACCCCAAGCGCTGCCTGCGGGACGGGGGGCCCAGCGCCTCCCGCTGCTGAGAGGGATGGACGGAGCGACCGCGGCTCCAAACCTTCCCCGCGGGGACTGGCACGTACAGGCTGGAGTCGGGACCAGGGTGCTCATCCGCAGGCCTGAGCCATGAAGTGCGGATCCCCGGGGCTGCTCCTGAGCAGAGAACCCCACGAGGACATCGATGGGCACTGGAACAGGCTGCCCAGGGCACTGTGGAGTCACCATCCCTGGAGGGGTTTAAAGGGCATGTAGACGAGTTTCTCAGGGACATGGGTTAGTGCTAGAGCAAGGTTATGGTTGGACTCGATGATCCTGAGGGTCTCTTCCCACCGAAATGATTCTATGATTCTCTAACACCATCACTCTCTGCTCCCCAGTCACAACAGGGAGCCGCAGCCCATTCCATGGGCAATTACACCAGCACTAAATGGGCGCAGGGAAACGACGGCACAGCACAAACACGGACACATCAGCACCTCTTCACTCGGGGTTACACCTGCCCAGGCCAAGGCACGGCTCTGTCACCCCCTGCCCTGGGCCCAGCGGGACCACCGCAGCCCTCGGTCCCCCACGGGACGGACAGGAGCTCCAAGCAGCCAGCACTGCCATGGACGCAGGGACATCCATCAGCTTCCTAAACGAGCGCTGCGGAGAGGACAGGTCACTGCGAACCACAGCAGGGGACACTGGGGATCGGGTCACGCCGCCGGGGTCGGCGGCTCTGCCCGTCTGTGCCCGGAGCCGCTTCCGATTGCACCCGCTGCTCCCTGAGCCATCTGTCCTGCAGCAGGTAACGCAAAGCAGCCACGTGTCCATACAGCAGGAGGCACTCGCATGTCCGACCGCCCCAGCCGCTGCCTCCACTCAAACCAGGTCCTCTAGAAAGGACAAACGCCCTCCGTGAAAGACGGGCACATGTTGGCTGGAACAACAGTCCTCCAGGAGCAGCCCGACCATGGCCGATGGTGGTACCGGGGCACCCTGCAACACTGCGGGTGACACAGGTAAAGCAGACTAAACTATGGACCCCACGCAGAGCTGAAGATCTGTGTGTGCAAGAGGGAGCTCGTCACCCACCCCTGCCCAAAATCAGCCCCGGGCTGGGAGGATGCTCACCCTGCACCCTTGGGGAGCGACTGTCCCCTGGGATGGGGACCTCGGATCCTGGGGCAGCTCTGGGCCCCTCACGCCAAGAAAGGCCTTGAGGTGCTGGAGCGAGTGGAGAGAAGGGAACGGAGCTGGTGAGGGGCTGGAGCACAATGTGATGGAGCGGCTGAGGGACCTGGGGGTTCAGCTGGAGAACAGGAGCTGAGGGGAGACCTTCTGATCTCTGAACTGCCTGAAAGGAGCTTGGAGCCAGGGGGGTCGGGCTCTGCTCCCCAGGAACAAGCGCCAGGAGCAGAGGAAACGGCCTCAAGTTGCGCCAGGGGAGGTTGAGGTTGGATGTGGGAACAATTTCTCCCCAAAGGGCTGTGGGGCATTGGAACAGGCTGCCCAGGGCAGTGCTGGAGTCACCAGCCCTGGAGGGCTGGACAGACGGACATGAGGTTCTCAGGACACGGGGCAGGGAGGGGGTGGGTTATGGTTGGACTCCATGATCTGGAGGGGCTTTCCCAACCAAAATGATTCTGTGGTTCTATGATTCTATCCTGTGACACAACCACCCACGAGCAGCCTGAAGACCTGGGCACCCCCGCGCTGTGTCACGCAGCCCGGTGGCACTGTGGCACAGGGGGACGTGGGGACCAACCCAAACGACGCTGTGACCAGTGCTGGGGTGGGATCCAGACAGGGAAGGGGAACCCACCAGCTCTCCCCGGAGCACAGAAACCAGCACAACCCACAGGCACCGGTTTGCGCTGGGATCTCTATCCCACCGCACAGCCCTCAGCCGCTGCCACCGCGGGCACTGCAACCAGCGACCCTGGGACGTGAGAGCCGCTGGCCACAGCCCAAAATGGGGTCCCTGCCTCAGTTTCCCTGCAGTAATATCCAGCTCTCCCAGTGCCCCAAGGCCTGGAGACGCTGCTCCCAGCGTGGGGGGCTCGGGGCATGCGCGGGGAGGACGCTGCAGCAGAGACACGTTCACACCCCACGTCTCTCTCTGGAGGAACTTCCACCCACTAAAATGGGATATGTTGTTTGGAAACGCTGCCAGACCGCGCGCAAGGGCAGAAGCTACACATTCCTGCTCCCTGCACACACCAGAGAGCCTTCTCCCCCAAGAAGCTGTTAAAAAGGAACCGAGCGGTGACCGCAGTATGATGTACAACCCAAACCCCCGGGGCGGGCTCTGCCTGATTTTCGGAAGCTGCTGTAGCCGGAGTGCAGCGGCGGCTCAGCCCGGACCCTGCGGACAGCCCCCGGCTCCCAGCGGGACAGCCTCCCATTGCTTGAATTCCAGGGATTTTTTGGCCGGACAGTTTGACCCCTGGGAAAAGCAGCAGCTTTCCTCTTTTCTTGGGACAGCTCCCAAGTCCCCTCAGACAAGCGGGAAACACTAACCAGACAAAGAGTACGTGCTTCTGCCTCAGACAAAACAGCACCGAGCAGTCCGGGATTGCGCCAGCGTCAGGGCGAGCATGCGATGGGAAGGTGAACCGGCCACGCTCACCAGCGGCACACGGCACGATTTGGTGGCCGTGGCGGTGACTGCCGAGGCCAAGGCCCTGGGACGGGGCAGAGGGACAAGACAGGGACCAGGGACGTGTCCAGCTCTGACACCCTCCGCTCCTGCCACCGTTTAAGGCAGGGTTTTGGTTAAGCCTGACGCGAGAGCTTTGGGTGGCACAGGGCACAGTGCTGCTCAGCCTCCAACAGCCATGGCTCGCGTGGGAGCTCCCCACACCAAAGGTGGGGTGACACCAGCTGGGGACAAGGCCACAGATCGTGGCAGGAGCTGAGAGTCCGGACGGGCGGTGGGGGTGGCCGCAGACCCACCATTCGGAAAACCAGCATTAAATCACTCAGGGAACTTGCCCAGGCCACAGAATGAGTGGCCACTGGGCCACCACCCCATGGCTACCCAGAGCCCGCCCAGGCCAGCGATCCCAGCACACGGTGACATGTTCTAGGAACACAAGCTCCCAAGGCCAAGGCCACTCTCCCAGTTGGACTCGACGACCCTCACAGGTCCCCTCCAACCTGAGTGACCTCGTGATCCTGCCCTGTGATCCACCAAGTCCCGGGGACGCGCAGGGACCTGGAACGCCCTTTGCTGCACCAGGCACCCCGGGCTCCCCCACCAAAACACCCCTGGCCAGGGCTGATGCTCGGACGCCCTTGGGCGAGTCCTGCTGGCCGGTGGCCCGGGCTGGCCCGTCCCAGCGGGAGGTGACAACTCCGGGGACACGGGGGCTCTCGGCTCTCACTGACTGCCACACTCCGGCCCCGCAGCACCGGTACCTCCCGCCACAGCAACGGCACCCACGAGGCCTTGGGGAGCAGCGTGGGGAGCGCCCCGGTGCGGCGCGGACGGGAGAACTGAAGCCTCGTCCCTCTCTGGTTTTGTCCTCTGCTGTACTTCAGCTGCACACAGGGGAGGAGGAGGAGGAGAGAAGCCTGAGGGGGGCTCAGTTTAGGGGTGCAAAGGGTCCGGAGAAGCTGCAGCCTGAGTCACTCGCCCTGGCCGCAGCAGAGCAGCAGCTCGTCTCCTTCAGAGCTCTCAGTGGCAGCACCACGGCTGGGACGGTCGAGAGGAACTTCTGCTCCAATTTAGCAACGAGAACAATCCCTTTATCCTTGATCAGTTAAAAGCTGGTTTGTGAAGAACCCACAGCATGACGAATTCCACTGGGTGTGTCGCTTTACGGGTATGACCCGGCGGCATCACAGCCTCCGAGGGCTCCTGGCAGCTGGAGAGCGTCTCCGGAGAGCCAGGGAAGGGACACGGCGCCGGGAACGGGACCCAGGGCCAGGAAAGGGACCCAGGGCTGACGGCTCCTCGTGGGTGGATGCAAACAGAGCACACCCAGCCCTGCGAGGGCGAGGAGGGTGGGGAGGGCAAGGAGGGCAAGGAGGGTGAGAAGGGCGAGGAGGGCAAACTGCTGCCGCCGGCCCGGGGAGCAAAGCGCTTTGCTGTGCGGAAAGGTCAGACAACGGCAGAGCCCTGCTTGTCGTGACGGGGACATTTACACCGATGCTCTCGAAGCGTTCCAGCTTTGGCCAATCCCCAAGGGGAGCACAGCGGGCAGGAGAGCACTGAGTGCCGGGCAGGGCGAGCGGCAGTGACTGTCTGGATCCAAACGTGTTGCAGAGCTGTGCTGGGGCAGGTGGGAACCCCTGTCTCCTGAGGGTCAGACCCGCGGTGCCCAGCAGGATGTGTGCACAGTGTCCCTGTTCCCGCGGTCCCGAGGGACAGCACACTCACCAGCTCGATGCCCTGGGGAAAGGGGTTGTCCTCCCAGTCCTTCTCCGGGAACCGCTGCAGGATCTGGCCCTGGCCATCCCCGCTCCCTGCGGAGACAAGAGCAGGTCAGCGGGAGCAGCACCGGCGGCACCACAGCCTCGACGCGCTGGCACCGCGGCACCTCCACGGACACGGCAGCGCAGTGACCCCGGCCCCTTCCGCAAACACGGCTGGACGGCAGCACTGCCCACGCCAGCGGGAAAAGCAGCGATTTCCATACAGTCATGAGCAAACAGCTCGCAAACCCCTTATCTCGAGGTGCGTCAGAGGCAAAGCAGAAGCGCAGCTGATCTCAGGTTGTAAGCTTCCTTCCTCGCATTGATAACACGCGATCACACACACAGATTTGGAACCACGTTCACTGCTCGTTATCTACAAGCTGGCACTTGACCTTTTCGCCAAACAATGGCATGGCGCTGCTCGGCGTTATTTTTGGGCTCCCCCGGAGCTGCCGTTTCCCTGCGGTTTCGCGGCGGCTGGAGCGGCGGCGCTGCTGGGGGCTCCCACCCGCTCCTGGCACCGCCCCAACACCAACCTGCTCCGCACCGCACCGGGCCTGATCCCGCCGGCTCTCCTGGAGCCGCCAGCGCTCGGGACAGCCCGAAGTGACGTCCAAACCACCCGTGGACCTCGGGTCGCTCTGGTTGTGCTCACAGAGCCTGCAAGGTGGATAAAGCTCCTACACCGGCCACGTCCCGTCAGCGACAAAGCTGCTCATGGTAAAACCTGCCCCGGTGCAGGAGGCTGCGAACTCCGAGTGCTGAGAAGGGTTGAGCCCGTAGCCAGGCTGGGCACAGCCGGGAAGGCAGCGGCACCGGGAAGCGGGACCTCAGTCCCCATAGAGCTGCCAAGGGATGGCTGCGACCACCCAGCATCCCGGGGGATGAGTGCCCCCGATCATCCAGCCACAGGATGGGCTGGAAGGGACCCTGAAGTTCCCCCAGTCCCCCTGCCATGGGCAGGGACATCTGCACCAGCTCAAGGTGCTCAGAGCCCGTCCAGCCTGGCCTGGGATGTCTCAGGGATGGTTCAGCCACCACCTCTCTGGGAACCTGGGCCAGGCTCTCACCACCCTCAGGGCAACAATTCCTCCTCATGTCCGGCCTGAATCTTCCTCCTTTAGTTTAAACCATCACCCCTTGTCCTGTCACAACAGGCCCTGCTCAAAAGTCTGTCCCCATCTTTCTCACAGGCCTCTTTTAAGCACTGAAAGGCCGCACTAAGGTCTCCTGGAGCTCCTGTTCCCCAGCTGAACAGCCCAGCTCTCTCACCTGTCCCAGCAGAGCTGTTCCAGCCTCGGGTCACTCCTGGGGCTGCTCTGGCCCCTCTCCAGCAGGTCCGTGTGTGTCCTGTGCTGAGGACCCAGAGCTGGACCAGCACTGCAGGGGGGTCTCAGCAGAGCGGGGCAGAGGGGCAGGATCCCCCAAACCTGCTGCCCATGGGACTGGTGACACAGCCAGGACACGTGTCCCTCCCAGCAACACCTGCTGCCATTGGGAGCACCAGGACTCCGCTCTCCCAGCGGCACAGCCGCATTTCGGCCCTGGGGGGCAGGAGGAGCCTCCCCAGAAGCGGCAGCACCACGGGGCTATTTTGGGCACCCAGCCTGTTTGCAGCGCTGCGCTCACCACCAGCCAGCCACAGCTGAATTTAGCAGAACAAGGCATCAGAAAAAACGCCAGTTATAGTCTGCAGCCCAAAATGGAAAGGTCAGTGCCAAGAAAACAGTGTCGGGTGCTGGGTTAACCAAACCCCCCCGGCTCAGACAGCTCCTCGCCCGGGCAGGTCCCACGTGCCGCTGACAGCGTCAGTCGCCGCAAGGCGCCCACAGCAAACCTGCCCCCTCCCAGCACCAACCGCCCGGCTCAAGTGTCACGGACAGGGAAATCCTTTTAGACACAGTCAGACCTGCACCGCTCTGGGCCCCCACGACACCCAGAGCCCTGTCCTGAGCACACGTCTGCACTCGCGCCCACCTGCTTGCAGGGGAAACAGATACAAGGGCATGTATTGTGATTATTTAACGGCTGGACTTGATGGTAAAGGTCCCAGAGCCCCGGCCCCCCAGCTGTTAGTGCTGCGGGAGCTCTGCGGGTCCCCAGCCCCACCTGCTCCCGCAGGGTCCCAGAGCAGATCACACAGGATCCCAGGGCTGGAATGGCTCACAGAAGGAGACTCCACACCCGCTCTGGGCAGCCTGGGCCAGGCTCTGGCACCTCCAGCAAACAAGTGGCTGCTCCTGTTCACATGGAGCCTCCTGTGCTTCAGTCTGTGCCCGCTGCCCCTCACCCTGGCCTTGGGCACCATGAACAGTCTGCTCCATCCTGACACCACCCTGACATATTGATCATTGATCACAGCCCTCTCAGCTTCTCTTCTCCACTCGGCAGCCCCAGCTCTCTCAGCCTTTCCTCGGCACAAAGATGCTCCAGACCCCTCAGCATCTCCGTGTCCCTCCCTGGACTCTCTGCAGTGACTGGGGAGCCCAGAACAGAGCTCTTCTCCAACCAAAGCGACTCTATAACTCTGAACAATTCTATCATCCTCAACACAAACGTACAAATGTCTCCAGGAGCTGTTCAGCACCAGGGGAAGCCTGACCCGCCACGTCCTCTGGGCGCCCAGCGCTGCAGCACTCCTCAGCTGTCCATGGGGGGGCACATCCTGATTCCTGTCACAAACCCTGGCCAGGCTGCCAGGCCTGTCCCAGCGGCTCCTCGGGCAGCCTGATCCTCGCCTGCCCATTTCTGGCCCGTATCAGCCCGTCCCAGGGACACGTCCCTTCCTGCGGGGGCAGCCGGACCAGCCCCAGCCCCGCCGACTCCTCGCCGTCCCAGCCTGGGAACACACGCGTCCCTGTCCCCAGCCTTCCTTCCTGCCCCTGCCCCACAGCGCACCGCCCCACGGCGACACCTGCTCACCGCCCTGGGGCAGCCGGTCACCGTCAGCATGAGCGCTCAGCTATATTTGGACGTTTATGAGATGTTATCATCATACAGGAAATTCTAAATAAGCAAAAAGTTAAACACTCAGCTGACACCAGCCAAGCAGGCGACCTCAACCTCGGGCCGGGCCAGCGGGGGAGCGCGGCCTCGCCGGGAACGGGCGCTGCCTGGGCTGGGGGGCACGGCCAAGAGAGAGACTCCCCATCGCCCCCCTCCTGGTGTCGCGGGCGATGCCGGGCTGTGCCGAACCACCCGGGACACCGCCGGGTCAGCCAGCGAGGAACCAACCGTGCAGCGCCTGGACCTGGGGGCTCAGCTGGAGAACAGGAGCTGAGGGGAGACCTTCTGATCTCTGACCTGCCTGAAAGGAGCTTGGAGCCAGGGGGGTCGGGCTCTGCTCCCCAGGAACAAGCGCCAGGAGCAGAGGAAACGGCCTCAAGTTGCGCCAGGGGAGGTTGAGGTTGGATGTGGGAACAATTTCTTCCCCAAAGGGCTGTGGGGCATTGGAACAGGCTGCCCAGGGCAGTGCTGGAGTCACCAGCCCTGGAGGGCTGGACAGACGGACATGAGGTTCTCAGGACATGGGGCAGGAACGGGGCTGGGGAACGGGTGGACTCCATGACCTTGAGGGGCTCTTCCAACCAACATGATTCTGTGACTCTCCAGCACCTGAGGAGCTGGATCATCTCCGTGGAGCTGCTGCGACGACGGAGTGAGGAGAGTATTTTAGGCAAAGCACCTTGTTCAGAACAAGCCCTTTCCCAGCCCTGCCAGCCAAACCCTCTGCTCTCTGCTTACCAGAACACGGGGCTGTTTCACCACCCCACACGGTACAACCTGTACTGTCAGTGTCAAGAAACAAGCGTTCCTGCGGGGTCTGACACAACCCCCCACCCCCAAACCTCGACCAGCCGCCATGACGAAGTGCGGGGGAACGCGAAGCTTGCGAGTCCTCAGCACCGGAGCATGAGGAGCTCCAGCACCGACAGATCACAGAATCACAGCATGGACTGGGTTGGAAAAGCCCTCAGAGATCATCCAGTCCAACCCTTGGTCCAACTCCAGCCCATTGACTAGATCATGGCACTAAGTGCCATGTCCAATCTCACTTAAAAAACCTCCATGGCCAGTGAGTCCAGCACCTCCCTGGGCAGCCATTCCAATGCCTGACCACTCTCTGCACAGAATTGCTTTCTCATCTCCAGCCTCAATTTCCCCTGGCAGAGTTGAAGCTCATGGCCCCTTGTCCTATTGCTGATGCCTGGAGAAGAGCCCAATCCCCACCTGGCTACAACTGCCCTTCAGGTAGTTCTAGAGAGTGCTGAGCTCAGCTCTGAGCCTCCTCTTCTCCAGACTAAACAAGCCCAGCTCCCTCAGCCTCTCCCCATAGGGCTTGTGTTCCAGTCCCTTCCCCAGTCTTGTTGCTCTTCTCTGGACCCGCTCCAGCACTTCAATCTCTTTCAGTCCTCAGCACCGGAGCACGAGGAGCTTCAGCACCGACAGATCATTCAGCCCTCAGCACCGGAGCACGAGCAGCTCCAGCACCGACAGATCGTTCAGCCCTCAGCACCGGAGCACGAGCAGCTCCAGCACCGACAGATCGTTCAGCCCTCAGCACCGGAGCACGAGCAGCTCCAGCACCGACAGATCGTTCAGCCCTCAGCACCGGAGCACGAGCAGCTCCAGCACCGACAGATCGTTCAGTCCTCAGCACCGGAGCACGAGCAGCTCCAGCACCGACAGATCGTTTCCAACACAAGTGTCCTGCCAGCTCAGCCCAGGCCCACGGCCACGGGCCTCAGCTTCACGGCTGCTTCCAGTGTTGTTGGCAGAGGCTTCCACCAGCTGCTTGGCATCTCAAAGCACAAATTATTTAACAAGTTTAGCTGCTTTAAAGCATCATAAAATACTTTACGATGCAAAGCAAAACAGTATTAACCCACAAAGCACCAAGCCATGAAACGCAACCTTTATGGGGACCTGAAGCTCCTGCCGAGAGTGCTGCGGTGAGCGATGGGCACACCAAAGCACACCAAAGCCTGTGCCATGGGCTGGGAGCGCCCCCGGCCCTGCAGCGGGTCACTGAGGGTGGTCATGGAACGACCCGCGTCGCCCCGGCAGGATGGCAGGGGCTGAGCACCCGCCCCAGAGCCGCGGCAGTGCCGCATGGAGCACGGCCCGACCGCGGCCTGACCGCCCGCTGGCACCGCGGGGCACGGGAAACGGCCGGCAGCAAGGACGGCACTGCGGAGCCCGCGGGAAACAAGCCATCCGACCAGACACCGTGAGAGATCCTCGTGTCTATGACAAAGCAGCAGCTGACTACCCGGGATGGCTGGAACTCAAATCCAATGAAATACATAAAATAAAATGCCACAAACAACAACCCACCACCACTACATGCAGCTGCTGTGACCAACTGAGGAATCACAGAACCACAGATGGTTTGTGTTGGAGGGACCTTCCCAGCCCCCAGTCCCCCTGCCATGGGCAGGGACATCTGCACAGCTCAGGGTGCTCAGAGCCCGTCCAGCCTGGCCTGGGATGTCTCAGGGATGGTTCAGCCACCACCTCTCTGGGAACCTGGGCCAGGCTCTCACCACCCTCAGGGCAACAATTCCTCCTCATGTCCGGCCCTCCCTCCTGTAGTTTAAACCATCACCCCGTGTCCTGTCACAACAGGCCCTGCTCAAAAGTCTGTCCCCATCTTTCTCATGGGCCCCTTGTCAGTCCAGAAAGGCCGCACTAAGGTCTCCCGGAGCTCCTGTTCTCCAGCTGAACAGCCCAGCTCTCTCACCTGTCCCAGCAGAGCTGTTCCAGCCTCGGGTCACTCCTGGGGCTGCTCTGGCCCCTCTCCAGCAGGTCCAGGAGATGCTGTTGGGACCACGTTGATGTGCAGGGTGAGGCGGGGGGTCAGTGCCCATGCTGTCCCCATTGCTGCAGTGCAGCACAACCCGCACCCGCCGCGGCTGAACCGCAGCCAGATCCCGCTGCAGCACCGGTGTGCGGCACCCGCGACCGAGGCCACGGCAGGAACAGCCCCGGTGCCGCTGCGCAGCGGCAGGACAGCGCTGCCCGGGCCCGCGGTACAGGCTGCAGCCCCTGCAAGGCTCCAGCGGGCATTGCCGCTCACCAGGACACACCTGTCACAGGACAGAGCTGCCAACACCACGATCTGACCTGCACCGCTCGCACCGGAGCCGCAGGCAGTCCCCGTATCCCACACCCCGACCCCAACACCACCAAAGCGCGGCAAAGAGCTCCATCTGCTCCCCAGCGCTCCGACCCTCTGCCCCGTCTGACAGAATTCGCTTTTCACGGACAGATAACTGAACAGTTTAAAAGGAAAAGGGGAAAGAGCCCACGCAACTGTGGACAATAACGTGCACCTCTCCCGAGTCGAGATGAAGAAGAGACCAACTGTGACACAACAAGGGGTGATGGTTTAAACTAAAGGAGGGAGATCCAGGCTGGACATGAGGAGGAATTGTTGCCCTGAGGGTGGTGAGAGCCTGGCCCAGGTTCCCAGAGAGGTGGTGGCTGAACCATCCCTGAGACATCCCAGGCCAGGCTGGACGGGCTCTGAGCACCCTGAGCTGGCGCAGATGTCCCTGCTCATGGCAGGGGGATGGGGGGCTGGGACGGTCCCCCCAACACAAACCCTCAGTGGTTCAAGACCCGGCGTGGCCGGAGCAGCCCCTCTCACGGGACGGGCGCTGCCCGGGGTCCAGCCGGACTCTCCCCTCCACATGCCAACCAGGAAACACAATTTTATTGTCCACTCTAAATCCACAGCTGCTGTTTCGCTTTCAGATCTCATCGCTGCAGCCAAGTCCGTCTGTCTGTCCCCTCCCTTCCCGTCACGCCTCTGCCCAGGAGCGCCTTCCCAGCAAACCCCCTTGTCCTGCTCGTTTCTCCCATTCTCAGTACGAGGGAAGCACCTTTGGGACCTTCCCCGGTTGTGTGATCTTTTGTGTTCATCCCACTGGCCTCCAAGTTTCCTCCGGGAAGCCTGATGATGAGAAGGGCAAGAGCACCACTGAGCACCCGTTAACCGGGGTCAGCACCGGCAGGACGGGGAGGCCGGGATACTGGGATATTCCAGCTCCTCCTGCCCGGCGAGCAGCGTGAAGCAATGCGGGTTTATAGAACAAGAGAGAGAATAAGGCAGAAAGAGGGATTCAGAACCGCGGCAGCGAGGCAGCCCCATCCCCAGCCTGCCGTCCTCCCCCACAAACCCGCCGCACCGGGGGGCACGGCCGCCCCAGAACAACAGCCGAGTGTCTGCCGGGGGACAATGGCCGCACTGTTCCCTCATGACATATTTATGAACGGAGCACCAAGAATGGCTTTTCTATGGGGAAAACAAAAGGGCTGTGTGTGGGGCTGGCCCGCTGCTCCCGGCCAGCGCCGCAGCCCCACGGCTGCCACCGGCCCCAGCCCTCCCTGGGGACCCCCGGCTCCAAACCCCCGCGGGGGGCACGGCACCCGCCCGTGCGACACCAGGGGACACGAGCAGGAGGCTCTGCGCTGCCACGGGGATGTGGGACGGCACTGACCGGCCTGCCACAGTCCCCTGGGAGACCAAGTCCCTGCTGCGGGCACAGGGGCCAGCGAGCCGGGGGACTAAATAACCCAGACACACAAATAACCCAGACAAACACAGAATCCAGACAAACACAGAATCCACACCTTCTCCTCCACTTCATGTTCTAGAGCAACTTCACACAAGCTGGGGAAGAGCCGGAGCTCGACCATCTGGGGACACGGGCCCAGCAGCCAAACCAGCGGCACTGAGGACTGAACCGGACACAGAACCTGCACCTGCAGCACGTCTGCAGCACATCTGTGGGACGGGAGCGGGACAGCACGGACACTTTCGGCTCCTAAAAACATCCCTTTGAGGCAAAAATCCCTACAAAGAGTCAAAGTTGCACTCAACGCCAATTCCTGTCCTGAGCACATTGAAAAAAGAAAGGGGAAAAAATGAACTCATTCTGTGTTTAACGATCGCCTTGGTGATGTTTTGAGGACGTGTTTGGCTTTCTGTAAACATGAGATGATAACGATCAGAAGGACAAACAGTTTGGGATGGGAGTGAATGCAGAACTGGGAGGCAAAGTAAACTGTCTGCATGCAACTTCTGTCAGGATGGGACCAACGGCGTCCCCATCGAAACGCAACCAACGGCGTCCCCATCGAAACGCGACCAACGGCGTCCCCATCGAAACACAACCAACGGCGTCCCCGTGGAAACACGACCAACGGCGTCCTCATGGAAACGCAACCAACGGTGTCCCCATAGAAACACGACCAACGGCGTCCCCATGGAAATGCAACCAATAGCGTCCCCATGGAAATGCAACCAACAGCGTCGACATCGAAACATGACCAAGGGTGTCCCCATAGAAACGCGACCAATGGCGTCCCCATGGAAATGCAACCAACAGCGTCTCCATCGAAACATGACCAAGGGTGTCCCCATAGAAACGCGACCAACGGCGTCCCCATGGAAATGCAACCAACGGCATCCCCATCGAAACACAACCAACGGCGTCCCCATCGAAACACGACCAAGGGTGTCCCCATTGAAACACAACCAACGGCGTCCACATCAAAACACGACCAGCTCTTGTTGGGAAATTCCTTCCAACGGCCGAGGCAGGCAAACCCTGCACTTCGGGTCACCCATCCTGCAGCTGGGGGCCGGTGCCCGGCTGGCGCGGGGTGACAAGGACCTGCTCATGTGTCCCCAGTACTGTGATTCCACGCAGCGTCCCAAGCGGAGCTCGCTCTGGATGGGCCGCTCAGCAGTGACATGTTTACAGAAGAGCTAAAATTAAAGCCCAAAGAACAGCCGGCGCTGCTCTCGCAGAGCTCGCCACCGTTCTATTTTCACCCCGCTCATCCCCAGGCCTGGCGCCCACACCGAGCTGTCATTACCTGCCTAAACCTGCTCTTACTCTCAAATTAAGTGTCTCAACACCCACCCCGGAGCAAACAGCTCAATGGGGAAGGAAAGACCCAGGGACCGGGTGGCGAAGGAGGGAGCAGCCAGCAGGACCCCCGTTCAGTACCCGCCCCGGGCACGGAGCTGGAGAGGAGGATTCACCACTGTCTGCCCAACAACCGCAGACTGGGAGCCCAGGCACGGGACATGCCGATGCGGAGCATCGCTGCCTTGTAAAGCTCTGCTGTTTCTTGAGCGGATGCCAAGGGGCGAGCTGTATTTATCTTTAGAAACATTAAGGCATAAGAGGAAGTAATTAAACAAAAAAAAACCCCGTCTGTTTCCGAGAGCCCGTCCCAGGAAAGCGCTGCTGGGGCCCGGGGGTTCCTGGCAGGGGACAGAGATAAGGGTTTACAGCCCCTTGTGCACCCGCGGCCTTTGCTGGAAACGCTGCCGCTGTGTCACGGGAGGCTTTGCAGCAATACCCCGGGCTTGGCGTGACCGGCAAACACGGGCCCACCGCACACACCGCCCTCGGCCACCGGCGGCTGCCGGGAGAGCAGCCGAGCCCAGCACCGCCCCAGAGCAGTGCCGAACACAGCCCAGCGCCGCCGCGGGGCACGGACACGGCAAAACCAGCCGGCCGCACGAGGGCTGGGGCGAAGGGACCGTCCCAGCCCCCCAGTCCCCCTGCCATGGGCAGGGACATCTGCACCAGCTCAGGGTGCTCAGACCCCGTCCAGCCTGGCCTGGGATGTCTCAGGGATGGTTCAGCCACCACCTCTCTGGGAACCTGGGCCAGGCTCTCACCACCCTCAGGGCAACAATTCCTCCTCATGTCCGGCCTGAATCTCCCTCCTTTAGTTTAAACCATCACCCCTTGTCCTGTCACAACAGTGCCGGGTGCTTAGAGGGGGAGGACGAGATGGTGTCGGGGGTTCCTCCACAGGCAGAGCCCCAGCAGCAGCACTGGGAGTGGTGTCCTGTGCGCGGCACCACCGGCTGAAATCGCTCATGTCAACCGTGGCTCTTCTCCCGTCCCGAGGGAGGAGCCGGCTGCCACGGGCTGCTCGGCTGGGCGCTCCACCTGCGCAGGTGACGGCCACACACCCCCAGGGACGGGTGATGGGACACAGACCCCACAGAATCACAGAATCACCTTGGCTGGAAAAGCCCCACAAGCTCATGGAGTCCAACCATAACCCAGCCTGTCCCTGCTCCATGTCCTGAGAACCTCCTGTCCGTCTGTCCAGCCCTCCAGGGCTGGTGACTCCAGCACTGCCCTGGGCAGCCTGTTCCAATGCCCCACAGCCCTTTGGGGAAGAAATTGTTCCTAGATCCAACCTCAACCTCCCCTGGCGCAACCTGAGCCTGTTTCCTCTGCTCCTGGAACACGGTGCGACTCCTCCAGCCCCCCCTGCAAACAGCCCTGCCCGGCTGTTCCCTTGCAGGCTGGTCAGATCTGCTCCCGAGCTCCCAAATCTCCACCATCCACAACCCAAACCCACTGTTCTAGTGAAAGGACAGCGAGACACGGCTGCAGCGGGGCACAGGGACGCGGAGGCTGGAGCGCAGGCACCTTCTCCAACTCTTTACCATAACAGGTATTTTTGGTGAACTGCTGGTGTTTGCAGCAGATGAATGCCATGCTTTCCCCATGTTCCTCATCCAACACTCCAGGATCCTCCTCAAGCAGAGCTGCCCCGCTGTTGCCCCTCAGGGACACCGGTGCCTGGACCCGTCTGCCCAAAGCCTACACCCGCTTTCAGTGGGAATTGTTCCGAAATCCACTAACGAGCCTCATTAGCACAGCACTCAGTCTGCCCCCCACCCCTCCCGGCGCAGAGCAGCGCCCGCTCAGACAGAGGAGCGACGGGACGTGCCAGCGGCACCTGAACTCTGTTTGTCCCACTTCCTCCTCGGCCCAGAGACGCTGCAGAGTGATGCTCGGTGATGCTCAGCCATGTCTGGTGATCCTCAGTGATGCTCAGCCACGTTTGGTGATCCTCAGTGATGCTCGGTGATGCTCAGCCATGTTTGGTGATCCTCAGTGATGCTCAGCCATGTTTGGTGATCCTCAGTGATGCCCGGCGATGTTCAGCCATGTCTGGTGATCCTCAGTGATGCCCGGTGATGCTCAGCCATGTTTGGTGATCCTCAGTGATGCTCAGTGATACTCAGCCATGTTTGTTGATGCTCAGCCATGTTTGGTGATGCTCAGCCATGTTTGGTGATCCTCAGTGATGCTCAGCCATGTTTGGTGATGCTCAGCCATGTTTGGTGATCCTCAGTGATGCTCAGCCATGTTTGGTGATGCTCAGCCATGTTTGGTGATCCTCAGTGATGCTCAGCCATGTTTGGTGATGCTCAGCCATGTTTGGTGATCCTCAGTGATGCTCAGCCATGTTTGGTGATGCTCAGCCATGTTTGGTGATCCTCAGTGATGCTCAACGATACTCAGCCATGTCTGGTGATGCTCAGTGATGCTCGGCGATACTCAGCCATGTTCGGTGATACTCAGTGGTGCTTGGTGATACTCAGCCACGTTTGGTGATACTCGACAATGCCCAGTGATTCTCAGTGATGCTCAGCAATTCTCCACAATGCTCAGCAATGCTCGGTGATACTCAGCCATGTTTGGTGATACTCCGTGATGCTTGGTGATGCTCAGCAATGTTTGGTGATGCTCAGCAATGCTTGGTGATGCTCAGTGATGCTTGGTGATGCTCAGTGATGCTCAGCAATCCTCCACAATGCTCAGCAATGCCTGGTGATACTCAGCCATGTTTGGTGATACTCAGCAATAATCCTTGGTGATGCTCAGCGCTACTCAGCCATGTTTGGTGATCCTCAGTGATGCTCGGCGATACTCAGCAATGCTCAGTGATCTTCAGTGATGCTTCACGATGCCCAGCGATTCTCAGTGATACTCAGCCATGTTTGGTGATACTCAGCAATCCTTGGCAATTCTCAGTGATGCTCGGTGATCCCTGGAGATGCTCAGTGATCCCTGCCGATGCTCAGCGACGCTCAGCGATCCCTGGCGATGCTCGGCGACGCTCAGCGATCTCTGGCGAAGCTCAGCAATGCTCAGCGATCCCTGGCGATGCTCGGCGACACTCAGCGATCCCTGGTGATGCTCGGCGATGCTCGCAGCAGCCAGACGAGCTCAGCAGAGCTGCGGGGCTGCTGCGCGGTGCAGGACGCTCCGTCCATCCCCCTCCCTGCCCCGCGGTGCCTGCAGTGATGGATCGGTGCTCGGAGCTGGGGCTGCGCGTCCGCACTCCTGCCCACGCCCTCGCCATGGAAGATGCAGCTTAAATTGCAATATGGGAGCAGCATGAGAGTCAAAATGGGTCACAAAGGCTGCATTAGACAGATTGCTCTGTCTGGAGGTCACGGGCCTGTGCAGCGCAGTAGATGCAGGGTTACCTACATGAAACGGGTCCGAAACACGATTCTCCTTTGCAATACAGGAATCCAAGGAGATTTTTGGGCGGACGCACCAGCACACACGGCTCCCGAGCCCACCAGCGTCTAATTACACTGGGTCACAAGCACGAGAAGACCTCGCTGTGTATAACCCAGGTCAGTCCTTCCATGCTCACAGCAGCACACGGTTTGCAAAGCGCCGTGTCTGAACGGGCACCGGATCCCACAACAACCCAAAGGTTTTTCTGCGGAACCGAGGTGCTGGTTGGATTTACCGCAGGGCTCGGCTGAGCCGGGCGGCACCGCGGCTGCACCCATAGGGGCCCATGGCACAGGACCTGCTCGTCGACAACCCGCAGCCCGGACTGCCCTCCCGCAACAAACACAGCGCCTTGCCGAGGGAGACGTGACGGTGCCGGGGCAGCGCCCGCGGCCGCCGCTGCTCAGCCCCCCGAGCAGGGACCCAGTGCCCGCCGGGATCTCCGTCCCGGAACGCGGCTGCGTCTGGACACAGGACAGAGCTGGTTTGCCCTGCCCCAATTTTAGCAATCCCTCCTCCCGACCGCGGCCGGCGGAGCCGCGGCAATCCCCGGCCATCGCGCGGGGCACACGGCAAACAGCGCGGCCCACGCGCGGCTCGGCGGGCACAGAGAGCTGCTAAAAGCGTCCTGGGGAGGAACCTCTTCTATTTTTACCCTGTCCCGATAATTACAGGGCCACGCCACCAACATTTACCCAAGGCCTAAAAACAGCAGGCGCTGCGCCGATGGCTCCTGCTGCCCCGCCACAGACCGGCAGTGCCGGTGACCCGCCGGGCCCTCCGCAGAGCCGCGCCAGCGGGACACGGCCGCTGGGCATCCCAGCTCATGGGGCAGTTGTGGGGACGCGCAGCACCTCTGTCACCCACCGTTATGTGCAGCGTGAGGCTTTGGGACACCACAGCCCCGCTGGCAGCGCGGGACGTCCCAGCACTCCCTGCACAGGGACCTCGGGAAGAGTCACAGAAAACAGTGTGTTCGCCTCAAAAACTGCACCGGAGCTGGTTCTGCTCCCCAGGAACAAGCGCCAGGAGCAGAGGAAACGGCCTCAAGTTGCGCCAGGGGAGGTTGAGGTTGGATGTGGGAACAATTTCTTCCCCAAAGGGCTGTGGGGCATTGGAACAGGCTGCCCAGGGCAGTGCTGGAGTCACCAGCCCTGGAGGGCTGGACAGACGGACATGAGGTTCTCAGGACATGGGGCAGGGACAGGCTGGGTTATGGTTGGACTCCATCAGTTTGAGGGGCTTTTCCAGTCAAAATGATTCTGTGATTCTATGACTTACAAGCAGCAAATCCAGAGACTCTGCAGAGTCCCGGACAGCAATTGGGAGCGCAGGACGGGGCAGACACTGCCTGCCATGCTGGGCCGGGACAGAACCACTGTCCTGCGGCAGCTCCTGCAGGGGCCGCGGGACCGAGCTCACCTGCGCCAGCCCCACCGACAGCGACCCAGGATCGCGCTCCTCCCTAAGCTCGAATTCGTTTGACTGATCCAGTCAGGGTTCAGGAGCAAAGCCGGGGCACGGCGCAGGGTTCAGGAGGAGCGAAGCCGGGGCACAGCGCAGGGTTCAGGAGGAGCGAAGCCGGGGCACGGCACAGGGTTCAGGAGGAGCGAAGCCGGGGCACGGCACAGGGTTCAGGAGGAGCGAAGCCGGGGCACGGCGCAGGGGTCAGGAGGAGCGAAGCCGGGGCACGGCGCAGGGGTCAGGAGCGAAGCTGGGGCACGGCGCAGGGGTCAGGAGGAGCGAAGCCGGGGCACGGCGCAGGGGTCAGGAGCGAAGCTGGGGCACGGCGCAGGGGTCAGGAGGAGCGAAGCTGGGGCACGGCGCAGGGGTCAGGAGCAAAGCCGGGGCACGGCGCAGAGGTCAGGAGGAGCGAAGCCGGGGCACGGCGCAGGGGTCAGGAGGAGCGAAGCCGGGGCACGGCGCAGGGGTCAGGAGCGAAGCCGGGGCACGGCGCAGGGGTCAGGAGGAGCGAAGCCGGGGCACGGCGCAGGGGTCAGGAGCGAAGCCGGGGCACGGCGCAGGGGTCAGGAGGAGCGAAGCCGGGGCACGGCGCAGGGGTCAGGAGCGAAGCTGGGGCACGGCGCAGGGGTCAGGAGGAGCGAAGCCGGGGCACGGCGCAGGGGTCAGGAGCGAAGCTGGGGCACGGCGCAGGGGTCAGGAGGAGCGAAGCCGGGGCACGGCGCAGGGGTCAGGAGCGAAGCTAGGGCATGGCGTAGGGTTCAGGAGGAGCGAAGCCGGGGCACGGCGCAGGGGTCAGAAGGAGCGAAGCTGTGCGGTTCTGCAGGAACGTCTTGGTATGAGCCCCGAGGGGGAAGGGGCTGATGCTAAAGAGAACTGAAAACACCACCAATTCCAGGCTGCTCTAGGATGGAGAACTAACACTCCCCTCCAGCCTTCGGCTTCCTCACCAACAGTTCCGCAGCAAGGCAGGAACGATGAGCGCGCAGAGCTCTCCTGGAGCAGCCCCTGCCCACGGACTTTGCAGCCTCACGGAGCGAGAACGGCCTGAACAGGGGAGAAGGGCCCGCGGAGGGGCTGGAACCACAGCGGGAAGCCTGGAGGGACGGCCACAGAGCCACCACAGCTCCCCGGGACCCAGGCCCCGGATCCCCTGCCCTCTGTCCCACACTGTCCCACCAAGGCCACCCGCCTCCCCACACCACTTGCCCACCCATTTCTCACTAAGCCCATCCCACTGCTCAAGACAAAGATTGCCATGAGGGTCACGAAATGCAAACCACAAGTGATCTCCTCTGAAGCCCTTTCACCAATGCTCCATAAAGCACCGAACACCTGGGGACACGCAGTTACCTTCTCCAACAGCATCAGGTTCATTACCAGCTGTTAGTTAAGAGGTTTTCATCCTGCTTGTAAAGAACTATCTAAGTTCTATTCTGTCCAAATTGAAGTTATTTTTTAAAAGGAAAAAAGCGATCCCAGCCTCTTAACAATACAATGGCTAAATGCACATAAACTGTTCATGTTAAACGTTAAAGTTACAGCAGTTCTGCCATTGCTCTAGAGGCAAGGCTGCGCTCTTGGCAGCGTCCCTCCTGCACCCACTCTAACGCCCATTTTCTGAGCCATCGGGGCCTTTGGGTCACTGGGACAAACTCCCAGAGCTGAGACGGGTGAGGGGAGCTGGAGGCACCGAGCACCGGACCCTTCCTCCCCGTTCTTAGCAATGTCAATGAAAAATGACGGTGCTGAGTCCCCAGTCCAGACTGCCCAACCGTGCCCGGGCTCTAACGATGCCACCCACCCCCCGGCACCCGCACTTCCTTTAGAGCCTCTGGGTGGCAGGAACAACCCCAGGTTCCAGTGTAAGCTGGGGAATGACCTATTAGAGAGCAGCGTAGGGGAAAGGGACCTGGGGGTCCTGGGGACAGCAGGGTGACCATGAGCCAGCACTGGCCCTTGTGGCCAGGAAGCCAATGGGACCTGGGGTGGGTTAGAAGGGGGTGGTCAGTAGGTCAGAGAGGTTCTCCTGCCCCTCTGCTCTGCCCTGGGGAGACCACACCTGGAATCTTGTGTCCAGCTGTGGCCCCTCAGTTCCAGCAGGACAGGGAACTGCTGCAGAGAGTCCAGCGCAGCCACCAAGATGCTGCAGGGAGTGGAGCATCTCCCGTGTGAGGAAAGGCTGAGGGAGCTGGGGCTCTGGAGCTGGACAAGAGGACACTGAGGGGGGACTCATTAATGTTTATAAATATATAAAGGGTGAGTGCCATGAGGACGGAGCCAGGCTCTTCTCGGTGGCAAACAATGATAGGACAAGGGGTAATGGGATCAAGCTGGAACACAAGAGGTTCCACTTAAATTTGAGAAGAAACTTGTTCCCGGTGAGGGTGGCAGAGCCTGGCCCAGGCTGCCCAGGGGGTTGTGGAGTCTCCTTCTGTGCAGACATTCCAACCCACCTGGACACCTTCCTGTGTAACCTCATCTGGGTGTTCCTGCTCCATGGGGGGACTGCACTGGATGAGCTTTCCAGGGCCCTTCAACCCCTGACGTTCTGGGGTTCTGTGACAGCGAGTGAACGGAGACAATGCAATGGCACAGAGCGAGACCTGTGCGGCTGTGCTGATTTACGGTCCCTCTCTCTCAGCTGAGAGCCCGAGCGGGGCTGCACATGTGCCACCAACAGTGTATGAAATGCAGAGGGGCCAAGGCTCTTCCACCGCCCCGGACCTCCCGCGCTCAGCACCGCGCAGAAAAGAGACTTTGCAGCTACCAGATAAGCCTAAGGTGACAGACTGAGCTTGGTTTAATCCAGCCCATACAGCCACGACGTGCGTGGGCCCGGAGACAAATCCTGCAGGCAGCCCGCTGTGCCGGTAACCTGTTCAGTGTGCTGGTAACCTGCCGATGTGCCGGTAACCTGCTCAGTGCGCTGGTAACCTGCCCGCTGTGCCGGTAACCTGCCTGCTGTGCCGAGCTCACTGTGCCGGTAAGCTGCCCGCTGTGCTGGTAAGCTGCCAGTGTGCCTAGCAAAGCCAGAGCAGGGAGCCCCCCCACCTTGCAGGGCCGGCAACAACACCCAGCGGTGCTCAAAACAAGGAGGAGAGTTGGTGCGAAAAGCCTAGGGAACGGGCAACGCGCTCGGCTGACTCGGCGTCGGCTGCAACCGCACCCAGCGGCACCGCTGACGCTCCCACCACGTCTGCTCCCTAACACAGGGTTCACAGCTCACCCCGAGAGACCCAAGGACATAAACTGTCCCCAGGAGGACTCCGGTGAGGACGGGCCATGGAGGGCCCAGCTCCCTACAGAACCAGCATCCCCGCGTTCACGTATTTTCTGGCTGTTCACAGAGACTCTCACCCCGACGGGGCCCAGAGTCCCACGACAGAGAACATCCTCACCAACTGGAAACTCACCAGTGGGGAAAATGCCCAAAAATCAAAACCGAATCTGTCTAAAAGAAGAGATGAAGTGGAGGAACCTCCCAGGGAAGAAAAGCTCCTGCAGCAGCCCCTCGAGACAGACGCCCTGCCCGCGCCCCGTCCCGCACCGCGTCCCGCACACAGCCGCGCTCCGGGCTGTCACCATCAGCACAGAAACACCCCCCAGCACACAGGGACAGCCCGGCGGGTCTCAGCCCTTTCCTCTGGCACATCTCAAGGGCTCCGTGCACAGAGGAGTTTCCCGGGAGCTAGTTGCAGCAGAACTGCCTGTGCAGGATCTCCGTGTCCAGCCCCGGTCACTGCTTGTCCAGAACCTCAATGCGCCTCCTCCTGCTCCTTGTGCCCCCGTCCTCACCCAGCGCAGCGCAGGAGCTGGGACCAGCCCCAGCCCCCTGTCCCTCCCCACGGACACAGATTATCTGGGAAGCAGCCCAAGGGCAGTGCCCAACAGCCCTGCTTCCCTCCCTCACCCCCTGCTGCCCCATGCCAGCACAAGGGACGGGTTTCACGTTGGAGGCGCTGCAATGTGAGATCCACGAGGGTCTGTCCCCCGCCTGCAGACACCGCGGGGCCGGGAGCTGCTTTCTGGCCACCCCAGCCCTTGGAAAATCCCGTGAACCCCAAAGCAGCGGAGCTGAGCAAAATAATCACATTGCGCATGATTTCAGTGGCAGGGGAACGGAAGGGGAACGGAGGGGGAACGGAGGGGGAACGGAGGGGGAACGGAGGGGGAACGGAGGGGGAACGGCTCCAGTGCTCCTGCCGCAGTCACAGCCACCCGGCCCCGCAGCACCGGCGGCTCCGGCGCTCCGCTCGCATCACCCTCGGAACGCTGCGGTTCCCCACGCTCCGCAGCTCAGGAATTGGCTGCGAGCAGATGAGGGGCTGGAGGGCTTTGCCCCAGTGGAAACCGCAGCAGAGAGGGGCTGACGGCACGAGGGGAGATGAAAGATGGGACAGAGTTTTGAGCAGGGCCTGTTGTGACAGGACAAGGGGTGATGGTTTAAACTAAAGGAGGGAGATTCAGGCCGGACATGAGGAAGGAATTGTTGCCCTGAGGGTGGTGAGAGCCTGGCCCAGGTTCCCAGAGAGGTGGTGGCTGAACCATCCCTGGAGACATCCCAGGCCAGGCTGGACGGGGTCTGAGCACCCTGAGCTGGTGCAGATGTCCCTGCCCATGGCAGGGGGACTGGGGGGGCTGGAAGGTCCCTTCAACACAAACCATCTGTGAACCTGCACAGCAGGGACCCACAGACCCCCAGCACCACACAGAGCAGCGCAGACCCGCCCATTCCCCTCCCAGTGCTCCCAGTTTGGCTGAGGATCCGGGGTCACCCGCAGCCCCCAGGCTGGGAACCAGCGCCGAGCCCTGCGCTGCTGCACCCGCCTTCCTGAGACGCTGCCAAGCTCAGGGGACAGGGGACACGTACACCAGGACACCAGGATCCCCCGCTGCTTCCAGTAAAGGAAAGCGCTGTGCAGTCCCCTCTGCCACTGGGGGAAACACAGAAACCAGATTGCTGAGTTCTCTGCGGCTTTGGACAGAGCTGACACGGGTGCCCTGGCTGCAGCCGTGCTCAGCCAAGCCCTAAATGGTCCAACAGAGCTCAGCTCAGGCTATGGGGAACGCCCTGCACGCCGTGGCTCTGCAGGAACGTTTCCCTGCATGGCGCTGGAGACCCGCACGGCCTCGCAACCTCCTGATCCGACACAACGCGCCCCCGGGCACGGCGGGGACACCGCACAGTGCACGGGACACCGCGCAGTGCATGGGACATCTGAGGCCCACGAACAAAAGATCTTGGGAAACACAACGGATTAGACCCAAATCATGACTAGAACGTGGATTCAGACATCTCACCATCACAGGGACGCGGCTCAGCGGCACGGAGCCAGCCAGGCAGGGACGGGGAGCCCGGCCAGGGGCTATGGGACACGCTGTGGGGTGCAGGGACTGGGGCATGAACGAGAGGTGCTATGGGGGGCTGAGGGAGGGACCAAGGGAGGGGAAAGGGAGCAGCTCTGGGGAGGAGGGAGCGCAGGGAACGCGAATGAGATGGGGGGACCGGCTGCTGCTGAGTGAGCACTGACATGGGCTGAACCACAGGGTGTCCTGGGCTGAAGGACCCGCAGGGATCAGAGTCCAACTGCTGTCCCTGCACAGGACACCCCGCAGGTCACCCCGTGTGTCTGAGGACGGTGTCCAGTCTCTTGAACACTGTCAGGTTGGGCCGTGACCCCTCCCTGGGAGCCTGTTCAGTGTCCAGCACCTCTGGGGAAGAACCTTTTCCCCATGTCCCACTGCCCCTCCCCAGCACATCTGCTGCCGCTCCCTGGGCTCTGGGATCACGGCCGAGCAGCTGGTGCTCGGGGAGGCGGCACCTGCGTGCCCCAAGCGAGACAAACGGGGATCCACGTCAGCTGAGACCACAAGACACGGGCCCGCAGCAGAGCCTTTGCACACGCGCGTGCCCACGGGCAGGAGGCAGCTGGGAGGGCGGGACGCGGCTGTGCGGACGGACGGTGTGTCCGCGGGTGGGCACCCCACGAGGCGGCATCCCGCCCCGGCGCCTCTCACATCCCCGCTCGCACCACCGCAATCTTCACCCCATCAGGTGCGCGCCCGGCTCACGTCTATATAAGGGCAAACAGCCCAAGGGCTGCAGGCTGCTCACCAAACCCCAGCTTCCCGTTGGGTCCCCTGCAACCCACAACAGCTCTTTCTTTAGAGTCACAACAGCACACAATACCAGGAACACAACTTAGTCACCACCGAGACAGACAGGGGCAGGGCAGGAGCAGCGCCCGAGCCCAGGGCGTCCTCCAGCCCAGTGTGTCCCCCCGAGTTAAATGTGTCCCCCAAGCCAAATGTATCCCCTAGCCCAGCGTGTCCCCCAAGCCAAATGTGTCCCCCAGCCCAGCACGTCCCCTGAGCGCCGGTTGCCCCACAGGAGGGTCCGGGCTCCTCTCTCCCAGCAAACAGGGAACACGTCCTGCAGTCCTCCCAGATTCTCCCCCCTCCTCGATGCTTCACCGTGAGCCGTGGGATGGGTGAGGTGGATAAATCCCCACGCCAGGGACCCAGCGGCCACGGCAAGGTGGCATTGCTGCTCAAAAGCTCGTGTGTCAGCACGAGGGAACGAGCTGCTATGGTGGGTGTGCATCATCCTGCAGGTGGAAAACAGAGGAGGAATAATGTCTAGTCACCCCCCCTTTACGTTTATGTTTTCAAGTACAACAATGCAGCTTGCTGCTTATCTCTTCTCAGGAGAGACGCCAACTTTATCCTGTTTGGAAAGCGCCTTTTCTGCTTGAGCAAGCTCCATCCCGGAGCAGGAGGAGCTGCTGTAGCGCGTACCGGCACAACCAACAGGAAACCGCGGTGCTTTGGAAGCCCCAGGGACAGGAGCAACACCTGCCAGGACCCTGAGAAGATAGAGAGGCCATGGACGGGGAGCTCGGGGAGCGAGAGGTCCCCACTGCGTCCTACCACACGGCAAAGAGCGGCCGGAGTGCCGACAGCTTCAGCGCAGAACCCTTCTGGATACGGGAATGCCGCGGTGCGCAGAGCACGCCTGTCGTCACCCTCGGCAAACGCCGCGTTCCGCCGCGGGGTCCCGGTGCTGCCTCTGGAAACGCCCCTGGGTGCGGAGCAGCCACCGCCAGCCCGATGGCACCGACGGAAGGGACCTCTGGAGCCACCTCACCGGGACGCGCGACCCACCCGCCCCACGGTGCTCAGACGATGGGTCCGTGTCTGGGACTGACACGGTGGGGAGAGGGATCCTTGAGATCCTCGGCACCAGTGTGTTCACCCACAATCGGCACCAACAGCCTTTGGTCACCAATTTGCTGGTTCTTCTACAGCGCCAACTCAAAAGCCCTTCAAGGATGAGAGAAAGATTCAGAGCCCGTTCTCCTCACAAACCCTCTTGACCCGGTCGTGCTATTCCCAGACAAGGAACCCTGTGAGCCAGGACATTCTGTTTCCTGTCCACTTATCCTCTCCTTTCACCCCAAACTGGGCCCGCGTTTCCAAGCAGGGACGCGCACCAGTAACTGCAGTTTAACCCCCTGTCCCTGCAACGGGCCGGTCAGCACAGGGCTGCTCAGAGGAGCCGGGCTGGGGAGGGTCCCATCCTGAGATCCTCAGTGAGCTGTGCTGCTGGGGCTGAACCCAGAACCCCGGCCCCCCGGCTGTTAGTGCTGTGGGAGCTCTGCGGGTCCCCAGCCCCACCTGCTCCCGCAGGGTCCCAGAGCAGATCACACAGGATCCCAGGGCTGGAATGGCTCACAGAAGGAGACTCCACACCCGCTCTGGGCAGCCTGGGCCAGGCTCTGGCACCTCCAGCAAACAAGTGGCTGCTCATGTTCACATGGAGCCTCCTGTGCTTCAGTCTGTGCCCGCTGCCCCTCACCCTGGCCTTGGGCACCATGAACAGAGTCTGCTCCATCCTGACACCACCCTGACATATTGATCATTGATCACACCCCTCTCAGCTTCTCTTCTCCACTCGGCAGCCCCAGCTCTCTCAGCCTTTCCTCGGCACAAAGATGCTCCAGACCCCTCAGCATCTCCGTGTCCCTCCCTGGACTCTCTGCAGTGACTCCTCGTCCTTCTGGAACTGGGGAGCCCAGCACTGGGCCCAGTTCTGCAGATGGGGCCTCCCAGGGCAGAGCAGCGGGGGAGGAACAACCTCCCTGACCTGCTGCCCACACTCTTCCTCTCCCCCCAGGTACCACTGGCCACCGGGCACAGCGCTGGCTCGTGTCCCCCTGCTGTCCCCAGGACTGCAGGTCCTGCGGGGCTGTGCTGTGCCGGGGCTGTTCCTCCCCAGGGCAGGACCCCGCGCCGGTCTCGGCTGCAGCTCCTCGTGTTCCTCTGGCCCGAGGCAGAGGGGTTGTGCCCATGGCGGGGCTGTCGGGCCCCCACTCCCCCCCCGGGCTGGGGCTCCCGCCCAGGGCCGGTGCTGGGCTGTGTGGTTCCAGCACGGAGCTCACAACGCTCCCTCCCACGCGGCCTCCACGCCACAGCCCATCGGCCTCAGCCGGCAGAACCATCGAGCACCGCGGCACTGCCGGAAAGCACCGCTAAATCCCAGGATTTACCTTAACGCCTCGGAGTCTCCATCTGGCAGGAGATCTGCAAATCCCAGCGCGGCCCTGCCCTCCCCATCTAAGCCTAAAGTGCACAGGACGGGTCCCCTGGGCTGTCACTGCACTGGGGACGCACCCGCAAGGTCACCCGATGCTGCTGCCTCGGAGGAGCCCGCGCCCCCCCTCTTCCTCAGCTCTGTGTGTTCACACTTTCTGCCCACCCCGTCAGCTTTAGCCTTGGCTCGCCATCCGTCCTTCCCCACCAGTTCTGGGTTCCCTGTGTCGTTCCCAGCGCTGTGCAGTGTTTCTCACGCAGCTCGTCCACCCGCCCGCAGCACGACAGCTGCTCACTCCTCCGACCCGCGGGACGCCTGCCCAACCTGCCCCCCACGCTCCTCACCCGCACCTGGCGCACGAGGACATCAACTGTGCCACCTGCTGCACGACATCATCACCTGTGCCACCTGGCGCACGAGGACACCACCTGTGCCACCTGGTGCCACGAGGTCATCACCTGTGCCACCTGGCGCACGAGGACACCACCTGTGCCACCTGGTGCCACGAGGATATCACCTGTGCCACCTGGCACATGAGGACACCACCTGTGCCACCTGGTGCCATGAGGTCACCACTTGTGCCACGTGCTGCACGAGGACACCACCTGTGCCACCTGGCACATGAGGACATCATCTGTGCCACCTGCTGCACGAGGACATCACCTGTGCCACCTGGCGCACGAGGACACCACCTGTGCCACCTGCTGCATGAGGACACCACCTGTGCCACCTGCCGCACGAGGACACCACCTGTGCCACCTGCTGCACGAGGATACCACCTGTGCCACCTGGCGCACGAGGACACCACCTGTGCCACCTGGTGCCACGAGGTCATCACCTGTGCCACCTGGCGCACGAGGACACCACCTGTGCCACCTGGTGCCACGAGGTCATCACCTGTGCCACCTGGCGCACGAGGACACCACATGTGCCACCTGGCGCACGAGGACACCACCTGTGCCACCTGGTGCCACGAGGACATCACCTGTGCCACCTGGCGCACGAGGACATCATCTGTGCCACCTGCTGCACAAGGACATCACCTGTGCCACCTGGCGCATGATGTCATCACCTGTGCCCCTTGGTGCACCAGGTCCCCATGTGTCTGCCTGCATCCCTCAGGTCACGCTTCTCGGGGGGATGACACGGGCAGCACAACACCCGGTGTCCACCCGGAGCGGAGTATGGGGAGGGAAGAGCAGGAACCGCTTGCTCTGGAGCAGCCTGGGCTTGGAGCTTTGCGTCCCGGAGAAGGCCCGGCGGCCACGGGCGCTGCTGCTCCGCGCCCACACGCACTGGGAAACGCCGGCAACGCGCACCGTCTGGAACGAGACCTGCAGCATGTGCTCTCGCCTCAGCCCGCAGCTCCAGCCCGGCTCCTGCCCCCAGCACACACTGACAGGAATCAATGCAAATACGCTATTTTAATATCAATTGAAACCTGTAAAGAAGATCAGAAGTGTTAAAGTCACAGCACACGTGTCCCTCGCTGCACTCCGGTGGCGCGCAGCACAGTGTGCTCTGCGACCTGGGCGAGCGGCCCCGCCGGCCAACGGCCCGGCCCAGGGAATAAATCACAGCCGCCCCTACTGCGGCAGTTCTGCAGCTTCTCACGTGTCGTAAGCACGGGCTGTGCCACTTACCTTTTCTGACGTATATCCAAAGGTTTTTATTTGGGAATTCCACACAGCTGCCTATGAACAATAGCATTCAACCAGTATACACGTATACACACAGGTGCATTTAGATGTAAATGACACCTTCCCCAAGCCCGGCAGGATTGGTTCCACTAATGTGGAGATGATTATTGAACTTTGATCTCTTCAGAGTATTTTGGGGCCCATACAAGAACCGGCACGTGTCCAAGTGTTGGATTTCAACCTGCCTGGTGTCAGGCAGTGGTGTCGCACACAGCACAGCTGGAGCACAAGCCACAGCAGCCATTGTTCTGCAGTGCCCAGGCACTGCCCCTCTCCACGGGCTGGCGAGACAGCACCACCAGAGCCAGCCCAGGGACAGCACCACCAGAACCAGCCCAGGGACAGCGCCACCAGAACCAGCGCCACCAGAATCGGCCCAGGGACAGCGCCACCAGAGCCGGCCCAGGGACAGCGCCACCAGAGCCAGCTCACTGCCCACAGAGCAGACGCGTGCTGGCCTGCAAGCTGACTAATGCCGGGATCTATTAGGATCCAGCTGGTAGATACTGCCCACCTCCTGGAATCCATTCCCTAAGCTATCAGGACTGCTTTCCTCGGAGGAGCTGCACTACCCATCTTCTCCACTTGTACAGCTAGAATTACATAGAACATAGAACTGGACATAAAACTGGGCCAACAGCTGAACACGGAACCCCAAGATGTCAGGGGTTGAAGGGCCCTGGAAAGCTCATCCAGTGCAATCCCCCCATGGAGCAGGAACACCCAGATGAGGTTACACAGGAAGGTGTCCAGGCGGGTTGGAATGTCTGCACAGAAGGAGACTCCACAACCCCCCTGGGCAGCCTGGGCCAGGCTCTGACACCCTCACCCCAACAAGTTGCTTCTCCTCTTTCAGTGGAACCTCCTGTGTTCCAGTTTGCACCCATTGCCCCTTGTCCTGTCCCTGGTTGTCACCAGCAGAGCCTGGCTCCATCCTCCTGACACTGCCCCTTTCCATATTGATCCCCAGGAATGAGTCCCCCCTCAGTGTCCTCTTGTCCAGCTCCAGAGCCCCAGCTCCCTCAGCCTTTCCTCACACGGGAGATGCTCCACTCCCTGCAGCATCTTGGTGGCTGCGCTGGACTCCCTCCAGCAGTTCCCTGTCCTGCTGAACTGAGGGGCCACAACTGGACACAATATTCCAGATGTGTCCTCCAATGGAACAAACAGAACGGCTGTGGACAGACACCCAGGACGGAATGACGGACGCTGCTCTCGTGGTGCAGCAGCTCTGACTCCGGGCACAATGCACATGTCCAGGGCACGGTGTGTTTTCTCCCTGTCCCCATTGTGGGCTCCTGCAGCACAGCTCTGCGCAGCCACTGCTGCTCTTCAGGGCACAGAGCATTTTCCTGGTCCCCTGAGCACGTTCCTCAGCCCCAGTGACCCTGGAGCACCGCAGGGAGATCCGGGGACCTGGGAAAGAGACGCGGGATCTGGGGATGGACCAAACGGTGAGCGGGGCACCGAAGGGACAAAACACCGAAAATACCGTCATCTTCACCTCTGAACCACACACGTTGTCCAAGGACAAGAACAAGGGAAAATCCTCCATTTGAACCGGGAGTGCTCCGGACCCGCTGCACCCCCTTTGCCAAACTGGGGCTCAGAGGACATCAAATACCATCACCACGCTTCAACTGCTTTCTGTGGGCTGGCAAAACCCAGGCAGAACTTGGGACTGGTTTTAGGGGAGCTGTGGTTGGTTGAGGGTTTTGGTTTGGGGGGTTTGGGGTTCGTTTGTTTGTTTTACTAACTCCACAAGGGCACCAGCCCCCTGGGTACACCCAGTGCGCCCAACCCCTGTCTCGGTCACACCCCCGGCTCCAGGATGTCACCCCATGAGAACAACAGCGCTTCCCTTTTCGTCACACACGCTTCCTACACCTTCATTCCCAGGACGCTTCTTCTCACCTTCCACTTCGTGCGGACTCACAAGCACTTTATAAACCCACGAGCTGTGAAAGAGAACAGCAGGTCTGTCGGTGAAAGCTGGAGCAGCCCGGCTGGAGCAGCCCAGGCAGCACCGACACCAGGAGCACCACCGCCTCCGCGTACCCGCCGGACCACCATCACCACCGCCACCACCATCCCTCGTGCCACGGGACAGGACTCCACCGCCCGCCGCGCCTGACCGAGCCGCCCCGGCTCTCACGGCACCTCCCACCGCGTCCTCGGCTGGAACAGACTCCTCCACGCAAATGACTCAGGACCGAAGCCCCTGCGCTTCCATCAGACGCTCGTCTCGTGACTTTCCCGCCAACCAGCCCGCAGCGCCTGCATTGCCAGAGAAACGGCGCTTGCGGTGCCTTCTGTTCGTTCCAGCACATCAGATGATAAACTGTCTGTATGCTCCGCAGCCTGATGCCACCTGGGATTTTCCATGCCCAGAAGAAAGGGCCGGGATATGCCCATGGATGCGTGGATGCTTTTATGAAAATGTAGCAGCTTTTTCTTGGGCAAAACCATATCTGAAAAGGCCAAGACCATAATTAAATAGAGATTACAATACCTATCTTGCAGAAGTCTGCCTACCTTCTGTACTGAGCCGGATAACCTTACCACCAGACTCGTCCCCACGCCTCAGAGCAGCTCAGACGGTAGCTGCACACCCCTCGAGTGCTGTTTCACAACACTCGGGACATTCTTGCCAAAACCCAGTTCTCTTGGTTTATTTTCCAGCGCACCAGCAGGTGTGGTGCAGCCCTCCTCTTCCTCTCCTCTCCTTTGGCTCCAGGAGTCACATCGGCCACGTCTGCACCCCGTCCGGGAGCATCAGTCTCCATAACGCTGGTCCACAAGATCCCATTTCAAATGGCCACTGGCTCCATGGTCTTGAATTCTGGCCTCGTATTTCTCCCTCGGAGAAGTTAGTTGAGAAAGTCCCATAAATAAGTCCTGAGGCAGAGACCGCTGCACAAGTGGCAGGAACGTCCCCTGTGCCAGCAGCCCCAACGCCGCGCCGGAGCAAACACCGGGGCTGGAGGTGGCCACGGCCACCAGGAGAAACACCCACATCCCAGGGGCTGTGGGGCATTGGAACAGGCTGCCCAGGGCAGTGCTGGAGTCACCAGCCCTGCAGGGCTGGACAGACGGACATGAGGTTCTCAGGACATGGGGCAGGGACAGGGGTGGGCAACGGTTGGATTCAATGGTCTTGAGGGGCTTTTCTAACCAAAATGATTCAATGACTGGGCCCCTCAGTTCCAGCAGGACAGGGAACTGCTGCAGAGAGTCCAGCGCAGCCACCAAGATGCTGCAGGGAGTGGAGCATCTCCCGTGTGAGGAAAGGCTGAGGGAGCTGGGGCGCTGGAGCTGGACAAGAGGACACTGAGGGGGGACTCATTCATGGGAATCAATATGGAAAGGGGCAGTGTCAGGAGGATGGAGCCAGGCTCTGCTGGTGACAACCAGGGACAGGACAAGGGGTAATGGGTGCAAACTGGAACACAGGAGGTTCCACTGGAAGAGGAGAAGCAACTTGTTGGGGTGAGGGTGTCAGAGCCTGGCCCAGGCTGCCCAGGGGGTTGTGGAGTCTCCTTCTGTGCAGACATTCCAACCCCCTGGACACCTTCCTGTGTAACCTCATCTGGGTATTCCCGCTCCATGGGGGGATTGCACTGGATGAGCTTTCCAGGGCCCCTCAACCCCTGACACCGTGTTCCTGTGACCCTGTGACAGCAGGATCCCCCTGCAGGTCGCAGACCGTCCCACCACAGCCACCTCCCCAGCCGGTGCTGCAGGATCACAGCAGCTCAAGCCCCTCCGCTGACCCCACACGTCCCGTTGCACCGGGGCTGTAGGTTGGTACCGGGGCAGCTCTGAGACCAAGCAGCTCGGGCAGCAGCTGCGGCTGCTCTGCAAACAGCTCCTGCTGGAGAAATGAGGCTAAACCATACGCAAGCCTTCAGTTCACACATGCGCCTTTCAAAAGCCATGCAAGTTCCTGACGTCCTCCAGGGAGAGGATTTCCAACAGACACAAGGTTTTTAAAAGGTATTTCTGTAAAAGGAGAGTTGTCAAGATGAATGAATGTTAAAAGAGGAGGATCGACATTCCCATCCTCTGCATTAATATGACCTCAGAGTGGTCTGGACTTAGAGGAGAAAAGAAACCAGCGATGTAAAAGAAAGATGGCAAGGTCAAAACGGCGAGGATGCAGCTCATCATGTGCAACGAGCAGAGCAGCCTTCAAATCAGCCCGAAACCAGCCCAAACGGGGGAAGAGAACAGGATCAGGAACACAGGGAGCAGGGTCAGGGGCTGAGAGGAGCCTGGAGAGCCTGCGGCCAAAGGCACAAGGACAAGAAGGGTGACGTGCAGAGTGCAGCAGAAATCCCAACGCGGGGCGCGGGGACAGGACAGACGGGTCCGGCCAGCGCGGTCGCGGCTTTACCAACGTTTTCGAGGAAATCCTCATGTTTCCCCGTCCATAGAGACGCGATCGCCGTGCTGAGCTAAGGGAAGCAGCACCAGAATGGACTGGAACATTAACAATGTGTGTAGCGACCAAAACCAGCCAGGGTTTATCCCAGAACTGAAGCAACAACACATGAAAGGTCTGCCGGATGCCTCAGGAGTGCTTTTTGTTGCCATCTCCTTTCCAAATAAATGCAATTACAAGTAAAGGTGTTCCTCTGACTCAGAACCACAGGACAATCCAGGAGATGACACTGACAGATGAGCAGTGGCTGCGGAACACAGACAGACAGCTCATAGCATCGTTTGGGTTGGAGGAGAACCCCAAGGTCATGGAGTCCAACCATAACCCACCCTGTCCCTGCCCCATGCCCTGAGAACCTCATGTCCGTCTGTCCAGCCCTCCAGGGCTGGTGACTCCAGCACTGCCCTGGGCAGCCTGTTCCAATGCCCCACAGCTCTTTGAGGAAGAAATTGTTCCCACATCCAACCTCAACCTCCCCTGGCGCAACTTGAGGCTGTTTCCTCTGCTCCTGGCGCTTGTTCCTGGGGAGCAGAGCCCGACCCCCCTGGCTCCAAGCTCCTTTCAGGCAGGTCAGAGATCAGAAGGTCTCCCCTCAGCTCCTGTTCTCCAGTGAACCCCCAGGTCCCTCAGCCGCTCCCATCACATTGTGCTCCAGCCCCTCACCAGTTTCCTTCCCCAGTTTAACATCTCAAATGAACAGGCACCATCACTCTAAGCCCGGGTTTAACCTCCCGCCTGGGCCCAGCAGGATGAACATGCACAGCAGCTTCCACATGTGGCTGTTGCCGAGGCAGCATCTTGTTGCAAACATCACCACAGGTACTGTCATCCACAGAAACATCTAACACATCATCAGACACCGTGCTCAGGCTCCTTGCCTCATTGATAACTCATAGGAGCAGATAATTACTGCATAAATCAGCATGGGCTGCACTCTTCTCATCAGGAAGGTAAACTGGAGCAGTCTGTGCTCAGTACGCCACACTTCACCAGGCGCACCGTCTGACCGCCCTCCTAACCCGCAGCTGAGCTCCCATTTATCTCATCCAGGAGCTCATCTCTCCTGGTTCCTCATCACCCGCCTTTGCGAGGCAGCCCCTGCCGCGCCGGCCCGGCTGCCGGCAAAGCCGCAGTGCCGCCGGCAGCACCGCGTGCCGGCCACGAGAGCCGCGTTTCACTCCTCTAGAAACACAAACTCCCCGCTGGCAGCCCCGCTGCCACTACAATGCTTCTAAGAGTACTTAAAAATACTTAAAAGTGCTTAAAAGGGCCCATAAGAAAGATGGGGACAGACTTTTGAGCTGGGCCTGTTGTGGCAGGACAAGGGGTGATGGTTTAAACTAAAGGAGGGAGATTCAGGCTGGACATGAGGAGGAATTGTTGCCCTGAGGGTGGTGAGAGCCTGGCCCAGGTTCCCAGAGAGGTGGTGGCTGAACCATCCCTGAGACATCCCAGGCCAGGCTGGACGGGGTCTGAGCACCCTGAGCTGGTGCAGATGTCCCTGCCCATGGCAGGGGGACTGGGGGGGCTGGGAAGGTCCCTCCAACACAAACCATCTGTGATTCTAAGAACCTGAAGCAAACGATTGTCCTCTGGCTTTGCCTCGTCCGGTGCTGAACAAAGATGTTGTGTTTGGAGGCAAGCGTGGGACGTGGGACGGGGGTACAGCATTCCCACCCCATGTGGCAGCAGCTGCCCCGGCCGATTCTGCCAGCCCGGTGCTCCCGCAGCCCCTGGGGGTGCCGCAGCCACACTGGGGGCCGGCAGCACCAGGCAGAGGGCAGCGGGCAGCGGGACAAGCCGCCAGCAGAGGTACGGGTGGGGAGGGGAGACATGCGAGCCAGTGTCACCTCCAGGGGCTGACGCTCCTCTCGCTCCCCTTGGGAGGTGCCGTTCCCAGTTCAGCACTGGAACGCTACAGCTGGACACCCGGCAGGTGAGGACGGGGACAACCGGCATCGACAGCACCGCTGTGCTCGTGTGCTGCCCCGGGACACACACCCGCGCGAGAGCAGCACACGCCGGGCTGACACGAGCACGCTGATGCTGCAACAACCAGCAGAATGTTACAGCCACAGGACCCCGCACCGTGACCCAAAACCACTGGTGGGCTCTCCCTGTACCCAGCACCCCGAGCAGCAACTGGTTTGTCATTTACTGCAGGAGGTTCCAGGTCTCAAGTAACAGACACACATCTCAGTTCTCAAAACTTTAGATGCATGATTGCAGGTGTCTATAACAAACCCAAAACAAGAAAAGTTAGGGTAAGGTCCCTAAAACAAAGGCAGAAGTCTTTTCCCACTCTAAAAAAGTAACATTCATCGAATCACAGAATCATTTTGGTTGGAAGAGACACTCAAGGTCATGGAGTCCAACCATAACTCAGCCTGTCCCTGTCCCCTGTCCTGAGAACCTCATGTCCGTCTGTCCAGCCCTCCAGGGCTGGTGACTCCAGCACTGCCCTGGGCAGCCTGTTCCAATGCCCCACAGCCCTTTGGGGAACAAATTGTTCCCACATCCAACCTCAACCTCCCCTGGCGCAACTTGAGGCCGTTTCCTCTGCTCCTGGCGCTTGTTCCTGGGGAGCAGAGCCCGACCCCCCTGGCTCCAAGCTCCTTTCAGGCAGGTCAGAGATCAGAAGGTCTCCCCTCAGCTCCTGTTCTCCAGCTGAACCCCCAGCTCCCTCAGCCGCTCCATCACATTGTGCTCCAGCCCCTCACCAGCTCCGTTCCCTTCTCTCCACTCGCTCCAGCACCTCAAGGCCTTTCTTGGCGTGAGGGGCCCAGAACTGCCTCAGCATTGGCGGTTTGGCCTCACCAGGTCCCAGCACAGGGAGGGTCCTGCTGGCCACACTGGTGCTGATCCGTTACCGCAGTTTTGGAGCAGCATTAACTCAGATGCTGCCAAGAGCCACACGGTCTCAGCCCAGGTCTGCAGGAGATGCTCCTCCCCAGCTGCAGCACTGAGACCCCGCGGGACACCGCGGCCGTGCCCCCGGACAGTAGCTGTCCTGTCTGCAGTGGGGGGAACGGCACCTCCCAAGGGCACGGGTCCCTCGTCCCCGGCTCCCGTGTCATCTGCAGACAGGCTGCGACTCTGCAGACTAAAACACACGGTTATGTGGGCAAGTGGCACATTTCTGAGACCTCAGCTTTGGGGAGGAGGATGCTGTTCAGAGATGAGATAAGCAGCCTGCCGAGTTTTCTGCTCCACTTCCTCCAGCTACCCACAACACAGAAACACGGCTCATGAACAGAGACAGAGCAGCTCCGTTCTCTTCCTCCCCAAAAAACTGCCTGCTGCATCATCCTGATCAAAAAGCATTCAGAAACATAAAAATAATGCGCAAGACGATCCAAATCTCAGCTACAAGGCGGCAGCAGCTGCCAAATGCGCAGACTGTTCCCTGCAAGTCGACACGTGGCACGTTTGAGCCACACCACAAACAAAACGCAATGGGAAGTGGCGCACAGAAAGGCCCGTGCCCCGGGATGCAGGGACCTCGCTGCTCCTGCCCCGTCCGCCAGCACCCGCCGCCACGGCACCCAGCCCTGCCTTCATTCTGCCAGCTGCAAAACCGGGAGGGACGAGCAGGCTCTGGAACTGCCGGCAGCGGGACCATCCCTGCCCCGAGGCGCCTGCCCGTGCTGCTCTGCCACAACACCAGTGTTTAGTGGTACAAAGCTCTGCGGCCGCAGAGCGGAACAGACGAGCGGCCGGCCCGGAAAGCTCCGCGCCACCGTCACGGCGAGCGGTGCAGAGCAAAGCTGCCCGGCTCAGCAGGGCCGTCCCCGCTGCCCCACACCCACGGGGGACCCAACCAGAGGGGTTTGCAGGGTGAACTTCTCCCGGACACAGCTGGGCAGCCCCGGGGCACGTGGCTCGTTCGGGCCGAGTCGCCTTTGCTCGTGTTCTCAGCACCCACCAAAGCGCAGCTGCCTGCCAACCCTTGCAGCCCAGCACCAGAAACGGGAGCGCGACGCTTGCTGCAAACAAAGGCTTCGCGTTCCTGCTCACACCGAGATAAACGCGAGAAGCAAAGAAACAAACCTGCAACGCTCTCAGTGGCAGTAAACAATTACTAACAGTTAAAGAATCCGGTTACAACATCTGTTTTAGACTGATCTTCCTCCTCAGGTTCACCCACCTTCCCGAAACCATGACACAGGTGTGACACAGCCGCACGGGCACCAGCTGCCCTCTCGGTGACAGTCACAACAACACGGGTTTCTGGCAATTAAATGCAGCCGGTGACAGGAGAGTCTCCTCGCAAAGGGAGACGGGACTAGAGCAGAGCGCCAACGCTGTTGTGCCAATTGATCCTGCGCAGGTATCGCTCCAGGCCCAACATGACTCATCCCACGCTGATAGAAAACACATTTATTCCCCCATGAAAAACAAGGATCGCCCAAGATGAGGTAGAGAGAATTTTCCATCTCATCTTAAGCAACACCACAGGTTGACAAGGCGCGGAGGCGAGCCCGTGGAGAGCTCTACACCGAGATGCTTCTTGTGCCATATTTAGACCATTTCAAAGCATCATCCCACTCAGTGACCTTTGGGAAATGCAGCTGCCAACCTCACAAGACAAGGATGGGCAGGGGCTCTGGCCACTGGCACCGCGGGACAGGCTGTGGGGAGCACGGACCCAACCCAGTGCCAGCAGCCACGGGGAAAACCGTGTAACCAGAGCGTGTGGCGGGAGGTGCGTGAGGAAGAGTGTGGGCAGCAGGTCAGGGAGGTTGTTCCTCCCCCACTGCTCTGCCCTGGGAGGCCCCATCTGCAGAACTGGGCCCAGTGCTGGGCTCCCCAGTTCCAGAAGGACGAGGAGTCACTGCAGAGAGTCCAGGGAGGGACACGGAGATGCTGAGGGGTCTGGAGCATCTTTGTGCCGAGGAAAGGCTGAGAGAGCTGGGGCTGCCGGGTGGAGAAGAGAAGCTGAGAGGGGTGTGATCAATGATCAATATGTCAGGGTGGTGTCAGATGGAGCAGACTCTGTTCATGGTGCCCAAGGCCAGGGTGAGGGGCAGCGGGCACAGACTGAAGCACAGGAGGCTCCATGTGAACATGAGCAGCCACTTGTTTGCTGGAGGTGCCAGAGCCTGGCCCAGGCTGCCCAGAGCGGGTGTGGAGTCTCCTTCTGTGAGCCATTCCAGCCCTGGGATCCTGTGTGATCTGCTCTGGGACCCTGCGGGAGCAGGTGGGGCTAGGGACCCGCAGAGCTCCCGCAGCACTAACAGCTGGGGGGCTGTGAAACTGGAAGTGCTGAGACCTACCAGAGACAGCACCAACCCCACCACCCTGCCCACTGGTCCTGGCTGAGGGCAGCTCAAGTCCCACGCTCCTGTCAAGCACTTGACTCCCTGGTGTTTGACGTGCAGCACACAGAGCTTCTTCCTGAGCAAAGGTTCAAAGAGAACGACAGGAGCACTAACAGAGCATCTGGGATCAGGGGAGCTGCGGTTCCCGACCCCCCGGTGTGACCGGGATGCTGTGGCATGGGGCTGGTCCCTGCGGGGGCCAGGGTGACCCTTGGACAGGCACCCACAGCCCAGCTGCAGTGTTCCACCACCACAAGCAGCCACATAGCAGATAAGGCAGCTTTGCACGTGGCGTTTACACGGGTTAATCACATCCCCTCCTTCCCAGGTGCCCTCTGCAAGTACTTATCCAGCAAACAGAGCTCGCCGTTAGCAACCACCGGCAGCCGCACGGCGTACAGGTTTTTTGCTAGATGCGCGCGTTGCAAGAACCAGGCTGAGTCAAAGCGATGAGTCACTTGGCCGGTCTGCGCACAACCCAGTAAAGCGCATTTTACTGCCAGTTCGAAGCGCTCCCACCCGCGAGAGCTGCGCGGACAGCGCGCAGCACGGGCTGAAAGTCACTCAGAACAGAGGTGGGACTCTGAGGAGGGGCTGTGAGAGCCCTGCTCGGCACGACGGAATGAACCGCAGCTCCTCTGGCTTCCAGCGCTACCCATCAGCTCCTCGCATGGGCCGCGGGGAAAGCCCGAGGGGCAGAGGAGCTACGAGCAGCCCGGGGAGCGCAGGCCCCATCGCGCCTGCGCCCTCCTCCCTCTCGCCATCTGCAAAGCTGCTTCAAAGGCTTCGCAGAAAGAGACACCCCGGGCGGGGAGGCGGCTTCCTGCGACACCCACCCCTCCCTCCGCACACGCTCCAACCCAGAACGAACGCGCCCAGAGCCGGCCGGGCGAGGAGCAGCGAGGCGTTCAGAGCGCGAACGGGCAGCGCGACGCCCCGTCCACGAGACCCACGGAGCACTGCGGCCTTGCCAGCCCCCCTAGGCTGCCCACCCTGCGAACAGCGGCGCCCCGAGCCCAGATGAGAGATGCCGGGGCTGGGGAGGGTCGGACAGCTGCGCTGGGCACAGCCGCAAACCGGAGCACGTCATCAATGGCTTATTCACAAATGCCAGTATTCTAAACCTCCTCTTTTTGCTTGTTTGTTTTCCAGATCCCCGCAGAAGGGCCCATGGCTCGTTCGGTGCTCCCCAGAGAAAACGCTAAGATAAGCCCTTCATCAGCGCTAACCGTGGTTTGGAATTGAGCTGTTCTGCACTCTGAGACAGAGAAAAACCTCTGGGATCCTGAGGCAAAGAGCAGCCAGCAGTCCTGGCTTTGCAAAGCTGTCATTTGTCTGCACCCATGCTGAGAGCCAAGAGATTTTAAAACACCCATTTACAGAGAATAATGTCAGCAATCATGACACAATATGACAAACTCCCATGTATGAAAAGACCCAATTCTCGCTGCCGGGGGGCATTTAGCTCCACGCGTTGACCCTGAAACATGCAGCCCCTCTCCCGAGCAGCCATGGCTGCAACCACCGGCGGCCAGGACACACGGACAGTGGGGCCGGGCACACGGACGGCGGGGCGGGGCAGCTGCAGCTTCTCCGGGCGGCGTGGGTGCTCTGCTTTCCCGGACACGACCCCTCGCACACCTAGAGAAGCGGGAGCAGCGCTGGACACCGGCACAGCCCTCGGTCACGCCGGCTGCCCAGAGGGTCCCACGCTGAACCGCAATGACACCACTTTCACAGCCACACAACACGTTTCTGGAAAGCCAAGGGTACTTTGCTTGTCTTTCCCGCCGAGCAGAGGCGCTGCTCCAGCACTCACGGTGACTCGGCAGCACCAGCCCGCAGGGGACGGGCAGGACAGGGCTCCGTACCAAGAGAACCCCGGCAAACCCCGTGGACACACCGGGTTCCATCGTCACAGCACCAGCGAGACCCACACGGGCTCTGCAAACCGCGCTTGCTCCGGCCACGCTCTCCCACTTTCAGTTTTGTTCCTGCAAAGCTGCTGAGCTGCGTTAGCACCTTGTGGGGACAGGCTGAGAGCTGCGTCGTTCAGCTGGAGATGAGAGGGCTCCGGAGAGACCTTAGTGCAGCCTTTCCGGACTGAAAAGGGGCCCATAAGAAAGATGGGGACAGACTTTTGAGCAGGGCCTGTTGTGACAGGACAAGGGGTGATGGTTTGAACTAAAGGAGGGAGATTGAGGCCGGACATGAGGAAGGAATTGTTGCCCTGAGGGTGTTGAGAGCCTGGCCCAGGTTCCCAGAGAGGTGGTGGCTGAACCATCCCTGGAGACACTCCAGGCCAGGCTGGACAGGGTCTGAGCACCCTGAGCTGGTGCAGATGTCCCTGCCCATGGCAGGGGGACTGGGGGGGCTGGGAAGGTCCCTTCAACACAAACTGTTCGACCATTCCACCTCTGCAGATGATGCAGAGCGTCCCAGCACCCCAGCAGATATTGCCCTTTCACTGTTCCCAGCCACAAACCCATCCCTGTCCAACCATTGACCAGACCGTCACGGGAACCCCCGGCAGCCGTGGGCAGAGCAGAGCCCGCTCCCCACTCACACACAGGGTCCCATCCAGCCCCGTGCAGCCGAGCCCCCCGGGCCGCTGGGCTGCCCTGTCCCCCCGCAGCGCCAGCCCCGGTTGGCTCCGGCTGGCAGGGCGGCGCCGGTGCGGCACAGCGGCGGCACAGCGGCCTGCCGCCCAGCTACGGCTCTGACACCAACCCAACCTGTCAAGCAATTAGTCACCGGCAGATGAGAGCGGCCCTGCCTCCAAACATTAGCTCAGCTCCTGCAGGGAGGGGGAACGCGAAAACAGGACACGAACAGAACATGGCGAGTAAGCGTTAACATATTGATCGCAAAAATCAAATAACCGATATCAATCGTCGCAACCCTAGCGGAGGGATGCGCGGGGTGCTCAGCAGGGCCTGGCACGTCACTCGGACACACGTCTTGCTCCAAATCGCCTGGCACTCAGCCCAGGGCGCTCAGCACCCGCAGACTGGGGGGTGAAAGGGTTTGCTTTAGCTGTCACTGGCTGGATGGGGGTGCCCTGACCCCCGGGTACCTCAGCACCAGCTGCGCGGCCGTTATCGCAGCAGCAGGGACAAGCGGCTCTGCAGTGGAAGGTCCCCAGGGTGTCCTGGACACCCCTCTCCACCTCACAGCTTTGCCACGCTGCAGGACAACAGCCGCATGTCTTCTGTCGACCGCCCCAACAGAGGTGCCCAATTTTCTGCCGTGCCAGCAGCCAGAAGCCCACCCGAGCTGTAAACGGTGGGGCAGATCACGGCCAAGCAGCCCTGGCTGCAGAGCGACCCCAGCGGGTGCCGAGGCAGCACCCAGGTCCCATCCATTCCCAAGGACGGGGAAGCGGCGGCCCCGCAGACTCGAGCAGCTCTGCCCAGCCAAAACACACCCCAGGGCAGTCCTGCAACCGCCACCTACGCGCTAATTGAAACCACTTTGCTGGGAGCAGAGCTAATGACACCGCGCCTTTGCCTCCTGCTTCGAGGGCTCTCAAAGCCGAGGCCAGCGGCTGAGGTCGGGCAGGCTCGGGCTGGATGCTGCACATGCTTTCCCAGGACAGGCGCTGCCGGACACGTGCCGCAGCTGGTGGCGGCTCTTTACACCGCCACAACCTGCCCATGGATCTCCGGTCACAGCTGGATGTCTTGCCGAGGTCTGTAACAGCCTCAACACACGTGCGTTCAGCTCAGTTCTGCCGTGGGTATGCTACAGATGAGATTTTAAACATTTGAAGTCAGTCGAACGCAATTAATTACTTGTGAGGTCTTTCCTATCTAATGTCCCCCAGCAATCAACCACCTCAGAACACTGTCCATCTCCTCCGAACGAGTCTCAGACAACACCGGGAAGTCGTGCGGCATTTACCATTCCCTTCTGAAACTCAGGTTTCCGAGTCTCAAGACGAGGAACGCAAGACTAAAGCGCTCACCCGCTCCGTAAGCCCCACCATACCCACCAGTCACCCTCCACTACCAACCACCCCCGCACCGATGCCGCAAATATCAGCTGCAGCGCCACGAGGGAGGCCGAGGAGAGCAAGGTGATGCAGAAGGAGATGCTCAGAGGTCCTGGAGAGGCAAAGACAACACAGCTAAAAGCATCACCAAGATGCTCCCGAGAGGCCACTACATCTGCTGCAGGGCCGGCAGCCCAGGTCAGCTCCCACAGGGGACTCCCGTTCCATGCTACGCTGGGACACCAGGGAAAGACACCTACAACAATGGTAATAAACCACCCCACCTTCCCCCGCCGGCCTGCTGAGGAGCCAGAGAGACAGTGGATCAGCACCGGGATCTGCACCGAGCAGCACAAATGCTCACAGCCCAGTGACCCAGCAGCTGCTCCGAGCATTAACAGAGCTCTGGGGCTCAGCGGCCGGTGTGAACGTTAACGGAGCTCTGGGGCTCAGCGGCCGGTGTGCACGTTAACGGAGCTCTGGGGCTCAGTGGCTGCTCTGAGCGTTAACGGAGCTCTGGGGCTCAGCGGCCGCTTCAAGTGTTAACGGAGCTCTGGGGCTCAGCGGCCACTCCGAGCGTTAACGAAGCTCTGGGGCTTGGCAGCTGGTATGAACGTTAACGGAGCTCTGGGGCACAGCAGCCACTCCGAGCGTTAACGGAGCTCTGGGGCTTGGCAGCTGGTATGAACGTTAACGGAGCTCTGGGGCACAGCAGCCACTCCGAACGTTAACGGAGCTCTGGGGCACAGCAGCCACTCCGAACGTTAACGGAGCTCTGGGGCACAGCAGCCACTCCGAACGTTAACGGAGCTCTGGGGCACAGCAGCCACTCCGAACGTTAACGGAGCTCTGGGGCTCAGCAGCCGCCGTGAACGTTAACGGAGCTCTGGGGCACAGCAGCCACTCCGAACGTTAACGGAGCTCTGGGGCTCAGCAGCCGCTGTGAACGTTAACAGAGCTCTGGGGTTCAGCGGCCGCTGTGAACGTTAACGGAGCTCTGGGGCTCAGCAGCCGCTGTGAACGTTAACAGAGCTCTGGGGTTCAGCGGCCGCTGTGAACGTTAACGGAGCTCTGAGGCTCAGCAGCCGCTCCGAACGTTAACAGAGCTCTGGGGTTCAGCAGTCGCTGTGAACGTTAACGGAGCTCTGGGGCTCAGCGGCTGCTCCAAACGTTAACAGAACTCTATCTCGGCCTCAGCACCTTCCCATCACGACCAGCCCCGCGGCTCCGCAGGCGCTGAGCGGAAAGGGATTCCCTGTCCTCAGCTCCCAGCGCGGTTACACAACTCCAGCCAACAGCTGCTTCCGCGAATGTGCGATTTGGGAATAGATGCTCTTGGTGTGCGCTCTGCAAGAAAGTCCTCACTTTAGGTGAACTTAATGTCATTTATAATGCCGACAAAGCTCCTTTTGACCACAACCAGTGGAGCGCAAGAGGGCAGAAGAAAACACGGCAGAAAGAGCCCCCAGACAAACCGAACCCCACGACCAAGACAAGCAACCCCAGCAGGTGAAGACAGGAGCAGACGTGCGCGAGGACAGAGGGACGGGCTCTTCGGACAGACACACGGACACACTGCAGCCCGTCCCGGGGCTGCGTGGGGCAGTCGGGCGCAGGGCGGCCGCACAGCAGAGTGCCCGGCCCGGCGGTGCCGGCCCCACGGAGGCTGAGGGGGCCGGGGGGGGCGCAGCCGCTGAACCGCCAGAAACGGTAGTTTGGCAGAAGCGCACACGGACGCTCCTGGCGGGCGGTGACCGCGCACGCCCGTGGGCCCCGGGCCGGGGCAGCGGGAGCTGCGCACGCCCAGCGCGGGGCTGCTGGCCCGGCCCGGCTGCAGGGCTGCCCGGGGTCACCGCCGGGGGAGCGGCCTGCGGGCTGCCCGGGTCCCGAGCCGCCTCACGGCGCACGCAGGGAGCCCCGGCCGGCTGAACGGGCTCCCACGGCCGGCTGAACGGGCTCCCACGGCCGCCGCTGGGCCGCAGCCCCGGTACCGGCCGCGGTCCCGCCCGCCGGCCCAGCCGGGCGCCCGCCACGTCGTGCGGGCGCGGCCCGCACCCCGGCCCGGCCTCGAACCCCGGCCCGGCCCCGCACCCCGGCCCCGCGTGGGCCCGTCCGTCCCCCCGCCCCGCGGCCCCACGCACGGCGCCGCCCGCGCCCCTCCCCCGCGGCGGGTGACAGCGGCCGCGCCCCCCGCGCCGCCACTCACCGCGCTTGCCGGGGTCGTAGCCCACCAGGACGAAGTAGTCGGCCAGGCGGGCCATGGCGGGGCGGCCCCGCTGCGCCGCGCTCACAGCCCCGCCGCGCCGCCCGCCCGCCCGCGCCGACCGCGCACCGCCGCCATCTTGGCCCCGAGCGCGGCCGGCCCGGCCCGCCCGCACTGCGCCTGCGCAGCCGCCGCCGCGGGGGGCGGGACCCCGCTCCCCATTGGGCCGCCGGGAGGGGCGGGGCGGGGCGAGAGGGGGCGGGGCTGCCGAGCGGGGATCCCCGGGCGGGGCGGGTGTGCGGGGACTGGGGCGGGCGCGGACACGGGTGTGCGGGGATCCCCGGGTGGGCGCGGACACGGGTGTGCGGGGATCCCCGAGTGGGCACGGACACGGGTGGGCACGGACACGGGTGTGTGGAGACTGGGGTGGGCACGGACACGGGTGTGCGAGATCCCCGAGTGTGCACGGACACGGATGTGCGGGGATCCCCGGGTGGGCACGGACATGGGTGGGCACAGACACGGGTGTGCGGGATGTCGGGACACCGACCCCTCGGGTGTGCACGGACATGCCTGTGCGTGGATCCCTGGCACACACTGATTCCCAGGTGTGCACGGACACGGGTGTGTGGGATCCCCAGGACACTGACCCCCGGGTGTGTACGGACATGGATGTGTGGGGACCGGGGGTGGGCACGGACACGAGTGTGCACAGACACGGGTGTGCAGGGATCCCCAGTGTGCACGAATGCCCCCGGGTGTGCATTAACACGCGTGTGCAGGGACCTCCCCGGTGTACACAGACCCCCCAGCTGTGCTCTGACATGCATGTGCGGGATCTCCCCAGTGTGCACAGACCACTCAGGTGGACACTGGCACACGTGTGCAGGGACCTCTGGTGGGCACTGACCCCTCGGGTGGGCACTGACCCTTCGAGTGGGCACTGACAGGCGTGTGCGGGGCCCCCCGGTATGCACGCCCCCCGCAGTGTGCGCGGTTCCCCTGGTGCACATGCCCCCCCCGGTGTGCACAGCCCCGGTACACACAAAGCCCTCGGGTGTGCAAGCCCCCCCCGGCGCACACGCACCCCACACTTGGCACAGCCCCCTCCGCTGGGCACAGCCCCACGGGGAGCGCAGCCCCCAGCGTGCCTGGGTGTGCATGGACCCCCCAGGGTGTGCCTGGCCCCCTCCTATGCACGGCCCCCACTGGTGTGCACCCCCCGGCAGGATGGGATCCTGGGGTGCAGTGACCCTGTCCCTCACAGCCGCCCGTGGGGCTGGGACACGCGTGGGGGTCCGTGCAGCCGCCTATCCCCGCGGGGTTCGAGGCTCCATCAGGATGCAGTGCCGGGTCCACACCGGCCAGGATCGGGCCCTCGGGGGCTGGTATCATCCCCGCAGCCGTGCGGGCAGCGCGTGGCCGGCAGCTGGGCCCCGGTGCTGGTCCCTCCAAGGTTCTCAGTCCATCCCTGGCCCCAGCAGATCCCACAGGCACCAGGGCCCGTGTCCTTTTGCAGCTGCCCGGGCACACGGTCACCTGCAGGGACAGGGACAGGGGGACACAGCATGCCAAAGGTGCCAGCATGCCCCGGCACAGCCCCACGGTGCCACCGGCCCCACAGCCAAAGCACTCGCCAAAGCGGCAGCCCCTACCTGCGAGGTGACCATCCCGTCCCGTCCCGTTCCGTGGCAGCAGCCACCACCGTGCCCTGGGGTGCCGGGGTGTGTGGCCGGGGGGCCCGGGGCAGGACCCGCCGCACGGCTGCCCGTGGCCGTGACCGTCCCGTGGTGAGCGGGGTCAGCGGGCGCATGCCGCGGCACGGCCGCTGCCGGAGCGGGGCATGATTCATCCAGGTAATCCCCGTTCCCACTCCCACACGGGAGCGGGACGTGGGGTGCGTGCGGGATGGGGGGGCAGCTCGGCACCGCGTGGCCTTGGCCCCTGCGCCGGGCACACGCTGCCCATGGGCAGGAGCGCGTCAGCCCTGCCTGCAGGCAGCTGCCAGCCCAGAGCCCGGTGTGCCAAACCTGGTGGGTGGCAGCAGCCGCGGGATCTCCCCAGCCCCTGGGGTCCCCTGGCCCCCCAGCCGGACACCAGCAGCAGCAGCAGGGCACGGGGAGCACCCGAGGGCAGAGGGGACCGAAGCAGCACAGGGCAGGGGGGAGCAGGGAGGTGGAAACTGCCCCGCTGCTCCCTTTGGGCAGGGGGTGCTGGGGCTCGGCCGGATCCTGCGGGACCCTATGGGCAGGGGGTGCTGGGTGGGTTGGACAGATTTTGGCAGGTGGTCTCTCCCCCTCCCCGGTGTCCCTGGGGTCCCCCTGGGCTGGGAGGGGTGTGCGGGGTGGAAAGCACACCCGGCCCCAGCAGCCCCCATGGAGCGGGGTCCCCTCCACACCCCCCGTCCCCAGATGGCATGAGCATGATGCAACCCTGCCCGGCCCTTGCACCTCCTGCACCCTGGCGCCACCGGCCACCGCGTGCCGGGGCATGTGCAGCTCCATGCCACAGGCCAGACCCTGCCTGCCTGCCCTGCTCACCGCGGGGGCGCCCGCCAGAGCCCCACTGCCAGGACAGACATTCCCAGTGATGCTGGTCACACCACGGGGGGCAGTGGGTGGTGACACTCACCCCAAGGGCAAATCAAGATGAACACTGGTTTATAATGGGGGTTTCTGTGATTTCCTCCCCTTCCCCATGGGTTCCCTGTCAGCTTTGCTGTCCGGTGTCACCAGTCGCCATTGCTCCCTGGCACAACATGAGGGCAGAGGCAGCCGGGCACCCCAGTCCTGGCCCAGGGCTGTGAGCCCCAAGCCCAGGGTTTTGGGGGACCCCCAGGTGCCAGCCTGGCGTGGGGTGCTGCCTGCCCTGAGCTGTGCCATGGTGTGAATGGCTCCCCCACACTGGGACAGCACCATGCTGCTGCACGGACCCCACCCCGGGACAGGGCCACGGTCCCACAGCATGAGGACACGGGGGTATCACAATGCCGGGGCAGTGGGTGCCCCATGGCACCAAAATGACAGGTGTCCCTGTGCCACCCAGCTCAGTACACCCATGCTGTGGGTCGTGCTGGTGTTGCTCAGCCCTCGGCCTCTTTCCAGGGCTTGCGCTGGATCTCCCAGCTCCAGGGCTCCAACACCGCCGTGCTCATGGTGGCCTCCCAGTGATCCACAGGGTCGGCTGTGGGTCTGGCACCAGGGTGACCATCCCCTGTCCCTGCATCCCTGCGTCCCTATGTCCCCACGTGGAAGGCAAGGTGTCACCATGGGCAAATCCTCCGGCTCCTGCTGGCTCTGCCGGGGCTGCGGCGCCGGTGGGCACCTGGTGCTGCAGCCACAGCCGGATCCCAGCCCAGACCCAGCCCAGGGCAGCCAGGTCACCCCTGCAGCAGACGCCACACAAGGAGGGGACACAGGTCAGGCCAGACCTGACAGGGATGAGGCTCCAGGTACAATCCTGTGGGACAGTCACATGGGGTCAGGGGATGTGCCAAGGTGGCTGTCTCGCCACTGGCAGCGTGGCAAGCTGGGGACTGTCCTGGAGACAGGCAGCAGGAAGCTCCCTGCAAAGGGTGACAGCAGGGACATGGGGCCAGAGCGATGCCAGAGGGTGGGGACGGGGAAACCAGACTGAGCTGCCATGGCAGCACCAGAGGGTGAGATGTGTGTGGGGTGCACCTTGCCCTGCGGCAGGGTGAAGGGCTGTCTGAGGTGGCCCCAGCAACAGCCACAGCCCTGGCTCCCTGCCCGTGGTGTCCCCAGAGATGGCCGCAGACCCCGGTCCCTGCCTGCGGTGTCCCAAGGGACGGCCACAGCCCCAGGTCCCCGGGGCAGGGCCAGACCCACAGCTCCCCACCCCGACACCCCAAGCCACCCGCATTTGATCAGATCCTGCAGTGGGGCACACTGAGCTGCGGGACCACCATGGTGTGGGTGATGCCAGGCCTGTGCCCGCCATCATGCTGTGTGTCCCCAGCCCCGCTGCACCCATGAGTGCCACATTGCCATGGGCTCCCTGTGGTCCCATGGCCACTGCTGCTGGAAGGAGTCCCAGCCCCACCTGGAGCAGGTGACAGGGGTTGTGCTGGGGTCCCCATCCCTGTGGTGGAGGGCAGGGGGTCCCAGGCTGCACACCTGCCTGGGGATTTGGGTCCCAGAACTGTCCCCCACAGCCCCCCACAGGGAACCACATAGCCAGGAGCAGGGCAGGGAGGGGATGGATCTGTCCACAGCCCCCAGCAACCTGCTGCTCACAGCCTTGGCCAGAGCCTGCGCCCACATCCCCAAGTCCACACGTAGTGGGACCCCCCAGCACCCAGGTGAGCATCCCACCACTCCCTGCCCCGCATCCCACGGCCGGCTCTTGTCTCACTGACAGTGCTTTGTGCCCCTCTCCCTGCTGTCCCCAGGGTTGGTCCCTTCTGTGGGGACACAGAGAATGCTGGGGACCCTGGGGATGCTGGGGAAATTCAGGATACTGGGGATATTGGTGATGCTGGGGACGCTGGGTATGGTGGGGATGCTGGGGACCCTAGGGATGCTCCGCCGCCGTTTTCCTGCCGCAGAGCTGATCCGGGCCCGCACCGTGTACGAGCAGCGTCCCCTCAGCATCCCCCGCAGACTCCAGCAGGGATCCAGCCTGACGGCCTCGCCCACTCCCAGCACCCCGCGCTCCTCCGGCCGCCCCCCGCGCCCCGGGCCGCCCGCGGACCCCCGCACCCCCTTCACACCCTGCGGCCCCGGCCCGGTGAGCAATGGGGCAGGGAGGCTCTGGCACAAGCAGGGGGCTCTGCCCTGCACCCCCTTGTCAGCTGCCAGCTCACAAACCCTTCGTTTGCGTTTAACCCCCGCGGGAAGAGCGGGGCGGTGACGGGTTTGGATGTCCGGGTGCCCCGGTTCTGCCATTCCCAGCCCCGAGCGGCGGGGGGAGCCAGGCCGGGGGAGCTGCGGCTGCAGTCCGGGGCGGGACACGGGTGATGGGGCACCCGCTGTGCCCCCCAGGCAGCGGGAAAGCAGCCCCGCGTGTCCCTGTCCGTGCCGGGCACGGAGCGCTCTGGAAACGCTGCGGGGACACAGCAGCCGCGGGTACCTCGGGGCCGGGCACCCCCCGCGCCCTCGGGGGGCTCAGCATCTCCCCAGCCCCATTGCGGGGGGACTGCTGGGCCAGGGATCGCGGCCATGCTCGGCCCCGCAGCCCCCGGAGTGCGGCTGCAGGCAGGGGCGGGCAGGGCGCAGGCAGCGGAGCAGGCAAGGCGGTGGGAACGGAGCCGGGAGCGGGGCTGCGATGCTGCGGACGGTGACACGAGCTTTCGGGGTGCTCGGGGGCGCTCGGCTCTGTGGGTGGGTAGAGCCCTCTCCCCGGGGCATCTCTGTCTGCGCCGGGCGGTGCGGCCGGGTTTCGAGGAGGCGGTCGCCGGTCCCCTCCCCGGCAGAGCCGCTGGCGGGCGGCCATGGGGCTGCTGGGGAGAACTCCCCAAATTCCCTGCTCGGCGGGAGATTCCCCGGCGGCCCCCCCAAGCGCATCCCCCGCGCCCGCACAGCTCCGCTCCGCTGCCTCTCGTGGGGGCTCAGCCACCGTGCGGGGGGGGCGGTGTGATGCGGAGTTCGCCATGGTGGGGGGCTCTGCTGTGGGGAGGGGGAGGCCGTGACGTGCGTGAAACGCAGCACCCAGGTAGGGACCAGGAGAAGCCCCGAGTGAATCGGCGCCCGGGCGGCGTGGCCGGGGCAGGTGCTGCCCGTCCGCGCACCCGTCGCTCCCGGCCCGGCAGCTGCGGGAAAAGCGTTTACCCTCCTGCACCCCCGCGTCACGCGTGGCCGTGGCCCGGGAACGGGCTTTGCGGCTCAGACCTCCCACCCCGGGCAGCCCGCATCGCTCCACGCTCTGCCAGCCCCCAAACAATGCTGCTGCCCTGGAGAACTGGGGGTGCCCACGGGACACGGCCGTGAGGGCCCCGGGGGGACTTGGGAACGGGTTACCGGCCCCTCAGCGTGCGGCCCCTGCCCGGGGAGCGCTGGGCAGGGACCTCGCTCTGCCTCTCCCCCCACCCCTCCCGGGGGTGCCCGTGGGCCGTGCCGGGGGCGCAGCGCACTCCGCTCCTCTTCCTTTTCCCGGTCCCGCTTTTTGGCCAGCGGGAGAGCGGAGCGGGGCTGCAGCCGCTGCTCTCAGCCCCCACCCTCCCCCGGGGCCTCAGCCAGGAGGCAATTAAGCTAATTGAAACGTAGCAATTGATTCCCACGGCTGGAAAGCAGACTGCCCCTTAGGAGCAGAGGGAGAGGGCGAGCGCTGCCAGTCCCCAGAATTGCCGGGGTGGCGGCAGCTCCCGGCGCGGGTCGGCGGTGGCGCGGCCCCGGCCGCCCGGTTGCCGCCGCGGCGGTGGGCGCTGCCGGGATGGCTGCGGGCGGTGGAGCAGGACCCGGGGGCTTTCCCGGCGCCCAGCAGCGGTGATTCCCGAGCAGGGCAGGGATCCCGGTTCCGCCCTTGCTGCAGGACCGCGGGGGCTCAGCCTGGGCAGGGGCTGGTGGAGAGACCCTGTGCTGCTGCTTCTCTGCGCTGCATCAGCGCCTGGAACTGCAGAACCGAGACTGCCGGGGGTCCCAGCTGAGCCCCGGCCTCCCGTTCCTGTCCTGCCTGTGTGGGCAGGGGTGATGGGCCAGCGAGGGCTGCTCCCCTCTCAGAACCTGCGTTAAACAAACGCTAATTAGGCAGAGCCCCCTCCTGCCACACAGGCTTGTGCCGGTGCTGCTGACTCCAGTGACCCGGGTTTGTCCCCAGGGTGGCAGTGGCTGGCACTGCGCTGGATGGGGACCCACACAGGGTCCCGGGCAGGCCCGGGGGTGAGCCCCAGCCCGGACCCCGGCACGGCACAGCACGGCAACGGCTGAGTGCCGGCACCGTGACGGAGCCGTGCCGGGACTCAGCCCCGGGGACCGCAGGGTGACATCCCACCGGGGAGCGGCCCATGGGGGTGCCACGGTGGCCATGAGCTCTGGGCAGGGGTTCGGTGCGTTGCTCCCAACGGCAACACGTGCCGTGCCAGGGCCACGCCAAGTGCTCAGCCCCATGTGCCCTTGCCCGCGGCTCTGCCGTGTTGTTTTCATGCCGGGTTTCTCTCTTGCTGGGATAATCCAGCAACAAACAAGCGGAAGAGCCCGACACGCCGCAGAAATTCCCCCCGGGACATGCGTGGGGAAGCGGGGGCCACAGTGCTGGGGAAAGGCTGTGTCGCTTCGGGCCAGGGCCGGACCTGCAGCCCTGCTCAGGGGGGCTGTCCCTGCCGCCCCCCACCCCGTCCCAGTCACCCCACGATCAGGTGCTGCCGCAAATCCCCCTGCACGAGAACCGGGTGTTTGAAGCCTTTGTGTCCTGATAATGCGGAAGAATCCCAGCGATTTGGAGCATGCGGAGGCCCCCGGCCCCTCGGCCTGGGGAGGCTGCAGTGCGGGGAGCAGCAGGGGAGGAGGTGCGGGCACCCCCGCCCTGGTGCCTGGACCCCATCCCGGACGTATTGGGGTGGTGGGGGCTCCTCGCCCTGTCCCAGCAGCATGGGCACCGGGGACACCCAGACCCATCCCGGAGCAGGAGGCGGGAACCCAGAGAGGGCGGCTGGTGGGGACCCCTCCTCTGCTGAGCTCTGGCTGCCCGGCTCGGGGAGCAGCGCCCCAGGAGCCTCCAGCCCCCAGCACCGCCCCGGTTCCAGCGAGCCGCTTCCTCGCAGGGGAGCGCCAGGGCTGGTCTGAGCTCTGCGGATCGCATTCCTTAATTGTTTTAGAAGGCCCCATGTGATATTTAAAAACATTAACCTGACTTAGCCCCGGGAGAAGGTGCGAGCAGACACACGTCCCGGCGAGCAGCTCCAGCCCCGCCGGCTGCAGCGCCGGGGGCTGTCAGGGTGCTGCCCCCAGGGGACAGGGCTCCCAGCCATCATGGGGCTGGAGGGGCTGGCTGAACTGGAGGTACTGGGCTGCACTGGGTTTCTCGCAGCCCAGGGAAGGGAGGCAGGATGCGGCCTTGGCCCTCCAGCCTGGATTTGCCACCCAAGCATGAGGAGCAGCGAGTGGAGCTGGGGGGCTCTGTCCCACCCCCCGAGCTCCCCAGCATGGCAGTGGGAGGCAGGGTGTGGGATGAGGGGTGTCGGGGAGCCCCTGGGGATGGGCTCTGCGCCCCGGAGCTGGGCAGGAGGCACCAGCGGGGCTCGGCAGGGCTGAGTGCAACACGACGTGGCACAGGACGGCTCATGGGGCCTGGCAGGGGCCAGCGCTGCCTGTCGTGGGCCCGCTGCCACAGCTGGCCACAGGCACCGGGGCGCAGGTGCTGAGGAGGGGCTGGCGGGGGACCTGGGGGTGCCCCACCCCCGCATCAACCCCAGCTCACACGCCCTGCATGGCTCCCCAAGCTCCATCTTGTTCCCTCCAGAGGGGCTCCCCCAGCCCATCCCAGCCCAGCCCCCTGGACAGCTCTGCCAGTCCCTCGCCAGTCCCATCCTGGCACCTCCGGACCCCTCCCCAGTCCCATCCCGGTACCCCCGGACCCCTCCCCAGTCCCATCCCGGCCCTGCTCCGCAGCGCTGCGGGAGCGGCGGGAGCGGCGGGGCCGGGAAGCGGGCCCCGGGGAGTGTGCGGGGCCGGTGCGGGGCTGCCCCCGCCCGTGGCTCCTCCCGCGCCGCTCGGCTCCTCCTCGCCCGCCGCGCCGGGCCCGGCGATATTTAACCTGGGCCGGGGCGGGGAGCGGCAGCGCCGAGCGGGCACCGAGCGGAGTGGGAGCCAGCGCAGGTACAGCCGGGACCCCCGGGGACCCCGCACCGCCCCCCGGGCTGCGGGACGGGCGGGGGGCAGCGGGCGCACCGGGCGTGCTGGAGCCGAGCCCAGCCCCGAGCCCGACTCTTCTCCCCGCAGCCGCTGTCCCGGCCCCGCCATGAGAGCCCCGGCGCTGGGTTGCATCAGCTTGGTGCTGTGTCTGCTGGAGCTGCCCGCCTGCCTGCCCCTGCCCGACGGCCGCGCGCCCAAGCGCAGGTGAGCCCGCGCCCTGACCCCCCGGGACCCGCACCCCTGTGCTCCGAGACCCCCTGCCCGCACCCGTGTATGGGGCAGGTCCGAGACTCCTTGTCCACACCCGTGTATGGAGTAGATCTGAGACCCCATGCCCGCATCCATGTATGGGGCAGATCTGAGACCCCCTGCCCATACCCGTGTATGGGGTAGATCTGAGACCCCTTGCCCACACCCGTGTGTGGGGCAGATCTGAGACCCCCTGCCCACACCCATGTGTGGGGCAGATCTGAGACCCCTTGCCCACACCCGTGTGTGAGGTGGCTCTGTGCCCCCTGCCTGCTCTCCGGTGCCAGGCAGCTCCGTGCCCCTGCCTGGGACCCAGCCCTGGACCCTCCGATGGCTCGAGCCGCCCTGAGCCGCCCTGAGCCCAGCCCCTGTCCCCGAAGGGGCTCCGTGCCCCCTGCCCGGCCCTGCCCGAGGGCTGACTCCTGCCCCAGGCTCTGCTGGGCAGCCCCGTGTCCATCTGTCCCACTGCTGCGCAGCCCTGGCTGCTCTCCCGTGGTCCCGCAGGGTTCAGGCCCGGGCCAGCCTGGCAGTGTGTCCCTGTGTCCTGCTGTCCCCACGACTGGAGGGGACACGGCCCCGCACTGAAGCCCCTTGCACTGGTGGCAGGTTCTGGGCAGGTTCCCTCGGGTGACAGTGCTCCAGGGAATGGGGACAGGTGGGTGCTCCGGGAGCTGCATGGAGGGTGTGGGGTTCCCTGAGCACCCCCTCCCACCCGGACCCCCACCCTGTCCCTGCAGCACTGTGGGGACCCAGGGCGACAAGGTGTTGAGAACAGGGTGAGGGGTCCCTGACACCCTGCATCCCGCTGGGGATAGGGGAGTGGTGCTGGGAGGGGGCAGGATGCGGCCAGGGTGGTGGGCATGCAGCGTGCCAGGGTGGTCTGCGGGTTTGGGAGGGGGCAGGGCCCGGACCTGTGTGTGCACGGGGTGGGCAGGGTGTGCGGGTGTGCAAGGGGTGGGTGAGCTCTCGGTTCACGTCGTGATGGAGAGGACACGTGTGCCGGAACCCCCGTGTGCGTGTGCCAGGGTGTCTGTGCGGGGCGACGGGCTGTGGGTGGGGGCTGTGGGGGGCCAGGGTCGCCTGGGTCTCCTGCCCGGGCCTCCTGCGGCAAGAGGAACCTTGGGCTGGGACCGAGCGTCCCGTGGGTTTGTGTGTGTGCACGGCTGTGCAGGTGTGCGCGCGTGCGGGTGTGCACGCACGGGCTCTGCGGGTGTGTGCGGCTGTGCGTGCGGGTGTGCGTGTTGCTGCTTGTGGAGCGAGTTTGGGCTGTGCCAGCGCTGGGGGAAGCCCGTGTCTGGCTCCGGAGGGATCTGCAGCGGCTCCTGCCCGGCGCCGTGCGCAGCGGCTCCCGGGGGCGCGGGAGGGGGCTGCGCCTGGGCCGCGCGTGGGGCCACGTCCCGCTGCAGGCATGGACAGAGGGACTGCGCACCCAACAGCGGGCGCGGGCTGTGTGGCTCCTGCTGTGTCTGTGGGACAGCACGGCCATGGCGTGTCTGCCACGGGCTGGGGCATGGGGGTCCCTGGGACTGGGGCTTGAGACATGGGGGTCCCAGGGGGGAGCTCTGTGCTGCTTTGGGGGGCTCTTGGGCTGGACCCCCTGGACAGGTGCCCAGGGCCCAGGCGCGGGTGCCCGTAGCCAGGGAGCGTGGGTGCCGGCTCGGTGCCAGCGCAGCAGCCGTGGGAACGGGGTGGGCAGAGCTGTGTGGGAACCACTAGGGGGGCCGCGGGGAGGTGCTGGTGCCAGTGCAGCCAGCAGCAGCGCCAGGGTCGGTAGGTGCCCTGTGGCGGGTCTGGCGATGCTCCTGAAGCCCCAGAGCGGCAGCGATCCCGTGGGACCCCATGCGCAGCCGGATGTGCCGGGAGCTCGGCCGGCGCGGGCGCACGCGGTGCCGGGGCAGCCGGGGCCAAGCCGGGGCAGGAGCCAAGCGCGGGAGGGAGGGGAACTCCAGACCGGCATCTGAACCGCGGGATGCGCACGGGGGCCCTTTGGCAGGGGGGGCTGGCAGGGCTGGAGCACCGGAGCTGGCACCGAGCCGGCCAGGAAAGTCCCGTGGGCCACGGCTGCCGGTGTTTCCGGGCACCGGCCGCCTCCTGTAAACACGTCCCGGGACGGGAAGGGGCAGTGGGCGCTCGCCGGCCCCCCCGGTGCTTCCCGTCTCTGCAGGGCTGGAGGAATTTGCCTCTGTCCCCGCTCCCGTGGCTGGTGGCCAAGCGGCATCTGGCCTCCACCCAGCTGTGTCGTGCCAGGACGAGCCCTCCGGCACCCCCGGGCGGTGGCGATGGGGGCAGGGGGTCGGTGCGGTGCGAGTTGGGGCTGTGTGTGCAACCCGGGGCACGCGGGTGCTGGCGTGGGTGCTGCCGTACGTGCCGGTGCGCAGGCAGGGCGGGTGCGGGCAGCAGAAGGGTCGTGGGCAGCACTACCTGGGCCACGTGCCACCCCAAAGCCACGTGCCACCCCAAAGCCACGTGCCACTTCCGGCGCCACCGGGCACTGCCGAGTCCTGCCGGGCGGTGACCCAGGGCGGCTGCGGGTGACACCGCAGCGGGTCCCCCTGCCAGTGCAGGGTCACCGGTTCCTGCAGGGGTGAGGCCAAGCTGGGCTGTACTGGAGCCGGCAGCACCGAGGTGTCCCCGTTTGTGCACCCTGGGGAGGGGACAGCAGGGTCAGCCCTCTGGAGCTTGGGGACCCCCATGGCCCTGTGGTTGTGGGGGGTGAGCAGCCACGGTCGCACGGTGCCATGAGGGGCCATGGGGAGCCCATGGCGGGACCGGGGGTGTCCCACCCTGCTGGTGGGGCTGTGGCTGCAGCCCTGCCCGTGTCAGCAGGCTCCTGCTGGCCCTGCCACCGCGGCGTGACGCCCCAGCGTGGAGTACGTGTGCGGCTGCAGGGAGCAGCTCCCCGTCCTTGGCTGCCACCTCCTCCTCCCAGCTTGGCAGGTCCCGGGCAGAGCGGCCGGGGGGGCCGGCGAGGCGCTCCGGCCTGTGGCTGGGCTGGGGGTTCCCTGCCTGGCCCACCATAGCACCCCCGACATGGCACGGCCACCTGCCCTGTACCCACTGTCCCGGAGTGGCGCGGCCGCCCTGCCCGCGGTGCCACGGCTGTGCCCGCCGCCCCGGCGCTCCCGCGGTGCCACGGCTGTGCCCGCCGCCCCGGCGCTCCCGCGGTGCCACGGCTGTGCCCGCCGCCCCGGCGCTCCCGCGGTGCCACGGCTCTGCCCGCCGCCCCGGCGCTCCCGCGGTGCCACGGCTCTGCCCGCCGCCCCGGCGCTGCCGCTGACTGCGCTGCCGCTCTCTCGCAGGGAGCCCCCGGACCGGAGACCCTCGCCGGCCTCACTCCTCGGGGACCAGCCAGGACCGCAGCCCCCCGCCCCGCCACAGCCCGCCGGCCCGCGGCACAGCCCGCTGCTCCCTCCACGCAGACCCTCGGGTCCTCGGCACAAACCGCGGCTCCCGAAGCTCAGCCCTCGGCACAGACCAAAGCTCAGCCCTCGGCACAGACCAAAGCTCAGCCCTCGGCACAGGCCCCCGCTCCCGCGGCACAGCCCGAAGCTCGGCCCACGCCATGAGCCCCCGTTTTCCCCCCGGCACGGCGCCCGCATGGCCCCCCGGCACAGACTGCTCATCCCGCGGCACCACCCGAAACTCATCCCGCGGTACCACCCGAAACTCATCCCGCGGCACCACCCGAAGCTCCCGCCACGCCGGGAACCCCCGTTCGCCCCCCAGCCCGGTGCCCCCGTGCTCCCCCAGCACCCGCGGGGCCGCCGGCACGTGCTGGGGCGGCCGCAGCTGCTGCGGGTGGGCTGCGTGCTGGGCACCTGCCAGGTGCAGAACCTGAGCCACCGCCTCTGGCAGCTCATGGGCCAGTCGGGGCGCCAAGACTCGTCCCCCATGAACCCCAACAGCCCCCACAGCTACGGGTGAGGGGGGGCGGCTGCACCGGACTGCCTGGCCCCGTGCCCCCTGCGGAACCCCCACTAAAGCACTTCCAGACTCAGACGTGCCTGAGCTCCCTCTGCACTGTTCGGGGGGCCCAGGGACCCCACCAGGGACTTGGGGACCGTGGGAGTGTCCCCGCGGAGGGGCCCCTGCGCTGTCACCAACCGGAGCCCCATGGGGCGGAGAGCACCGTGGCCACGGGCCGGGGAGCCGCTGGCCCGTGGTGGCCCGTGGTGGCCCATCCGGCCGGGGCTGGCGGTGGCGGGTCCAAGGGGCGGCGGGCGATCCTGCTGACCGCAGCAGCGCCGGCGCCTTATGCAAGAGCCCCGGCCACGCTCCCCTGACTCAGCAGCCCGGCAGCTGCCGCGGCACGCACGGCCAGGGCTGGAGCGAGCCCGCTGCGCCCCACAGCACCCCTCTGTGCCCCACAGCACCCCTCTGTGCCCCGTTGTACCCCACTGTGCCCCTTCACTCCCAGCCCCCTCCCGTGCCCACCCAGGGCAGCGCAGTTCCATGGGTGGGAGTCCTACATGGATGGGGTGGGGGGACCCCGCTCCAGGCCCCCAGCCAGGGTGGGGGCACAAGGCAGCCCCCCACACCTTCCCGTTGGGGTTCGTTCACAGGCCTGGGGCTGGGGAGCCTTCGGGGGCCCTGTCCTCCCCGGAGAGGATGCTGTTCCCTTCCCCTGTCCCCCCCGGGTACCACTCGTGACCCTGTGGTGCCGCAAGGATCGGGTGCTGGTGGGTGCCAGGGGGTGGGAAACCATCCCCAAGCACGGGGGGCAGAGCAAAGGCCGGGGTCCTGCACCCCGCTCCTGCTCCATCCCCTCTCCCGTCCCTGACCCCTCCAGGCCCCCGCTCTCCTGGCACAGTGTGGGCAGGCTGGGGACAGCCCCTGTCCCCACTGGTGACAAGTTGTGCCCCCACAGGCTCAGGGGGGATGGAACAGGTACCTGTAGAGGGGCACGAGGGAACCCCGAGTATCCCAGTCACCCCGTGCTGTGACACCCCAGGAGTGCCGCTGTCACCTGGCAGAGCTGTCACCCCTGTGGCCTGGCAGGACGGGGATATGCAGCCCCTGGCACCGGGCTGTGAGGGTGCCCGGCCCCCCACTGCACCCTTGTGCCCCCACCCCTGCCCTCCAGAGATCCCCATCCCCAGGAGCACCCCGTCCCTCTCAGGAGCACCCCCATCCCAGAGCCCCCATCCTCAGAGCCCCCCAGCCCCAGAGCCCCCCATCCCAGAGCCCCCATCCCAGAGCCCCCATCCCCAGAGCCCCCATCCCCAGAGTCCCCCAACCCCAAAGACCCCCATCCCAGTGCCCCCATCCCTAGAGCCCCCCATGCCCAGAGTCCCCCATCCCCAAAGACCCCCATCCCAGAGTCCCCATCCCAGAGTCCCCATCGCCAGGAGCCCCCAGCCGCAGCAGCCCTGGGTGAGGGTGGGGGCACCCATGGGTGCTGTTCCTGGCCCGTCTTTCCCCCCTCCCGGGGGTCCTGGCCCTCGCTCGAGCCGGCTGACGGGGCAGGACGGGGGCAGGACCATGACGAGGTGTCCCATGGGTGTCACAGCAGGTTCCAGGGCCGGGGTCCCCGCAGTGTGGGCAGGGGTCACCCCGGCACCCCCGCAGCCCTGGGCAGCCCCAGACCCAGCACGGTGCTGCCAGGGGCCATGGGGACACCAGCACAGCCCCTCGGCCAAGGCCATCACCCCCATCCCTTGGGTGACCCGCAGGCTGCAGAGGGGCCGTGCTGAGCCCCGCGGGGCCCCGGCCGGATCCTGCCCCACAGCAGCGCTGGTGCTGGGCACTGCACGTCCCTCTTCGGGTGACAATCTGGTTTTGTACAGAATAAAGTGTGCGAGGAGGGGACACGTGTGGTGCCGGGGCCGCAGCAATGACCATGGAATGGGGGACAGGGGCTGCCCCGGGCAGGGCACGGGCACCCGGCTCTGTCACACAACGCACCGGCACCACCTGCTTCCCTCGGTGCAGCGGGGACAGACACGCAGGGGACAGCAGCACAGGGGACAGCAGCACAGGGGACAGCCACGCAGGGGACAGCAGTGCAGAGGACAGCCACGCAGCGGACAGCAGAGCAGGGGACAGCCACGCAGCGGACAGCCACGCAGGGGACAGCCACGCAGTGGACAGCCATGCAGGGGACAGCAGCGCAGGGGACAGCCACGCAGGGGACAGCCACGCAGGGGACAGCAGAGCAGTGGGGACAGCAGCACAGGGGACAGCCACGCAGGGGACAGCAATGCAGGGGACAGCCACGTGGGGGACAGCAGAGCAGTGGGGACAGCCACGCAGGGGACAGCCATGCAGGAGACAGCAGCGCAGGGGGGACAGCCATGCAGAGGACAGCCGTGCAGGGGACAGCCATGCAGGGGACAGCCACGCAGGGGACAGCGAAGCAGTGGGGACAGCCATGCAGAGGACAGCCGTGCAGGGGACAGCGGAGCAGCAGGGACAGCCATGCAGGGGACAGCAGTGCAGAGGACAGCCATGCGGGAGGGACAGCCACGCAGAGGGGACAGCCACGCAGGGGGAACAGCCGTGCAGGGGACAGCAGAGCAGCAGGGACAGCCATGCAGGGGACAGCCATGCAGGGGACAGCCATGCAGGGGACGGCAGCACAGTGCCCATCCCAGTGGCTGCAGCACTGCCCATCTGGCACCCACAGCAGCCACAAGGCCAGTGGGTCCGGACAGGAGCCAGAGAGGAGGAGGAGGGTGAGGAGGAAGCAAATGAGGCCACATGTGTTGGGGGTCCCAGGGGAGGGTGCAGGATTGTGCCGGGGCTGCTGCTGCCTGTCCTGCCTGCGCACGGGCACGCAGGGACTGACCTGGCCAGGGCACGGCACAGCATGGCACAGCACGGCACAGCATGGTATGGCAGGGCACAGCACAGCCCCACTGTGGGACACACGATTGTGCACCCCCCCCAAGATGTGCACCCCCCACACACAGATGTGCACCTCCTTGCACACAGGTGTGCACCCCCTGCACACAGATGTACACCCCCCGCACACAGTTCTGCACCCCTCTGCACACAGATGTGCACAACCTGCACGCAGATGTGCACCCCCTTGCACATAGTTCTGCACCTCCCCTGCACACAGATGTGCAGCCCTTGCACACGGTTCTGCACCCCCCCTGCACACAGATGTGCAGCCCTTGCACACGGTTCTGCACCCCCCCTGCACACAGATGTGCAGCCCTTGCACACAGTTCTGCACCCCCCCTGCACACAGATGTGCACCCCCTGCCCACGGCCCTGCCCCCCAAGCCCCACCCCCCCACCTCTGGCTCCCCACCACTGCCCGCAGCCCCTCCCGTGCTATGGGGGCGCCTGCTCTGGCCCCGCTCCCCATGTCCCCACGGGGATCACAGCATGGCCCCGTCCCACAGGGTCACCGCGGCTGGGTGGGCAGTGGGGGGATGCCCTTTTGCCCCTGCAAGGAGCCCAGTAGCCTGGGGCCACCGTCAGCCGCTGGCAGGGCCACCCACGGCCGGGCCCCCCAGCTCAGGGTTGGGGGTCCCAGTTTGGGGCTGTGACAGGGCCGGGCTCCCCGCCGGCCCCCGCGCCCCTCGGGGAGCAGCGTCCCCCGCGCCCGGTGCCGCGGGCTCAAACATTAACCGGGGGCAGGCCAGCCGGTGACCCATGGCCCCCGCTCCGGCTGGTGCAGGCTGGGCCGCCCCCGCGCCGCCCCCGGGGATAAAGCCGGGGGTCCCGTGGCCGCCCCACAGCCCGCAGCCCAGCGCCCCCAGCACGGCCCAGCGCCCCCCGGCACGGCCCAGCGCCCCCCGGCACAGCCAGCATGAGGAGCCTCGGCGTGGTGAGTGTGGGCGAGACCCGGCGCCCCACACCTGGGGGTCAGACCCCACTCATGGGGTGCAGGTCCTCCCAGGCACACCCAGACGGCCCATGCAGCCCCCAGCCCCACAGGCATCACCCCCCGTGGGGTCGGTGCCCTTGGGACCCCCGCCCTGCAGCTCTGCATGGGGGGTGGGGCTCACACAGCTCAGCATGGGGGCTGTCCCCTTTCGGGGGGTCGGGATCACCTGGGACCCGCAGTGGTGCCATCCCTGCAGGGGGGTGTCAGCCCCACGGGGAGCGCCGTGCCGTGGGGGAGGGGGATCCCGCAGCTCCAGTGAAGGGGAGGCTGCCCTCCCCTATCCGGGGGCTGTGGGGCGGGGGGTGTCTGCAGCACCCCTGGGCCTCACTGCAGGGGCTGCAGGGGCTGCCGGGGGCTCCCAAAACCAGGGACACCCGGGCCAGGCCCCTCCGCGCAGAGCGGGCAGCTCCCCCGGCCCCCCGCACCCCAGCGGGACAGACGCCCCACACCGGCAACGGGGCAGCAGCGAGTGATGTGGTGTGCAGTGCCTGCAGTGCCCTGCAGTGCCCTGCAGTGCCTGCAGTGCTGTGCAGTGCCGTGCGATGGTGTGCAGTGCCGTCCAGTGCTGTGCAGTGCCGTGCAATGGTGTGCAGTGCCGTGCAATGGTGTGCAGTGCCCTGCAGTGCTACGCAGTGCTGAGCAGCTCTGTGTGATACCTTATGATGCTCTGCGGGGCTGTGCGGTGCTGTGCAGTGCTGTGCAGTGCTGTGTTTCCTTTGGCCATGTCCCGGTCTCCGTGTCCCCCAAGACACCCGCTGTCCCCGGGGCTTTCCTCTCTGCCCCATGGCTGCTGGGCCCCCCGCAGGATCGGGCCCCCTGCAGGATCGGGCCCTGCTGACCTCACCCGGCCTCTCTCCCCACAGGACCCCGACCCCTGTGATGGGCCCGAGCCCAGCAAGGCCAAGGCCGAGTACCGGAACTACACAGTGAGCCGGGGGGTCGTGCTGCTGCTGGGGGGGCTGGGACCCCGAGGGGTCTCCTGCACCGGGGCGGTACCGTGGGGATCCCCTGCACCAGGGGCAGTACTGGGGGGATCCCCTGCACTGGGGGGTGTGGGGGTCCCGTAGTACCAGGCCGTGCCGGGGGGTCCAGCCGCACAGCGCTGGCCGTGCTGGGGGGTCTGACCCTGCCTGCGGGGGGTCTGGGGGGCTCTGCTGCCCCAGGCTGGGAGGGATGTTGGGGTCCCCCCCGGAGCCCCCGGGCCTGACGCTGCGCCGCAGGACGGGAAGCTGCTGGACCGCGTCTACAACACCTACCTGCAGATGCACACCCACCAGACCGTCGACTTCGTCCGCAAGAAGGTCTGAGCCCCCCCGGGCCAGCATGGCCCCCCCGGGGTCCACCCACAGCGGGGAGACACCACAGACCCCCCAACACTGCAGTGCCCGCCCCAATGCCCCCTCCCAGCCCCCTTGGGGGCACCCACTCCCCACGCAGCTCCGGGGGGTCCCGTGGGGTCCGGGGGGCGGCACGGGGGTCATGATCCCAGCCCCCCGCCCGCAGAGCGCGCAGTACGGGAGCTGCTCCCTGCGCACCATGGGCGCCATGGAGGCCCTGGACCTGCTGGACCAGCTGGTGGACGAGTCGGACCCCGACGTGGATTTCCCCAACTCGTTCCACGCGTACCAAACCGCCGAGGGCATCCGCCGCGCGCACCCCGACAAAGGTGGGGCCGCTGTCCCCCCCGCCATGCGGAGCCCCCCTGGGGCCACATCCTGCGGGGGTGACGGTGCCGCTTGCCCCCAGACTGGTTCCACCTGGTGGGGCTGCTGCACGACCTGGGGAAGGTGCTGGCGCTGTTCGGGGAGCCCCAGGTGAGTTGGGGGGCAGGCCGGGGTGCAGGGACCCCCCGGGGCCCGTGGGACACCTGTGACCCCCGCAGTGGGCCGTGGTGGGGGACACCTTCCCCGTGGGCTGCAAGGTGCAGAAGTCGGTGGTTTTCGGCGATTCCACCTTCCACAACAACCCCGACACCAGGGACCCCCGGTACAGGTGAGACCCCCGGGATGGGGGCGCCCCGAGGGCTGTGCCTCCCAGGCCGCAGCACAGCTGGGGAGGGGGCTGGGTGTGCGGGGGGTCCGGCCCTGACCCCCACCGGCTCCTCCCAGCACCGAGTTCGGGATGTACCAGCCCCACTGCGGCCTGGAGAACGTCCTCATGTCCTGGGGACACGATGGTGAGGGGGCGCGGGGGTGGGACAGGGCTCCTTACCCCGGACTGATGCACCCGGGGGGGCTGCGCCCGAGCTCCCCCAACCGCCCTGTTCTGGGCCCTGCAGCCCCCAGCGTGGGGCGGGGGCACCACGGCGGGGTCCCACGTACAACGTGTCCCCCCAGAGTACATGTACAGGGTCATGAAGTTCAACCGCTTCGCGCTGCCCAAGGAGGTGAGGGCTGGGGGGGGTGACCCTTGGGGGCTGCAGGGACCCCGGGCTGGGCTGGCACATCCCTGCCCCTGTGTTCCCATATCCCTGCCCTGTCCCCATGCCCCCACGTCCCCATCCCTGTCCTTGTGACCCCACTCACATATCCCTACCCCTGTCCCCATGTCCTCATCTCTGTCCCTGTGTCCCCACCCACATATCCCTACCCTTGTCCCCATCCCTGTCCCTGTGTCCCCACCCCCATGTCCCTACCCCTTTCCCCATGTCCTCATCCCTGTCCCTGTGTCCCCACCCCCATGTCCCTACCCCTTTCCCCATGTCCTCATCCTTGTCCCTGTGTCCCCACCCCCATGTCCCTACCCCTTTCCCCATGTCCTCATCCCTGTCCCTGTGTCCCCACCCCCATGTCCCTACCCCTTTCCCCATGTCCTCATCCCTGTACCTGTGTCCCCACCCCCATGTCTCCCCATGTCCCTATCCCTGTCCTCATCCCTGTCCCTGTGTCCCCACCCCCATGTCCCTACCCCATCCTCATGTCCCCATCATGTCCTCATTCCCATCCCCATATCACTACCTGTCCCCAGCCACAACCCAGTGTCCCCATCCCTGTGTCCAATCCCTGTACCCGTCCCCATCCCCATATCCCCTCCCTTGTGTCCCCATCCCTGTGTCCAATCCCTCTATCCATCCCCATCCCCATATCCCCTCCCTTGTGTTCCCATCCCTGTCCCCGTGTCCCCAGCCTGTCCCCGTGTCCCCAGGCGTTCTACATGGTGCGCTTCCACTCCTTCTACCCCTGGCACGCACACGGGGATTACCGGCACCTCTGCTCCGAGCAGGACCTGCAGATGCTGCCCTGGGTGCAGGAGCTCAAGTGGGTGCTGGGGAGGCCAGGGGGGCCTGCGGGGGCTCCGCAGCCCCCAGCACTGACCCCCCAGCACTGACCCCCTCGCTCCTGCAGCAAGTTCGACCTCTACACCAAGCAGGAGGAGCTGCCGGACGTGCAGCAGCTGCGGGGCTACTACCAGGGCCTGATCGACAAGTACTGCCCAGGGCAGCTCTGCTGGTGAGCAGGGCCCCCCGTGAGGGGACCCCCACCCGCCCCACGGCGCCGCACCGGGACCCCCACCCACCCCACGGCACCGACACAGCACCCCCCCTCAGCCCCTCGCCGTGGGGCACCGGGCTCTACAATAAACCCGCTGTCACGCACCCCCGTGCCATCGCACCCCACGGGGGTTGGGGTCACCCCAGGGATGGGCAGGGGACAGGCAATGTCCCCGTCACCTCTCCTGGGGGGTCAAGGGCCAGGGCAGGACACCCCCCCTTCAGAGTGAGCCGGGGGGCTGGAATGTCAAAGGCTTTATTTAGAAAATTATAGGAAAGCTCTGTGCTCAGTGCCGAGCGGGGGGAGCGCGGGACAGCAGAGCCCCCCGGGCTGGGGGCAGCGCCAGAGCCCCCCACCCAGGGCTGGGGGCAGCGCCAGAGCCCCCCCGGGACTGCGGGGCAGCGCCCAAACTGCCCCAGGCAGGGGAGCAGGGGGCTGCCCATGCAGAGCGCGGTGCAGCCCCCCCAGTGCAGCAGCACCCCCTGGCACAGAGCATCATCCCCCTCAAGCACAGAGCCCCCCAGCCCGGCACAGCCCTGGGGGAGCCGGGAGGGGGGCAGAAGGCCCTGCTGGCGCTGCTGCCTGCGCGGTGCAGGAAGGCACGGGCACGGGGGCGGGCAGGAGCTCGTCCCGGGCAGGCAGCTGGGGAAGAGCTGCCGCCCCCCAGCCATGACCCCCCTGGCAAGGGGAGGGGCAGGAGGGGGCCGCAGGCAAGGCTGTCAGTCCGTGGGGGGAAGACGGGGCTGGGCCAGCTCCAGGCGCTACTTCTTCTTCTTGGACCCGCGGGGGCCGTCGCTGTGCCCATCGGTGCCCCCCCGGGCGCGGCCGTCGCCCTTCTCCTCCTCCTTCCTCCGCACCTGCCCGTTCTTCTCGCTGCCCCCCCGGTCCGCAGGCTCCCCCCGGCGGGGCCCTTTGTGGCGGGCGGGGGGCGAGCCCCCGCGGGGCCGGCGGCGCAGGGCGCGCAGGACACAGGCGGTGGCGGCCACCAGGTAGAGGGACCAGAGCAGGATGGGGCCGGAGCAGGGCTGGCTGAGCTGGCGCAGGGACCGCAGCAGCCGGGGCAGGATGGCGTCGGCCGGGCGCGACAGCGGCGGCTTGTCCTGGGGGAGGGGGGGGGTCAGGGCTGCCCCATGGCCCACAGTGTGGTATGGGGGGCGGGTCAGGGCTGCCCCATGGCTCACAGCGTGGTATGGGGGGGGGGTGAGGGCTGCCCCACGGCCCACAGTGTGGTATGGGGGGCGGGTCAGGGCTGCCCCATGGCTCACAGCGTGGTATGGGGGGCGGGTCAGGGCTGCCCCATGGCCCACGGCATGGAAGGAGGGGGTCAGGGCTGCCCCATGGCCCAGAGTGTGGCACAGGGGGGTCAGGGCTGCCCCACGGCCCATGGCATGGAAGCGGGGGGTCAGGGCTGCCCCATGGCCCAGAGTGTGGCACAGGGGGGTCAGGGCTGCCCCACGGCCCATGGCATGGAAGCGGGGGGTCAGGGCTGCCCCATGGCCCAGAGTGTGGCACAGGGGGGTCAGGGCCACATCCTGTCTGGGAGCATGGTGAGGCCATGGCACGAGGGGGGCTGCCCCACAGCCGGGAGCGTGGCATGGGGGGGCACAGCTGCCCCATGGCCGTGACAGGAGCGGGGGGTCATGGCTGCCCTGTGGGGGGGAGCACAGTGGGGCCGCAGCATGGGGGGGGTCAGGGTTGCTGCACGGGTGAGAGACTGGGGTGGCCGTGGCACAAGGAGGGCGTCGGGGTGGCACAGGGGGGTCAGGGCTGCCCCATGGCTGGGAGCACAAGAGCATGGCCATGGCACAGGGGTGTGGGGTGTCAGGGCTGCCCCATGGCTGGGAGCACAGCAGCATGGCATGGCACAGGGGTGTGGGGTGCCAGGGCTGCCCCACGGCTGGGAGCACAGCAGCATGGCATGGCACAGGGGTGTGGGGTGCCAGGGCTGCCCCACGGCTGGGAGCACAGCAGCATGGCATGGCACAGGGGTGTGGGGTGTCAGGGCTGCCCCATGGCTGGGAGCACAGCAGCATGGCATGGCACAGGGGTGTGGGGTGCCAGGGCTGCCCCTTGGCAGGGGTCAGGCCTGGCCGTGGCACAGGGGCAGGGGGGCCAGGGCTGCCTCCGCGCAGCGCCCTACCTTCAGGCCGTGCTGGCTGAGCAGACTCTCCAGCGCGGGGTCCCCCAGGGACACGGCGGGGAAGAACTCCTGGACGTGTTGCCGCCGCCACCACTGCGCCGGGCCCGGGCTGCGGGACGGGGGCTCAGTGACAAACCCTGCGCCTCCGGGAGCGGGACAGCGCCCCCGCCGCCCCCCCAGCCCCTGATGGGCTGCTGAGAAGCAGCTCCCAAATCCAGCCCCCACCCCATGAGTCTGCAGGTTGATGAGTGTCACAGCAGCTCAGGGAGCAGAGGGGCTGGTGGGGGGGCAGGTGCTGGCACCCCCGGCCCAAACCTGCTCACCTGCCCTCGGCGCTGCCGGTGAACCAGTACTTGTAGAGGCGGGCGCGGATGAAGAGGGGGGGCCGGGCGCTGAAGGGGTACAGGGACTCGTCCACCTGCACCAGGCGGATCACTGCCAGAGACATAACGTCACCCTGCGCCGCATGCCGCAGGGACACCCCAAACTGCCGCGGGGACACCCCAAACTGCCGCGGGGACATGCCAACCCACTGCAGAGACAGCCCAAACCACTGCGGGGACACCCCAAGCTCCTGCGAGGAGACCCCAACCCACTGCAGGGACACCCCAAAGTACTGTGGGGACACTCCAAACTGCCACAGGGACACCCCAAACCACTTTAGGGACACAACAAACTGCTGTAGGGCTGGAGCCCAGGACCCCCAGCCCCCAAGGGAAGGAGCTGCCCCCACTCACCATCACGCTGGCCCTGCAGCAGCCGGTGCACGAAGCTGGTGAACCAGGGGCTGCTGGTGTGGGGGCCCAGCGCCGCGAACCACATCTGCCAGTCCAGGCGCGGCTGGTGAGGGATCACCACGGGGGGGGGCCTGCTGACGTTCCCCGGCTTGTACATGAACTCGATCTCCTGCGAGGGGGAGCAGAGGGCGCTGGGGGGGCAGCCAGCACCCCCAGACCTGCCTCCCCCCACCTGGGTTACCAGCTCCTGCCAGCGGGACAAAGTCCCCGGGGGACAGCCGCGTGCCCCAGAGGGGACAGAGCCAGCGGGACGGGGACGTCTGGCTCCACTGCCTGTTCCCAGTCACGGTTCAGCCCTTTGGCACCAAACGTGATTGTTGAACTTGACCTGAGAGCAGGACCTGGCACTGAGCCTGGCTGGGTCACAACAACCCCATGGACGCTGCAGCCAGGGAAGAGCGGCTGGAAAAGAAAAGGCCCTGGGGGTGTTGGTGCCAGCGGCTGAACGTGAGCCAGCGTGTGCCCAGGTGGCCAAGAGGCCACCAGCACCCTGGCTGGTATCAGGAACAGTGTGGCCAGCAGGCCCAGGGCAGCGACCGTCCCTGTGCTGGGACCTGGGGAGGCCAAACCGCCAATGCTGGGGCAGCTCTGGGCCCCTCACGCCAAGAAAGGGCTTGAGGTGCTGGAGCGAGTGGAGAGAAGGGAACGGAGCTGGTGAGGGGCTGGAGCACAATGTGATGGAGCGGCTGAGGGACCTGGGGGTTCAGCTGGAGAACAGGAGCTGAGGGGAGACCTTCTGATCTCTGACCTGCCTGAAAGGAGCTTGGAGCCAGGGGGGTCGGGCTCTGCTCCCCAGGAACAAGCGCCAGGAGCAGAGGAAACGGCCTCAAGTTGCGCCAGGGGAGGTTGAGGTTGGATGTGGGAACAATTTCTTCCCCAAAGGGCTGTGGGGCATTGGAACAGGCTGCCCAGGGCAGTGCTGGAGTCACCAGCCCTGGAGGGCTGGACAGACGGACATGAGGTTCTCAGGACACGGGGCAGGGACAGGGCTGGGTAACCCAAACGACCCTGCGATCCCCCGAACACAGACTCACGGTCCAGCTCTGCCGGTCGTAGCTGCCCTCCAGCACCACCTCGGGCCGCCCCCCCACGCCCGTCATCCTGCGGAACAGCCCGTAGGAATTCACCACCTGGAACCGCTCGACCGCGTTGAACATCTGGTGGATGCCGGGCCACAGCTTGCCGTTGGACTCGTAGTCAATGTAGGTGAACGGCACCTGGGGGGGCAGAGAGTGACTTTGTCATGGCTGGGGGGGCTGAGTGTCCCAAGACAAACACAACGCTGCTCCACTGCCCCTCAGGCACCCCCAGCCGCTCACCAAGCTGATTGCGAACATCCCCAGGGTGGCTGTGGCGAACACGGCCCACTGCAGCGCAGCCCACAGCTTCCAGAAGCATCCGCGGACGCAGGCACACCTGTGGGGGGGGGAAAGGGCTCAGAGCTGCGCAGCCCCCGAGCTGGGGCTCCAGCCGCCAACTGCGGGGTTCAAAGCTGCTGGGGCAGAGGGCTCAGCCCCATGGCAACACCACAGAGAATCCCCCCCAACTCATCCAGCACCCCCAGTCCCAGGATCCAGCCACCCAGCACCCCTGCAGCACGAATCACAGAACCATGTTGGTTGGAAAAGCCCCTCCAGATCACCGAGTCCAACCATAACCCACTCTGTCCCTGCCCCATGTCCTGAGAACCTCATGTCCGTCTGTCCAGCCCTCCAGGGCTGGTGACTCCAGCACTGCCCTGGGCAGCCTGTTCCAATGCCCCACAGCCCTTTGGGGAAGAAATTGTTCCCACATCCAACCTCAACCTCCCCTGGCGCAACTTGAGGCCGTTTCCTCTGCTCCTGGCGCTTGTTCCTGGGGAGCAGAGCCCGACCTCCCTGGCTCCAAGCTCCTTTCAGGCAGTTCAGAGCTCAGAAGGTCTCCCCTCAGCTCCTGTTCTCCAGCTGAACCCCCAGGTCCCTCAGCCCCCTCCCGCCCAGCTGTGAGGCCCCGTGTCCCATCCCCACCTGTACATGGCCAGCAGGATCTCCCAGGACAGCGAGAGGAAGCCCAGTCCCACCAGCGGCAGCGTCACCGTCCGCAGCCACGTTGTGAATTCGTGGTAGGTGAAGGCTGGAGCAGAGGAAACCCCACGGGGTCAGAGAGGAGCCCCAGGGGTACAGGGGGCCCAGGTGCTGGGCCGGGGGGGGCAAGGGGCCATCAGCCCCCGTGACGCACCTACTTTGGAGTCCAGCAGCCTCTTCTCCCAGTTGATCTCCAGGCCGAAGCAGCGGATGCTCCCGTAGAGCAGGAGCCCGTAGGCGCTGAGCTCGAGCAGGGTGGAGAGCAGAGAGCGCAGGCTGGGGGGCCAGGCTGTGCACAAGGGGGCTGCTCAATGCTTGGGCGCTGCGGAGGGCCCAGTGAGCCCGACCCACTCTTGCCAGGGGGTGCAACTACACCCTGAGAATGCGGGCAGGGAGGGGGCAGCGGTGGGGACACCCCTACACCAGGAGCAAACACGCTGCTGTGCTCTGGGTCAAGCACCCCAGGGGCAAAGACCCCCCCAGGGGCACAGACAACCCTCGCCAGGAGTACAGATATCCCCTCCAGGGGCACAGATCCCTCTATGGGGCAGTAATCCTCCCCGCTCCGAGGCACAGACACCCCCCAGGGGCTGGCAACGTGGCTAGGGGTACAGCCAGAATGGTCCCTCTCGCTGTCACACCCAGACTGGGCGGTCAGTGACAGTGACCTGTCCCCTCCTAGCCCTGGGGACACCACAAAGAGGACCCCATCCCCACGAAGCGGGGTGCGGGGGGGCCTCACCGCTGCTGTGTCTCCTCCTGGTGCGGCCCAGCCAGCGCCCCACGTGCTCCTCGTCCAGCAGTGAGAAGGCCAGGATGATGGTGAGTGCATTGAAGAAGTTGTAGTTACCCGTGAGGATGATGAGGAGCTGCAGCAGCACCTGGGGGGGAGCGGAGGCAGTGCTGGGGGGGCACAGTGCTGGGGGGCTCCTGTCCCCTCGCCCAGGTGAGCCCCACGACTGCTGGCGTGGGACAGGGGTGGCGGCTCTGCCCCCGCACCTGGCAGTAGAAGGCGAAGAGGCGCAGGCGGCGCGCAGGCGCGAAGAAGAGCACGGGCACGGCGATCTCGATGACGTAGGTGGCCACCACGCTGAACTTCTGGAACCAGACGGGCAGCTGGTGGGCGAACCAGGCGCCCGGCGTGGGAATGCACTGCGTCTCGTAGTGGTAGGTGAGAGCTGGGGGTCAGGGCAGCAGAAAGGGGCACGGGGCTCAGAGCAGGCAGAGCCAGCACAGAGCCGTGCGGGACACCAGAGGTGCCAGCAGCTGCCCATGGGCATGGGAAAACCCCCAGGGCAACGTGTCCCCCTCCCACTGCCTGTGGGGTGCCCCAAAGCCCGTGACGCCCCTCACCTGTGAGCCCCCACCATGTGGGGCAGCGGCTGGTCAGCTTCACCACCCCCGAGGCAAACATCAGCCGGAACAGCAGCCAGCGCACCAGCCAGAAGGTGACACCGTCGTGGGGACGCCAGGCTGCCGAGCCCCCCCGCAGCAGGCGCAGGGGGGCCACCAGCACCGCCAGGAACCCCGCCTCCAGCAGCAGGCTGTCCCTGCGGGGGAACACCGCTGTCCCCACTGCCACCCCGGGGCCACAGACCCCTGGGGCAGCAGCTCCCACCCTACCTGTGCCGGTACCGAGTGCCCGAGCTGGCGGGGGGGTGGCTGCTGTCACCCCTGCCCGTCACTGCTGCCTGAGGGTCCCCCTGCACAGAGCCCCCACCCAGGAGCCCCCCTGGAAGGGCCACAGTGGGGCTGACTTACCACTGGAAGTAGAGGAAAACCTGCCCCACCTGTGGAGAGAGGAGCAGAGCATGAGAATCATCACATCACAGAGTCGTTTGGGTTGGAAAAGCCCCTCCAGATCACAGAGTCCAACCATAACCCAGCCTGTCCCTGCCCCACGTCCTGAGAACCTCATGTCCGTCTGTCCAGCCCTCCAGGGCTGGTGACTCCAGCACTGCCCTGGGCAGCCTGTTCCAATGCCCCACAGCCCTTTGGGGAAGAAATTGTTCCCACATCCAACCTCAACCTCCCCTGGCGCAACTTGAGGCCGTTTCCTCTGCTCCTGGCGCTTGTTCCTGGGGAGCAGAGCCCGACCCCCCTGGCTCCAAGCTCCTTTCAGGCAGGTCAGAGATCAGAAGGTCTCCCCTCAGCTCCTGTTCTCCAGCTGAACCCCCAGGTCCCTCAGCCGCTCCATCACACTTGTGCTCCAGTCTCTCACCAGCTCCGGTCTCTGCTTTGAACTCCCTCTGGTACCTCTATGCCACATGCAAATGGGGTCCCCCAGGCCCCTTCCCCACAGCCACCGTGCTGAGAGAGGGCAGAGGGGCTGGAGGTGGCTGCAGAGCCCTCTGAGGCCAGAGCCGCAGAGCCAGCCCGTGGGAGGGCAAAGAGGAGGAGGAGAAGGAGGGACCTTCCTCCAGCATCACCGTAAAAGGGAGCGAGGAGAGGGAGGTCGGGAGGAGGCAGAGCCGCGCACCCTCGGCACCGCAGCCACATCAGGCTGTCCCCGTGGGCAGGAGTCACCCAGGGCCCCCCACGGGCGCTGCCTCCTCTCCCTGCCGAGGCAGCGGGTTCCTGTGGAGCCCCAGCTCCTTCCCTGCCCCAAAACACAGGCCTCACAGCTCGGCGGGGCTGGGCAGGGCTCCCGCGCAGGGGCAGCTGCTCAGCAGAGCTCCTGGGGGGCACGGCAGAGGGTACAGGGCAATAGTGCTACCAGGCAGCCCCCCAGGCTGGGGGAACCCATTCCCAGGGCTGCCACCTCACTCTGCAGCCCCCGGCACCGCCTGCGCACCAGCGGGAGGGAGCGGCGGGGGCTGCCGGTGCGGCGGGGGCTGCCGGTGCGGCGGGGGCTGCCGGTGCGGCGGGGGCTGCCGGTGCGGCGGGGGCTGCCGGTGCGGCGGGGGCTGCCGGTGCGGCGGGGGCTGCCGGTGCGGCGGGGGCTGCCGGTGCTGCCGTCCAGCAGGGCAGGATCGCACCTCCCGGGGCAAGAGCCGCCAGCCAGAGGGGATTTTAGAGCACAAGTGTTTTCTTCTCTCTTTACTTCCCCTGGTTTCAGCGCGACACCCTCCTCTCAGTGCGCCAGCGCACTCTGACTCACCGGGGCTCCTCTGCCTGAAGCCGCGGCCCCGACAGCGAGCACAGACGGCTCAGGAGGGCGGATTTGCAGCGGGGGGGCAACAGAGCTCTCATGGGACATGGGCAGAGGGCCTGGGGAGGCCACAAGTGGGCAGGGGACAGAGCTGCCCCCACAGCAGTGCAGGAATCAGCCGCGCAGGCCAGTCCAGGAGGGTTTTATCCCAGGGAAGGCACAGAGAACAGAACCTCAGGATGTCAGGGGTTGAAGGGACCTGGAAAGCTCACCCAGTGCAATCCCTCCATGGAGCAGGAACACCCAGATGAGGTTACACAGGAAGGTGTCCAGGCGGGTTGGAATGTCTGCACAGAAGGAGACTCCACAACCCCCCTGGGCAGCCTGGGCCAGGCTCTGCCACCCTCACCCCAACAAGTTGCTTCTCATATTCAAGTGGAACCTCCTGTGTTGCAGTTTGCACCCATTGCCCCTTGTCCTGTCCCTGGTTGTCACCAGCAGAGCCTGGCTCCATCCTCCTGACACTGCCCCTTTCCATATTGATCCCCATTAATAAGAACCAGGACAAGCATGGAGTTGTCCCCACCAGGGAGCTGCCAGCACCTTCCCCTGCTCCATGAGGAGAGCTGAGCATGCCAGCACAACACTAACACAAGAACGTCACCCACCAGCCCCCCCAGGGCACCGTAATCCCTACCTGGTAGAGCGAGAGGTAGAGCAGCCAGAGCAGGGCGAAGAGCAGGCTGTCCCGCAGCGCCTCGAACAGCAGCGCGCCGAGGGAGCCGAGCGCTCCCAGCACGCACAGCAGCTCCATCCCCTGCTCCGTGTCCAGCCCCAGGCGGGGCCCCAGCCACAGCACGGTGGGCACATCCCGAAACTGCTCCCACAGCCCCTTCCCGCTCAGGCGCAGCACCTTGCGGGCGGGCAGGATGCCATCCCTGCCGTAGAGCCCTGCAAAGGAATGGTGATAGTGGGGACAAAGCCGACCCAAAACTCGGAGCCCCCCTGACAGCCCCTGGGCGAGCCGGGGGCTGCCGCAGAGACAGAGACAAAGTCTCTGCGGCAGCCCCCGGCTCGCCCAGGGGCTGTCAGGGGGGCTCCAGCACCCCCCGGTTTACTCATTAAACTGGGAAGGCAGCAGCAATGGGAAGAGCCCGGTGGTTGCCAGAGCCAGCCTGGCCACGTGGAAGGGACAGGGACGCCCTGCCTGCTGTGGGCAGGGGAGGTTTGTGCAGGCAGGGGGTGTAAGGGGCTGGCGCAGCCCCTATCCCCCTCCCCGTTCTTGTGTCCCCATTCCTGTCCACATATTGCTCACCCCATCCCCCTCCTCATCCTGTGCCCCCATCCCTGTTCCCAGAATCCTCACTCCATCCCCATATCCCCCCTCCCCATTCCTATGTCCCCATGTCCCCCTCCCCATCTTGGACCCCCATCCCTGTCCACATATTCCTCGCCCTATCTCCATGTCCCCCTCCCCTTTCCTATGTCCCCATATTCCTCACCCCATCCCCATGCCCAAACCCTCATCCTGTTTCCCCCCTCCCCATTCCTGTCTACATATTCCTCACCCCACTCCCCTGTCCCCCTCCCCATGTCCCCATATTCCGTACCCCAGCCCCCTGTCCCCCTATTCCTCGCTCCATCCTCATGTCCCCCTCCCCACTCCTGTGTCCCCATGTTCCTCACCCTGGCCCCCTCCCCATATTCCTCATCTCACCCTCCTGTCCTCCTCCCCACTCCTGTGTCCCCATGTTCCTCACCCTGTCCCCCTCCCCATATTCCTCATCCCAACCTCCTGTCCCCCTCCCCATTCCTGTGTCCCCATGTTCCTCACCCTGTGCCCCTCCCCATTCCTGTGTCCCCATGTTCCTCACCCTGTCCCCCTCCCCATTCCTGTGTCCCCATGTTCCTCACCCTGTCCCCCTCCCCATTCCTGTGTCCCCATGTTTCTCACTCCATCCCCATTCTTGTGTCCCCATATTCCTCACTCCATCCCCATGTCCCCCTCCCCATATTCCTCATCCCACCCTCCTGTCCCCCTCCCCATTCCTGTGTCCCCATGTCCCCTTCCTCATCCTGTATCCCTAGACACCCCGGGGTGTGGAGAGGACAGCGGACCCTCTCCCCACGGAGGGGGCCCGTGGTTCAGCTCGGCCCCCCGAAGCTGCAGACCAGGGGCACAGGACGAGCCGGTGCCGCGGGCCGGGGGAACACGATGCGGAGCCCCCGGGGGGCCGCAGGCGGGCCAGCCCCGCACCCCGGGCACAGAGACAGGGGCCCGCGGCTCCGGAGGGGCGCGGCGGCTCCGGGCCGGCCCCATCCCCGCCCCGAGCGCCTCCGGCCCCGCTGCCGCCGCGGGGCTCCGTGGCCTGTCGCGGTGTCGCGGCGGGGCCCACCCGCCCTGCAGCCCCCCGCAGCACGGGGTCAGGCGAACCCCGCTCCCCGCCCGCGCCCCCCGCGCCGTACCGGGGATCTGCACGTAGAGCGAGGCGAAGGCGGCCAGGTATGCGGCGGCCAGCCCGGCCAGGAACAGCGAGCGCGGCCGGCGCGGCGGCTCCCCCATGGCGGCACCGCCGGCTGCCCGGCCCCGCGCCCGCCGCGCGGCGTCAGCACGCACAGCGCGTCACACGTCAGCACGCACGGGGCGTCATACGTCAGCACGCAGGGCCCCGCCCCGCGCGTCACGGCGGGCGGGAAGCACGAAATGGCGGCGGGGAGCGGGCCCTGAGGCGGGGTTGGTGAGTGCGGTCCGGACTGCGGGTTAGTGCCGGGGTTAGTGCCGGGGTTAGTGCCGGGGTTAGTGCCGGGGTTAGTGCCGGGGTTAGTGCCGGGGTTAGTGCCGGGGTTAGTGCCGGAACAGCCCGGCTGTCGGGGGCTTTGCTGCCGGTTGCCGTGTCAGGTGTTGAAAGGCGTTGTTGGTTTCCCGGTTGCGGGTTCTCCGGGGCTGCTCCGCGGGTTCTGCGTTTCTGTGAGGCTGAGAGACACGATCGCTCTGCGGCTGCCCGGGGCACTGACCGCCCTGCCCTGGGACCCGGGGCACGGACCGCCCTGCGCTGGGACCCGGGGAGGCCGAACCGCCAATGCTGAGGCAGCTCTGGGCCCCTCACGCCAAGAAAGGGCTTGAGGTGCTGGAGCGAGTGGAGAGAAGGGAACGGAGCTGGTGAGGGGCTGGAGCACAATGTGATGGAGCGGCTGAGGGACCTGGGGGTTCAGCTGGAGAACAGGAGCTGAGGGGAGACCTTCTGATCTCTGACCTGCCTGAAAGGAGCTTGGAGCCAGGGGGGTCGGGCTCTGCTCCCCAGGAACAAGCGCCAGGAGCAGAGGAAACGGCCTCAAGTTGCGCCAGGGGAGGTTGAGGTTGGATGTGGGAACAATTTCTTCCCCAAAGAGCTGTGGGGCATTGGAACAGGCTGCCCAGGGCAGTGCTGGAGTCACCAGCCCTGGAGGGCTGGACAGACGGACATGAGGTTCTCAGGACACGGGGCAGGGACAGGGTGCGTTATGGTTGGACTCCACGACCTTGAGGGTATTTTCCAACCAAAATTATTCTGTGATTCTACGTTTATTGAAGCTTTGCGTTCCCGTTGCGATGCAGCTGGCCCCTGCACCACCCGGCTGTCACAAGATGTCAGCTGCGCCTGGCTCCAGGTGACCTGTGCCCCTCAGCCGCCTCCCACAGGATCACCCGACCTGAAACAGGTGGTTTAACCCCGTTTCCCGGCCCCGGGAGCAGCCGCCATGGCAGACGTGGAGTCGCGCTTCCAGCACCTGCTGCAGCCCATCCGCGACCTCACCAGGAACTGGGAGGTGGACGTGGCCACGCAGCTCGGGGAGTACCTGGAGGAGGTGAGGGGGTCCTGTGCCCCATGCTGGGGATGTTGGGGTGACACCTGTGGGCCATGTCTGTGCAGGGTTCTGCCTGCACCCCCAGCGCATCCTCCTCCCTGTGCTGCCCCCCAACCCATCCTGTGGATCAGCGTTTCACTTTCCCTCCCCCGCACCTTTGGCAGCTGGAACACGTCTGCATTTCCTTTGACAATGGCAAAACCACCATGAACTTCACCGAAGCGGCAATGCTGATCCAGGGCTCCGCCTGCGTCTACAGCAGGAAGGTGAGAGGGCTGCTCAGGTCTTGTTCCCCGAGGCTGAGCTCTGCAGGGGCTGCTCTGGGGGTGCCGAAGACCTGGACGTAACAGTGACTAATGGAAAGAAAAGGATGTGATTTTATAATTCCTAAATTCAGGCCCTTTATACACGTTGGGGCTGGGAGCCTGAAAAGGTGCAAGAATTTTGCTAGGCAGTACTTTCTTCTCTAGAGGGTGGGACACAAAGCCTCTAGAATACAAAAACCCCTAGAGGGTGGAGTACAAACCCTGCTTTCCAAAATCTGGTCTCAGAGTGGCTTAAACACCAAAAAGAACAATGAGGTTGTCAGGAAGCTGCCCTCCAGCTGCTGGGGACGAGGGGAGGGCGGGCGTCACCCCGGCAGCAGCCGGAGCAGCGGTTCTGGGAGCTGCTTTTCCCTCTCTGAGGCTCTGTTGCTGTTTTGCAGGTGGAACATCTCTACTTGCTGGTCTACCAGGTGCTTGACCTCTTCTCCAACAAGAAGTGAGTGAAGCTGCCCCCACTGGGGGGGCCCAAGGCTGCCGCTTGCGCCCCGCCTGCCCCGCCATGCGCTGCTCTGCCGCGCTGCCCTCACCCTCTGTGCTGAGATCGGGCCTGAGCCCTTCCCTGCTCTGCCCTGCCCAGGCTGGGCAGCTCCTGCCCCAGGGCGTGAGCTGAGCCTTGTCCTCTGGAGTGGAACTGAGCCCCCCTGCAGTGAGGTGCTGGAGCGAGTGGAGAGAAGGGAACGGAGCTGGTGAGGGGCTGGAGCACAAGTGTGGTGGAGCGGCTGAGGGACCTGGGGGTTCAGCTGGAGAACAGGAGCTGAGGGGAGACCTTCTGAGCTCTGAACTGCCTGAAAGGAGCTTGGAGCCAGGAGGGTCGGGCTCTGCTCCCCAGGAACAAGCGCCAGGAGCAGAGGAAACGGCCTCAAGTTGCGCCAGGGGAGGTTGAGGTTGGATGTGGGAACAATTTCTTCCCCAAAGGGCTGTGGGGCATTGGAACAGGCTGCCCAGGGCAGTGCTGGAGTCACCAGCCCTGGAGGGCTGGACAGACGGACATGAGGTTCTCAGGACGTGGGGCAGGGACAGGGTGGGTTATGGTTGGACTCGGTGATCTGGAGGGGCTTTTCCAACCCAAATGATTCTGTGATGAGGGAGCTCAGGGGAAGGTCCAGGACCCTGCGCTGAGTTTTGCTGCTGCTGCTGCTGACCTGGGCAAGTGTCACTTTGAAAAACCCAAACACACCTATTGTGATGTTGGTCTCCAGCCCCATCAGCCTTTCTCCAAGGAGAAGGACTTTGGCTGCAGGAAAGGGCCCTGGTGGGGCTGATTCCAGCCCAGGGGCCAGGGCGATGCTCACCCTGCGGTTTTCCTGCCGCAGCCCTTTGCTGTGGTGTCTGGCGAGGGCAGCCCCCGGCATCCCACAGAGTCACCCTCAGCAGAAGGAACCCGTCCTGGGGGGCACAGCGGCCCGTGGTTTATTGTTCCCTGTGTGCTGAGAGCCGGGCTCTGCTGCTGCTCTTCTCTCTGAACATGCTCCTCACTGGGGAGGGGTCGGCCAGTGGGACCCTCCCCTCCACTCTCAGAAGTGGGATTTGGGGACAAATGCGGTTTTTGTGCCTCCAGCCATGCAAATGAGCTTCCTGAAGGGCCTGTCCTGTCCCTGCTTAGCCCGGCCATGAGCTCTGCTTGTAGGAAATCCTGCCGGTTATTTAGGGAGGGTCGACGTGGAGGAAACTGCAAGAGGCTCTGCTGGGGCTGCAGCAACATGATGCTGCTGCGGGAATTTCTGAAAATCCTCGATTATTTCCGTGCTGTGGGACTGCAGTGATACATTTCCTTCTGTGCTGGAGCTCCTGAGCGTCGCCAGGCACGTTTGTTCATGAGGGTGCTTGTCACACAGTCTGGATCCCCAATTCCCCGCAGCCCCCTGCCCTCCCAGGAGCACCCTGAGCACGGTGGCTCATGCTGGTGGCACTGCCGGTGTCACGGAGGGACCCCAAAGTCAGTTTTAGGTGGCGAAACGTACTTTATTCTGGCCGGAAAAGTACAGGCAATGAACCGACCAAAACAGGGTTTATACAATTAATTAGCACTCTGATAACATAAGATAAAGGTTCGGATACCAGTTGAGGAGTTTATTGGGGTGCAGCAAATAAGAACAATGGGGATCCACAGTGTGCATGCACGCTCTCACAAGAAACAAAACCAGAGCCCTCTGCCGCGGATACTTATAGGAAATAAACACTAGCCTGGTTCGGCAAGGACTGCGCTTGCCTGATCAGCAAGGACTTAGATTATCGCTCACCCCAACGAGGAGGTGAGGTGCTCCCCATCCCCGGGAGTTCCCTTAGACGGTGTTCCCGCCTGAGGGCAGGGCTGCAGCACAGACACGCTGCTCCGAGAAGACCATGCAAGGGGAATCTTTGGCAGGAGCCCCGTTCTATAGTCTGATTAGATCTGGCTGTGGGCATTCCAGAAGCTTCTGGCTTCTCTGGGCTGCTCCTCCTCAGCTGATGACCCTGTCCAATGCCTCGGGGTCCCACAAAAGAGCCATTAGCTGCCCCATGGAAGGAGAGGGGGGTGTACAACTGCCACAGCAGCTCACAGCTGGTCATATTGTCACCTCTCCATGCTGTCTGTCGCAGCACGGGATGCTCCTGCTCGGAGATGCTGCAGCGGGGTGGGGGGAACCTGCAGCCGCCCCAGGCAGCCCCTGACCATGTGTTTTTCCCCCGGTGCAGGCGGGAGAAGCTGCCCACCTCCCTGCGGCCGGATGGCACCGATGCTGACGCGACCTTTGGGGAGCAGCAGCAGGAGGTGAGGGGGTGTCTGTGCCACAGCGTAGGGTGTGGCGTGTGCAGCAGAGCTGGGTTTGGCTGCGGGGGTACGGGGAGGGCTGCGCATAGCGGGGAGCGCCCAGCGATCCCCCCTGCTCTGATTAAGTGCTGTGGGTGCTGCCTCCTGCCTGTGCTGACCTGCTCATCCCTCACAAGGGACCTTCACCCCACGTCTCCCTGCATCCGTCCCTGGGCACAGTGGGAGCTTTCCGCAAGTTTTGTGTCACGAGACCAGCCAACCCGCAGCCCCCGGGATGAGCCATGCCTGTGTAGTGACAGGGACCCCCCCATCCACCCGGGGCTTTGCTGTTCTCTCAGTCCTGGCCCTGGGCTGTCTCTTGGGCTGTATCACCAGCAACATGGGCAGCAGGTTTGGGGGATCCTGCCCCTCTGCCCCGCTCTGCTGAGACCCCTCTGCAGTGCTGGTCCAGCTCTGGGTCCTCAGCACAGGACACACACGGAGCTGCTGGAGAGGGGCCAGAGCAGCCCCAGCAATGACCCGAGGCTGGAACAGCTCTGCTGGGGACAGGTGAGAGAGCTGGGCTGTTCAGCTGGAGAACAGGAGCTCCAGGAGACCTTAGTGCGGCCTTTCCGGACTGAAAAGGGGCCGAGAAGAAAGATGGGGACAGGCTTTTGAGCAGGGCCTGATGTGATGGGGTGATGGTTTGAAACTAAAGGAGGAAGATTCAGGCCGGACATGAGGAGGAATTGTTGCCCTGAGGGTGGTGAGGGCCTGGCCCAGGTTCCCAGAGAGGTGGTGGCTGAACCATCCCTGGAGACATCCCAGGCCAGGCTGGACGGGGTCTGAGCACCCTGAGCTGGTGCAGATGTCCCTGCTCATGGCAGGGGGACTAGGGGGCTGGGAAGGTCCCTTCAACACAACCAGTCTGTGATTCGATGACTGTCCCCCGGGATGGGGAGTGTCACCTCCATCCCTTCCCCACTCCTGTCCCACTCTAGTGGCTCTGCAGCCGCAGCCCTGCTCACCGCTGCTGTCTCTGTCCTGCCCGCGTTGTGCAGCTGTGGGAGCAGCCTGTGTCTGTCCCCTCCGCCCTGGGTGGGGTCCCTCAGACCGAAGGTGACAGCTGGGGGGGTGTCTCAGCAGTTCCTCTCGCTGGATGACATCAGGGACAGCAGCCAGGCCAGCACGGACATGAGGAAGGACCATCAGCCCAGCGTAAGTGACACTGTTCTCCCTCTGCTCTGTCCCAGCCTGTGCTGGGGTCTCCCCCATGGATCCCACAGGGGGCCGGGGCCACCTGCTCTCCCAGCCAGGCCCTGTGGGGACAGTGGTTCCCAGGCACTGCTGTGTTGTGCTGTGCTGGGCGCTTCCCCAAAGGGTGAACACCCTCCTGCCCTGTCCTGTCCCCCCGCAGTCCGTGAACATTGTCCCCTTGACCCCCATGTCCCTGGTGCCCCCAGAAGATGTGGAGAAGAAGGACAACCCGCTGTTCAGGTGAGTTCTCCTTGGCCACTCCTGCAGCTTTAACTGGTCCCCCCTCTGGTTACTGTAATGGGGTCGGGCTCTCCCAGTTCCCCAGTGCAGGAAGCAGCGCCTTTCCAGTTCAAACTGGGTGGCCAGAAGGATAATCCTGTGTGTGTGCGGGTCCTGCTGGGAGCTGCCCATGGGGAGGGGTCCCAGGGAGGGATGAGCTGGGGCCGTGCTGGGAAATCTGGGATTGTACTGGGCCAGAGAAGCTGAGCAGGGCCAGCGGGAGGGTGGGGTTGATACCCCCAGAGCAGGGGTTCTGCCTTTGGGGACACTCAGCAGTTCCCTCCCAGATGCACAGAGCAGCGCCTGCTCTGGGGGTGCCCTGACGGGTGTGTCCCCCCGCAGCCGCACCAGGGAGCTCCTGGCCAGCCGGCGGGATTTCCGGATGAACGCCTGCACCCCCCACGCCACCGGCACCTGCCTGCTGGAGCTGTCGGGGCTGCCCCCCGCCCACCTGTGCCCCGGGGATCCCCGTGGAGCCACAGGTACAGGGGGGATCGGGGTGGGCACCACCGTGGGGCTGGGGGGCACCCGGGGGGCTCCGCTCTCCATGGGGACAGTGCTGAGGCTGCTCGGTGTCTGCGCTGGTGGCAGGGGCTACTGAGGGGACCTGCCTGCTGGAGCGGCCACTGACCCTCCCGCCTCTGTCGCCCCCCCAGGAGCACAGCGCTGTGTCCCCGGCAGTGAGCCTGGGAGCATCAGCGGGGACCCCGTCCGGGCACTGAACTTCTCTGAAGATGAAGGTGAGCTGTGCGCAATCGGTGGGCTGGGGAGAGGTCTGGCCGCTTGTCTTGCCTGCCTGTCTTTCGTGCCTGTTTGTCTGTCCTTATGGGCTGTGTGTGTCCATCCTGCGTGGGATGCTCCTGCCGTGTCACCATCAGGCAGTCGGGTCCTCCCAGCAAGTTCAGCTGGTGCCTTGGCCACGACACAGGGACCACCCTGGCGTGGGAACTGGGGGATCTCAGAGGCTTTTACAGAGTTTGGTTCCCCTGCCAGGTGCCGCAGGACTGGACGGTGACTTCGGCAGCGGGGACGACGTGCCCGGGGCCCTGGAGGACGACATGGAAATGGCTCCACTTGCTGAGGAGCATGTGGAGGCGCAGAAGGTGGATGTGAGCAGGGTGCTGGGGGCATGCTGCCCCCAAGCCCCCTCCCCGAGACCCCCTGAGCCCCGCGTGTCACTGCTGGTGCCACCAGGAGCTCACCACCTTGTTCCCTGTCTGCAGTACGTGACCCGGGCACGGGAGCGAGCGCGAGCGCCCGTGGAGGACCCCAACGCCCACATCAAGGTGGGAGCCCAGGGGCGGGGGGAGCCTCTCTGAGGCTGTGTGGGACACGCTTGGACACCTCAGGACATCCCTGCCTGCCCCCCACGCTGGTGCCATTGTGGGGGTGACCCCTGGGGTGTCAGTGGGAGCTCTGTGGGTCTCACCCGTGCTTGCTCTGCTGTAGGAGCTGCTGGATCCGTGGCAAAGCCTCGACCCCTTTGGTGACTCCGAGGACAAGCCCTTCAGGAAAGGTATTTTGGGGGAGGTGGGGAGGGGGGGCTGCTCCCTAGATTCAGTTCACCCTGGCCAGGCCGGGCCTGGCTGCACAGGGGGGTGAGGCTCCATTTCACAGCCACTTGTCCCGCAGTGTCCCCAGAGCCATGGCGGGTCTGTCCCAGCCCCACGGGGCGCAGAGAGGCCGGGGGGGGTGAGCTGTCCTGGCCAGACCCTCGGTGCGGGGGCCTGAGCTCTGATTAGAGCTGTGACACAGGACTGTCCCTGCGGTACCCGTGCCCTGTGCGCCTGGTGCCAGGCAGGGCCACTCCTGTCTGCTCCCCAGGAACAAGCGCCAGGAGCAGAGGAAACGGCCTCAAGTTGCACCAGGGGAGGTTGAGGTTGGATGTGGGAACAATTTCTTCCCCAAAGGGCTGTGGGGCATTGGAACAGGCTGCCCAGGGCAGTGCTGGAGTCACCAGCCCTGGAGGGCTGGACAGACGGACATGAGGTTCTCAGGACATGGGGCAGGGATGGGGTGGGTGAACGGTTGGACTCTATAAGCTTGAGGGCTTTTTGCCAACCCAAACGGTTCTCTGATCTATCTCTGTGTGCACAGGGAGGCCCTTCCTGGTGCCACATGGCCTGGACGATGTGGTGGGTGGCAAGAGGAAGAGGAAGGGCCCGAGGAAGCTCCAGGACTTCATGAAGTGGTTCTCTGCCTCCTGTGAGTGTTGCAGCCAGGGTGTTGATCCCAGCGGCTCTGGGCAGGCTCACGGGGGGACCGCTCTCTCTGGGAAGGGCTGCCCCAAAACGCACCCAGGGGGATCCGGTTCCCCAGTGGCTTAGTGTCCCGCGGCAGCCGGTGTATCAGCTGTGGTCTCAGTCCTACCAGAGCTCCCCCAGTGACTCTGTTCCCTTCACTGAATGAGACGTGGGTCACCTTTAATTTGGGATCTCCTCACCTGGCCTTGGCCCAAGTCCTGAGGAGGAGGAAGGAGCAAGTTATCTGAGATAGAACCAAGGGGCCAGGGCTCCCCACCTTGGCAGGACGGGGCTAAAGTGAGAGCACGAGGAGTGTCAAGTAACAGCAGCCGTGAAGCTGTGCTATGAAGGGGGGAGAAGTCCAGGCAGGTGTCCCCATACCACAGAGGGGGCCACGCTCCGCTGTGACCCTCACCGTCCCCCCCACCAAACTGGGGCTGTGCCCCTCACTGTCCCCTAGACGGGCTGTGCTGCTCCCGGGGGGCTGGGCTGCATCACACTCAGGAGCTGCTGCGCTGGGGCTGTTGGTGACTGTCCTGCATGGGCCAGGATGCCTCTGGGGAGGGAGGTGGCTCTGGAGGTGACAACGGGCTCATGGCTTGCTGTGAGGGCAGCAGATGCGGTGGCTGTGCTATCAATGGGCGGCTGTGGCTGCTACCAGGCCCCGCATGCTGCTGTTCCCGTAGTGTCCCCAGGTGTGCTCCTGGTGTCCGCCGTTGTGACTTTAATTCTCTCCGATTCCCCCAGACACCGACGGTGCCGGCAGCCGGAAACCCAAGAGCAAAGGGCCGACGTTTGCAGGTGAGGGGAGGTGGCAGAGGCTGGTGGGGAGGTGACAGATTCCTCCGGCCTGTGGCTCCTGTGGGGGGCTCTGGGCAGTGGGCCAAGCACTGGGGGGCAAGGGTGAGGTACGGGGAGCGAGTGGAGAGAAGGGAGCGGAGCTGGTGAGGGGCTGGAGCACAACGTGATGGAGCGGCTGAGGGACCTGGGGGTTCAGCTGGAGAACAGGAGCTGAGGGGAGACCTTCTGATCTCTGAACTGCCTGAAAGGAGCTTGGAGCCAGGGGGGTCGGGCTCTGCTCCCCAGGAACAAGCGCCAGGAGCAGAGGAAACGGCCTCAAGTTGCGCCAGGGGAGGTTGAGGTTGGATGTGGGAACAATTTCTTCCCCAAAGGGCTGTGGGGCATTGGAACAGGCTGCCCAGGGCAGTGCTGGAGTCACCAGCCCTGGAGGGCTGGACAGACGGACATGAGGTTCTCAGGACACGGAGCAGGGACAGAGTGGGTTATGGTTGGACTCCATGAGCTTGAGGGGCTTTTCCAGCCAAAATGGTTCTATGAGTTTCAGTCTCAGGGGACATGGGTTGGGGGGACATGGGGCTGCTTCCCCCACAGGGGGGGCCACAGAGGCCTCCATGCTGTCCCGTAGCTCCAAACCTGGGCGAGGGGCGTGTGGGAGGGCACCTGACAGCCTCGATGTGCTGGGGGTGGGCTGGAGGGGCTGAGACCAGCCCGGGGAGCAGAGGGCCCCCCATCAGCCCATCTCTTGCAGACCTGGAGCTGCTGTACTGGAAGCAGCTGAAGCAGCGGGTGGCGGCACAGAGGAAGCTGCAGCGCCACGAGGTGAGTGGGCACGGCCCTAGGAGGGCAAGCTGGGCTCACTGGGACCCCCCCACCCCATGGGGTGTGGAGCCCCTTTTGGGGGCTCAGGGGGATTTTGGGGGTGTTCTCTGCCAGAGGCCCCTGTGGCCACCACCGTGTGAGGAGGAGCTGGAGCCACTGGAGGAAGAGCTGGGGGGTGACAGCGAGGATGGGGCAGGTATGTGGGCACCTGGGTCTCCCCGTCCCCCCCCCCTCCCCGAGCTGTGGGTCTCGTCCTGCCTCCCCTGTGGCACCGGTGCCCTTACAGAGATGGGGCTGGTGTTCCCCGGGGGACACTGAGGGGGTGTCCCCTCCCAGCAGATGACTTCCTGGAGCATGAGGACATCCTGGCCGAGGGCCCAGAGGAGCTGGGGGACGGGGACGTGGCCCTGGGTGAGTACTGGAGGGGCTGGGCATGTGCCCCCCTCGGCACAAGCCCTAGCAAGGCGGCAGGGCTGCACCCCCCATCCCAAACCCCCCACTCTGCCCACCCCTGGGGCTGTCCCCGCTCAGCAGAGGGGTGGCTGTGCTGTGTCACTGCTGGTGACACTCTGCCCCCCGCAGACCCCCCCAAGCCGGGCTCGCTGTGCTACGCCGACCTGGTTCGCAGGAACGTGGTAGGTGCCCGCAGTGGGGGTCACAGGGCCAGGGGTGGGCAGTGGGGTCTCCAGCCCTGGAGGGGCAGCAGGAGTGTGGGGGTGTCCCCGCTGCCCTCCCCCCTATTTCCCCCTGCCAGGAGCTGTTCATCGCCAGCTCGCAGCAGTTCGCACAGGAGACGGAGCTGTCGCAGCGTGTGCGGCGCTGGGAGGAGCAGATGGAGCCGCTGCTGCAGGAGCAGGCAGGGCCGGGGGGGCGAGGGGGGGCCGGGGGGGGTCACAGCCCCCTTCCCGCACTGACCCCACTGTCCCCGCAGGAGGAACGAGCGTCCTTCGACATCCACGGCTACGGGCAGGCGCTGGCGGAGGGCTGCGGCGCGCCGGGGCTGTGGCACCCCTTCGCCGCGCTGGTGGCGGGGCAGCCCCCCTTCGAAGTGTGCCGCTACATGTTGGCCGCGCTGCAGCTGGTGAGTGTGGGGGGCACGGGGGGCTCCCCTGGGCTCTGCGGGGCCCCCCCTCACTGCTGTCCCCTCCCTGTCCCCCCAGGCCAACGACAGGGTGGTGGAGCTGGCGCAGGAGCTGGGGCTGGAGCAGGCGGTGGACACGATGCGGCTGCGGCTCCTCGCGCCCCCACAGCCCCACGACCGATTCCACGCCCTGCAGCCCCCCCTGGCTGGCCCCTGAGACGGACCCCCATACACAGCCCCCCCTTGGCAATAAACCCCGGCTTGGCCCCAGCTCTGCTGTCCTGGGGGCTCAGGGAGGGAAAAGCTCTTTCTTCGGGGCTGGCACCCCCGTCCTCACGGGGACAGCCCTGGGGGTCCCTGAAGGGCAGGTGGGGGGGGCAGAGGCCTCTCCCTTAGCACAGGATGGTCATGGGGGGTGGTGGGGGTCCCTCTGCCCACCTGTTGGGGGTCACCCTCACCTGGGAGAATCCTGGGGGCTGGGGGGGGGTCACTCCACCCCCTACCCAGAACCTCACTCCTTGTGGGATAGTCCTGAGGGGCTGTGGGAGCCCCTCTTTTCCCCCCTAGGACAGTCCTAGGGGGCAGCACGGAGTGTGGGGGGCGACAGGGGTCCCTGTGCCCACTTCCCCAGTGCCACCTTCCCCCTGGGACGGTCTTGGGGGGTGGTGGGGGTCCCTCTGTACCTGGGGGATGGTCCTGGGGGCGAGGGGGACCCTCTCCTCGCCTACCTGGGGTCTCTCTCCCAGCGGGACAGTCCTGGGGCCCAGGGGGTCGCTCTGCCCCCCTGCCCTGAGCCTTCTTGTGGGATGGTCCTGAATGGTCTTGGCGGGGGGGGGATCGCTCCACCTGCCTGCCTGGCACCTTTTTCCCCAGGGGACAGTCTTGGGGACCGCAGGGGTCACTCTGCCCCCTGCCCTGAGCCTTCCTCCTTGTGGGATGGTCCTGAATGGTCCTGGGGGGATCTCTCCACCTGCCTGCCCGGCACCTTCTTCCCCAGGTGATGGTCGTAAGGGCTGGCAGGTGTCCCTCTGTCTGGCTGGCAGGTGTCCCTCTGTCTGTCTGCCTGGGCCCCACCACCTTCTAGGGACAGTCCCGGCGCTGGTGGGGGTCCCTCCTCCCACCCCCAAGGCCACAGGACAGCCCGTCGCACGCGCGGTTTATTCCCCGTCCTGGAGCACGGGCTCGTAGGTCTGCATGTGCCGGCGCACGCTCTGCGCGATCTGCGCGTCCGTCTTGGCGCGGCCGTAGCAGTCGAGCAGGAGCCCGTCGGGGCCCAGCAGGTAGATGAACACGCTGTGGTCCACGATGTAGTCGCCGTCCTCGTCGCGCGGCCCCGCCGCCGCGTACACGCCGTACGCCCGCGCGGCCGCCCGCACCTCCTCGGCGCCGCCCGTGAGCCCCAGCAGCCGCGGGTGGAAGTCGCGCACGTACCGCGCCAGCGCCGCCGCGTCGTCGCGCTCGGGGTCCAGCGTCACGAACAGCGGCTGCAGCGGCGGCAGCGCCGGGTCGCGCTCCAGCAGCTCCGCCACCCGGCCCAGCTTCTCCAGCTCCTCGGGGCAGACGTCGGGGCAGTGCGTGAACCCGAAGTACAGCAGCACCCAGCGCCCGCGGAAGTCGCCCATGCGCCGCGCCCGCCCGGCGTGGTCCTGCAGCCGGAACTCGCCGCGGCCCAGCGCCAGCGCCCGCAGCTCCTGCCGCCGCCGCTCCCGCTGCCGCCGCTCGCGCTGGGCGCGCAGGTACAGCCAGCCCGCGCCCGCCGCCGCGCCCGCGCCCGCCACCACGCACAGCCGCGCACCCAGCCCCAGCCGCGCCGGCCGAGCCGAGGAGGACAGGGGGCGGCGCGGCGGGGGCCGCGGGACCCGGCACAGGCAGCGCAGGCAGCGGGCGGGCAGCAGCGCCGGGAACATGGCTGGGGGGGAACAGACCTTGTGACCTCTGACCCCTCGCCCCAGCCCCCTCTGACCCCTAGACCCTGTGACCTCTGACCCCTCACCCCAATCCCCTCTGACCCCTAGACCCTGTGACCTCTGACCCCTCACCCCAGCCCCCTCTGACCCCTAGACCCTGTGACCTCTGACCCCTAGACCCTGTGACCTCTGGCCGCTTGACCCTGTGACCTTTGACCCCTTGCCCCAGCCCCCTCTCACCCCTCAACCCTGTGACCTCTGGCCTCTCGCCCCAACCCCCTCTGACCTCTAGACCCTGTGACCTCTGACCCCTCACCCCAGCCCCCTCTGACCCCTTGCCCCCCTCCTTCTGCCGTTTGACCCCCTGGCCTTGACCCCCAGTGGCTCTGCCTCCCTCCCTGCTGCCCTTTGACCCTCATCTCTGCCCCCTCAGCCCAGCCCCCCTCTGACCCCTCGACCCTGTGACCTCTGACCCCTCAGCCCAGCCCCCTCAGCCCCCTCCTCCTGCCCTTTGACCCGCACCCCGGGCCTTCTGGCCTCCTAGCCGTGACCCCCAGGTGCCCCTTGACCTCACCTCGTCACTGCCCCATATCCCACAGCCCTGCCCCCGTGCCCTCTGACCCCCGCCCCGGTGCCCTGTGACCCCACTGACCTTTGCCCTCCGCCCCGGAGCCCCGCGCCGCCCGCCGCTGCCCGCCGCGCCGGTACCCCAGGCGGAAGTACCGGGGCGGGAGGCGGAAGTACCGGGGCGGGAGGCGGGCGGGGCGGGCGCATGCGCACTGCGCCGTGAGGCGGCGCCTCTGCGCATGCGCGCCGCCGCCTCCGCCAGGGGGCGCAGCCGTGACCCCGGGCCGGGCGGGCAGGACGCGGTTTCACCGCCCGTCCCCCGCCGGAGCGGGGGGTCCGGGGGGCTCGGGGGTGCCGGGGGGCCCCGGGGGGGTCCCGGGCCCCAGGACGGTCTCCGCCAGGCGGGGCGGGGGCGCGGGGGGCGGGGCGGGCCCCAGGCACAGCGCCCCCTGCAGGGCCCGGCGCGCCGCGCCGCTCAGCGCCCCCTCGTGGTGCAGCCGCAGCCAGGGCTCCCCTGCGGGCAGCGCGGGTGGGCGGGGCTGGGGGGCGGGGCTCGGGGGCGCCTCGCTCCCCCCCGCCCGCTGCCGCTGCCGGTACCTGCCCGCACGCGCTGCCCCGCGGCCACCAGCAGCTCCGCCCCCACGCGGGGCTTCACGGCGTCCCCGGCGCGCGCGCGGCCGGTCCCCAGCTCCTGCAGCACCCGCGCCAGCGGCAGCGCCGCCACGCGCTGCACCCAGCCTGCGGACACGCGTGGGCACGGACCCGGGAGCGGGGAGCCCCGGGACCCCCGGGACAGCGCAGGGGGAGCCCGGGGACGGGGCAGGGGGGACCCCCAGGGACAGGGCAGGGGGAGCCCGGAGACGGGGCAGGGGGGACCCCCAGGGACAGGGCAGGGGGAGCCCGGAGACGGGGCAGGGGGGACCCCCGGGACAGGGCAGGGGGAGCCCGGGGACGGGGCAGGGGGGACCCCCAGGGACAGGGCAGGGGGGACCCCGGGAGCGGGGAGCCCCGGGACCCCCGGGGACAGGGCAGGGGGGACCCCCGGGACAGGGCAGGAGGAGCCCGGGGACGGGGTGGGGAGGGGGGGGTGGGCAGGATCTGGGGTGTTGGGGAGCCCCAGGGACAGCGGGTGGGGGGCAGGGGGACACAGGGACCACGGGGGAACAGGGAGTCCCAGGACCCTCAGTGGGTGGGGGCAGGGGGCTGGGGGAGCCCCAGGGACAAGGGATGGGGGTGACGGGGGTGGGCAGGATCTAGGGTGTTGGGGAACCCCAGGGACAGCGGGTGGGGGGCAGGGGGACACAGGGACCACCGGAGAATGGGGGAATGGGGAGTCCCGGGACCCCCAGGGGGCAGGGGCTGGGGGAGCCCCAGGCACAGGGGATGGGGGTGACGGGGGTGGGCAGGATCTGGGGTGTTGGGGGGCCCCAGGGACAGCAGGTGTGGGGCAGGCAGGGGGACACAGGGACCACGGGGGTTGGAGAGCCCCGAGTCCCCAAGGGGTTCAGGGTCTGGTGCATTGGGGGCCCCTAGGGACAGGGGATGGGGGCGTGGGCAGGGATCTGGGGGGACTGGGGGTTGGGGCGCCCAAGGGGGGGCAGGGTCTGGGGGGTGTGGGGAGCCCCAGGGACAGGGGATGTGGGGAGGGGGGCACAAGCAGGGACCGTATGGGGGGGTGAGGAATAAGCCAGGGGAGCCCTGAGCACCCCGCATGGGGGTGAAGCAAAGGGCAGGGGGTGCAGGGGCCCCCGAGGGGTGCAGGGTGGGGGCAGCGCGGGGTGAGGGCAGGGTGGGTGTGTGCGGATGGGGAGGGCAGCGCTGTCCCCACTCACCCCCCTGCAGCGCCGGCAGCTCCTCGCAGACGCTGGCCTGGCCCAGCACGCCGCGCCGCTGCGCGGGGGTCCCGCTGCACAGGCGGCGGGCGGTGCTGGGGGGCACCCCCTGCGCCCCCAGCATGGCCTCGAAGGTGCGCAGGGCCGAGCCGTCGTCCAGCGCCCGGCCCAGCCGCTCCCGGCCCTGCGGGGCACCCCCGGCCAGCCCGCAGCGCCACAGCAGCAGCCCACCTGCGGGGGGGCCACGGTGGGGACCCCACAGCCACCCCGCCCCTCCGTGGGTGAAACACCAGCTCTGGGGGGCGGCCTGTGGGGTGGGCAGGGGGCTGGGGGGGATGGGGGTGATGGGCGGGCCAGTGTGGGGGCTCAAGGGGCGGGGGGATGGGTTGGGGTGTCAAAGGGAAGGGGGGCAAGGCAGGGGAAGGGGACAGGGGCACAGGACAGGACCCTGGAGTGCGCAGGCAGGGGGACGGGGCAGGGCTGCTGCGGGGACAGGGACAGACCCCAAGGCTGGGGGGCTGCAGGGCGGGGGGACACCCAGGGAAGGTGCCCATGGCCGGGGGGGGCAGGGCTGGGAGTGAGGGAGACCCCCGGGCTGTGGGGTGGCAGGGCTGGGTCAGGGGACTCGTGTGGGGGCCCAGGCCATGCCCACCCTGTCCCCACGTCCCCTGTCCCCGTGGCTGACCCAGGGCGGTCACCAGCTCCCGCAGGTCGGGGGGGCCGCCCCCCTCCAGGCACTCCAGGGCCTCCAGCACCTCCAGCGAGTTGCCCACGCAGCGGCCCAGCGGCTCGTCCATGCGGCTCAGCACGGCCGCCGTGCGGATGCCCAGCCGCTCGCCCACCCAAACCTGCGGCAGGAGCAGGGCCGGGGGCTGACAGCGGGCAATGGGGGCTCACAGCGGGCAATGGGGGCTCACAGGGGGCAATGGGGGCTCACAGAGGGCTCACAGAGGGCTCAATGGGCTCACAGGGGGCTGGGGGCTTACAGAGGGCTCAATGGGCTTACAGAGAGCTCACAGGGGGCTGGGGGCTCACAGAAGGCTCACAGGGGGCTGGGGGCTTACAGAGGGCTCAATGGGCTTACAGAGAGCTCACAGGGGGCTGGGGGCTCACAGAGGGCTCACAGGGGGCTGGGGGCTTACAGAGGGCTCAATGGGCTTACAGGGAGCTCCCAGGGGGCTCCCAGAGGGCTCAGTGGGCTCACAGGGGGCTCAAAGGGCACAGTGGGGGCTCACAGAGGGCTCACAGGGGGCCGGGGGCTCCCAAAGGGCTCAGTGGGCTCACAGGGGGCCGGGGGCTCACCAGGCTCTGGGCCAGCTCCCGCGCACTGTCCTGCGTGGGGCACAGGGCTGCGCTCCCGAACTTGACATCCAGCACCAGCGCTGAGAGCTGCTCTGCTGCCTTCTTGCTCAGGATGGAGGCTGGGGGGGGCAGCTTCGCTGGGCTGCTGCCCCCATCCTGCCCGTCCCTGCCTGCCTCTGCCCGTCCCTGCCCGCCTCTGCCCACCCCTGCCCGTCCCTGCCTACCCCTGCCTGTCCCTGCCCGCCCCTGCCCGCCCCTGCCTGTCCCTGCCCACCCCTGCCCGCCTCTGCCCGCCGGGCACCGTGCCAGCCGCCTGTCCCTCCCGTACCGGTGACAAGGGGCAGGCTGTCGACGGTGGCGGTGACGTCCCGCAGCCCGTACAGCACCCGGTCGGCCGGCGCCAGCTCCTCGCTCTGCCCCACGATGCAGCAGCCCACGCGCTCCAGGATGCTCCTCATCTGCGGGAGCGAGAGTCAGCACAGGGTCCTCGCACCATCCTGTGTCCCATCGGTGTCCCATGCCCCATCGGTGTCCTATGTCCCATCAGTGTCCCTCATCCTGTCAGAATCCTGCATCCCCTGTCCCCTCAGCATCTCGAGCTCCTTGACACCCCACTGGAGCTCTATTATCCCATCGGTATGCCATGTCACATCAGCATCTGTGTCCTATTGGCATCGCGTGTCCCATCAGGATCTCGCACCGTGTCAGCATCCCGTGTCCCTTTGACATCTTGGGTCCCTTTTACATCCTGCATCCCATCAGCATCCTGTGTCCCATCCGCATCCCCTGTCCCCTCAGCATCCCCCATCCTGTCAGCATCCTGTGTCCCATCAGCATCCCACATCGTGTCAGCATCCTGTATCCCATGTCCCCTCAGCATCCCCTGTCCCCTCAGCATCCCCTGTCCTGTCAGCATCCTGTATCCCATGTCCCCTCAGCATCCTGTGTCCCCTCAGCATCTTGTGTCCCCTCAGCATCCCATATCCCCTCAGCATCCCCTGTCCCCTCAGCATTCCCCATCCTGTCGGCATCCCGTGTCCCATCAGCATCCCACATCGTGTCAGCATCCTGTATCCCCTCAGCATTCCTTGTCCCCTCGGCATCCCCTGTCCCCTCAGCATCCCCCATCCTGTCAGCATCCTGTATCCCATCAGCATCCCACATCGTGCCCTCAGCATCCTGTATCCCATGTTCCCTCAGCATTCCTTGTCCCCTCAGCATCCTCCGTCCTGTCAGCATCTTGTATCCCATGTCCCCTCGGCACCCCGGCATCCTGTGTCCCCTCGGCATCCCCTGTCCCCTCAGCATCCCCCATCCTGTCAGCACCCTGTATCCTGTTGCCGTCTGTGTCTCATCAGCATCCCGTGTCCCACTGGCATCCCCCATCCCGCCCGAGCTCTGTGTCCCATCACCATCCCCATGGGAGTCCCCTCCGGCCCGGTGTCCCCACAGGGTGACGGTGCGGCGGTGGCCGTGTCCCTGTCCCTCACCTGCTCGGGGCTCTGGGTGACGCGGAAGCCGGGAATGGCCTCCAGCTTGTCCAGCGTGCCCCCGGTGTGGCCCAGGCCCCGGCCGCTGATCATGGGCACCTGAGGGCGCGGGCGGGTGGGCGCCGGGGGGCACAGGGGACACAGGGACCCCGGCCGGTGCCCCCGCTCACCTTGCAGCCGCAGGCAGCCAGGGCGGGGGCCAGGGCCAGGCTGACCTTGTCCCCAACGCCGCCCGTCGAGTGCTTGTCCACCAGCAGCCCGCGCCAGCCGGGGGGCCAGGCCAGCGCGCGCCCCGAGCCCGCCATGGCCCGCGCCAGCGCCAGCGTCTCCCCCGCGTCCATGCCCCGCAGCCGGATGGCCATCAGCATGGCGCCTGGGGGCACGGGGCACGGTGACCCCCCGCGGCCTCCCCGGGGCCCCCAGGGCGCTGCAGCCCCCGGCTCTGACGTCCCCGTCCCACCCTGAGGGTCTCTTGTCCCCTCAGGGGGATCCCCAGCTGCGTCCCCTGGTCATGACCCCCCTGCCATGTCCCAGCAGTGTCCCATGCGCTGCCCTGCACCCCCCTCCAACACCCGTTGTCGGGGACCCCCACCCTGCCCTGGCCACGTCCCCCATGTGTCCCGCTGCGCTGGCCTTTGCCGTGTCCCTGTGCCAGGTCCCCTGGCGATGTCCCCCCAGGTCCATCCTGGCCACGTCTCCCCCGTGTTCCCCGGTGCCATGTCCCCCACCCGTGCCCCCAGCTGTGTCCCCTGCCGCCTCCCATTGCCACACCCCCCTCCTGCCCCCCGTCCCCTCCGCGTGTCCCGGGCAGTGTCCCCCCGCCGCGCCCCCACCGATCTGTCCCTCCTGCGCGGTGCCGTCGGTGACGCCGCGCACGAAGCTCCGGATCTCGGGCTCCTGCAGCCGCTCCCCGTCCCGCTTCTTGCGGATGAGGGTGGGGAGCGAGGCCTGGGCGGCCATCGCCGTCGCCCCGCCGGCACCCCGACCCCCCCGGCGGGCCCCCCGGTGCCCCCGCTGGCCCCCGCGGCGCTCAGCCTGCCCAGCCTGCCCAGCCTGGCCCCGTGCCCGCGGCGAGGAGGCGCTTCCAGCGCTGGACTCTGTCCCCAGGGCGAGGGTCGGGCAGGCGGGGGGGCACCTGTGACACCTGGTGGCACCTGTGACACCTGGTCGGTGCAGCACCCACGGTGCTCTCAGCATGGGGGTGTCCCGCAGCACTTTGCTGACAAGTGTCCCCTCCCTGGCTGGAAGCCCAGTGCCACCCCAACACCCCCTGGTCCTCTATGGGATCGGGGTGACCGTGCGTGTCCCCCAGACGCTGGGGTGACCCGGGGCCCAGGGAGACAGAGCAGGGGGCTGAGTGGGGGGGGCTGAGTAGGTGCCGGAGGGGGGCACCAAAGGAGATGTGGGCGGCCGGTCCCTTCGCAGCCATGGGGCTGTGGGGCCAGCGCTCAGCCCCCCTTCGCCATGCATGACCCCTCCAGGGGACAGCAGGACACGAGCTGGGGAAGGGGCAGCTGCGGGGGCCGGTGCTCCCACCCCCCGCGATGGCCACGGCGGAGCGGGGACAGCCCCGGCTGGGACGCGGCGACACACGAGCAGAGCCACGGGCTGGTGCATCCATCGGTCTTTGGGGTCGCTCCCGCCAGCGCGGCCCCGCGGCCCCTACTCGGGCACGTCCACGATGAGCGGAGCCACGTAGTCCGAGTGCCGGATCCCGAACGTCAGCCCCTCCGGCCGGCGCTGCGGGGCGGGCGGACACACGGTGACGCCGGGGGTGTCCCGGCCGCCCCCGGCCGCCCCCCGGCCCCGCCCGCGCCGGCGGGACCCCCGCAGCCCCCACCTGCTGGGGGCTGTAGCTGGCGGGGCCGGGTTTCTGGGTTCTGTCCCCGGGGAGCGCGGTGCGCGCCAGCATGGAGTAGTGCGGGGCGCGCCGCTTGTACACGTCAGCGCTCACCACGCGGTACCCGCACGGCCCCGGCGTCTGCGGGCACAGCCTGCGGGGTCGTGTCCCCGGCACACGGACCACAGACCCACGGCACCCAGACTCCCAGACCCCCCAGCCCCACGGCACCACAGACCCCCAGCACCCAGACCCCCGGCACCCAGATCCCCCCAGACTCCCCAGCCCACGGCACCACAGACCCCCAGCACCCAGACCCCCCAGACCCCCCAGACCCACGGTAACACAGACCCCCAGACCCCCCAGCCCCATGGCACCACGGCATCACAGACTCCCAGCACCCAGAGCCCCAGCACCCAGACCCCCAAGCCCCACGGCACCCAGACTCGCAGACCCCCCAGCCCCATGGCACCACAGACCCCCAGCACCCAGACCCCCCAGAACCCCAGTCCCACGGCACCACAGACCCCCGGCACTCAGACCCCTCAATTTCCCAGACCCCCAGCACACAGATCCCTTGCATCCAGACCCCCCAGCCTCACAGCACCCCAGCCCCCCAGTTTCCAATCCCCCTGGCACCCACAGTCCCCAGTTTCCCAGCCCCCTGGCAACCAGAGCCCCCAGCCTCACAGCACCCCAGACCCCTGTTCCCCTGGCAGCCCAGCACTCCAGACTCCTGGCACCTCAGACTCTCAGCACCCAAACCCCCAGCCCCCTGGCACCCCAGATCCTGACAGCCCAGTCCCCCAGCACCTCAGACCTCCTGACCCCCAGCACCCCATCCCCCTGACTCCTCAGCCCCCAATACCCCAGCCCCCCGACACCCCAGCCCCCGGTACCCCAGCCCCATGGCACCTTGCACAGATCCTCGTAGAAGGCGCCGTGGTTGCTGCGCCCCGGGATGGAGTAGTTGGGGGCTGAGCTCTTGTTCACCACGCGCGGCCCCAGCATGGGGGGCAGCCGGTAGGCAGCGGGGCCTGGGGAAACGGGGAGCAGGGGGCTCTGCCGGGGGCCGGGGGTGACCCCCCTTGGGCAGGGAGGGAGGGCTCAGCCGAGGGATGATGGGGGCTCAGCATGGGGATGATCGGGGGCTCAGCCCAGGGATGATGGGGGCTCAGCCCAGGGATGATGGGGGCTCAGCATGGGGATGATCGGGGGCGCAGCCCAGGGATGATGTGGGCTCATGATGGGTGTCCCAGCCCAGCCCAGGGAGGACATTGGGGGTCCCAGCCTATCTCAGGGGGGATGTTGGGGAGCCCAACCCAGCTGAGGCGGGACGCTGGGGGTCCCAACCCATCCCGGGAGGATGTTGGGGGTCCCAGCCCAGGGAGGACATTGGGGGTCCCAACCCATCCTGAGGGGGATGTTGGGGGTCCCAGCCCAGGGAGGATGCTGGGGGTCTCAGCCCAAGGATGATGAAGGGATCATGACGGGCGTCCCAGCCCGGCCCACGGGGGATGTTGGGGGTCCCAGCCCAGCCCAGGGACGACGCTGGGGGCCCATCCCGGCCCCCGTCCGTCCTACCCGGCGTCTGTTGGGTGCTGAGCTGCCGGGTGCGGGAGGCCAGAGAGAACTCGGGCGCCGAGGGAAAAGCCAACGCGTTGGCCTTCTCGGGGGCGTAGCGGGCTGGGGGCAGAGCGGGGGGGTCACCACGGGCACGGCCGGGGTCCCCAGCCCCGCCACCCCCCAGGGCCCCAGCCCCCTCACCTGGCCCGGGGGTGTCCATGGGCCGCAGGTCGCGGGGGCGGCTGTACATGGAGTAGGCGGGGGTCCCGTCCTTGCCGCGGGCGGTGAGCCCCCGGGCCAGCCCGTACACGGGCCCGGGGGAGCGCTCGTGCAGCCGCCCCTCCGTGCGCAGCCCGAAGCTGTAGGCGGGGGCGCGCCAGCGCGACGGGTCGTGCAGCCGGTAGCCTGGGCGGGCGGGGGCTCGGTGGGCGGCGGGACCCCCGGTGCCCGTCCCCCCGCTCACCGGCGGCACCGCCGCCCCCCGGCCTCCCGCCGCCCCGACTCACCGACGTTGGTGGGGAGCCCATACTTGGGCCCAGGGCCTTTGAAGAGGGCGGCGATGGGGCCGCGGGGGCGGTGGGGCCTCCAGCTGCCCACCCACCCGTCGTTCGACATGGCGACCCCTGCGGAGAGCGACGCGGCCCCTCAGCCCCAGAGCCGGAGCCCCCAGCCCAGGACGAGCCGGGTCCGGAACGGTCCGCAGCGGCACCCGCGTCACAATGGCCGGGGGCTCCGGGGCGCCGCACCCCCCCGACTCCCGCTGGGCATCCCCAGGGTGACAGCTGTGACATCCGGGGGACCCCCCAGCACCCGGTGCACCCCAGCATCCCAGGGGGAACCACAACAGCCCTTCCGAGAGGATTCCAACACCCCAGCGAAGAAACCCCGGTACCTCGGGTGCAGCTGCTGAGACACCAGGGATGGAGCCCCAGCACCCCATAGTTACAGCCCCTGCTCCCCCAGCATACAGCCCCCAGCACCCCATAGATACAGCCCCTGCTCCCCCAGCATACAGCCCCCAGCACCCCATAGATACAGCCCCTGCTCCCCAGGCATACAGCCCCCAGCATCCCATAGATACAGCCCCTGCTCCCCCAGCATACAGCCCCCAGCACCCCATAGATACAGCCCCTGCTCCTCCAGCATACAGCCCCCAGCACCCCATACATACAGCCCCTGCTCCCCCAGCATACAGCCCCCAGCACCCCATAGATACAGCCCCTGCTCCCCAGGCATACAGCCTCCAGCACCCCATAGATACAGCCCCTGCTCCCCCAGCATACAGCCCCCAGCACCCCATAGATACAGCCCCTGCTCCCCAGGCATACAGCCCCCAGCACCCCATAGATACAGCCCCTGCTCCCCCAGCCTACAGTCCCCAGCACCCCATAGATACAGCCCCTGCTCCCCCAGCATACAGCCCCCAGCACCCCATAGATACAGCCCCTGCTCCCCAGGCATACAGCCCCCAGCACCCCATAGATACAGCCCCTGCTCCCCCAGCATACAGTCCCCAGCACCCCATAGATACAGCCCCTGCTCCCCAGGCATACAGCCCCCAGCACCCCATACATACAGCCCCTGCTCCCCCAGCATACAGCCCCCAGCACCCCATAGATACAGCCCCTGCTCCTCCAGCATACAGCCCCCAGCACCCCATAGATACAGCCCCTGCTCCCCAGGCATACAGCCCCCAGCACCCCATAGATACAGCCCCTGCTCCCCCAGCATACAGCCCCCAGCACCCCATAGATACAGCCCCTGCTCCCCCAGCATACAGTCCCCAGCACCCCATAGATACAGCCCCTGCTCCCCAGGCATACAGCCCCCAGCACCCCATAGATACAGTTCCTGCTCCCCAGGCATACAGCCCCCAGCACCCCAGGGGTGCAGCCTCTCCTCCCCAGGGGTGAAGCCCCTGGCACCCCATATATACAGCCCCCCGAACCCTGTATATACAGCCCCTGGCACCCCGTATATACAGCCTCCAGCACCTCACATATACACCTCCTGGCATGCCAGGGATGCAGCTCCAGCACCCCATATATACAACCTCCAGTACCCCAGGAATGCAGCCTCTGGCACCCCAGGGGTGAAACCACCCCAGCACCCCAAATACGCAGCCCCAGCACCCCATGGATGCACCCCAGTGCCCCATATATACAGCCCCAATACGGCATATATATGGCCCTTGTGGCCCCGTATATCCAGCCCCCAATACCCCATATATACAGCCCCTGGGACCTCGTATGTCCACCCCCCACCATATATACAGCCCCCAATATGCCATATATATGGCATATATCCATATATACAGCCCCCAGCACTCCATATATACAGCCCCCAATATGCCATATATATGGCATATATCCATATATACAGCCCCCAGCACTCCCTATATACAGCCCCTGGGACCTCATATGTCCACCCCCCCACCCCCCATATATACAGCCCCCAATATGCCATATATATGGCATATATCCATATATCCAGCCCCCAGCACCCCATATATACAGCCCTTCGGACCACATATGTCCACCCCCCACCACGCCATATATACAGCCCTTGGGACCACATATGTCCAGCCCCCAATGCCCCATACATACAGCCCCTGGGACCCTGTATGCCCAGCCCCAGCACCCCAGGGCTGCACCCCGGCCCCGGGGGCCCCCTTACCCCTTACCCCTTACCCGCGCTCCCGCCGGGTTCTCCTCCCCCAGTTACTATGGCACCTGCACAACAAACAGCACCGGGCAGCCTGGGATGGGGATACGGGGCCACGGGGACGTGAGGACGGGGACAAGGACACGCAGGCAGGTCACGGGTGCATGGGGGCCGCAGGCAGTCACAGCCACGGGGCTGCCCCACTGCGGGGGTCAGCCCTGGGAGAGCCTGGTCCTCGGGGCACAGGGGTCCCATAGGGGGTCAGTGGGGCTGGCTGGGGGCGATGAGGGACCCACAGGGCCATAGGGTGTCAGTGGGGCTGGCTGGGGGTGATGGGGGACCCACGGGGCCATAGGGGGTCAGTGGGGCTGGCTGGGGGCCATAGGGGACCCATGGGGGTCAGCGGGACTGGCTGGGGGTGATGCGGGACCCATGGGGCCATAGGGGGTAAGGGGCTGACTGGGGACCATGGGGGACCCATGGGGGTCAGCGGGGCTGACTGGGGACTATGGGGGAGCCATGGGGCCATGGAAAGTCAGCAGGGCTGACTGGGGGCCATGGTGGTCCCACGGGGGCCGTAGGTCTCCCTAAGGCCATGGGGGACCCTTGGGGATCACAGGGGTCCCACATGGGCCGTGGGGTCCCTCTGGGGATGTCCCAGAGGCCGTGGGTGTCCCTGTAGGTGCTGTGGGGGCTGTGAGGGTCCCTCGGGGCTATGGGGGTCCATGGGGGCTGTGGGGGTTCATGGGGGCTATGGAGGTACTGTGAGGGCTACGGAGGTCCATGGGGTCTACAGAGGTCGGTGTGGGCTCTGAGAGTCCTGTGGGGGCTAAGGGGGATCTGTGGGACCTCTGGGGCATCCTTGGGGGTTATGGGAGTCCATGGGGGCTATAGGGGTCTATGGGGGTCTGTGGGGTGAGCCATGGGGGTCTGTGGGGGTCCATGGGTGTCCATGGGATCTGTGGGGTGAGCCATGGGGGTCTGTGGGGGTCCAGGGGTGTCCATGGGGTCTGTGGGGTGAGCTGTGGGGCTCTGCCAGCCCAGCTGTGCCCTGGGCAGAGTGTTCCCCTGCCCTGGGCTGCCCAGACACGATCCCTGTGCTGTCCCTGTGCTGTCCCTGTGCTGTCCCTGTCCCCGTCCCCACGCCCTGTGGCTGGTGACCCTGGTGGGTCCCGGTGGGATCCCCCCCAGCCCCACGGCGCTGGGTGCTGTGGGGCCCGATCCGGCAGTGGGGCCCCAGGTGCACCGGGTGGTGGATCAAAGGATCACAGCCTGGTTTAGTAAAGCTGTTAAGGACGGTTAAACCCCAAAACCAGTAGCCCTGTTTGTTCCAGAACTTGTAACCCTGTTTGTTCCAGAAATTACAACCCTGTTTGTTCCAGAACTTACATCCCTGTTTGTTCTGTTATCGTCACCCTCTTTACACATACAAAGCATCACAAAACCACTCACACTAGTATTTCTATATGAATACGTTGTTCTGTATTACACTTTGAAGAAGCACCTGCAGGGGCGAGTGTATGAGCTGCACACTCACCTGCCCAGGTGTGTGAAACCCTGATCAATTCAGAGCAAGGAGTCAGATCATTTCCCTTTCCCTTCTGCAAGTGCCCTCGCTGCTCTCGCGTCTTCATGAGAACCAGGTGACGGTTGCCGGAGCAGCGCAGCTGGTTGGCGCTCGGAGGCGGACGGGCAGCGCGGGCACTTCTGCAGAGGAGGCTCCGTGTCTAACGTGGGGCCTTGAGGAGCATCGTGGCTTCCATTTCCCACCCTGCTCGCCATCCAGCACCTGGCAGATCTGCACAGGACTTTGTATTCACCTCACACAGCATGGCCGCTTCCCTTTGCGGTTCTCTTTATGGTGGCAGGGAGGTGACAGGGAGGTGGCAGGGAGGTGGCAGGGAGGGTTCAGGGGAGGTGGTAGGTGAGGTGGCAAGGGTGGTGGCAGGGAGGTGGCAGGGACGTGACAGGGAGGTGACAGGGGAGGTGCCAGGGGATGTGGCAGGGAAGGTGGCAGGGAGGTTGGCAGGGTGGTGACAGGGGAGGTGGCAGGGATGGTGGCAGAGATGGTGGCAGGGAGAGTGGCAGGGAGGTGTCAGGGGAGGTGGCAGGGGAAGTGGGAAGTGACAGGTGAGGTGGCAGAGGTGGTGGCAGGCACGGTGTCAAGGGAGGTGTCAGGGTAGGTGGCAGGTGAGGTGACAGGGGAGGTGGCAGGAGTGGTGGCAGGGGAGGTGGCAGGGACGGTGGCAGGGTGGTGGCACAGAAGGTGGCAGGGACGGTGGCAGGGTGGTGGCACAGAAGGTGGCAGGGACGGTGGCAGGGAGGTGGCAGGTGAGGTGACAGGGGCAGTGAGGCGGGCACAGGGTCCTCCCCATGGCTCCGGGCGCTGGACTTGCAGCTGAAGGGGTTCCCATGGATGCAGGTGTCGCTGCACCACGTTGTGAGATCGGGGGGGGAAAAGAGCCCAAGGACCCCCCAGGAGAGCAGCCCGGGCACGCTCGCACACTCACTGTGTGTGTGCGTGTGTGTGTGTGTGTGTGTGCGAGGGGCATCTGTGTGCACATGCTGTGTATGTGTTCATGTGTGCACTATGCACGTGTGCGTGTGTGGCACACGTGTGCACGGAGGGGATGGCGGTTGTGTTTGTTCTGGCACAGCACATGTGTGTGTGTGTGTGTATGTGTGTGTGTGCACATGTCCATTTGTGCCTATGCACGTGTGTGTGTGTGTATGTGTGTGTGCGCGCACCTGTGCATGTGTATGTGTGTGCACGTGTCCATTTGTGCCTGTGCATGTGTGTGTGTGTGCACCTGTCTATGTGTACCTGTGCACATGTGTGTGTGTGGACGTGTCCGTGTGTACCTGTGCATGGCCATGTGTGCCTGTGCACGTGTGTGTGTGTACCTGTCCATGTGTGTAGCTGTCCATGTGTGCCTGTGCGTGGCTCTGTGTGTGTGCACCTGTCCATGTGTACCTGTGCATGTGTGTGTGTGTACCTGTCCATGTGTGTAGCTGTCCATGTGTGCCTGCGCATGGCTCTGTGTGTGTGCACCTGTCCATGTGTGCCTGTGCACGTGTGTGTGTGCACCTGTCCATTTGCTGAGGGTGGGGGTGACTCTGTGACCCTCGTCTGGTGGCCCTGGCCCAGCCAGGTGTGCCAGCTGTGGAGTGCGCAGTGCAAGATGCAGGGATGCCGGAGTGCAGGGTGTGAGGAACAGGTGACGTGGGTACAGGAGTCTGGGTGCAGAGGTGTGGGATGCAGGTTACAGGGGTGCAGGGTGTGACATGCAGGATGTGGGGTGCAGGATGTAGGGGTGCAGCATGTGCAGATGCACGGTTACAGGGATATGCAGAATGCAGAGTGCTGGTTGCAGGGTGCATGATGTGCAGTGCACTGGTGCTGGAGTGCAGGGGTGCAGGGTGTGGGGTGCAGTAGGCAGGGGCACAGGGGTGCAAGGTGCAGGGTGCAGTGAGCAGGATGTAGGGGTGCACAGAGCAGGGGTGCAGGGGTTAGTGGCACAGGGGTGCAGAGCTCAGGAGTGCAGGGTGCACAGGTGCAGGGTGCACAAGTGCAGAGTGCAAGGGTGCAGGGTGCAGTGCACAGGCGTGCAGAGTGCAAGGGTGCAGGGTGCAGTGCACAGGCGTTCAGAGTGCAGGGGGCAGGGGCACAGGGGTGCAGGGGTTCAGGGTGCAGTGGTGCAGGGCGCAGGGGCACAGGGGTGCACGGGTGCAGGGCACAGGGGTGCAGGTTGCAGGGGTACAGGTTGCAGGGTGCAGAGGTGCAGGTTGAAGGGTGCACGGGTGCAGGAGTGCAGGATGCAGGGGCGCAGGGATGAGGGTTTCAGGGTGCAGGATGCAGGGTGCAGGGTGCAGGGTGCTGGGGTGAGGGTTTCAGGGTGCAGGGCACAGGGGTGCAGGGTTTCAGGGTGCAGGGCTCTGGGCTCCTGGGCTGCCGTGTCTGCAGGCTGGGGCAGGGGATGCCCTGCAGCCGGGACACCCCGCTGCGGGGGTGCAGCCCCCCAGGCTGGGGTTGCAGGGACTCGCCCGCATCCCCGCGGGCGCTCAGCACGACCCGGGCACCGGCTCGGCCCGCCGGGAGCCGGGCTGCGGCCCGGGGACGCATCCTGAGCGGGTGCGGAGGTGGGGGCGGCACCCTGAGCCACCCGGAGTGTCCTCCCTGCCCCACAGCGAGCGGGGCTGACGCAGCCGGCGCCCACGGACGCAGACGCTCCGTGGCCCGTGGCCCGTCGCTCCTTTGATGGCACCGCGGCGGGGACGCCCCGTCATCGCCCCGCGAAGGGGCGGCCGCGCTCGGCTGCCGGTGACGGAGCCGGGGACGCGCCTGGGCACGATGAAAGAGCCTCCCCGGCCCCGCGCGTCCGGCTTTCGTCTGCGGACTCGCGTGGCCCTGACACCATCCTGCCACGCGTGCCCGCGCTGGCACCTGGGCAGCGACAGCACCCAGTGACCGGGGTGCTGGGGGGGCCTGTTCTGCTGGGAAACGGGGCTCGTCGGGGCCACTCACGCCTCGGGATGGGGCACAGGGGGTACCCAGCTCCATACTGGGATGGGGCGCAGGGGATGCCCAGCTCCGTACTGGGACAAAGGGCAGTGGTGCCCAGCTCTGTACTGGGATGGGGGGCAAAGGATGCTCAGCTCCATACTGGGACAAAGGGCAGGGGTGCCCAGCTCTATATTGGAACAGGGGATGCCCAGCTCCATAGTGGGATGGAGGGGAGGGGGTGCCCAGCTCCATAGTGGGATGGAGGGGAGGGTACACCCAGCTCCATACTGGGATGGGGCACAGGGGATGCCCAGCTCCATACTGGGATGGAGGGGAGAGGATGCCCAGCTCCATACTGGGGTGGAGGGCAGGGGGTGCCCAGCTCCATACTGGGATGGAGGGCAGGGGGTGCCCAGCTCCATACTGGGATGGGGGGCAGACCATGCGGCTCAGCACCCCGGTGCGGGGTTTGGCACCCGCTGTGGGGTTTGGCACCCGCCTTTGGCGCTGCCGGAGCAGCGGAAGGGCGAGCTGTGTGTAATGGAAACACTGGTGAGGAAGGGTCAATCCTTATCGGGAGGCAGCGGCAGTTTTGATAAGAGCAGCAGAACCGCTGATAAGGAACGGCCCTTCGGGGAAAGGAGAAGTTGGTAACGGCCGCGGCAGCAGCCGGTGACCCCCCCGGCACGACGTTAACAGCTGTTGGGGGGGACTCTGCATGTACCGGGGCTGCTTGGTGGGGGGGGACTACACAGAGGTGGTCACAGAACAAGGGATGGAAAACACCTGGGGATGGGGTCACTGGAAGTGGTGACGGAGGGGAGGGATGGGGTGGGATCACAGAACCACAGATGGTTTGTGCTGAAGGGCCCTTCCCAGCCCCCCAGTCCCCCTGCCATGGGCAGGGACATCTGCACCAGCTCAGGGTGCTCAGAGCCCGTCCAGCCTGGCCTGGGATGTCTCAGGGATGGTTCAGCCACCACCTCTCTGGGAACCTGGGCCAGGCTCTCACCACCCTCAGGGCAACAATTCCTTCCTCATGTCCGGCCTGAATCTCCCTCCTTTAGTTTAAACCATCACCCCTTGTCCTGTCACAACAGGCCCTGCTCAAAAGCCTGTCCCCATCTTTCTTATGGGCCCTTTTCAGTCCGGAAAGGCGGCACTAAGGTCTCCCGGAGCTCCTGTTCTCCAGCTGAACAGCCCAGCTCTCTCACCTGTCCCAGCAGAGCTGTTCCAGCCTCGGGTCACTCCTGGGGCTGCTCTGGCCCCTCTCCAGCAGCTCCGTGTGTGTCCTGTGCTGAGGACCCAGAGCTGGACCAGCACTGCAGGGGGGATGGGACCCAGGGGTGCGGGGGGACCCAGGGGTGGGGCGGATGAGCAGCCGCCTTTGGGGCCACAATGGTCAGAACCGGCCCTGGCCACAGGCTTGTGCAAGGGGGAGATGATGGGGCTGATAACGCCCCAGGTGTTGGGGTGGGGAGGACCTGGGTTTGGAGTTGGGGTGGGGGACCCTGTTTTTGGTTATGGTGATGGCCCCTTGCCTCCCCGGCCACGTTGCTGGGGGCTTGGTGCTGGGGCAGGGATGGGGTGTCCATGGGCGCCATGGGGGTGTCAGGGTGACTGCAGCTGCCCCCCTGCACCCCAAACATGAGAGGGAGAGGGAACAGAGGGCTGGCTGCCCCACGGGCCCCGCACAGCCTGTACAGACACCTACACAATGTGTACAGGCACCTACACAATGTATACAGACACCTACACAACCTATACAGGCACCTACGCAATGTATACAGACAGCTGCACAACGTATACAGACACCTACACAACCTGTACAGGCATCTAGACAATGTATACAGGCACCTACACAACACAGATGGGCTCATATGCAACACAAATGGACACCTGCAGAAGATAGGTGGGCTCCTATGCAACACGTACAGGCTCCTCCACAACATGTATGGACTCCTACACAACACATATGGGCTGCCGTTCAGCATACACGGGCTCCTACACAACATACACAGGCACTCACACAACATATACAGGCTCCTACACAACATATACGGGCACCTACACAACATGTATGGGCTCTTACACAACATGTACGGGCCCCTACACAACGTATGCGGTCTCCTACACGACACGGATGGGCTTATGTCCAGTACTCATGGGCTCCTACACAGCATACCTGAGCTCAGACACAACGTATGCAGGTTCCTACACAGCATATACAGGCTTCTATACAGCATATACAGGCTCCTCCACAACATATACAGGCTCCTCCACATCACACCCCGGTCCCATCTCGCTCCTGGTTGCCCTGTGGTCCGGACACCACCACGGGCAGCGGGAGCGCCAGGGCGAAGATGGGTTTTGGGGGAAAATCCCCTAATTGCCTTTCCCTCTTATAATCATTATTTTTTTATATACGTATGTAATGCATATATAAAAAGAATAATTACGTATCATTATATCAATATTATATCATGTTACTGTGTAACCTCATCTAGGGATGCTGGTGTCCCCAGGGATGCTGCGTCCCCAGGGATGCTGGTGTCCCCATGGATGCTGGTGCCCCAGGGATGCTGCTGCCCCATGGATGCTGGTGTCCCCAGGGATGCTGGTGTCCCCAGGGATGCTGCTGCCCCAGGGATACCGCTGCCCCAGGGATACCGCTGCCCCAGGGATGCTGCTGTCCCCAGGGATGCTGCTGCCCCAGGGATGCTGGTGTCCCCAGGGATGCTGCTGCCCCAGGGATGCTGCTGCCCCATGGATGCTGCTGTCCCCAGGGATGCTGGTGCCCCAGGGATGCTGGTGCCCCAGGGATGCTGCTGCCCCATGGATGCTGCTGTCCCCAGGGATGTTGCTGCCCCAGGGATGCTAGTGCCCCAGGGATGCTGGTGTCTCCAGGGATGCTGCTGGCCCAGGGATGCTGGTGTCCCCAGGGATGCTGCTGTCCCCAGGGATACTGCGTCCCCAGGGATGCTGCTGCCCCAGGGATGCTGGTGCCCCATGGATGCTGCTGCCCCAGGGATGCTGGTGTCCCCAGGGATGCTGGTGTCCCCAGGGATGCTGGTGCCCCAGGGATGCTGGTGTCCCCAGGGATGCTGCTGGCCCAGGGATGCTGCTGTCCCCGGGGATGCTGCTGTCCCCAGGGATGCTGGTGCCCCAGGGATGCTGGTGTCCCCAGGGATGCTGGTGTCCCCAGGGATGCTGCGTCCCCAGGGATGCTGCTGTCCCCAGGGATGCTGCTGCCCCAGAGGTGTCTGTGGGCTGAGCGGGGTGTGGGAGCAGCAAGGAGGCCGTGCTGGTCTCACTGGGAGCACTGGGAGCCCTTGTTTAGGGCAGGGCAGAGAAGTTGTGATAACGACCATTCCAGGAAAGCAGAAGTGGCCGTGTGGCCCAATGTCATGTCCCAATGTCCTGTCCCACTCCACAGACATAAAAGCAGCGGGTGCCCGACCTGGGGAGGTCCTGCCAGCGCAGCCCTCACCCGACAGACAGACTGACCTGGGGACACCCCTGGGACGTGGGTCACTCATTCGGAGACATGTCAGCCACCCTGCGCCTGGGAGCCGGCTGGTGAGTGTCCCCTGCCCCCCATCCCAGTATGGAGCTGGGCAGCCTCTCCCCTCCATCCCAGTATGGAGCTGGAGACCCCCTGCCCTCCATCCCACTATGGAGCTGGAGACCCCCTGCCCTCCATCCCACTATGGAGCTGGGCACCCCGTCCCCTCCATCCCACTGTGGAGCTGGGCACCCCCTGCCCTCCATCCCACTATGGAGCTGGGTACCCCTTGCCCCCCATCCCGGGGGGTAGATGGTCCCTGTGTCCCCGTTTCCCAGCGGACAGGAGCCCCGAGCAGCCAGTGCTGTGGGTGCCCATCCCCTCTCAGTCCGTGTCCCCCTCTCTCCCACAGCAGCGGGATGACCAGGGGGTCCCTGCTGTCCCCACTCCTGCTGGGCTGCCTGCTCCTCGCTGCCGCGCTGCCAGGTGAGTCCCTGCATGGGGACAGGGGACAATGGCCACCCCGGGGACAGGGGGACAATATTCACCCCGGGACAGGGGGACAATGCCCACGCCGGGGACAGGGGGACAATATTCACCCCGGGACAGGGGGACAATGCCCACGCCGGGGACAGGGGGACAATATTCACCCCAGGACAGGGGGACAATGCCCACCCCAGGACAGGGGGAGAATGCCCACCCCAGGACAGGGGGACAATCCCCACCCCGGGCAGCAGTGCTCAGCTCAGCACAGCCCCAGCCCTGACCATGCTGCCTCCTCCCCAGGCCCTGATCCCTGAATCCCAATCCCTAATCCCAAACGCCTGATCCCCAATCCCTGATCCCCCATCTCTGATCCCCCATCCCCAGTCACTGATCCCAAACCCCCGATCCCTGACCCCTGATCCTCGATCCCTGATTCCCGATTCCCAATCCCTGATCCACATTTCCTGATCCCCAATCTTGGTCTCCTTGACCCCTCACTCCCACTGCCCACCCCGTGGCAGCCCCCCGTGCCCAGACCTGTCTGTGTCCCCCCCGCACCCTGCCCAGGGCATGGCAGAGCCTGGGGGGGCATTGTTGGGGGTCTCCCTGGGTGGGCTCCCCCTGGGTGGGGGTGCCCCTGGGTGCGAGTTCCACTGGGTGGGTTCCCCCTCGGTAAGGGCGCCCCTGGTGGGGTTCCGCAGGATGTGGGTGGTGCCGGGTGGGTGCCGGGGGGCCGATGCCCTCCGGCCCCACACCCAGCAGACAGCCGGGCTCCCCCCACGGCGGGGGCCACGGGCTGTGGGTTGGTGGCGGGTGCCCCCTCCCGTGGGCCGGTGACCCGGTGACAGCTCCACCCGTGTGCGGAAGGCGCCCTGGCTGCCCGCCCCGGCTCTGCCCCCGCACGGAAGGGGGCCGCCAGCTGCCCCCCCAACTGGCTGTACCACCGCGGCTTCTGCTACGGGTACTTCGTCCAGAGGAAGACCTGGGCCGACGCCGAGGTGGGTGCTGGCACCGGGGGTCCCCGGGGGGTCCCCAGGGGGGATCAGCCCGGCCAGGAGCAGGACCCCGCGCAGGGGCTGCAGCCTGGGCGCTCTGCTGCGCTCCCCCCACCCGGCGGTCTGCGCGGGGGTGCTGACCGCCGGTGCCCCCCCCAGGCGGAATGCAAGCGCTACGGCCCCAAGGGGCACCTGGCCTCCATCCACAGCCAAGGGGCCACCAGGGTCTTCGCCCAGTACGTCTCCAGCCAAAGGGGCAGCGAAAACGTGTGGATCGGGCTGCATGACGAGGAGCACGTGAGTGTCAGGGGATGCACCCCTGCATGGCGACCCTGCCCCGGGCACCCCCTGAAACCCCTGGGCACCCACTGACCCCATCCCGGGCACCCACTGACCCCCCTGGGCACCCACTGACCCCAACCTGGGCAGCCCGTGATCCCCATTCCTTAGCAACCACTGACCCCACCCCGGTCTCCCCCTGACCCCACCCCGGTCACCCCCTGACCCCACCCCGGTCACCCCCTGACCCCACGCCGGTCACCCCATCCCGCAGTCCCGCGGCTGGAAGTGGTCGGACCAGTCCGCCCTCGACTACACCAGCTGGGCGCGGGGACAGCCCAACAACCTGTTGGACAGGGAGGACTGCGTGGTGCTGGACAGCCTCTCGGGTGAGCCGGGGCGGGGGTCACCCCTGCACCTCCAGCACCCCCGCCACCGCGGGACAGTTGGGGTGTCCAGTGGTAAAGGGGGGTGATGGAGGTGGGGATGATGGAGCTAAAAGGGGTGGTGGGGATGTGTGGAGGTGGGGATGATGTACGGGGGGTTTGATGGAGATAAGAGGGGTGATGGAGTTGGGGTGGTGGGAGGGTGACGGAGGTGCAGGGGCAGTGTGGGGGTGGCAGGCTCGGGGTGACCCTCTGCGCCCTCCAGGTTTCAGGCTCTGGCATGACTACCCCTGCAACGACAGGTTCCCCTTCCTGTGCCAGCACGAGCTCTGAGGGGCGGCCGGACCCCCGGCACCGGGAGGGTCCCCGCGCCCCTCCCTGCCCGTCACCCTGTGGGCTCCCCGGTCTGTCCCCAGAAATAAACCTTGGCTTGAGCACCCAGCACCCATCCATGCCCGTCTGCTCCCTCCACGCGTGGGCACGGGCAGTGCCACCACCAAAGCCACCTGTGCCACGCAAGGCCGGTGTCCGGTCCCAAGGCCGGGGATGGGCATCTCCTGACATGGGGACACCCACTGCCTTGGGGACACCTCCTGCCCTGGGGACACCCACTGCCCTGGGGACACCCACTGCCCTGGGGACACCTCCTGCCCTGGGGACATCCACTGCCCTGGGGACACCTCCTGTCACTGGGCACACCTGCCCTGGGGACATTTCCTCCCTTTGGGACACTCCTGCCTTGGGGACACCCCGGCAGCACGGTGCCAGCACCTGTCCCCCTCCCTGTCGATGGCAGCGGCGGAACCGTCCCGGCCTTTATTTTGACCATAAAACGGAGAAAAATCGGTACAAAACCGGTGCAGGGGGGCGGCTGGGACATCGGGGTCCCTGCTGCGGGTTTGCGCCCCCCCCCCATCCGGGCACGGACCCACGGGAACGCCCCCGCGGTCACCCCGCGGTGCCCCCCGCTCCCCACGCTGTTCCCGCGTGCGGGGGGCGCGAACCCCCCCGGTCCGTGGGGTGAAGGGCCGTGGTGTCCCTGCCCTGGGCTGTGTCCCGCCTCGCTTTGTCCCCTTCCCCGGGCCGGTGGGGACACGCGGTGCTGCCGAGTCCCGTCCCCCGGGGTGTCTCCTGGGGGGACCGTTGTGCGGGGGCCACGGACACGGCGGAGGAACACGCAGGGCCACGGTGCTTCGAGGCACTTTATTGTGGGGTCCCTCCGCGGCCAGGGAGGGGGGGCCGGGGGCTTGTCTGTGGGCAACGCGACGGCGCAGTTTGGGGGTTGAGGGGGCTGTGAGGGGTGCAGTGGGGCAGGGGGTTTGGGGGGACTGTGAGGGGTGCAGTGGGGTAGGGGGTTTAGGGGGGCTGTGAAGAGTGCGGTGGGGCAGGGGGTTTGGGGGGGCTGTGAAGGGTGCAGTGGGGCAGGGGTTTGGGGGTGCTGTGAGGGGTGCAGTGGGGCAGAGGGGTATGGGGGGGCTGTGAGGGGTGCAGTTGGGCAGGGGGTTTGGGGGGGCTGTGAGGGGTGCAGCAGGGCAGGAGGTTTAGGGGGGCTGTGAGGGATGCAGTGGGGCAGAGGGGTATGGGGGGGCTGTGAGGGGTGCTGTGGGGCAGGGGCGTTGAGGGGACTGTGAGGAGTGCAGTGAGGCAGGGGCGTTTTGGGGGCTGTGAGGGGTGCAGTGGGGCAGGGGGGCTTGGGGGGGCTGTGAGTGGTGCAGTGGGGCAGGGGGTTGGGGGCGCTGTGAGGGGTGCAGTGAGGCAGGGAGGTTTGGGGGTGTTGTGAGGGGTGCAGTGGGGCAGGGGGCCTTGGGGGGGCTGTGAGGGGTGCAGTGGGGCAGGGGTTTGGGGGCCCGGGTCGGGGTGTGCTGCACGCCGCAATGGGGTGCAGGGTCCGGGGATTTGGGGTGTGCCGCAGGGGCACACGGGGTGCGGGGTGCAGGCGTATCCGGGGGCTGCCTCAGGGCCCCCCCTGGGCGCTGTATTTGCAGACGAAGGGTTTCCTGTCGCCGCAGGAATCGTCCTCCCAGAACATGAAACCTGCGGGGAAGCGGAGGGCGCGCTGGGGGGCCGGGGGAGCCTCTCCCGTCCCCTCCGCCCCCCCCGGCCGTGCCGCCCCCCCGGCCCGCAGTCCCCGCTCACCCGCGGAGTCCTCCAGCGCCGCGCACAGCCGCCCCCGCGGGAAATCGTCCCCCTCCCAGGCCGAGTAGCGCTTGGGGGACCCGTCCACCCACATCCAGGCCTGGCTCTGGGGCTGGACACGGGGGACATGAGTGGCACAGGGGACATGAGCGGCACAGGGGACACGGGGGACGCGGGGGACGCGGGGGATGCGGGGCTGGGCGGCGATGCGGGGGCTGCCGAGGCGGGGCAAACGGCAGCCAGCGCGGGGAGGTGCAGACGGGGACAGGACGGACGGACGGACATGGGCAGTGCAGGAACGTGGGTGGATGCGCGCAGGGACGGGCAGGGACAGGGGTGGGCAGGGCAGGGACAGGCATGGCAGGGATGGGACGGGCAGCTCTGTGGGACGGGGAGCACGGGCACGCGTGGGTTGGGTCCGGCGCACAGCGTTGGGGTGGTGACCCCCCAGGAACACGGGGGGAGCTGCAGGCAGTGGGGCAAGCAGCAGTGCAGGCAGCAGGGCAGGCAGCGGTACAGGCAGCAGGGCAGGCAGTGTTGCGGGCAGCGGGGCAGGCAGCAGGGCAGGCAGCGGGGCAGGCAGCAGGGCAGGTAGCACACAGGCAGCGGGGCAGGCAGTGCACAGGCAGCGGGGCAGGCAGCAGGGCAGGCAGCAGGGCAGGTAGCACACAGGCAGCGGGGCAGGCAGTGCACAGGCAGCGGGGCAGGCAGCAGGGCAGGCAGCAGGGCAGGTAGCACACAGGCAGCGGGGCAGGCAGTGCACAGGCAGCGGGGCAGGCAGCAGGGCAGGCAGCAGGGCAGGTAGCACACAGGCAGCGGGGCAGGCAGTGCACAGGCAGCGGGGCAGGCAGCGGCGGGCAGGGGTCGCTCACGCGGTGGTAGAGGCCGATCCAGACGCTCTCCTCCTCCTCGTCGCGGTGCTGGCGCTGGGCGATGAAGGCCGCCAGGGCGCGGTGCTCCTCGGGCGTGTGCAGCGAGGCCAGGTGACACCCCCTGCGGGTGGCCTTGCACCAAGCCTGCCCGGGACAGGCGGGTCGGGGGGGGCCGGCAGCGCTGCCCGCACAGCGGGGGCCGGCCCCCCCAGCACCTACCTCTGCCTTCCTCCAGCTGAGCTCCCGCCCGAAGTACCCGTAGCAGTGTCCCCTGAAGTCCAGCCAGCCCCGGGGACACTTGTTGGCCTGCGCCCCTGTGGGGTGGGGGGGGCAGTGGGGTGAGGGGATGCACCGGGACCCCCCCCCAGCACCAGCCACAGCCGCCACCCGGGGGGCTCAGGGCACCCCGGCCTCCGCCTAGGGGGGGCTGCTCCAGAGCCCCCACGCTTCGGGGAGCCCCTGGTGCCCCCCTGTGCATCCCCGGGTTGCATAGGGAGCTGTGGATGGCAGGGCAGGGAGGGCAGGCAGGGCAGGCAGGACAGGGAGGGCAGGCAGCGAGACAGGGAGGGGAAACGGGGGCAAAAGGCCCAGGACAGGGGTCGGGCAGGGCAGGCTGCAGGCAGGGTGCGGGCAGGGTGCGGGCAGGGGTCACCTGGCAGCGAGGGGTGCAGGGCCAGGCAGACGAGCAGGCAGAGCCCCAGAACAGCAGCTGCTCCCATCCTCTCCCTTCCCTGCAGAGAAAGGGGCGGCTGGAGTGGGGTGTGGGGCTGGCCAGAGCACCCACCGCCTGCCCCAGCACCCACCCACCATCCCAGAACCCACCACCCCAGAACCCACTGCTTACCCCAGCATCCACCACCCCAGAACCCACCATCTGCCCCAGGACCCACCCACCATCCCAGAATCCACCATCCCAGAACCCATCACCCCAGCACCCACCATCTGCCCCAGCACCCACCACCCCAGCACCCACCATCTGCCCCAGCACCCACCACCCCAGCGCCCACCACCCCCAAGCACCCCCAGCACCTGCGAGAGCGGCGACGTGGCGATGTGCCCGGCAGGAGCAGCCGCAGCCGCCCCGGTGCATTTATAGGCACTGCGGCCGGGGTGTCGGGCGGCGCGGGGGACGGGGCGAGTGGCACCCGCTCCTGGCAGCCACATCAAAGGCGAGGCGGCCGCCCCATGGCTCCGCATCATCACGCACGGGCAGGAGTCCCAGAGCGGGCACAGCCCCACCCAGACCCCCAGCCCGGGCCCCCCCTTGTCTGAACACCCCGAGACGCCAGGCCCTGAATGGATGTCCCCGTGGTCCCCATCAGTGCCAGCAACCAGTGCCACCCAGGACCCCATAGCAGAGCGCCCCATCCCAGGGCCACCTCTGTACCCCCAACAGCAAGTCCCACTGTCACCCGCTGTGGACGATGCTCCCAAACATATCAAGAGCTCCCAGCCCGGTGCCCATCCAAGCCCCACGGTCCTGGCCGCACCAACAGAGCCCCCAGGCACCCTGGGGTGCTGCCCCCCTCTCTACACCCCTGGGTGCTGCCTCCCTCCCTGCACTCCCTGGGAGGCAACACCGACCGGCACAGGGAGCGGGGCTGCGCTGGACGCAGCGTCAGTCTGGCAGCACCACCAGCCCTGGCCCCACTCACTGTCCCCAGGTGTCACAGGGACCATCCTGGCAGAGCTCATGTCTGTGCATCTGGTACTGAGCCCAACGAGGGTGCACAGCCCAGGGCTGCACCTCACCGCGCTGTCCCCTCGGTGCTGGGCACTGCCCACGACCGCCTGGGGTGTCCTGCGGGACACACCGTGTTGGTGTGAGCACCCACGGCTGTGGTGTGAGCACCCACAGCTCCAGTGTGAGCACCCATAGCTCTGGTGTGAGCACCCACGGCTCCAGTGTGAGCACCCATAGCTCTGGTGTGAGCACCCACCACACCAGAGTGAGCTCTCGTGGCTCAGGTGTGAGCACCCACAGCTCCAGTGTGAGCACCCATAGCTCTGGTGTGAGCACCCACAGCTCCAGTGTGAGCACCCACCACACTGGAGTGAGCACCCATAGTTCTGGTGTGAGCACCCACACCTCCTGTGTGAGCACCCACCACAGCAATATGACCTCCCACGGCTCCAGCGTGAGCACCCATAGCTCTAGTGTGAGCACCCACCACAGCAGTGTGAGCACCCACCGCTCTGGTGTGAGCACCCATAGCTCTGATGTGAGCACCCACCACAGCAATGTGAGCACCCACAGCTCCCGTGTGAGCGCGCACAGCTCACGCATTGTGCTCCGGCCAGCGTGGGGGTCTGGTTGCTACCCTGGCACCCCCAGGCAGTGCCACACTTCACCATGACACAACGCAAGGGCCAAATGCTGGCAGAGGGTGGACCCGTGTGGGGAGCGCGGTGATGGGGAGCCCCGGGGGAGCAGGGGGTGCCGGGAGGGAGCAGCCTGTCACGACGCTGTCCCCTGGGCACGCAGCCCCTCGAGCAGGGCTGGGCTGGGGGTGCAGGCGCTGCAGGTTCGGGGAGCGGCGCGGGGCCAGGGCTGGGCTCGCTGACCGTGGCGCGATCAGATAGGGGAGCAGGAACCAGCAGCTCCGGGCGCAGCTCCAGACAGTGATCGGGGCTCCAGACACTGATTGCAGCTCCAGACAGTGATCGGGGCTCCAGACACTGATCGTGGCTCCAGACACGCTCCAGCAGCTCCTGCTCCCCCCGGGGACCTGGCACGGCCACCTGTGGCCTCTGGGGTTCCCACTGCGCTCAGGGGAGCTCTAGGGGACACCTGGCTGTGGGGCTGGGCTGGGCTGTGGAGCTGGACCACGGGGTGCAGGACATGGCCCCAGTAGAGGGTCAGGGTGCAGGATGTGACCCAGCATCAGGTCCAAGGCAGGGGGTGACAGGTGCTCACCCCAACGACAGGTGCTGGCGTGGGCAGGTGGCAGCTGGTGCCCAGTGTCCCCACGGTTCTCAGGCCCCTCCTGGGCTGAGCTGGGGTGCACGGCTGGGGGTCACTCTCCCTCCTTGGGGGATCCCGCTCAGCACCCCGTGGTGGGGGCAGAACCTGCACCAGCGCCAGGGAGTTCACTGCGGTGTCACCTCCTCACTGTGTCCCTCTGCACTGGGGACACCGGGCAGTTCTGGCAGCGGAGGAGGGGAGGCAGGCAGGGTGTGCACAAGGTGTGCAGGCAGGGGTGTGTGTGCAGGGTGTGCACATGGGGTGTGCATGTGGGGTGTGCACAGGGCTGCAGGCAGGGGTCTGGATGTATGATGTGCAGGCAGGGGTGTGCAGGCAGGGGTCTGGGTGTACGATGTGCAGGCAGGGGTGTGCAGGCAGGGGTCTGGGTGTATGATGTGCAGGCAGGGTGTGCAGGTAGGGGTCTGGGTGTACGATGTGCAGGCAGGGTGTGCAGGCAAGATGTGCAGGCAGGGGTTTGGGTGTACGATGTGCAGGCAGGGGTGTGCAGGCAGCAGGCAAGGTGTGCCGGCAGGGTGTGCAGGCAGGGTGTGCAGGCAGTAGCTGTGCAGGCAGGAATGTGCAGGCAGCAGGCAGGGCATGCAGGCAGGGGTTTGGGTGTACAATGTGCAGGCAGCAGGCAGGGTGTGCAGGCAGCAGGCGGCAGGTGTGCAGGCAGGGTGTGCTGGCAGGGTGTGCAGGCAGCAGGTGTGCAGGCAGGTTGTGCAGGCAGGCTGTGCAGGCAGCAGGTGTGCAGGCAGGGTGTGCAGGCAGGGTGTGCAGGCAGCAGGCAGCAGGTGTGCCGGCAGGGTGTGCAGGCAGGTTGTGCAGGCAGGGTGTGCAGGCAGCAGGTGTGCAGGCAGGGTGTGCAGGCAGCAGGCAGCAGGTGTGCAGGCAGAGTGTGCAGGCAGGTTGTGCAGGCAGCAGGCAGCAGGTGTGCAGGCAGGGTGTGCAGGCAGGTTGTGCAGGCAGCAGGCAGCAGGTGTGCAGGCAGGGTGTGCAGGCAGGTGGGTCTGGCTGGACCCCCCCCACCCCGCAGCCAGCCGCGGGTGCTGCCGGTCTGGGGATGCGGGCACAGGGTGAGGTGTCCCACCGGACACGGCCCAGGGGTTCTGTGCAGAGTGTCCCCGAGCGTGTCCCTGCCACCGTGTCCCTGAGCCGTGTCCCTGCCGCCATGCCCCGCTGCACGCTCCCGTCACGGCCACGCAGGCACCGGCGGGCACGGCTCACGGGAGACGTGGCTGACCAGGGACACGGCTGACCAGGGACAGGGCTGACCAGGGACACGGCTGACCAGGGACACAGCTGACCGGGGACACGGCTGACCAGGGACACGGCTGACCAGGGACACGGCTGACCAGGGACAGGGCTGACCGGGGACACGGCTGACCAGGGACACGGCTGACCAGGGACACGGCTCACCGGGGACACTGCTGACCGGGGACACGGCTGACCGGGGACACTGCTGACCAGGGACACGGCTCACCGGGGACACTGCTGACCGGGGACACGGCTGACCGGGGACACGGCTGACCAGGGACACGGCTCACCGGGGACACTGCTGACCAGGGACACGGCTCACCGGGGACACTGCTGACCGGGGACACGGCTGACCGGGGACACTGCTGACCGGGGACTCAACTCACCGGGGACACGGCTGACCAGGGACATGGCTTCCTGGGGACACGGCTCACCGGGGACACTGCTGACCCGGGACTCAGCTCACCGGGGACACGGCTGACCAGGGACACAGCTCCGCGGTCCCGGTCTCCGCCCCACGCACGCTTCATCCGGCGCTGACGTCCCGCTCCCGCCGGGACCCCGCGAGTGCGGCGGCCGAGGGGACTCCGGCTCGGCCGCGGCCACGGAGCGGGGGGGTTCACACCAACAGCCTTTATTGAAAACATGTACAGAACAACCACGTCCCCGCTGCCCCCCCCGCCCCCCCAAACCCGCACCGGGGCTCAGCGCGGCCCCCGCCGGCCCCGAGACCCCTCTCACTTCCCCCCCGTGTCGGCCGGCTTGTCGAACAGCTCGGCGATGTCCAGCATGGCCTGGCGGATGTTCCTCCCGAAGCGCTTCGAGTCCTGCGGGCGGCACCCGTGAGACACCGAGAGCGGGACCCCGGCCCCTCCCTCCCCCGGGGACCCCCTGCACCCCGGGACCCCCGGCACAGCCTGCGCGGGCAGCACCGCCGGCCGGGAGGGAGGTGGGGGTCCCACCGGAGGGGCTGGAACACGGGAGAGGGGCTGGGACACGATGGGGTGGGGGTCCCACCGGAGGGGCTGGGACACGGGAGAGGGGCTGGGACACGATGAGGTGAGGGTCCCACAGGAGGGGTTGGGACACAGGAGAGGGGCTGGGACGTGATGGAGTGAGGGTCCCACAGAAGTGACTGGGACACAGGCTGGGGGTCCCACCAGAGGGGCTGGGACACGGGAGAGGGGCTGGAACGCAATGGGGTGGGGGTCCCACAGAAGGGGCTGGGACACGGGAGAGGGGCTGGGACGCAATGGGGTGGGGGTCCCACAGGAGAAGCTGGGAAACGATGGGGTGGGGGTCCCACCAGAGGGGCTGGGATGTTGGGGGATCATGGTCAGGGTCGGGGGGCTGCCCCACGCCCATGGGGTCCCCACGGGAGGCCTCACAGCATGGATGGCAACTGCAGCACCAGGGGAGCCCCCACTGCCCGTCCTGCCCTGGCCAGGGGTCCCCAGCTCCCGTTTGGGGGACCCCCCCGGCCGTCCCTCCGACTCTCACCGTCTCAGAGCTGGAGAACTTGCTGGAGATGTGGAAGTTGATGAGGTTCTCGCCCGCAATGATGTAGGAGACACCGTAGCCATCGTCTGCCACCTGAGCGGGGGGATGAGTGGGGCCATGGCACCCAATGGGGGCGCTGGGCACCCAAAGGGGGCACCCAAGGGAGCCGTGGGGCTGGGGTACCTGTTGCGGGGCTGGGGTACCCGCGGGGGGGCTGCGCTACAGACCCACACCCCTGCCCATTGCACACCCTGCTGTCCGCCCTCCCTCCCCCCCCAGGGACCCCCGGGATGCTCACGGGGCCGAAGCCGCCGCCGGTGGAGACGTGGTCGGGGTGCTTGTCCAGGTCGAACATCTTGAGCTGCAGCTGCGGGGTCTGGCTGGTGGAGAGGCGCCAGGGCTCCGACAGCACCTGCGGGGGGGCTGCGCTGGGCACCCCGCTGTGCCCCAAGCACCCCGCTGTGCCCCACTGCACCCTGCTGTGCCCCACTGCACCCTGCTGTGCCCCACTGCACTCCGCTGTGCCCCACTGCCCCCCGCTGTGCCCCACTGCACCCCGCTGCATCCTGCTGTGCCCCACTGCACCCCGCTGTGCCCCACTGCATCCTGCTGCATCCTGCTGTGCCCCACTGCACCCCGCTGTGCCCCACTGCATCCTGCTGCATCCTGCTGTGCCCTCATGCACCCTGATGCACCCTACTGTGCCCCGATGCACCCCACTGCATCCTGCTGTGCCCCACTGCACCCCGCTGTGCCCCACTGCCCCCCGCTGTGCCCCACTGCACCCTTCTGTGCCCCACTGCACTCTGCTGTGCCCCACTGCACCCCGCTGCATGCTGCTGTGCCCCACTGCACCTCGCTGTGCCCCACTGCACCCTGCTGTGCCCCAAGCACCCCGCTGTGCCCCACTGCACCCCGCTGCATCCTGCTGTGCCACACTGCCCCCCGCTGTGCCCCACTGCACCCCGCTGTGTCCCACTGCACCTCGCTGCATCCTGCTGTGCCCCCATGCACCCTGATGCACCCCACTGTGCCCCGATGCACCCCACTGCATCCTGCTGTGCCCCAATGCACCCCAATGTGCCCCGATGCACCCCGCTGTGTTCTGCCATGCCCCCATGCACCCCACTGTATCCTGCTGCACTTCACTGTGCACCAGTGCAGCCTGCTGTGTCCTGCCGTGCCCCCATGCACCCCAATGTGCCCCAAGCACCCCACTGCATCCTGGTGTACTCCACTGTGCCCTAGTGCAGCCTGCTGTGTCCTGCTGTGCCCTAATGCACCCCAACGTGCCCCCCTGCACCCCACTGCACCCTGCTGTGCCCCAATGCACCCTGTTGCACCGCAACGCACCCCAATGTATCACACTGCACCCCACTGTGCCTCGATGGACCCCAATGCACCCTGCTGCACTCCACTGTGCCCTGATGGACCCTGCTGTGCCCCAATACACCCCTCTGTGACCTAATGCACCCTGATGTACCCCACTGCACCTCACTGCACCCCAATGCCCCCCCTGCCCGCGGGTGCGTGGCGCGGGGCAGGTGTCACTGTCCCCACGCACAGCCCGTGGCAGTGCCCGCCGGCTGTGCCATGCACAGTGACACGCTGCAGGGTGCCAAGCGCAGGGTGAAACGCACAGGTGACACACACAAGGTGACACACGCGGGGGGCCGCTGCTGTGGCACACGGTGGCACGCTGGTGACGGCAGCTGGACACGTGCCTGGACCATGTGCAGTGTGCGCAGCCCTTGCAAATGCGTGTGCTATTGACATACAGAAGGGGGGGTGGCTTTTCCCCCTTGTGCCGTGTGTCACCGTCACAGCGCGGTGCTGTCCCCGCACCCCGGGCTCACCTGTTGCAGGAAAGGGGACTCCACGCCCAGGTAGCGCGACACCACATAGAGGCAGAAGAGGTGGCGGTCGATGCCGGCGCCGGTCATGGCCATGCGGTACATGTGCTGGTGCTTCTCGGCCGCCAGCTTGAAGAGCCGCTGGCGCTCGGAGCGCTGCGGGGAGCGGGCTCAGCGGGGGGGTCGGGGTCCTGGCACCCCAACCCAGCCACCCCAGGGGCTCTGGGTGGGGGGAGTCACCCCTGGTCCTGCCCAGGGGGACAATAGCTGCGCAGTTCGGGGGGAGACAGCCCAGAGGAATGGGGACGGGGTGTCCCCAAGGAACGGGCCATTGGGACATTGCCAAGGACTTTGACATCGGCCAGAGATGGGGACCTCCCCGAGGAACGGGGACCCCCCAGAGGAACAGAGACCTCCCTGAGGGACAGGGACCCCCGGAGGAACAGAGACCTCCCCAAGGACCCCCCGAGGAACAGAGACCTCCCTGAGGAACAGGGACCCCCCAAAGAACAGAGACCTCCCTGAGGGACAGGGACGTCCCCAAGAATTGTGACCGCCAGACAGGGGGTGCTGGCTGAGACGAGCTGTGCAGGGACAGCCCAGACCTGTCTGGTGACAGCGGCTGTAGCGAGGGCTCGGGGGAGCTCTGGGGCTGAGGCCACGCAGCCCCGTGCCACTCACGCTCTGGCGGGGGTCGGACATGCTGCGCACGAAGGCGGTGGACTCGGAGGTGCAGGACCGCACGGTCTCGGTCCGGCCCTCGCGGAACAGCCGCGTCATGGAGGCCTCGTATGTCAGGCAGAAGCAGCCCTTGTCCTGCCGGGGGGCTGGGTGAGACCGGACGGCCGGGATGCTGCCCGTCCCTGTCCCCATCCCTGTCCCTGTCACCATCTCCATGGCCCCAGCCCCAGCCCCATCCCCATCCTTATCCTCATCCTCATCTTCATCCTCATCCCCATCCCTGTCCCTGTCACCATCTCCATGGCCCCAGCCCCAGCCCCATCCCCATCCTTATCCTCATCCTCATCTTCATCCTCATCCCCATCCCCATCCCTGTCCCCATCCTTGTCCCTGTCACCATCTCCATGGCCCCAATCCCAGCCCCAGCCCCATCCCCATCCTTATCCTCATCCTCATCCCCATCTCTGTCCCTGTCACCATCTCCATGGCCCCAATCCCAGCCCCATCCCCATCCTTATCCTCATCCTCATCTTCATCCTCATCCCCATGCCTGTCCCCATCCCTGTCCCTGTCACCATCTCCATGGCCCCAATCCCAGCCCCATTCCCACCCTTATCCTCATCCTCATCTTCATCCTCATCCCCATGCCTGTCCCCTTCCCTGTCCCTGTCACCATCTCCATGGCCCCAACCCCAGCCCCATCCCCATCCTTATTGTCATCCTCATCCCCATTCCTGTCCCTGTCACCATCTCTATGGCCCCAGCTCCAGCCCCATCCTTATCCTTATCCTTATCCTTATCCTTATCCTTATCCTTATCCTTATCCTTATCCTTATCCTTATCCTCATCCTCATCCTCATCCCCATCCCTGTCCCCATCTCCATGTCCCTAACCCCATTGCTATCCCCATCCTCGTCCTCATCCTGATGTCCCCATCCCGTGCCCATGTCCCTGTCTCCATGTCCATAACCCCATCCCTATCCCCCTCCCTGTCTTCATCTTCATCCCCATCCTCATGTCCCCATCTCTGTCCCCATCCTCATGTCCCCAACCCGGTCCCCAACCTCATCCCCATCCTCATCCATGATCCTGTCCCCATCCCCATCCTCATGTCCCCATCCGTGTTCTGATGTCCCCAAGTCCCCATATCTGTGTCCCCATCACCATGTCCCCATCCCCATGCCCATGTCCCCATCCCTGTCTTCCCATCCCCATCCTCATGTCCCCATCCCTGTTCTGATGTCCCCATGTCCCCATATCTGTGTCCCCATCACCATATCCCCATCCCTGTGTCCCCGATCCCATGCCCATGTCCCCATCACCATATCCCCATCCCCATGTCCCCATCACCGTGTGCGTATCACCATGTCCCCATGCCCATGTCCCCATCCCTATGTCCACATCCCCATGCCCAGGTCTCCATCCCTGTGTTCCCATCCCCATCCTCATGTCCCCATCCGTGTTCTGATGTCCCCAAGTCCCCATATCTGTGTCCCCATCACCATCTCCATGTCCACATCCATGTCCCCATCCTCATGTCCCCATCCCTGTTTTGATGTCCCCAAGTCCCCATATCTGTGTCCCCATCACCATCTCCATGTCCACATCCATGTCCCCATCCTCATGTCCCCATCCCTGTTTTGATGTCCCCAAGTCCCCATATCTGTGTCCCCATCACCATCTCCATGTCCACATCCATGTCCCCATCCTCATGTCCCCATCCCTGTTTTGATGTCCCCAAGTCCCCATATCTGTGTCCCCATCACCATGTCCCCATCATCATATCCCCATCCCCTTGTCCCCATCCCCATGCCCATGTCCCCACCCCTGTGTCCCCATCCCCATGTCCCCGTATCTGTGTCCCCATCCCCATGCCCATGTCCCCATCCCTGTGTCCCCATCCCCATGCCCATGTCCCTATCACCATATCCCCATCCCCGTGTCCCCATCCCCATGCCCATGTCCCCATCCCTGTGTCCCCATCCCCGTGTCCCCATGCGCGCGGGGGCTCACGCGGAAGTGGGCGAGCTGCAGGGAGATCTGGATGAAGGCGTCGGGGCTGGTGCGGCACTTCTTGATGAGCCCCTTGCCGAAGTTGGAGAACTGGAAGCAGTAGAAGTCCACGTCGTCGGCCAGCGCCTTGGCCAGCCGGTACGAGCTCTCGATGGCCGCGCAGCACTGCGGGGGACAGTGTGGGACAGGGCGCACAGCGCCGGCCCCCCAGCACCCCGCCCCAGGGACAGCTGGGGACATGGGGACACAGGAGGGACAATAGGACCCTGGTGCGCTGACACTGTGGCACGTGGCATGCTCCGGCAGGGGACTCAACTAAGGATCTTTTGAGGTCCCTTCCAATCCCTAACGTTCTGTGATTCTGTGGGGGTGTCTGGGGTGCAGAGCCCACCCTGGTGCTGTTGGATTTGGAGGTGTCTGGGGCGCAGAGCCCACCCTGGTGCTGTGGGGTTTGGGGGTGTCTGGGGTGCAGAGCCCACCCTGGTGCTGTTGGATTTGAGGGTGTCTGGGGCGCAGAGCCCACCCTGGTGCTGTGGAGTTTGGGGGTGTCTGGGTGCAGAACCCATCCCGATACTCTGGGGTTTGGGGGTGTCTGGGGTGCAGAGCCCACCCTGGTGCTGTGGAGTTTGGGGGTGTCTGGGTGCAGAACCCATCCCGATACTCTGGGGTTTGGGGGTGTCTGGGGTGCAGAGCCCACCCTGGTGCTGTGGGGTTTGGGGGTGTCTGGGTGCAGAACCCATCCCCATACTCTGGGGTTTGGGGGTGTCTGGGGTGCAGAGCCCACCCTGGTGCTGTGGGGTTTGGGGGTGTCTGGGTGCAGAACCCATCCCCATACTCTGGGGTTTGGGGGTGTCTGGGGTGCAGAGCCCACCCTGGTGCTGTGGGGTTTGGGGGTGTCTGGGTGCAGAGCCCATCCTGGTGCCGTGGGGTTTGGGGGTGTCTGGATGCAGAACCCACCCCAGTGCCGTGGGGTGCAGTCAGGACCCCTCGAGCTCCCCCAGCACTTGGGGGTCAGACCCACCTCCGGGGGGATGTCCCACTGCAGGCGCTGGGGGGGGGCCAGCAGGGTGTCGGGCTCCCCCTGGCAGTGCCCGTCCTCGGTGTAGCCCAGATGGAATTTGTCTGTCGCCAGCATGAACTGGGGGGACAAGTGCCCCTGAGTGGGGGGCACCGGCCCCTCTGAGCCCCCTAGTGTCTCCCCATCCCCCCAGTCCACCCCCACAGTGGCCTCACTCCCCCCAGCGTGGCCCCACACCCCCCACTGCCCCACTCAGCCCAGTTTGCCCCAGGGAGCCCCCTGGAGCAGCCCCTCGGACCCTCCCACCCCCAGGACGGGGGTGCCCAGTTTGGGGGTGACCAGCTGGGGATCTCCAGTCTGGGGGGCCCCAATAGGGGTGCCCAACTGGGGAGGCCAATTGGGGTGCACGGAAGGGGTGCCTAGTTTGGGGGTGACCAACTGAGGGTCTCCAGTCTGGGGGGCCCCAGTAGGGGTGCCCAACTGGGGAGGCCAATTGGGGTGCACGGAAGGGATGCCCAGTTTGGGGGTGACCAGCTGGGGGTCTCCAGTCTGGGGGTCCCCAATAGGGGTGCCCAACTGGGGAGGCCAATTGGGGTGCACAGAAGGGATGCCCAGTTTGGGGGTGACCAGCTGGGGGTCTCCAGTCTGGGGGTCCCCAACAGTGGTGCCCAACTGGGGAGGCCAATTGGGGTGCACGGAAGGGGTGCCCAGTGGGGTGCCCATGTGCCCCCGTTACCTCCCAGAGGTGCCCGATGATGGGCGCGTCGGCCCAGGAGTGCTCAGCGTTGGCCCCCAGCTTCCCGTTCTTGTAGACCACCAGGGTGAAGGACTTGTCGAACCACCTGGGGGGGCACGGGGGGTGAGGACGGGGCGGGCGCTGCGGGGGGGCTGGGGGGGTCCCCGGGTGCCCACCGGTCGTAGCAGCGGCCGTGCAGCAGGGACTTGGCGTAGGCGTCCATGCAGCCCTCCCGGCCCGCCACGTAGCCGTGCTCGTCCTCGTCCAGCGTCAGGAAGAACGCCGCGCGCTCGATGGCGTCCAGGGACACCTTGTTCTTGCCGTGGCTGAAGAACCGCGCCCGCGCCTCGGCCCAGGGCACCCTGCGCGGGGACACGGGGTGACACCCAGAGCCACCTGCTGGGACCCCCGGCCCACCGCCCCGCCTGCCCCAGGAGCGCATGGGGGAGCTGGGGATGCGCATTGCCCTGGGAAGCCCCCCATTTCACCCCACGCCGCAGCCTCCACCCGTGGGTGGCCCCAGGCCCAGCTCAGGGGGCCATGAGGGTGCAGCTGGTGATGCCCCCTGAGCCCCCCAACCCCACACCCCAACCCACACTGCAGATGCCACCACCCAGGGGTGACCCCTGTGCCCCAGGCAGCACCTCCAGCACCCCAGCACCCTGGAGTCCTCAGGATCACCAGAATCTGCAGCACCCCAGCACCCCCAGCATCCATCCCCGGAATCCACAGCATCCCCAGCAACCCTGCACCCCAGCATCCCCAGCACCCCCAGCATCCATGTCCAGCAGCCCCAGTGTCACCAGCATCCCCAGTCCTCCCAGCACACTCAGCTTCCACTGCAGCAGCCCCAGTCCTCTCAGCATGCCCAGTACCCCCAGTACCCCCAGTAGCTCCAGTGTCTCCAGCACCTCAGTACTCCTCACACCCCCAGCACCCACTCCAGCATCTCTGACACCCCAACATCCCCAATACTCCCAGCATCCTCAGCACCCCAACGTCTCCAGCACCTCCAGCATCCCAGCACCTGCAGCATCCATCCCCAGAATCCACAGCATCCCCAGCAACCCTGCACCCCAGCATCCCAGCACCCCCAGCAACCATCTCCAGCAGCCCCAGTGTCACCAGCATCCCGAGTCCTTCCAGCACACTCAGCATCCATCCCAGCATCCTCAGCACCCCAACATCCCCAGCACCCCCAGCATCCTCAGCACCCCAACATCCCCAGCATCCCAGCACCCCCAGCATCCATCTCCAGCAGCCCCAGTGTCACCAGCATCCCCAGTCCTCCCAGCACACTCAGCATCCACCCCAGCAGCCCCAGTCCTCCCAGCACGCCCAGTACCCCCAGTACCCCCAGTACCCCCAGTAACTCCACTGTCTCCAGCACCTCAGTACTCCCCGCACCCCCAGCACCCACCCCAGCATCCCCAGTCCTCCCAGCATGCCCAGTACCCCCAGTACGCACAGTACCCCCAGTAACTCCACTGTCTCCAGCAACTCAGTACTCCCCGCACCCCCAGCACCCACCCCAGCATCCCCAGTCCTCCCAGCATGCCCACTACCCCCAGTACACACAGTACCCACAGTAACTCCAGTGTCTCCAGCACCTCAGTACTCCCCGCACCCCCAGCACCCACCCCAGCATCCCCGACACCCCAACATCCCCAGCACCCCCGGCACCGCCGGCAGCCCGGGCTGGTGCGCACCTCTCTCCGGCGGTGAGTGCCGCCAGCCGCTCCTCGCCGGGCTGGGGGGGCGAGGGGTCGTCCAGGATGCGCTGGAACTGCTGCTCCAGGTCGCGGGGGCGCAGGTGCTGCCCCCCGTAGTACAGCCACACCTTGTAGAAGCGGCCCTTGTGGTACACGGCCAGGTGCTTGCTCTCCAGCAGGTGCAGCAGCGTGTCTGGGGGGGACAGTGGTCACAGCTGCCGCACGGCACCGGGAGCCCCCTGGGATGGGGCTGGGGTTGGGGCACCCCCGCCCCCCAGTACCCGTCTCCTTGCCCGGGATGCGCGTGGTGTTGAACATCCGTTCCAGCTGGTAGGAGCACATGGGCACGATGCCCAGCGCCATCACCTGCGGGGGGCAGCGATGAGGGGGGGCCAGGGCACCTGTGCCCCCATCTCCACCCCCTGAAACTCCAACCCCAGCCCCCCTGAACCCCCCAGTCCCCCTGCAGCCCCGGGACCTTGTGGCAGCCCCACGGAAACTGTGCTGTGCCCCTGCCCCCCTGCTCTCCCACCGCCTCCAGCCCCCAGCGCCCCGTGCTCACGGGGGGGATCTCCCCGCGGTCCAGCTTGCGGCGGTACTGCAGGATGGCGTGCACCGTGTTGCCCGCCCGGGCGGCCTGGATGTGGCTGGGGGTCACGTAGAGGAAATCCTGGGGACAAGGGACGGGTGAGGATGCCAGGGGTCCTGGTGGGGGTTCTGGCCACACCGGTGGTCCCGCCCCACCTTACCATGGCGTAGTAGTTGCTGTTGACCATGAGCGGGCCGCGGCCACGCAGGTAGATGTACTGCTCCCACCAGTCACTCACCTGCAGGGAGAGGGATGGGGATGGGGATGGGGATGGGGATGGGGATAGGGACGGGGATGGGGACGGGGATGGGGACAGGGATGGGGACAGGGACGGGGACGGGGATGGGGACGGGGATGGGGATGGGGATGGGGACAGGGATGGGGATGGGGGTGGAGACAGGGATGGGGATGGGGGTGGAGATGGGGATGGGGATGGGGACGGGGATGGGGACGGGGATGGGGATGGGGATGGGGACGGGGACAGGGATGGGTACAGGGGTGGAGATGGGGTGCAGAACCCCCTGCCCCATCCCTAATGACCCAAGTCACCCCTTTCCATGATCACAGGGGGACCACAGGGCCATGGGCTCGGGTCGAGGTCCCCATCCCTGGTGCTGGAGAGGGGGAGCACCATTGCGTCCCCCACTCCAGCACTGGAGGAGCTCGGGGAACTCACGTAGTTGGTTGTCCACCAAGACTTGAGGATCAGGTACTTCTGCAGCCGTGGGGCCGTCTTCTCCTTGAACTCCTTGGCCAGCGCCTCCATCCTGCTGTACTTCTCATCGTCCATCAGCGGCCGCACCGACTCCAGGTACTGTGTGGAGGGGGCTCGCTGTGACCCCCCATCCCATCCCACCGTGGAGGGCCCCCCTGTCCCCCCCAGCCCTTACCCGGGTGATGGTGGCGTGCACGGGGGGCACGGGCAGCTTGGGAAGGGACGTCTGGAAGCTGTAGAGCAGGGGCTTGCGGATGGACAGCACCTTCATCAGCGCCTGCGGGACGCGGGCGGATGGAGGGACAGGGCGGAGCAGCAGGACCGCGGTGTCGCGGCTGTGCATCCCCGCGTGCCGGCTCCTGCTGCCGGCACCGGGAGTTCTGCATGTGCCCGCGGCATCGCAGCAGGTCCCAGATCTGCACTGCAGCCGGGTTCTAGATGTGCACCACAGCTGGGTTCCAGATCTGCACTGCAGCCGAGTCCCATATCCGCACTGCAGCCGGGTCCCATATCTGCACTGCAGCTGGGTCCCAGATCCGCACTGCAGCCGGGTCCCATATCCGCACTGCAGCTGGGTTCCAGATCTGCACCACAGCTGGGTCCTAGATCTGCACCACAGCCAGGTTCTAGATCTGCACCGCAGCTGGTTCCAGATCTGCACCGCAGCTGGTTCCAGCCCAGCGTGCTGTCCCTGTCCCTGTCCCTGTCCCTGTCCCTGTCCCTGTCCCTGTCCTTGCCCTGCACATCGTCCCCGTCCCATGCCTGCACACTGCCCCTGTACACTCCTGCACACTTCCCTGCACACCGTCCCCATGCCAGCCCTGCACACCGTTTCCGTCCCCCCCTCAGCGCGCTGTCCCCTCTGGGCTACCAGCCCCCTCCACTCCCAGCCACGGGGCAGGGGCAGCTCGTCCCCAACCAGCAGCTCTGCAGCCCCAGCGCTCTCCATACCGCACACACGCACACGTGTGCACACACGCACGCACACGCGTGCACACGCGGACGCTCTGCACCCTACACCAGCCGAGCGGGCGGATGCCGGTGCCGCTCACCACCCAGATTTTGGTGCTGCGGCTCATTTTGCCGTGAGGCTCGAACATCCAGCCGTGGTAGGAGAGGAGCAGCTTGAGCGTCTGCCGGAATAGCAGCACAGCCGAGAGCCAGACGCCGGTGGAGAACAGCACGGCGCTCACCACCGTCCGGCCCTCCGTGCCCAGGAAGCGGCTGTGGGGACAGACGGGTCGCAGGGGACATGAAGGGCAGGACCCCCATGAGGACGTCTCAATGCAGGGCCATGCCCGTGGTGTTAAGGGATGTGTAGTGAGACCCCCTGGGGTATGTCACTAAGAGGGGACGTGCCCGGGGGGTAGGGACATGTAGTGGGACCCCTGGGGGACATCCCCAAGAAGGGCTGTGCCCATGGGGCAGGGACATGTAGCCGGCACCCTCGCAGGATGTCCCCAGGTGGGGCTGTGCCCATGGGGTAGGGATGTGAAGGGTGGGACCCCCTGCGGGGTGCTGCGGGTCTCCATGGCCATGCTGGGCTGTTGAGGAGCATGTGGGGTGACCCCCCCTCCAGGGGATGTGACTGGTGGGTCTGTGCCCATGGGCTGGGGGACATGGGGTGACCCCCAGGGATGTGGCTGGCGGGGCCATGCCCATGGGCTGGGGGGTGTGGGGTGACCCTCCCTCCAGGGGATGTGACTGGTGGGTCCATGCCCATGGGCTGAGGGGTGTGGGGTGACCCCCAGGGATGTGGCTGGTGGGTCTGTGCCCATGGGCTGGGGGGTGTGGGGTGACCCCCAGGGATGTGGCTGGCGGGGCCATGCCCATGGGCTGGGGGGTGTGGGGTGACCCCCAGGGATGTGGCTGGTGGGTCTGTGCCCATGGGCTGGGGGGTGTGAGGTGACCCCCAGGGATGTGACCAGTGGGTCCATGCCCATGGGCTGGGGGACGTGGGGTGACCCCCCCTCCAGGGGATGTGACCGGTGGGGCCGTGCCCATGGGCTGGGGGTGTGGGGTGACCCCCTGGGATGTGACTGGTGGGGCCGTGCCCATGGGGTCCCCCCGCCACGCTCACCTCTGGGGCAGGTGGCGGCTGATGCGGGAGATCAAGCCCAGGGAAGGGTCCACCTGGCAGTACAGGGAGCCGGCGGTGGCCATCACCACCACCATCCAGCTGGAGGGGGACGCGGGGTACACGCCGGTCAGGAAGCTGTTCTGTGGGCACAATGGGTCAGGCTGGTGGGGACAGCGGGGACAGCGGGGACAGGGACAACGGTGGGGACGGGGGGTCCGACCACCTTGGCGCAGATCAAGCGCTTCTTCCAGGAGTAGACGCCGGTGAGGTAGAACTGCTTGACGGCCTCGCGGCTGAGGTGGAAGTCCAAGCCCTCGGGGGTGACGGTGAACTGGAAGGCCACGGCCTGGTGAGCCTCCGCCATCTTGGGGCTCTGCCGGCACCTGGGGGGGACGGGGGTGCTGAGCGTGGGACGGTCACCCCGGGACACGCTGCCCGGGACAGAGCGGGGACCCCCGCCCGGCCCCGGTGCCGCAGCTCGGGGAGCAATGCAGGGGGTGCCCGCCCGCGGTGGCTGCCATGGTGCTGCCGGGGCCAGCGCGGTGCGTAGGTGCCCCGGTGACAGCGTGACAGCGGCGGTGCCAGCACGGCCGTGTCCCCGGGGAGCCTGCCAGCGCGGTGTGCGTGCTGCGGCCCAGTCACGCGGTGCTGGCCGGGCGCCCACTGAGCAAAGGGTCAGCGCCGTCTGCGTCCCGTCGCCGTCCCGGGGAGAGGGGACAGGGGACGGTGGCGCGGACACACCCCCGCTCGCCCGCAGCTCCCGCGGTGAACCCTGGGGGGACACGGCAGCACCTGCCCCTGCGCTGGCACACGCTGTCCCCGCACAGGCTGCGGCAGCTGCGCCGGAGCTGGGGGGCAAGGGACAGCCTGGGGACCCACTGCTGTCCCTGCCTGGGGCTGCTGCACCCATGGGTGCTGCTGGGGCCTGGCCTCAGGGCGGGGAGCCCACAGGGGTGTTCCTGGGCTGAGGGGATCCCCAGGAGTATCCCCGGGGAAGGGGAACCCCCAGGGGTGTCCCTGGGACAGGGGGAGCCCCGGGGGTGTCCTCGGGACAGGGGGAGCCCCGGGGGTGACCCTGGGGCAGGGGGAGCCCCCAGGGGTGCCCCAAGGGCAGCTGTGCTGAGGGTGCCCTCGCACAAGGGCGTCCTTGGGTTGAAGGGAAACAGCAGCAGCTCAGCAAGAGCCAAGTCACACCGCTACCGCTGCACCACACTGCACTGCACCACACTGCACTGCACTGCACCGCACTGCACCGCACAGCTACACAGCATTGTGCCGCACTGCACCAAATAGCTACACGGCACTGCACCACACCGCACCACATGGCTACGCTGCACTGCACTGTACTGCACTGCACTACACTGCATGGGTATGCTGTAGTGCATGGTTATGGTGCATCGCACAGCTACGCTACCACACTGCACTGCATGGCTACACTGTACTGCACTGCACAGCTACGCAGCACTGCACCACACTGCACTGAACTGCACTGCTTTGTGCTGCACCATACGCACTGCACAGCACAGCACTGCCTTGTACTGCACGGCACTGCATTAAACCGCATCACCCTGCACTGAACTGCACCACGGTGTGTGGCACTGCCTGGCTGCTGGCTGCACTGCACTGCACTGCACTGCACTGCACCCTGCTGCAGGCAATCACCCTGCACAGCACGGCACTGCAGGGCATGACACGGCACAGAATCACAGAACCACGGAATCATTTGGGTTGGAAAAGCCCCTCAAACTGATGGAGTCCAACCATAACCCAGCCTGTCCCTGCCCCATGTCCTGAGAACCTCATGTCCGTCTGTCCAGCCCTCCAGGGCTGGTGACTCCAGCACTGCCCTGGGCAGCCTGTTCCAATGCCCCACAGCCCTTTGGGGAAGAAATTGTTCCCACATCCAACCTCAACCTCCCCTGGCGCAACTTGAGGCCATGGCACAACCCCGCACCGCACGTCACAGCAGTGTCACCGCAGTGTCACCGCAGGCTCCCGGGGGCCCCGCAGGGTCCGTGTCCACGCGTGGGACGAGCCCCCGTGGGGCCGGCCCCCCCTCCGCCCGCCGCCGGTACCACAAGGTCACCGGGCCCGGCCCGCGGAGCCCCCGGCGCCCCCGGACGCGCGGCCCCGCCCGAAGCCGCCGCCCGGCCCGCGGAGCCTCCGCCCCGCCCGGGGCCCCGGGGCGCTCCCGGCGCTGCGGGCGGGGGGCGGCGGGGCCGGGACCCACCGCAGCACCGGCAGCCGCGGAGCGGGCGCAGCGGCTCTGCGGGACGTTCCCAACGGCCACGGGGGACCCGCGGCGGGCGGGTGCGGGGCCGTTGGGTCTCCGCGCCGGGGGCGTCCGGCCGGGGCGGCTCCCGTCCCGGGGTTCCCCACGCGTGGTTCCCCCCGCCCGCCCGGTGCCCGGTACCTGCTCGGGGGCGCGGACGGCGGGCGGCAGCCCCGGGGACGGCGGCTCCTGCGCCCGCTGCGCCCCGGTAACCGGACACCGGCGGCGGGCGGGACCCGCTACATGGCCCGAAATGGCAGCGACGGCCGCCGCTCCTCCCCTGCCCCGCCCGCGGCCTCCCCCTGGAGGGACCGACACCCGGCAGGGACCGACCGACACCCGGCAGGGACCGACCGACACCCGGCAGGGACCCACACCCGGCAGGGACCGACCGACACCCGGCAGGGACCAACCGACACCCGGGAGGGACCGTCCGGCACCCGGGAGGGACCGACTGACAACCAGGCAGGGACCGACACCCCGGGAGGGACTGACACCCGGCAGGGACCGACCGACACCCCCGGAGGGACTGACTGACACCCAGGCAGGTCCCTGCACCCCCGCAGGCCGGTCCCCCGTGGGCAGTGTAGCCGTGGGTCTGTCCCGGTCCCTGTCCAGGGCTGTGCCGGGCCCATCCCGCGGGGCCCGATCCTGGGCAGCGCCAGGCAGGGGTGGGCGGAGGAGCAGCCGCTGCCTGCAGGTCCTGACCTTCCCCTCACCGCTCCGGAGCAGAACGGGGGCAGCTGCGCACACTGCTGGCTCGGCTGGAGGCGTCTGGAGGAGCTTCATTGAGTCACAGAACAGTTTGGGTTGAAGGGCCCTTCCCAGCCCCCCCAGCCCCCCTGCCATGGACAGGGACATCTGCACCAGCTCAAGGTGCTCAGACCCCGTCCAGCCTGGCCTGAGATGTCTCAGGGATGGTTCAGCCACCACCTCTCTGGGAACCTGGGCCAGGCTCTCACCACCCTCAGGGCAACAATTCCTTCCCCATGTCCAGCCTGAATCTCCCTCCTTTAGTTTAAACCATCACCCCTTGTCCTGTCACAACAGGCCCTGCTCAAAAGTCTGTCCCCATCTTTCTTATGGGCCCTTTTAAGCACTGAAAGGCCGCACTAAGGTCTCCTGGAGCTCCTGTTCCCCAGCTGAACAGCCCAGCTCTCTCACCTGTCCCCAGCAGAGCTGTTCCAGCCTCGGGTCATTCCTGGGGCTGCTCTGGCCCCTCTCCAGCAGCTCCGTGTGTGTCCTGTGCTGAGGACCCAGAGCTGGACCAGCACTGCAGGGGGGTCTCAGCAGAGCGGGGCAGAGGGGCAGGATCCCCCAAACCTGCTGCCCACGCTGCTGGTGACACAACCAGGACTCTGTTGGTTTCCAGGCTGTGAGCGCACATTGCTGGGTCCTGTTGAGCATCAACCAACATGCCAAGTCCTCTCCTGGGGCTGCTCCATCCCAGCCTGGACTGCCAACCAGGGGCAGGACCTTGCACTTGGCCTTGTTGAACCTCATGAGGTTCACACAGTCGCACTTGTCCAGCCTGTCCAAATCCAGCAGAACCACAGCAGCACAATTCCGCCCCCAGCCCCATCCTGGGGCAAGGTCTGACCCCCAGTGCTGGCAGGGGGCTCATGGGGCACGTGTGCACACAGGCTGCTCACCCACACGTGCACACGTGCCTGGGTGTGTGCCCAGTGTCACCACGGCCAGGCCATGTCCCCTGCGAGACCCCCAGGCTTCTGTGTCCTCCTGGGGCTGGGTGGGGTGGGATGGAGCCCCCAGTGCCCTGCAGAGCTGCTGGGCACCTGCAGGGCTGTAAACAGCCAGTATGTGGGTGAAAGAGGGGTTGGGTGAGTGCTGAGGTGGGGGGCTGCGGGCCAGGACCCCTCAGCAGCCCCACACTTGGCCCCACACGTGCTGGGGGGCAGCTCCTGAGCGCAAGCCCCTGTTGAACCCCCAGGCGCAGGCTGATGGGACTGGGGTAGGGTCTGAGGAGAGGGTTAGACCAGGCATGCTGCTGTGGGGCAGCCCCCCACCCGCTGTGACAGCCCAGCGGTGGGAGGCAGGAGGGACTGGGAGGGTCTGGACTCCCCGGGGCTGGGGACACGCAGGGAGGAAGTGGCGGTCGCGGGGACAGGATGACGAGCAGGCAGTGCCATGCACCACCGCAGCGTTTATTGGTCTGACAGTTACATTCTGCTGTCGGGAGGGGAGGGAAGGGGCAGCCCCAGCCTGGCCGTGCAGGGGGGGCGCCCTGGGGGGCCAGGGAGCGGCTGCAGCTCCTGCCCTGGCCCCAGAGCTCTGGGGGGTGCGGGGGGGAATGAGCCGCAAGGGCAGGTCCCCGCACCCCTCTGCCCCCAGCAGTGCCCTTGGACCTCCCAGCGCCCCTGCCTGGACCCCTCGCAGCAGGCAGGAGCGGGCAAGGGGCAGCCAGGATGGCCGAGCCCCCGCCCCGCCACGGCCACCAGCCAGTACCCACGGCTCAAAACCCACCTGGTGCCAGCAGTGCAGACGTAAGGGCTGTGCCAGGGCCGGGGGGCTGCGCCAGGGCCGGGGGGCTGTGTCAGGGCTGGGGGGTGCGCCAGGGCTGGGGGGTGCGCCAGGGCTGGGGGGCTGTGCCAGGGCCGGGGGGCTGTGCCAGAGGCAGAGGGGAGCCGGCCGTGGGCAGCACCGCGGGTGCCGGCAGGGGCAGGCAGGGCAGGGGCACAGCCCCACAGCCACCGCTGAAGATGTCCCTTTCCCAGGGGCACGGGCCGGCAGACCTATTTCTCTCACTGGGGACACCAGCCCCCGAACCGTTACAGCTCCCCTGGGCAACCCAGGCTGTGGGGCAGCCCCCCGGGCGGGGACAGTGCTGCATCCCTGGCCTGCCCCACGGCACAGGCGCTGCCGGGGCGGGGGGGGGGCTGCGGGGTCGGGGTGCGCAGGCAGGGCTGGCGGCTGCTCTCAGCAGCACTGTGCCTTGTGCTGGAAATACGCCTCGAAGCGGCTCTGTGCATAGTCCTGGGGGGGAAGGGGGAGTCAGGGATGGCCCCCTGACACCCCCCAGCCCCCCGACTACCCCATTTGAGAGGGGGGTGAGATGCAAGAGACCCCCACGGCCCTCCCAGTGCCTGCGGGCAGCGCTCACCAGGTACCCGAACTTGATGGTGGAGATCTTGGCCTGCAGGATGGACCACAGGCCCCAGAAGAAGTGAGAGGCCAAGGCGAACCTGTGGGATGGGGAGCAGCCATCAGCCCTGCCAGCCCCCCAGCGCTGCCCCACGGAGGGAGCGGGGACCAGGGGATGCACCCCAGGAGAGCCCCACGGCCACAGGGACCCCCACCGCCCCGGCGCGTCCCCCACCGGTTGATCTCGGTGAGCATCTCCTCCTCGATGCGCGCCTGCTCCTCGTGCGTGGTGTCCCCGCGCCGCCCCGAGTCCTCCGAGAGGTAGTGCCGGATGAAGTGCAGCTGGAGGGGGACAGAGCGGGCAGGGACGTCCAGCACAGCCCCCCACCTCACCTGCACCCCCAGGAGCGCCGCTGCCCGCTGCCGAGCCAGCTCTACCTGCTGCTGCCGGCTGGGGTAGTTCTCCGGGGACGCCTTGAAGAAGGGCCAGGAGTCGTGGGTGTAGTTGTAAACCCACTCGCAGAAGTGGTTGCCGATGTCGAAGCCCCTGGGGAAAGGGGGGGTGAGCAGAGCCGCCCCCCCACGCGTCCCAGACCAGCCCCCCGCAGCCCCCAGACCCACCGGTAGTTGTAGCTGCTGTACTCGAAGTCGATGAGCATCAGCTTGTCGGAGGAGTCCTCATGCCCGGCCAGCAGCAGGATGTTCCCTGCGCAGACACGGCGCGGGCTCAGGGGCCCCTCCAGCTCTCCTGGAGCCGGGGGGCTCGGGGGGCAGGAGGCCCAGCCCGTGCCCCTGCGAGGGGCCGCGCCCGCCGCACTCACCCTCCTGGACGTCATTGTGGCAGAAGACGACGGGCGAGGGGGTGGCCTCCAGCAGCTCCCTGCGGGACAGGGGACAGGGACAAACACCTCAGCGGGGTGAGCTGCAGGGACACGGGGCACCGCTGCACGCAGGCGAACAGAGCTACAGACACAACTGGGACACAGCACAATGAACCTGGCGGGAACGCTGCCCCAGGGACGCAGGGACCCTCCCGAGCACCGTCCTCAGGGCCTGACGGCACCTGTTGAGGACGCAGGACGGAAGGGCCAAGTTTCCAGAGAAGCCGCATCCCGCAGGCTCCCTGCGAGGAGCTGCGATGCAGCAGGGTTGGCCCCCCACGTCGTGCCGTGACGGGGGGTCACCTGAGGCTCTTCATCTCTTCCTGCAGGTTGTAAGTCTTGAGGTGGTTGAACTTCGTCAGCTGCGCTTCCTCAGCGAAGGTGAGCTCCGAAATCTGCTTCAGGTACCTGCGGCACAGGAGACGGTGCTGCGGCGGGACGGACGCCCCTCCGTGTTGCCACCCCACCACGTCACCTCTCCCCACCGCGCTGCAGAGCTGGGGACACCGTGGAGCTGCCGCCAACCCGCTCTGTGCCCTGTCCCCATGGGCCCCCAACAGCCGGCCGGGAAACCCCCCTGTTCTCCAGCCCCCAGGATGTCGGGGGTTGAGGTGACCTGGGAGCCCTCACCACTCCATGGTCCCAAACAGCCACTTGGGCTCCTTGTTGAAGGGCATCACCATGCCGTGGAACCGCGACATCTTCACCGCGATCTCCTTGGAGATGTCGGGGTCCCGCAGGTCCTTGGTCCGCAGGCGCCGGCTCTGGGGGAACGCGCAGCCACGTGAGCAGCCCCAGGAGCCGGCTCGGCCCCCGGCACCACGAGAAGCCCCATGGGGGGTCTGGCCGGAGCCGGGACGAGGGGACCCCAGTGGGTCCTCCAGGACGGGGTGGGGGACAGCCCGTCCCGTACCGGGATGTACTGCTCCAGCCGCCCCTGCGGAAACACCCCGTAGAGCCGCGGCCCCAGCGCCCGCTCGGCCAGGATGGCAAACATCACGCTCTCCAGCACCAGCGAGTCCACGCCCTGCGGACACGAGTGACCCCGTGGCAGTGACACCCCACAGACCCCGGCAGCCCCGCAGAGACATGGGGCAGCTGCCACGTCCAGGCCGGGAGGAAGATGCCGGCAGAGCGCCGAGCCCTGTGGCTGCCCGGGGCTGCTGGTTGTGGGGGGGCCGGCTGGGGGGCCGTGGCTGCCTGCACTTACCTGCAGGATGGCCCCATAGACGCGCAGCAGCACCTGCCGCGGCTCGTCCCCCACGCTGAGGATGTGCTCGGGCAGTGCACACTTGAACAGCAGGTTGCTGAGCCCCCCGCTGCAGGCACAGGGTGGTCACCGGGGGGGCACCGGACAGGGGGGAATGATGGGGGGCAATGGGGGCAGCTAGACGGGGGACACAACTGGAGGAGTGACTGTGGCACCAGGGGCGACAACTGGGACACCTGGCAGGAGACAGGGACACCAGTGGGAGTGGAACAACTGGAGGGTACTGGCAGGGCACTGGGTCACCAATTGGTGGGTAACAGGGACACTGCGGGGGGACGAGACTTGGGGGAATTACACAACTGGGGCACCCGACAGGGGAACTGGGGGGAGGACTGGGGTACCGGGGGGGGACAACTGGGGCACCTGGCAGGACATGGGGTCACCAACTGGGTGGCACTGGGAGAGTATTGGGCCACTGGCTGGGGGGTAACAGGTGGCACTGGGGGGGACTGGGCCACTGGTTGGGGGGGAACAGGGGCACTGGGAAGGACACGACTTGGGGACAGAGTGGGGCACCCGATGGGGGAACTGGGGGCAGTGGCTGGGACACCGGGGAGGGACAACTGGGGCACCTGGCAGGACACGGGGCCACCGGCCCTGGGGGCAACTGGGGGCACTGGGAGGGGACTGAGCCCCGGTCGGGAACAGGGACACGGCGGGGACACAGCTAGGACAGAGGCTGGAGCACGCAACGAGGGACCCGGGGGGGCACTGGGCCACCGGGGCGGGAGGGACACGGCCGGGGACCCCGGGACGGCGCCGCGTCCCCCGGGACGATGACAGCGGCGGGGCGGAGCCCGGCCACCGCCTCCGGCTGCGCCTTCCGCGGTCAGCGCGTACCTGACCAGCCCGATCCCGAACTCTTCGGGCCCGATGAGCTTCCAGGAACCGGCGAGGAACTCCCGGCACCAGGCGTACGCCTGCAGGCGGGTGGCGGCGGGCACGTCCCCGTCCCCGTCCCCATCCCCGGCGCCGCTCCCGTCCGCCACCGCAGCCGCCATGGCCGCCCCGCCCGCCCGTCGCGGCGCAGGGGGCGGGGCTGGGCGCTCGCTGGCCCAATGGGGAAGCGCTCCGGCGATGACGTGACGAAGCGCGCCCAATGGGCGGGAGCGGCGGGGATGCGGCGGAACGTGGAGGTGAAGGCGCGGCTGCGGGAGCGGGCGGCGGCGCGGGGCGCGGCGGAGCGGCGGGGCGGGCCGGGCCGGGCCCTGGCGCACACCGACACCTTCTTCCGCGTCCCGCGGGGCCGCCTCAAGCTGCGCCGCACCCCGGTGAGCGCGGGGCCTGCGGGGAGCCCGGGCCATGAGGAACGGGGGGGGTGGGGCTGAGCCTGCGCACCGGGGCTGGAGCACGATGTGATGGAGACTGAGGGACCTGGGGGCTCACTGGAGAACAGGAGCTGAGGGGAGACCTTCTGATCTCTGAACTGCCTGAAAGGAGCTTGGAGCCAGGGGGGTCGGGCTCTGCTCCCCAGGAACAAGCGCCAGGAGCAGAGGAAACGGCCTCAAGTTGCGCCAGGGGAGGTTGAGGTTGGATGTGGGAACAATTTCTTCCCCAAAGGGCTGTGGGGCATTGGAACAGGCTGCCCAGGGCAGTGCTGGAGTCACCAGCCCTGGAGGGCTGGACAGACGGACATGAGGTTCTCAGGACACGGGGCAGGGACAGGCTGGGTTATGGTTGGACTCCGTGGTCTTGAGGGGCTTTTCCAACCAAAATTATTCTGCGATTCTGTGGCCCTGACCCTTCCTGGCGCTGGTGCCTTCCCAGGACGGCCGGGGGGAGCTGATCTTCTACGAGCGCCCTGACACCACCGGCCCCAAGCTCTCCCGCTTCACCATCACCCCCACGGACGACCCCGATGGCCTGGAGGTGAGCGCGGGGGTCCCCCGGGACAGCGTGCCCGGGGGTGCTGGGTGCTTCCCGCCACGGGGCTGGGTGGGACACCCGGCACCCACAGCCTGGCCAGGACCTCGCTGGGGGCTTGTGCCGTCGGCTTTGCCACCCGGCGCGTCCCGGCGCTGCGGCTGCCGCTGCCCGGCATGGCCGCTGGCCGCAGGCAGCTCCTCTCCCTTGCGCAGGCGGTGCTGGGGCAGGCGCTGGGCGTGCTGGGTGTGGTGAGGAAGGAGCGTCTCCTCTTCCTCGTGGGACAGACACGGGTGCACCTGGACAGCGTGGAGGGGCTGGGGGACTTCCTGGAGCTGGAGGTGAGTGGGCACGGCCGGGGTGCGGGTGCCGGCCCTGCAGTGCCGCAGGGTCACCGTGCCTGTGCCCGCAGGTGGTGCTGACCGAGGAGCAGAGCGTGGAGGACGGCGAGCGTGTGGCCCATGAGCTGATGAAGGAGCTGGGGGTCGAGGAGGAGGACCTGATCTCTGGGGCCTACCTGGACCTTCTCCTGGCCAAGGGGGAGTCAGGCTTGTGAGGGCTCGCTGGTGTCCCCACCGCAGGGATGGAGCCCCCGCACTGGGCTGTGCCAAGCACTGAGAGCAGCAGGAGCACGGCCACCCCATGGTGACTGCTGCCCCCTACCCACCCCATGGACACCTGCTGTCCCTGCCCTCTGCTGCGCAATAAAAGCTGGGGACAAGTGATGTCTGTGACTGTTCCAGTGGGTGCTGGGGCCTCGATGCCGAGGTCAGGACACACATGGTCACCCCTCAGCACCCCGTTGTGCTGACAGGGAGTGGGTGCCAGGCCCAGGGGGGTCCCAGCTCTGCTCCCATGGGGCACGGGGCTGTGGGGACGGGGCATGGAGGGGCTGGGGTGGGCAGCAGCGCCCAGCCCTGCGCTGGGATTACATCCCATCCCCACACTCGGGCCGTGCCGGGAGCGGAGCCCAGCGGTGCCGGGGGGTGCAGAGCGGGCTCTGTGCTGCTGCGGCAGCAGATGGGTCAGTGGGGGGGGCGAGGGGCTGGAGGCAGCTGTGCTGCTGTGCCATCTGCCTGCTGCCCGCTAAGCCGATGTTGTGGCTGCCTGATCCTGTCTGGGGGGACAGTCAGCGCTGGGTGGGGGCTGGAGGGTCTGTGGGGCGGCATGGCTGGGCGGGGGGCAGGGCTCACTCCTGGGGCCAGTGTGGGGCAGGGGCTGCCAGGGCGGGGGCTGCTGCTCTGCAGAGGAGCCTGTCAGAGATGGGGACACCACGGACATGCCAGGGGACACCAGGAGAGGAAAGTCCTGTGGGAGCCACAGGCAGAGGAGCTGTGCCTGGGGACGGGCAGGAGGGAACAGCCCTGGCCCCTGCTCTGCCCAGGGGCTCTGTGACCCTGTCCCCGCGTCCGCCCTGCTCGTGGGGTGACCCTGCTCGTGGGGTGACCCTGTTTGCGGGGTGACCCTGCTCACAGGGTGCTGCTGATCTTCATGGGGGGCATCTCCCCTGTGACCCCCTCCCCAGGAGCCCCCATCGGGGATGCTGAAAGGGCCGTGCTGTGAGGTTGGTGGGATGGGAGTCGGTGCAGGCGTTGCCTGTTGGGGACGGAAGGGTGGCGGTGGCTGCCTCATGTCCCTCTGCTTGGACTTTAAGCTTGGATTTTAAGGGTCTTTTCCAGCCTAAACGATTCCAGGCACAGCCGGGTCTGATGGGGAAACCGTTCCCTGAGCTCTGCCTGTGAGCTGGGGGTTTGTCTGCACAGACACCCGGGGGGCTGTTCCCTGCACCCCGAGCACACCGGGGGCCTGGGTGGGTGGGCAGGCAGGGCCAGTGCTGCTCCGAGGGCTGTGGCGTGGGGGTGTCACCTGGACAGCTGCCCCTTGCGTGCTCTGGGCTGGCACAAATGTGGCCTTGGCCTCCCTGGGGCTCTATCCATTGGGAGGGGCGAGTGGCTGGATGCGGGGGGCAAAGGGGACACCAAGGTCCCGCAGTGCACAGGTGCCCCCACTGCCTCTGGGTCCTCATGGCCCCTTGCAGCCTCTGTGACCCCCCCGCCCCCAGTGCCCTCAGCAGCTTCTGCCCCCATAATTGCATCCTGTCACCCACCGCACTGCCCGCAGGCACACTGACACGTGGGGCCTGTTGTCCCCTTTGGCCCCCCGTGCCCCTCCCCTGGCACAGGTTGTCCTCACTGCCCCTTAGCCCCCCCCACTGTATCATCCTGCTCCCCAGTGGTGTCCCCCCACCCCAAGGCCTGTAGGGCCCCTTGCACCTTCTAGAACCCACTCACTCCCTCTCAGCCCCCCCATTTCACCCTGTCCCCTCACTACACGGACCCCCCCAACGCCCCCTGAACGTCTTGTCCCTGTGCATGTACCCCCACTCCTCCTGGGCACCCCACTGCACCCGCCTCCCCAAAGCACCGACCCCCACTGCTCCTGGGCACCCCACTGCACCTGCCTCCCCAAAGCACAGACCCCCCACTCCTCCTGGCCCCCCGTTGTGTCTCCATCCCAACGGACCCTCCCCTGTTGACCTCCACCATCTCTATTTCCCCTCCCCCGTTTCTCTCTGCCCCCAAAGCAGGAACCCCCATCACCTCCTGGATCCCACATCGCCCCTACCCGCCCCCCAGCTGTGCCATCAGCACCGGCACCGGACAGCCCTGATCCGTCAGCACCGGGCACCAGACAGCCCTGGTCTGTCAGCACTGGACAGCCTAGGCTGTTCAGCACCGACACCGGACAGCCCTGATCTGTCAGCACCGGCACCGGACAGCCCTGATCTGTCAGCACCGGCACCGGACAGCCCTGATCCGTCAGCACTGACACTGGACAGCCCTGATCCGTCAGCACCGGACAGCCTAGGCTGTTCAGCACCGAGCACCAGACAGCCCTGGGCCATCAGCCCCGGCCCCTTCAGCACCGGCACTGGACAGCCCTGATCCGTCAGCACTGGCACTGGACAGCCTCGGTCTGTCAGCACTAGATATCAAACAGCTCGACCTGTTCAGCACCAGGCACCAGGCAGTCCAGCCCCTTCAGCACCAGACAGCCCTGATCCGTCAGCACTGGGCACTGGACAGTCCAGCCCGTTCAGCACCGGGGCCCGGACAGCCCGGCCCGTTCAGCACCGGGGCCCGGACAGCTCCCGCCGCGCCGCCCCGGGGCCGCCTCTGCCCGCCCTGGCCGGGCTGGCACCGCCTCCACCTCCCCAAACGGCTCCTGCCCCCTCTTACAGGTCCATCTACACCCTCTGTCCCTCCATAGACCCCCTGCCTTTCTCATACAGCCCCTTCATCCCCCTATAGACCCCCTGCCCCTCTCATACAGCCCCTGAACCCCCCTATAGAACCCCTGCCCTTCTCATACAGCCCCTTCATCCCCCTACAGACCCCCTGCCCTTCTCATACAGCCCCTGAACCCCCCTATAGCCCCTCTGCCCCTCTCATACAGCCCCTGCAGCTCCCTATAGACACCCTGTCCTTCCCTATAGACCCTCTACTCCTCCCTATAGACCCCATGCCACTCCCTATAGACCCCTGTCCCTCTCATACAGCCCCCTGACCCCCCCTATATGGCCCCTGCATCGCCCTGCTCCTCCCCTATAGCCCCCTGTGACCCCCGCACTTCCCTGTACAGTTCCCTGCCTGTCCCTGTGCAGCCCCCTGAATCTCCCATATGCATCCCCACACAGGTCCCTATAGGGTCCCCCGCAGAGACCCCTGCAGCTCTGCCCGCCTCCTGCACAGCCCTGCGCCCCCCAGTCCTCTGCACTTCCCTGCACGGTACCCCCATGTACCCCCACTCCCTGCCCCCCCTTATACAGCCCCCTCTCTGTCAGCCCTCATTTCCCCTATAGAACCCCAGCTCCCCTCCATAGGGAACTGCCAGCACCTTCCTGCTTCCCCTCTATACAGCCCCCCCGGCCCCCTCCTTACACAGCCCCTCACTCCCCTCCCTATAGAGCCCCCAGCCCCTCACCCCTCCCTACACAGCCCCCTCCCCTCCTTAGAGAGCCCCCCCGCTCCCTGTTTGCTCATCAGCAACTTCCCGCTTCCCCCCAAGCCTCCCCCTGAGAGCTCCCAGCCCCTCCACACTTCCCTCTAGACAGCCCCCCTGCCTGTGCCATGCCCCGATCCCCTTCCCATAACGACCACCGCCCCCTGCCCCCCTCCCTATACCCACTGCCTATAGCCCCACTCCCCCTTCTATAGCACCACCTGCTCTCCTCCCTATACCCACTGCCTATAGCCCCACTCCCTTCTATAGCACCACCCCCTCCCCTCCCTATACCCACTCCCTATAGCCCCACTCCTCTTTCTATAGCACCACCCACTCCCCTCCCTAGACCCTCTCCCCTCCCTAGACCCTCTCCCCTCCCTAGACCCACTCCCTATAGCCCCACTCCCCTTTCTATAGCACTACCCACTCCGCTCCGTATACGCACTCCCTATAGCCCCACTCCCCTTTCTATAGCACCACCCGCTCCCCTCCCTATACCCACTGTCTATAGCCCCACTCCCCTTTCTATAGCACCACCCACTCCCCTCCCTAGACCCTCTCTCCTCCCTAGACCCACTCCCCTTCTATAGCACCACCCGCTCCCTTCCCTATACCTCCTCCCTATAGCCCCACTCCCCTTTCTATAGCACCACCCGCTCCCCTGCCTAGACCCACTGCCTATAGCCCCGCTCCCCTTCCTGTAGCACCACCCGCTCCCCTCCCTATACCCCCACTCCTCTTCCTATAGCACCACCCGTTCCCCTCCCCTTCCTATAGCACCACCTGCTCCCCTCCCTATACCCCTACTCCCCCTGCTATAGCACCACCCGCACCCCTCCCTATGCGCTCCTCCCCACAACCACCGCCCGCCCCCCCACACCTTCTCCCTACACCCTGCGCCTCTCCCCGCGCTGCCCCCGGCAGCCCCCGCCCCTGCCGGCTCCTCCCTCGCCCGGAGCCCCCATCCCCCGCTCCCGCCCCCGCGCCCCGCCCGGCCGCGCTCCCCGCGCTCCCCGCGCAGCTCCGCAGTCCGGCGCAGCCCCGGCCGGGAGAAGATGGCGGATCGCGCCGAGATGTTCTCGCTCTCCACCTTCCACTCGCTCTCCCCGCCCGGCTGCAGGTGAGCCCGGCGCGGGGCCGGGGGGATGCGGTGCGTGCTGCGCCGTGGGGCCGGGGCGCTGCGGCGGTGCGGGGCTGCCCTTCCCGCCGCACCGCCCTTGGCAGCGCCGGGGGGCCGCGGGCCGCGCGGGGCCGCCACGGGGCCCACGGGGGGAACGGGTCGGGCACCCCCGGCGCCTCCCGCCCGCTCCCCCGCCCGTTCACCTTGGGCTGCCGGGCCGGGGCCGCCGCCGCTCGGGGCCGCGCAGGCCGCCCGCCCGGGCAGCGCTTCCCGCTGCGGCCCCGGGATTAGCGCAGCAGCCGCCGGCCGCAGCCCCCCCGGAGCAGCCCCGGCCGCTCCCTGCCGGGCGGGGGGGCGCTGGGGCCCGGGGGTCCGATCTGCCCCCTTCCACCCGCCGAGCCCCTCCGGGCTCAGGCCCCCCCGGCTCGGCCGTGCCCGGGGCCGCCGCACCCCGGCGCTGCGGGGGGAGCCGCCGCCGCCTCTTTGTCTCTCCCGCAGCGGCCCCGGCCGGGGATGCGGGATGATGCTGGTGCCGGGAACGGGGCCCCGGGGCCCCGCAGGGCCCAGCGCCGGCGGGCACGGAGCGGGGGGCGCCTGGCGCCGGGTGACAGACCCCGGAGCTGGCGGGTGCGGGCTCGGCAGGGGCTCCGGCGCTCCCGAAAGCCGGTGGTGCCGTACAGCCGCGGCCCCCGCGGGAGCAGCGCCAGGCCCGGTGCGCCCGTGGTGGGTCACCTTAGCGGCTCCTGCGGGAGCTGGGGACACAGGGCCGTGGCGTGTCCCGGGGGTCCCTCACACTGCTGCGCCCACTCCCCCTTCCCCGCACCTCGCCTGACCTTGGCAGGGACCTCTGGGTTGGGGTCTCCGGGTGAGCGGTGGGTGCAGGATGGATGGGCTCGGTGCGGGGCCATGGCATCCCGGCAGTGGGATGGGGAAGGGTGGGACACGGGAGTGGGGGGCATCTGGGGAGCCCCGGGGATGCGGAAGCTGTGGACAGCGGGAGCTGGGGTCCCGTGGGGATGCGGGTGTGCCCACCGTTGGTGCTGGCCTGTGCTGCCAGGTCTCATGGCCGTCCCCTTCCCCACGCCGTCCCCTTCCCCACGCCGTCCCCTTCCCCACACCGTCCCCTTCCCCACGCCGTCCCTTCCCCAGCCGCGCTGTGCAGCAGGGCCGCGGGCGTCCCCGGTTGCAGCGGCGCAGGAGGGGAGGACACGGACTCTGCTGTGGCTGCTTGGCTCCTTCCTGCCTCTCGCCAGGGATCCGGCCCCGGCAGTTCCCCGGGGGTCTCGGCCGTGCTCCGCTCACAGGGTTCCCCGTCCAGCCCCTGACCCACATGCTGCCGTGCGGGGTCAGAGCTGCCTCAGCGCATCCCTGCCCTTGGCTGTAGTGCGGCCTGGGCCAGGGATGCGTCTTGGCTGGGGCCGCGGGGGGCGGATGAGGCTGGAGCCCCGAGCCCCCAGCCCTGCTCCTCTCCCCACAAGGGGTTGGTCCCCCAGGGCTGACCTCGCTGCCCCGCCGCGTCTCCCGTTGCTCTCTGTGAGGGGGGACCGTGGCAGCGCTGGCCACGTCTGCTGCCCCCCCGTGGACCATCCATGGCCCCTCCAGCTCCTGAGGGAACATTTGGCCCCAAGCCCTGGGCAGCACCGTGGGCAGCATGAAGCCCCTTTGCGGGTGCAGAAGGGCTGGAGCCGTGACCGTGACCGCTGGCCCGCGCTGTTCCGCGGGAGGAGGGGCAGGGGGAGCGGGCACTGCCCCCGCGCCAGCCGGGGAACCGGCTCAGATCCCCGGGGCTGCCGTGGTGGCAAATGCACCCGCGAGTCCCCAGAGCCTGGCAGGGCCCGGTGAGGGGGTGAGGCCCTGGCTACCGCCAGCACCACGGGCTGCGCTGGTTCAGCCGGGCCCTGCCAGGGCCTCATCCGGCTTGTGCCCTTTCCAAGGAGGCCCCTGGGGAGGTTGCGGCTGGGAGGTGGGATCTGCAGGTGGGACGGGAAGGAGAAGCCGGTGAAGGCGCGGTGGTGCGGAGGGGTCGGCGTGGAGGGTCCGTGGCGCACACGCGGCGGAGCCTCGGCCCTGGCAGCGCTCCTGCGGGACGGCTCCTGCCGCCCGGTCCTGGCACCAGCCCCGGTGAGGCCATGGGAGCCTCGGGTGCCGCTCACAGGATTGGGGTGGGGGACGCCAGCCCCCTGGGGGTCAGCACCGGCCTCCTTGCGACCTCCTCCCTGCCCTGGGAGCAGCCAGGGGCCGCGGGCAGCGGTGGCACATCTGCCATCGCAGTCCCTGGCCTGTCCCTGCGGGAGCAGCCATTGCGGGAGAGTCGCTGCCGGGGCCAACCGTCCAGGGAGCTGAGCTGAAAATAATGAGGAAATTCAATCTTCCCGAGGCCTGCTCGGGCGCCGCTCCCTCCTCGGCAAGCCCGGCCCCCAGCAGCTCCGCTGCAAACACCGGCGTGCTGCTGCGCTGCTGCGCCCGCTCCGGGTCCTGCTCCTGCTCCCCGTCCCTGCGCGGCTCCGCTCTGCGCCCAGGGCTGCGGGATGGATGTCGGGTCCCCTTAGGGCCCCCGTGCAGCCCCACTCCCCTCCTCCAGCCCGGCCCAGCTCAGGACGTGCCAAGCAGAGGCGGCGAAGCCGGCCCGGGGTGCGCAGTGGGGCGCCGGGTGCCCGCACACCCCATGGCGGGGTGTCCCGCTGCCCCCGGTGCGTGGGGCTGGGGCGAGCTCCCTCCTCCCCGAAACGCAGCTGCGGCTCCACGTCAGCCCCAGACCCTCACTCGGGTGTTCCCCACCTGCACCCCGGCCCCGGCACCAGCCGTGGAGTCCTGTGCAGCCATGGCAGGGACGGGCGCTGTCCTTCCACCTGCCACTCGTCACCGGTGCAGCCAAGGTGCCATGGCTGCGTCCCTGCAGCGATGGAGCTGCCTGTGCTCCGGCTGCAGCGGGGCCATGGCCACGGTCCCCTTCGGAGGCTGCAGCTCCGGGCTGGCTCTTGCTGGTGGCCCCATCATTCCATGGTGGCTCCATCCTGCCCTGCCCGCCCCAGCTCAGGAGTGGTGTGACCTAGAAACTTCAGCCACGATTTGTCACAGCATTTGGTCCCCACTGAGGGGGAATGGCCTCCCTGGGCAGCTGGGGCTTGGCTGCGGGTGGGCAGGAGCCCCGTGTGGGCCGGGGCAGGGCAGCCGCGTCGTGCCAGGCCACGCTGTGCCACGGTGTGTCACGCTGGCGCGGTGCGTGTCCCCTTGGCTCGGATGAGGGCTGCTGGAGGAGCGGGTCCCCAGCTGAGGAGGGTCCGCGGGTGCGGGAGCAGAGCGGGCCAGGGGTTTGCAGGACCGCGGCGGGTCCCCATCCCGGGAGGACTCCCAGCTGCACTGTCCGTGGGTGACCGAGGGACCCTGAGAGCCCTGCTCACCCCCAGGGAGCACCGTGGGTGCCAGCAGCTGCTCTGGCAGCTGGAGGGCTCTGTCCCCCACCCTGCTGCCTGTGGGAGAGCAGCCACCGGCGTCCCCTGGCGCTGTCCCCAGGGCTCGGCCACCGCTGTCCCCAGGGCCCCGGTCCCCACCGTCCCTGGGGCTCCGTGGCTCCGGCGCAGCCCGCGTCCCGCTGCAGGCCGAGGCTGCGGCTGCACCGCCGGCTCTGACGCTTTCGCCACAAATCTGCGGATGTTTGCTGCTGCCTCCATGGCCTACTTCTGGGAATTATGTGCTTTGGGGAAGTCTCGCTCCCTGCGAAGCGGCAGCGAACGCCTGGCCAGCAGGTCCTGGGGCGAAGGGCTGGAAAAGGGGACTTTGTGTAAAAGCGGGGGGCAGGTTGGAGGGCAGCTGTGGCTGTGGAGGCTGTGACCCCCCATTGTGTGGCGGGGCTGCTCCTGCTGCCGGCCGAGTCCTGGGACTGAGACCCCTGTGAGGTCCCAACGAGAACCCCCTGAGGTCCCAACAAGACCCCCATGAGGTCCCAACAAGACCCCCGTGAGGTCCCAATAAGACCCCCGTGAGGTCCCAGGCAGGCCCAGAGCCGTCCCCCCTGCAGGGACTCCGTGTGCCCTGTCCCCCAGGAGCTGCCGGGTCCCCTCGGCTCGGGGGGCCCTGGGTGTCTCCAGGGGGTCAGGGTGGGCAGAGGGTCCCCGCGGGTGCCCGAATGCTGCCGCATCTCCCACCCCACACAGCTGCCAGAAACGTTTCATTTCCGTTTTTCGACACCGAATCTTGCCAAGAGTTGTCATCTTTTTCCTTTTTTTTTCTTTTTATTCTTCTTTTTTCTTTTCCCTGCGGAAACCGCTGGTTTCCATGGCACCCCCGTTCCTGATGGAACGCCTTGGCTGCGTCTCTGGCTGCCCTCACCGCAGGCAGGGCGGCCCCGGCAGGGTGTTGGGGTCAGCGTGTCGGGGTGTTGGGGTCAGCGTGTCGGGGTGTTGGGGTCAGCGTGTCAGGGCGTCATGGTGTCGGGGTGTCAGGGCTTCCATCCTCCCTCGCCGCCCCATCCCTGCGTGCGCGGGCAGGGCCTGTGTGCGGGCAGCACTGCGGGATGGGCGCTGCTCTGCTTCGGCTTCAACCTGAGTGACCCCCTGGAGAGCAGCCCCTGGGGTGCAGGTGGCCCCAAAGCCACTGCCACTGTCCCCTCCCAGCCTTGGGTCCGACCCCTGCCTTGGGCTGGGCTTAGGGGGTTTTGCTGGGCTGGGAATTTGGGGTACGTGCTGCCCGCTGCCCGCTCGGAGCTGCCCGGGCTCCCACCGCTGCGCTGGCAGTGTGTGCCCAGAGCGGCCGTGCCGGGCACCGCCGCGGCCATCGCCCTCCCCGGCGCGGGGCTGACCCCGGGCTGCGGCTCAGGGTCCCCACGCTGCCTGCCCGCAGCGTGCCGCGTTGGCTTGGCTGGCGCTACCACGCCGGTGCCCGGGATGGTGGTGTCACGCCAGCACGTCCCCGCGGTGCTGCCCAGCCGGTGCTGCCGTGCTGGCACCCAGGGCGATGGCGCTGTGATGCCAGCACATACTGGTGGTGCCGCTCAGCAATCCGGACCCTTGTGGTGCTGTGGGGGAACGAGAGGCGTTTCCCTGAGGTTTGTCATCCTGGCCCTGATGTTCTCAGCCCTGGTGTCCCTGACGCCCCCGGCTCCTCTCCCCAGGCCGCCCCAGGACATCAGCCTGGAGGAGTTCGATGATGAGGACCTGTCGGAGATCACGGACGACTGTGGCATCGGGCTGAACTACGACTCGGACCACTATGAGAAGGTGCATGAGCTGAGCAGGATGAGCCCCCCTGGGGACACGGCGGCTGTGCAGGGCTTCGCTGGGGACGGGGTGGGGACACGGCCCGGCAAAGCCCGTCCAGGGCACTGAGGGGCCACGCTGCAGGGCACAGGCAGGTTCTGAGCCCAGGGCCCCCACCATGGCCGGGCACCCAGGGGCCGCCCCGCACCGCTGGCTGAGCCCCGTGGGTGGTCGTGGGGAACATGGGTGGCTCAGCAGCCAGCCCCATGTTGTCCCTGCCTTCCAGTGGCTCCCGCTCAGCTCTTCTCCAGCTCTGATGGGCAGCGGGGGGACAGTGCTGGGGACACGGGCAGGGGGGACAGTGCTGGGGACACGGGCCGGAGGACAGTGCTGGGGACACGGGCAAGGGGGACAGTGCTGGGGACACGGGCAGGGGACATGGGCAGGGCCAGGCAGGCACGCAGGAGGGGTGAATCGCTGGGTGTCGGGGCTGGGACAGGCAGGAGGGGCAGGCAGGGTGCTGGCAGAGCTGGGGCCCTGGTCCCCAACACAGGGTGCTTTCCTCTTGGAGACCCCTGTCCTGGGGACCCCGGGGCAGGGACATGCCATGGTGGCCATGGCCGTGGTGAGAGCGAGCGCCGTGGCCGCTGACCCAGTGCCGCATCCCCAGGACTGCCTGGTGCTGGAGCGCGGGGAGCAGCCGCACCCCGTCTGCACCTTCCAGGACGACTTCCAGGAGTTCGAGATGATTGATGACAACGAGGAGGAGGAAGAGGAAGAGGAGGAGGAGGGCAACGAGCTGGAGGCTCCACCATCCCCTTCGGCTTCACCCATCCCCTCGCCCGCTCTGGAGGAGACGCAGAAGCACCGACCCACCACCCTCAACCTGACGGCCCCGGGCACCCAGGTGAGGGGGGGCTGGGAAGGGTGTCATGGTCTCTGCCCCCAGGGCCATGGAGGAGCAGCGGGGGCCCTGCGGGCTGTGGGGTGGTAGGGGGCCCTGCAGAGGGGGGTTCTGCCCGGGCGCCTCACCCGCCTGGGATGGGGGACACTGGGGGCACCGGGGACAGAGGTGACACCGGCTCCAGCTCCGCAGTGGTGTGGCAAAGCTGGGGATGTTGGGGATGGGTCTGTGTGGTGCCCAGGGGGCCCCTGCCAGGCCCAGTCTGGGGGACCCCATCCCCACGTGTGGGGCTGCAGGAGACGTGGGGTGCTGGGGTGTCTGGGGCGGGCTGTGAGGTCCTGTGGGCACAGTGGGTGCCGTGTGCCAGCCCCGTGCATTGCATGCGCGTGTGCGTGGGTGCTCGCACACCCCCTGTCCCTCCTGTTCCGTCGCTGGAGCTGGGCTCAGGGGCTCTCCCGGGGAGGAGGGGGGGTCCCCGCAGACGTGGCGCTGCCGGGGTGTCCCTGTGTCCCCATGCGCACGCGGCGCTGCCGCGCCACCGCAGTGTGTGGGAAGGCGCGTGCGGTGCTGCCTGCATCCGGCTGCGTTGCCATGGTTCCGGGGGCTGGGGGATGCTCAGCCCCACTCGGTGGGCACCGCGCACCGCGGGGGCTGCTGGGGGCTGGGGCTGGCACAGGAGGGTGACAAAGCCCCAGGGCTCTTCCCCAGAGCCCACCAGCCCTGACCCACCCCAGTGGGGTAAGTGGGGGATCTCACCGGCCACCTGGTCCCTTGTCCCTTGGGGTGCCAGCGATGGCCGGATCCGGTCTCATTGGTGTGCTGGGGGTGCCAATCCCGGTAACGCCTGCTCCAGCTTGTTTGCACCAGCTGGGGAGGAGGCGAGACCCTCGTGCTGGGGCGCCAAACCCCTGGCACCCATCCCTACCCCCCCCAGCACCCGCAGCCATTGTGACACCCCCTCCCCGCCGTCCCTGCCGTCCTCCCGCCGCCACGCTCGTGCGTGCCCCGTGGCACGTGGCGCCGGCCCCGCTCGCTAATCTCCTGCTCGGCGGGATTACCGCTGCCTGCGCTTCCCGCCAGGACTAATCCGCAGCTGCCGCCGCGCCGGACGGGGCAGCCGTGGCCCTGCCGGCTCCTGCCGCGCCGCTGGGCTGCGGCTCTGCGGGGACACAGCGGGTCCCGCCGACCGCGGTCTGGCCCTCGGGGACACAGGGCACGGCAGGGCCTTGTGCCGCCGTCCCACGGGGCAGCGCCAGTGCCAGCGTGTCCCCTTGGGGTGTTGTCCCCGGGGCGTGCAGGACACGCAGGGTGTCCCTCGGTCGTGCTCACAGTGTCTGGCCGGGCAGGGGAGCTGGGGACGTGGTGGCCCTAATCTGGATAAGCCCCTGGCATGTGGCCCAGGCGCTGCCAGGCCGGTGGGGGCACCGCGCGGTGCCGAGGGACTTCCCTGGCCTGGCAGTGTTCGGAGCCCCTGGGCCCCCGCGCAGCCCCCGCTGGGCACCCTCCTCCCCCCGTTACCGGGTCCCCAGACGCCCCTCGGGTCCTGTCCCCAGGCTCGGCCGCCCGTGCCCCCTCCCTGTGGTCACCCCCTGGCTCTGCTCTGCCCCCAGGACTCCCTAAACAACAACGGCGGCTTCCCGCCCGCACACCGCACCACCTGGCAGGACGCCCTTCTCCACTCCTCCTCCTCCTCTCCCTCACACACCGGTGAGTGCAGAATGGGGACGGGGTCCTGGTCCGGAGCGGGGCTGTGGGGCGGGGGCTGGCACGGGGGGCTCCTGCCCGGGGGTCCTGCCACCATCCCCCTTTGGTTAGAGCCTGGTGCGTTTTCTCCCCGGCGCGGGGCCGGGGGCTGATGCGGTGCTGCCTTCCCTTGCAGGACACTCGTCCCCCCACGCCTGCATCCAAGACGGACCCTGCCTGGAGAGCCCGAAGGGGCCGAGCCCTGGGGGGGCCCCCCTGCAGCCCTCCCCCTTTGACTCGCAAGGCAACAGCCACGAGTCGCTGGCACATGGTAACCCATCGCCCCCGAGAGCCGGGGAAGATTATAACATGAATATCATCTCCTCTGCGCTCCGAGCTCCGCACTCCCCGTCGCGCCTCCACCAGCCGCCCCCTAAACCGCCTCTCTCTCCAACAGGGCCTGCGGCTCCCCCCGGCCCCAGCGCGGCCTCGCCACCCGCGGCCCCCGCCGGCCGCTGCGCCCCCCCAAAGCACGAAGTGGCCGGCAGCCGGGAGAGGCCGGTGCCTGGCGAAGGGGGTGGCCGGGGGGCCGGGAGCCCGGGGTCCCCCGCAGCCCCCCGCGAGCAGCCCGGCTCCCCGCGGCCCCAGGAGGAGCCGGCGGCCGCGCGGCAGGACGCGCAGGGCGGGCGGCTGGCAGGTGCCTACGTGCGCCCCGCGGAGCCGCTCAGCTCCGACGGGGAGGGGCCGCAGCCCGGGCGGGCGGCCAGCGTGCGCGGGCACCCCTCGGGCTCCTCGGAGACCACCTCGCCGTCCTCGGACCCCGGCATCGAGGCCGACCTCACCAGCAGGACCGCCAAGCCCTTCCTGCCCGGCGGCCGGCACGGCGAAGACCTCAGCTCGCCCGGCTCCGACTCGGACGTGGAGGGGGAGATCGAGGCGGCCTTCGCCAGCGGGCGCCTGGTCAGCAACATGATCTCCTCCATCTCAGAGACGGAGCTGGACCTGAGCAGCGACAGCAGCAGCGGCCGGTCCTCCCACCTCACCAACTCCATCGAGGAGGCCAGCTCGCCCACCTCGGAGGCCGAGCTGGAGACCGAGCTGGAGGCCCCTGGCCTGATGGGCATCAAAGACTCGCTGCTGCTTGACAAGGGCAAGGAGGAGGAGGAGGAGACGCTGGAGAGGGAGCTCCCGGAGCGCGGCGTGGTGCGGCGGGAGAGCCTGGTGGAGCTGAAGATGGAGGGCTACTACGACAGCCTGAACCCGGCGGACTCCTCTGCGCCCACGGGCCAGACGGACATCCCCACCTCCGGCCCCCTGGACATGAAGATCGACCCGGACCACAGCCTGGAGAGCATCCGCCGCTCCTTCTACCTGCCCGTGGGGCCCAAGCTGATGCCCGAGGCGGACGAGGAGGACAACAGCGAGTACGACTCCGACTCCGAGTCAGAGCCCGACCTGAGCGAGGACTCGGACTCGCCCTGGCTCCTCAGCAACCTCGTCAACAAGATGATCTCGGAGGGTTCCTACCCCATCAAGTGCCCGGACGAGTGCTTCCAGCAGACCCACTCGCTCTGCGACACCATCTCCCCGGCCTCCGACCTGGAGCCCGAGCTGCTGAGCGAGGCGCTGGACGGGGACCCCGGCTCGCGGGGCTCGCCGGTGGGCGCGGGGGAGCCGGCGGCCCTGCCGCGCTGCCAGCGTGCCATCGAGCTGGTGGACATGGAGACGCTGCGCAGCTCCCTCCAGCGCGCCGAGGACGAGCGGGCGCTGGGTGCCGGGACGGAGCCGGTGCCAGAGCTGCCCGTGGACGAGCCGGGCCCCTTCCTCTTCATGAGCAACCCCACCAACGACACCATCGCGCCCGTGTTCCCGGGCCGCCCCGTCGCCCTCGACAGGCTGGGCGCCTCCGAGGTCCTGGCCACCCTGGGCTGCCGCCCCGCGCCAGCCCGCGCGCCCCCCCGCGCCTCCCCCGGCACCGAGGCTGCCGCCGGGGAGCACCGCACCGCCACGGCATCGCCGGCCGCCGGCCCGGAGCACTGGGCCGTCAGCGGGGACCTGGACTCGGGTGTCCTGGAGGCCGATGACATGATCGACGATGTCCGGTTAGCGCCCCAGGGGCAGGGCCCCGACGCCGGCCCCCCCGCCGTGGATGTCTCCACCGCCAAGACCAACCGCGGCTTCACCATGGCCTACTCCACGGACGAGGACGAGGCGCCCTACCTGAAGGGCTCCCCCTTCGCCGAGGACACGCTGCGCGGGAGCTTCGGCGAGCAGCTGCCGGCGGCCCCCGGCGCGCTGGACGAGTCGCTGGCGTACGACTCGGTGAAGTACACGCTGGTGGTGGACGAGCACACGCAGCTGGAGCTGGTGAGCCTGCGGCGCTGCACCTCGGTGCTGAGCGACGACAGCGACCTGCTCCGCGCCTGCGACCGCTGCGACCTGGAGGACGAGGTGGCCTTTGGCGACGGGCTGGTGGCCCCCGACGCCCACAGCTCCTCCGAGGACTCGTCCCCTGAGGCCGACCTGCAGTTCTCCAAGAAGTTCCTCAATGTCTTTGTCAACAGCACCTCCCGCTCCTCCAGTAAGTGGCCCGTGCCGTGCGGTGCCGTGCCGGGCGGTGCCATGCCATGTGGTGCCGTGCCATGCAGTGCCGTGCCACGCCATCCCAGTCGCTCGGTGTGCTGCCGACAGTCTGGGTGCTGGCACAGCTCTGCCGTCCTGCCTCAGCTGTCCCGGTTGTGTCACCGTCCCTCCGTGGCACGGCATGGCACAGGAGGTGGGGCAGGGGCAGGGGGCTGCAGGGCCCATGGGGACGGACCCCAAGGCCGTGGGCTGTCCCCGTGGGGCCACGAGGTTTTACTGGGGGAGGCTGGTCCCAACATGCTGTCACATCTGTGGGGTCCTTGGCCCCAGGCCACTGGTTGGGGGGCTCAGCAGGGAGCCCCCAGGAGGGGCCCGAGCCCACAGTGATGCCATCTGCCCCCCGCTCCCCTCGCCATGAGGGTCCCGCAGCCCCTGGGTGGGCAGAGGTGGGGGGTGCCCCCCGCGTGGTGGGGTGGGAGCTGCCCCCCGCCCCACAGCAGCCTCTGGTCCGCAGGCACAGAGTCCTTCGGGCTGTTCTCCTGCATGGTGAACGGGGAGGAGCGGGAGCAGACCCACCGCGCCGTCTTCAGGTGAGCAGCCGGCCCGGCTGTGCCGAGCCAGCCACGGCCACCGCGGGGGCCCCATTCCCACCCTCTGTCCCTCCTGCCCACGTCCTCCTGTCCATCCCCCCCAGGTTCATCCCTCGCCACGAGGACGAGCTGGAGCTGGACGTGGACGACCCCATCCTGGTGGAGCTGGAGGAGGACGACTACTGGTACCGGGGCTACAACATGCGGACGGGCGAGCGGGGCATCTTCCCCGCCTTCTACGCACACGAGGTCGTTGGCCAAGCCAGGGACGCTGTTGGTAGGAGCCTGCGGGGTCCCTGGGGGCCATAGGGGGTGATGCAGGCTGTGGGGGACATGGGGGGCTCCGGGCGCCGTCTCCTTGTCCCTGTCCCTGCGCAGGCCTGAAGAGGAACCCGTGCTGGGTGGAACGGTTCAACGTGCAGTTCCTGGGCTCGGTGGAGGTTCCGTACCACCAAGGCAACGGCATCCTCTGCGCCGCCATGCAGAAGGTGAGCCTGAGCCGGGGGCGGCGCGGCGTGACCCCTGCTCCCTGTGCCGCCGCGACCCCCTCACCCCCTGCCCGCACCCCCAGATCGCCACCACCAGGAAGCTGACGGTGCACCTGCGCCCGCCCGCCAGCTGCGACCTGGAGATCACGCTGCAGGGCATCAAGCTCATCCTGACCGTGGCCGAGTACAGCCGGGACGAGGAGGTGAGGAGCACGGGGGCACGGACCCCAGGGCAGGGCACGGACCCCGGGGCTGGGCGTGGACCCCGGGGCTGGGCGTGGACCCCGGGGCTGGGCGTGGACCCCGGGGGTGGGCGTGGACCCCGGGGGTGGGCGCGGACCCCGGGGCTGGGCGCCTGCCCTGCCGCCAGCCCACACCTCCTGGCTCTTCTCTTCCAGTTCGAGCGCTGCAGCCACTTCTTCCAGATGAAGAACATCTCCTTCTGTGGGTGCCACCCCCGGAACAGCTGGTGAGACCCCCCGCCATCCCCACGCTCCCGCGGTGCCACGCCAGCCCCCCCTGCTCCGTCCCCGTCCTGCCGCGGCTGCCCCAGCCCTGTGGGTGTCCCCTCTGCAGACCCCCGCAGCCACCAGACCCACCACGGGACAGGAGTGGGGTGTCCCCCCCTCACCCACAGGACAGGAGTGGGGTGACCCCCCCTCACCTTGTCTGCCCCCGCAGCTACTTCGGGTTCATCACCAAGCACCCGGTGCTGAGCCGCTTCGCCTGCCACGTCTTCGTCTCGCAGGAGTCCATGCGGCACGTGGCCGAGTGCGTCGGGTACGATGGGGACGGGGACAAGACGGCTGCGTGGGGCACGGTGTGGGGGGCTGGGTGCGGGGGGCACGGCCACGCTGGTGCGGGGGGGTTGTGGTGTTGGGGATGGCTGTGCTGGGACTGGGGGGTTGTGGTGCTGGGGGCTTGTGGTGCTGGGGTCTGGTTATGCTGGGGCTGGGGGGGCTGGGGTTGCAGTGTTGGGGTCTGGACCCTGGCCCAGCCCTGAGCACCCTCCCTTGTGCCCCCCCTCTTGTGTCCCTCCCTTGTGCCCGCCCGTTGTGCCCCCTCTCGCAGCCGAGCGTTTCAGGAATATTACCAGGAGCACCTGGAGTACGCCTGCCCCACAGAGGACATTTACCTGGAGTAAGGGGGCAGCCACTGTGTCTCCTGCTTCCGCACCCCCCTCCAGCCCCAGATGGCCAGAGACTCTGTCTGACCCCCCAAACCAGCCGGCTTGCCCCCCCCGCACACGCTCCAGCCCGCACCCCATGGACTCCCCGCACATCCTCGCCGCTTCTTGGGGGGCTCCGGGCCGCAGACACGGTGGGTATTGGGGTATCGGGGGGTGCCCGGCACCGCCCCAGCCCCGCGCCCTGGAGTCCCGGCCACGGGGACGGCAGCGCTGAGCCTCGACGCCGGGGGAGACGCCGCCCCCCTGCATGAGCAGAGCCAGCCTGGGGGCGCGGGAGCGGGGAGCGGCCCCCCCAGGCCCCGCGGCACAGGGTGGAGAGGTCGGGGGTGAGCGGGGTCCAGGGAGTGTGGGGGCAAATGCTCCCGTGGGGGCTCAAAGGGGTGAATGGGGTGGGGGAAGGCTGTTTGGGGGCTGGTGGGGCATGGGGAGGTGGGGGTGCTGGGGTGAGCCCCCCAGCCCACGCTGGATCCCTGCACAGCGGCAGCACCACCCTCCCACCCCCCCGGGGACCCCCCGCCGCTGCTCCCCCAGGAACAGCCCCGCACGTGGGCAGCTGCCTTGGCCCTGGCCCCCCCGCAGCCCCCGGCCCCCCAGCCGCCACCAGCGTCCCCTGCACCCCCACCCCCTCCTGCCCTGGGACCGCGTCCCCGCGGGGCCGCGCTGGCCGTGGGGCGCAGGACACGCACTGGGGCCGGGGGCTCCGCGGCGGGTGGGCGATGCCGCTGGCCCGCGGGACCCCCGGCCTCAATGTATTTGCCCTGCGAGCGGAAACCCCGCGCCCGGGCGGCCGTGGGGGCAGCGGGCCGGGCCGCCCCATCGCCGCGCCCGGGCGGCTCTGCTCCCCGTCTCTCGCCCAGTGCTAGTTTAGTGACTATAACTCCACGCGCTCGATGTACCGGTATTTATCTCGTGACAAACAGAACAGGAGGAGTCCTGAGCACCCCACACTTGTACAAACCCGGTTCCAGGTCCTCCCTCACCGCCCTGTCATCCACTTGGTCTTTCAATAAAATATATGCTTGGTGTGACCGCGAGGCCGGCGCCGCTGTCGGTGCCACGGGGCAGACGGGCCCCCGGGATGTGGGGTGAGGCGGGGAGGGTGGGGGGCACTGGTGCGTGCAGGGAGCCCCGGCCCCCCGGCTGTTAGTGCTGCGGGAGCTCTGCGGGTCCCCAGCCCCACCTGCTCCCGCAGGGTCCCAGAGCAGATCACACAGGATCCCAGGGCTGGAATGGCTCACAGAAGGAGACTCCACACCCGCTCTGGGCAGCCTGGGCCAGGCTCTGGCACCTCCAGCAAACAAGTGGCTGCTCATGTTCACATGGAGCCTCCTGTGCTTCAGTCTGTGCCCGCTGCCCCTCACCCTGGCCTTGGGCACCATGAACAGAGTCTGCTCCATCTGACACCACCCTGACATATTGATCACTGATCACACCCCTCTCAGCTTCTCTTCTCCACCCGGCAGCCCCAGCTCTCTCAGCCTTTCCTCGGCACAAAGATGCTGGGACACGCTGGTCCTGCCCTGTGCCCGGGGCTTCAAGGGGACAGGGGAACAGTGTCACTGAAACAGGCAGCACTGACGTGACACAGGGACAGGAGCATCCAACGTGGGGACAGCTGGACTTGGGGACAGAGTGGCAGAGGAGCTGCCCCGCTCAGGAGGGACATTGTGGGGACAGCTGGGTACCAGCACCTTGGGGTGCGGGTACAGTGCGGCTGGGCTGGCAGCAGCGCTGGGGGACATGGGGATGGTGTGGGGGGTGGGACGTGGTGGCAGCAGCGCTGGGGGACACGGGGACTGTGCGGGGGGTGGGACATGGGGACTGTGTGGGGGGTGGGACACGGGGACTGTGTGGGGGGTGGGACATGGGGACTGCGCAGGGGGTGGGATGTGGTGGCAGCAGGGCTGTGGGGACACGGGGACTGTGCGGGGGGTGGGATGTGGTGGCAGCAGGGCTGGGGGGACATGGGGACTGTGCGGGGGGTGGGACACGGGGACTGTGTGGGGGATGGGATGTGGTGACAGTCCTGTCACCCCCGTGCTGGCTGCAGGGGTGACAGCGGGAACGGCTGCAGGGGTGGGTGTGAAGCATCGACCCCCTGGTGCCGGAGCCCCCTTGTGCCAGCCCACGGGCTGTGCGGGACGAGGGGTCTCTCGGGAGGGGCCATGGAGGGGGGCCCGACCTGGGCTGCGCTTGGCTCGGGCTCACAGGGGGCAGGGGCAGCGGGGAGGGGGTGGGAGCCGCGCTGGCCGCCCCAAACCCGTCCTGGCAGAACGGGAGGGACCCGGAGACGGTGCCAGCGAGGTGGGACAGGGCGCAGCCCCTCCAGCCCCGCAGCTGCTGCTGCCAGCAGTGACAGGGCAATGAATGGTGGCCACTTCGTCACCCATGGACGTCACCAGGTATTCCATGTGCACCCACCATTCTGCAGCATTTGCATCCCATTAAGTGTATCCCAACCAGTGCCGGTGACCCCGACCCCGTTGAGCAGCCAGCGGGGGTGATGGTCCTGAAGGAACTCGGGGGTCACTGGGGTGACCGTGGCTCCTCCTGCCCAGGGGGGCTTGGCTGTACCCCCAGGGCCCCGCACAGCCACCTGCCCCCGGCTCGTGCTCCCTCGGCCGCTGGTTTTGCCCGAAGGCACCGGCCACGTCCAGGTTCACCGGCAGCTACGGCACCGAGCGAGGCCTCGTGTGCGTCCAGCCCCTCGGCTCCTGGCACACGGGACCCCCGGTGCCGCGCGACCGGGACCCGGCGGCTGCTGTCACTGCCCCGCGGCTCTGCCCCCCTGCCAGCCCCGCTCCAGCTGGGCACGGTGACACCGAGCCAGGGAAGGGGACATGACACTGAGCCATGGCTGGGGACAGTGACACCGAGCCAGGGCTGGGGACGGTGACACTGAGCCATGGCTGGGGACAGTGACACCGAGCCACGGCTGGGGACGGTGACACTGAGCCACGGCTGGGGACGGTGACACTGAGCCATGGCTGGGCACGGTGACACTGAGCCATGGCTGGGGACAGTGATGCTGTGCCATGGCTGGGGACGGTGACACTGAGCCATGACTGGGGACAGTGACACTGAGCCATGGCTGGGGACAGTGACGCTGTGCCATGGCTGGGGACGGTGACACTGAGCCATGGCTGGGGACGGTGACACTGAGCCATGGCTGGGGACGGTGACGCTGTGCCACGGCTGGGGACAGTGACACTGAGCCATGGCTGGGGACGATGACACTGAGCCACGGCTGGGGACAGTGACACTGAGCCATGGCTGGGGATGGTGACACTGGCCATGTCTGGGGACAGTGACGCTGTGCCATGGCTGGGGATGGTGACGCTGTGCCATGGCTGGGGATGGTGGCACCGAGCCATGGCCGGGGATGGTGATGCTGTGCCATGGTTGGCGAGATGCCCCACTGAGCACCGGTGGCTGTGCCATGGCTGGGGACAGTGACACTGAACCATGTCTGGGGACGGTGACGTTGTGGCATGGCTGGGGACGGTGACACTGGCCATGGCTGGGGACGGTGACACTGGCCATGGCCGGGGATGGTGACGCTGTGCCATGGCCGGGGATGGTGATGGTGATGCTGTGCCATGGCCGGGGATGGTGACACTGTGCCATGGCCGGGGATGGTGACGCTGTGCCATGGCTGGGGACAGTGACGCTGTGCCATGGCCGGGGATGGTGACGCTGTGCCATGGCTGGGGATGGTGATGGTGATGCTGTGCCATGGCCGGGGATGGTGACACTGAGCCATGGCTGGGGACGGTGATGCTGTGCTGTGGCTGGGGACGGTGACACCGAGCCCTGGTGGCTGTGCCGTGGCTGGGGGCTGTGGCCGGGTGCCGTATGCAGGTTGTACACACAATATGACACAAAGTGTGCCACAGGAATCCGCAGAGACCGTTGCTGAGTTGCTGTCCTCTCCGTGCTCCGGTTCAGGTGTTCTCTAGTGACACTTTGCGGGTGTTCTCAGTGTAGCCGGGGTCCTCCTGCCTGACGTGCTTCCCGTACAGCAACGAGAAACTCCTGCACGTGCTTCAGTGCTGTGAATTGTAGATGTTTTAAAGTTGAAACCACGTGTTTCTGGGCTTGGTGTTAACAGAGTCCACTTTCTGTGCTCTCTTCCCCCGTCAGTGCGACTCACGGTCTGTGATCTCAGGCCAGTGCAGCAGGGCTCTTGTGTCTCTGCACTCGTGGCACCTCCTGCCAGAAAATGGACTTCACTGGTTTTTCTGGAGCACAGCGGCAGCGTGAGAACTTTTGCCAACCCAATGCCAGGGGTTTTTTTGGCTGCTTTTTAATGTTTTACGTTATACAACTAAACTCTAAACCAAACGGGCGTCTCTGCCGCGGCGCAGCGGGGCTGTGGCCAGTGATGCTCTGCCGGGATGTGTTGGTCCCAGCACCGGCAGCCAGACACGGGCAGAGACGGCAGAGACGGCAGCAGCGGAGCACGTGCAGTATCGTGTCCAGCTGTGGCCCCTCAGTTCAGCAGGACAGGGAACTGCTGCAGAGAGTCCAGCGCAGCCACCAAGATGCTGCAGGGAGTGGAGCATCTCCCGTGTGAGGAAAGGCTGAGGGAGCTGGGGCTCTGGAGCTGGACAAGAGGACACTGAGGGGGGACTCATTCATGGGATCAATATGGAAAGGGGCAGTGTCAGGAGGATGGAGCCAGGCTCTGCTGGTGACAACCAGGGACAGGACAAGGGGCAATGGGTGCAAACTGGAACACAGGAGGTTCCACTGAAAGAGGAGAAGCAACTTGTTGGGGTGAGGGTGTCAGAGCCTGGCCCAGGCTGCCCAGGGGGTTGTGGAGTCTCCTTCTGTGCAGACATTCCAACCCGCCTGGACACCTTCCTGTGTAACCTCATCTGGGTGTTCCTGCTCCATGGGGGGATTGCACTGGATGAGCTTTCCAGGGCCCTTCAACCCCTGACATCCTGATCCTGTGACTCTGGCCCTGGGGAGGGACACGGGCAGAGGTGTCGGGTGGGTGGGGGGTTCTCCCGCAGTCACAGCTCCGCTCCCCAGCCCCCGTCTCTGAGTTCCCAGCACCGAACCTCTGTACCTACGGGGTTCCGCTCGGCCCTGGCCCTGCATGAGGCGAGCCGAGATGTCAGTGTAGGGCAGGGGACAGGCCAGCACGGGCGGGACGGTGGTGACACCGGTCACTGCGGGACTGGGAACACCGAGGTGCAGGTGGCACCGGTCACTGCAGGGCTGGGAGCACCGGGGTGCAGGTGGCACTGGTCACTGCAGGGCTGGGAGCACCGGGGTGCAGGTGGCACCGGTCACTGCAGGGCTGGGAGCACCGGGGTGCAGGTGGCACCGGTCACTGCAGGGCTGGGAGCACCGGGGTGCAGGTGGCACCGGTCACTGCGGGACTGGGAGCACTGGGGTGCAGGTGGCACCGGTCACTGCAGGGCTGGGAGCCCCGGGGTGCCCTGAGCTCTGTGCCCACTCCACGGCTGCTCCCCCAGCAAAGCCGACCCCAGAGAGCCCGGCTCCCCCCAGCCCTGGGGAGCTGCCCCCCCGCACCCCCAGCCAGGGAGCCCCGGGATGCCCGTCAGTCCTGCACCCCCTGCACCCCCAGCGAGCGGCCCCGGCCCCCCACGTGCAGCAGGACGCCACCCTGCCCAGCCGCGCTCCCCTCGCTGACCCGGCCGCTGTCCTGGCCAGGGAGCGCAGGGCCCCGCGGGCAGGGGGCTGGCTCCCCATGCTGCCCCCATCCTGCGCCCCCTCCCCACGACGCGTTCCCCATGAGGGGGATCCCGAATGGCAGCTGGGTCTGGGAGCTGCTGGAGCCGACAGACACCACGGACCAAAGCGGAGCTTTCTTATAAATTTATTACATAATAATAATAATAATTAATAATAATATAATATAAGAAACATAGATCTCTGTGGGGTATGTGTATCACAACGTCAAGGGCGGGAGGCGAATGGCCACACCTCCATGACTCTGGAGAAGGAGAAATCTCCTCCAAAAATCCATACAAAATAAGGGTGAAGTCAAACTGACCCTGTCAAATTAAAAACAGAACAAAAACCCACAGGTGAGTCCGTCTGGGTGAGAACCGAGAGTGTGGATGCGGCGCCGCGGGGCCGGTGTGCGGTGCACATGCAGTGGTGGCGCCGGGCGCGGTGACACATGCATGCGGCAGCGGGGCTGCCCGCGCAGAGCAAACCGCGCCGCACTTTGTGGCTGGTTGCAAACGGGTTTGGCTGGCGAAGCTCTTCACCACCAGGAACAAAGTGCTGTGGGGTTTGTTTTCTCTTCTTTTACGGTCAGAATTACAGACAGGAGCTGATGGAGAACAGGGAATGGATGGCGTTAGTCTGGACAAAGGAAAAATACCAACAACTTCTTTAAAAAAAAAAAAAAACAACCGAAAAAGTGTATCCCTTTGTACAGAAGAGAACCCAAGTCATTGAGAAGCCATGAGAATCACAGTAACCGCCGCGCGTGGCCGGTCCCGGCGCGGCCGAGGGCGCGACGCTCGCCGGCGGCACCGCGGGCTCCGGGTCGGCTCCTCGCCCGCTACCGCTCTGCCTTCTCCTGGATGGCTTTTCAACGTGAAATGTCTCACTGGTCGGGAGGTGTCGGAGCGGAGATGCCAATGCAGCCGGAATAGATACAGAGTCAGGAAAGCGCTATCTACACCTGGGGAAAATCCTCTCTGCTTCCGCTGGGAAAATAAAAGTAAAGTAGCAGCAGCTGCGTTAGCGGGGGTGGCGGTTCTGCCGGGGGTGGCGGTTCTGCTGGGGGTGGCGGTTCTGCTGGGGGTTGTGGTTCTGCCGGGGGTCGTGGTTGTGCTGGGGGTTGTGGTTCTGCTGGGGGTTGTGGTTGTGCCGGGGGTTGTGGTTCTGCTGGGGGTTGTGGTTCTGCTGCAGGGCTGTGGTTGTGGAGGGGTTGTGGTTGTGCTGAGGGGTTGTGGTTGTGCTGGGGGATTGTGGTTGTGCTGGGGGGTTGTGATTCTGCCAGGGATTGTGTTTCTGCCAGGGGTTGTGATTGTGCTGGGGATTGTGGTTCTGCTGGGGGTTGTGGTTCTGTCAGGGGGGAAATGGCCACAGGACAAGACCTTGGCCCTGCGGCAACCCGGCTGCCGCAGCCACAGCACCGCCGAGCACCGCGCTGCTGGGCGTGGGGGCGCTGGGGACACGGCTGTCCCCAGACCGGTGGCACCGCGGAGCGGACGCTGCGCAGACGGGCACGGGGAGCGGGGGCTGAGCGGGGAGGAATAGGCGGGTTGGTCAAAGGGACTTCGGCACCTGGAACAAAACCAGCCCCAAAGCGAAGCCCCTTCACACGGTGACGGCTGCTGCTGCTGCCCGGGGACAGCGCTGTCCCTGCAGCCCGTTGGCCCGGCTGTGCCCCGCGTGCAGGTGGCGGGTGCAGGGGATGCGGCGATGAGGAGGATGAAGCTGCGGCTGCGGGGAGCAGGGTTGCGCAGACCCGGGCAGCCCCGGGGCCGCCGGCGCGGCCGCGGGTGGGAGGTCGCCTTCTCTGGTGTTACGCCTGACTGGGACGAGCCGTGGTGTCCCCGGGGGGATCACGCAGTGTTTGCCAACACAGGTACGGCTGCAGCTGCTTGCTGGCGGAAGCTGGGGTGCACGGCAGGGCGGCGCGGCCGCCGGCTCCGCCACGGCAGAGCGGTGCATCCACCATTTCCAGCCCTTGCAAGAGGATCAGGGGCAGGGGGGAACGGGGGAGTGGAGGAGGAGGAGGAGGAGGAGGAGGAGGAGGAGGGCTCCTCAGAAATGGCAAGAAGGCGTCCAGCTTTCCTGGTCCCAGACCGAACTTTCTGCAGAAAAGTTACGCTCTGCAGACTTCTGGCCTCTCGCGGCAAGAGGCGGGTGCAGGCGGGTCTCTCGGTCGCCCCAGAAACAGCTGCGGAAGAGGCAGAGACCCGGGGTGCGCTCGGCGCGAACCGAGCGGCCTGCACTCAGGGTAACACGTCACGCTCCCACCAGCGGCGCCGAGGGGCAGCGCTCGCAGAGCCGCCACCGCCCCCAGGGGACACGGGGCAGCTCTGCCGGCCATGGGCCGAGGGCTGCGCTGGGCACAAGGGCCACTGGGGCCTCCAAGAGCCACCAGGGTCTCCACAGGCCACCGGGGCTTCCAAGGGCCACCGGGGTCTCCAAGGGCCACCGGCGTCTCCAGGGGCTGCCAGGGTCTCCGTTACCTGCGGGTGAGACGGGGAAGGAGCCAGCAGTGCGATGGGAATGAAGCGCAGCGGTGGCAGAGGTGACAGAGGCGGCAGTGGGACAAGCTGGCCAGGTGGGCAGGGCTGGCAGGGGTGGGCACGCAGGGGGTCTGCGGGGCGCTGGAATGCCAAGCGAGGCGGGGGCCGCGCAGCCAGGGCCAAGCCAGCAGCGGTGCAGAGCTTTGGCCGAGCCGTGGCATGCGGGTGGGTGCCCAGCGGCTCCAGCGGATGCTGCTCCGTGGGGCCACTGTCACCCTGGGTCACCCTGGGGACCCAGGGAATGGAGCCCAAGCGGGGACAGCCGGGGTCTGCAAACATGCAGCAGTGGGGGCCAAAGCCAGCCAGGCAATGGGCACAGGTCCCCGTGGCACAGGTCTCTGTGCACAGGTCCCCATGGCACAGGTCCCCGTGGCACAGGTCTCTGTGCACAGGTCTCTGTGCACAGGTCCCCGTGGCACAGGTCCCCGTGGCACCGCGCAGCTGCAGACGTGCATGTGCATGTTGGCAGGAGGCTCCAGGGCAGCCTCGTCAGAGCAGCGGCGGAACAAGCAGCCAAATGAATTCCCAGGCAGTCTCAGTGCTCTCCAGTTTGGGAAAGGGGCTGCGCGACACCGACCCCGGGACGTGCCCAGGCCCGTGTGCGCAGTGGGGGCTGCGGGGGCACCCAGTGTGCGGCGTCCCGAGGGATGCCGAGGGGCTGGGTGCTCGCCGACACCCCGGGACGTGCCGGTGCTGCTTTGCCAGGCACGGAGCTGGAGAAGCAGCATCAGCTGGAGAGCCAAGCTCCGGTGTGGGTGAGCCCAGCTCCAGTCGCAGGGGACAAGCGGTGAGCTTGGCTTGCAGTCAGTGCTGCGGGTGCAGGGGCTGCGGAGCGTGCGGGAGCTGGCGGAGGGACAGGGCGAGGGGATGGCTGGAGCTGGGGGGCTCTAGATGGAGCACGTGCCGGGCCGGGGGCTGTCAGAGCAGCAGCAGCTGTGCCGGCAGGCGAGGTGCAGCCGTGCCGGCGGCACGGGACACGTCTGGTGCGGGACTGTCCCTGCCTGCGCAGGCAGTGGGCGTGCGGGGGTGCAGGGTGCTGAGCCGGCGGCTGCATGCGGCTGCACATGCTGCGGGCTGCGGGCGAGGCGTGCGGGGCTGGGGTCCCAGGGGCCGAGGGGGAGATGGGGAGATGCACGGGAGGGTGGAGGGGGAGATGTGCGGGAGGGATGAAGGCGAGAGGAGCACAGCAGGGTGGAGGTGCTGGGAAGGCAGAGGACACACGGTGGGTCCAGCGGGCACACGGAGGGTGGGTGTGCGGCGGCAGAGGGACGATGGGCCGGGCTGCGGCCACGGGGCAGCGAGGCGGGAGGGGCAGGAGCTGGTCTGCGGCGTCCCGCCGCAGGTGACACGGGACAGCAGCAGCGTTGGCACAGACAGGGCTGGGGACGCCTGATGGGGTGCGATGGCACACCTGGTAACCAGGCGGCGGGGTCAGGCAGACGTCATGGCTGCTATCGCGGTTCGGGCGCCGTGCGGCTCACCAGGTCACGGGCGCGGGGCCCGGGGTGCCCTGGGGCGCGGGGCGCAGGCTGTTTGCTCGCGGCTCCGGCTCGGAGCCCCTCGCGCCGTCTCCGGGTGCCGACCCCAGCCAGGAGCAGCGGGACGGCGCCTGGGGAGGGGGACAGGCCACGAGCCCCAGGGCCCGGTGGCTTCCGGAAGCCTCGGGATGGAGCCGATGGGCACGTGCCCAGCAAGAGCTCAGGGAAAAGGACACGGCACCGGGGTGCGCCAGCATCCGTCCCGGGGAGGGCTGGTGTGCCGGCACACGGCAGGATCCGTCCCGGGGAGGGCTGGTGTGCCGGCACACGGCAGGATCCGTCCCGGGGAGGGCTGGTGTGCTGGCACACGGCAGGATCCGTCCCGGGGAGGGCTGGTGTGCCGGCACACGGCAGGATCCGTCCCGGGGAGGGCTGGTGTGCCGGCACACGGCAGGATCCGTCCCGGGGAGGGCTGGTGTGCCGGCACACATCAGGATCCGTCCCGGGGAGGGCTGGTGTGCCGGAGGAACTGCCCCCACCCCAGTTCGGGGCCTTTTCCCTGGCTGAGGGTTGTAAAGGTTCAGAGATGTGTGAGGGTCAGAAGGAACCTCCTTGTCCTTCCCTCTAGCACCAGAAGAGTTAATGCCTTTGTGGGGGACTCGGCTTTTTGGGAACACCGGTCACCAAGCCACCCCCTCCTGAGCTGCTGGCTGCGGCTGGAGGGGGCACGCGGGCACTGGCACCATGCCGGGGGCAGGGACAGCCCTCCCCAGCGCCGGGGCTGACGGGTCACTCCGGCTCCCGCCGAGCCCCAGTGGCCCCCATGGCGCGGCGGGAGCCAGCCCGGCCAGCCCCGCGCACCGGCCTCCCCGCTGCCCACGGCCGCCCGCGGCAGCCCCAGCGGCTCCCCGGCCGGGCCGGCGGTGCCACGGGGCTGCGGCGGTGCCGTGCGAGCGGGGCGCGCGGCAGCGATGGCTCCGGGACAGGGGCCGGTGCCCGACGCCTGCCAGAGGCGTCGGGTCTGCGGGTGGTGGAAGCACCAGCTCCGTGGGTCTCTGCCGGGGGGTGGAAGACTCGGTGTGTCCCAAAAAACAGGTTTCGTCTTGTGTTTCTCAATCTTTAAAATCCAGAGTGTTCGGAAGGAGCTGTTGGGATAGGTTTTTGTGTTTTTTTTTTAAAAAAAGACTTAAACATTCACTCAGTCACTAAAAAGCCCCATGAGCCATGGGCGTCCCGGGGGAGGGGTGCGGGCACCGCCTCGCCAGCATCTCAGCAAGTCTAGAGATATAGAGATTTAGGAAAACTATAACAAAATCAGGTGGTTATAGCTATAGATATAGATATATAGATATTTGTTCTCTCTTTTCAAATATATAGCTGATTAAAAAGATGCAAAATAAGGATGACTAGGATGGAGTGGGGATCCTGTAGTTCAATATCATCTCTTGTAGATCATCAGCTGCTCTCTATATAAATGCACGGAGATTATATATTATCCATCAACGCATCCCCCTTGGAAACAAGACCCTAAACCAAGAGGAAATAAAACATCTCCCTCCTCCCTCCCCCCCCGAAAACGTTGGCAAAGCGTTTTCTGCTGGATTCCCCACCAGCCTCCCTCCGCCATCCCCAAACATGCTTCTGTCCATGCGGTTTCGGTCCCTCTCGGGTGACAGGCAGCGCAGCGGCAGGAGCCGGCGGGGGAGCCGCTGTCCCGGCAGCGCCGGCGGCTCCCGGGGCGGCTCGGACAGGGGCAGCTGGTCCGGGGGTCACCGCGGGTGTCCCCGCAGCCGCCGCGCCCGAACTCAGAGCCCGACCCTCCGAGCACCGGCGCGGCCCAGCCACCGCCGACCCGGCAGACGCGGCCTGCGCGGGGCCAGGGCGGCCACCGCGGTGCCCCCGCCGCCGAGTGCCGGCGCTGCCTGTCCCCTGCCCCGCCGCACTCGCGCCGCGGCGGCTCGGAGCGGCTCGGGGTGTCCACGCCGTGGGCCGCCCCGGCCTGTCCGAGCCGCGGCGGGGCGCGCAGCCGTCCCTGTCACCTGTCGCCGCCGGGCGCCGCGGCCAGCGCCGGGCCGGCAGCACCGCCCTGTCCCGAGCCGGCTCGGCTCTCCCTGCACCGCTGGCCCTGCCGCTCCCGCCCCGGCCAGGCGCTGCCGCGGCCACGGGAGCCCGCGCCGGCGGCACGCGGAGCCTCGGCCCCGCCGGCCCGGCGACGCCCCGGGAAGAGCACACAAGCGATATACAGGCCAGACTCTCCGAGGAACAGAAACGAGGATGTATTTCATGCAACATTCCCTGTCCTGAAGGCGTCGCGGGGCCGGCGGGGCCGAGCGGGGCCGCGCGTGCGTGGCACGCCGGGGAGCGGGCGGGAGCCGCTGGGCTCCGCGCCCTTCAGTGCAGTGCTCAGAGTAGAAAGAGAATCAAAGTGGGTTTTATTAGTCTAGTAGAAACGCCCCCCGCGGTGGCTCTGGAAGAGGCCAGCGCTGCCGGGGCCGGTCAGCTGTCTACCAGCTGCTTGAGCGCCCTCTCAATGTTCATCCGGTGCCCCACACGGGTCACCCCCAACTCCACAAAGTCCTCCTTGGTGAGGGCGGGCAGGTGCGTGCCCTCGATCTCATGGTCCTCAAACTTGTCTCGGTGCTCCACCAAATTGATGCTTTCCAGCCAGTCCCCGACGTCGTACTTGTTCCACAGGTGGAGGGGTTTCTGCATGAAGGGCCGAGGCGGGTGCAGGGCGTGCAGGGGCGGCCCTGGCGAGGGGGACGGGGACGGGGAGCGGCTCCGGGCGCTCACGCTCCTCACCACAAAGCGCACCTCCTTGGGCTCGTGTGGGATGGAGAGGCTGGAAGATTTGAGGATGGTGGGAGGAGTGAGACCGTAGGGCCGGACGGTGCTGAGGGGCTCTGTCCGATCCAGAGCCGGCTTCACGGGGCTGGGGGTACGTCGGGTTACGGGGTAGCGACTGCCAGGTCGGACTGTGTAGGTGGTCCCGGAGCTCCGCTGGGAAATGGTGCTGAGTTCTCCTAAACTACTGAAAAGTCTGCAGAAAGAACGGTACAGCGAGAGAGAGAGGAGAGAGCAGAGGGCAGGGGTGAGGCCGAGGTGCCCAGACACGGCAGCACACACACAAAACACACGGGGGCTGGAGAGCTGGGCCAGCCGGGGGGAGGGGGCACGGCGGCGCCTCAGCCGAGGCCGCCCCGGCCGGGGCGCTCCCGGGGGCACAACACGCTCAAGCAAGTGTCTTCAGCACAGAACCGCGGCATCACGTTGGTTGGAAAAGCCCCTTCCAGCTCATCAAGTCCAACCACAAGCCAGCCCTGTCCCTGCCCCGTGTCCTGAGAACCTCATGTCCGTCTGTCCAGCCCTCCAGGGATGGTGACTCCAGCACTGCCCTGGGCAGCCTGTTCAATGCCCCACAGCCCTTTCCAGGAAGAAATGTTTCCTGATCTCCAATCCGAACCTCGGTTCCTGCTCTGGCTGCCGCGGCTCTGCAGCCCAGCGAGCCCAGCGAGCCCAGCTGTGGCGGACGGTGGCCCCGCTGGCCACACACAAGCCACGCTGCAGCCTGAGAGCCTGCACCTCACCGGCTGCCCAGCAAGAAGCCGCAGCAGAGCTGAACCTAATCCCGCTGGGGACCCCCGTGTCCCTTCGCTAACCCATCAGGGAGCTCTCGGTCCTGCCACGGCCTCAGAGCAGCCAGCGCTCCCAAGCACATCGGCCCCTCCTGGGACAAGACGGAACCTCCCCAGGTGCCGTGTGGGGACGGGAGGACCGTCCCACCGTCCCAAGGATGGAGGCAGCAGGGTCTGATCGTCACCCGTCGCTGTGGGTGAGGCAGCCTGGAGGCGCCTGGACGGGCGTCCCCCTTGCACTGCACCACATCCCCATCCTGCCCTCTGCGTCATGGTGGCACCTGCCATGGCGCTGGGCAGGGGACAGGGACAGCCCCTCCTGCAGCGCTCACTGCTAACAGAGCCTCTGGCGGGGACACCCCGGTGCAGGCGCGTCTGCCTCCTGCCATCGCCTCTCGCCTCCATCGCGTCCCCTGGCACGAGCAATTGCTCCGGGTACGCAGCAAGAAGCAGATCTGACGCCTGCCAGGGCAAGAGCCGAGTGCCGCAGTCTGGCGAAGTCCCAGCTCTGCTCGCGGTGCCCTGTGGGGTGTCCTTCCACCAGCACCCACGGTGACTGCGCTGGGACCGGCGCTGTGAGTGGGAGGGACCTGGGGCTCCCTCCCGCCCGCTGTCCTGGCACCACCCTGAGCCCACAGGGACCTTGGTCCCGGCTCCGGGGTGGGCTCAGGTGGCTCTCAGCTCCCAGGGGGGCTCTCGGCAAGGCCCGGGTCCCGCGGTGGCTCGGGGATGGTCCCATGGGCCTAGGACGGGTCCCCTGCACGCATGGCGTCACCGCACTGCGCCGGTTATCTCACTGCTGACCATGCCATGACCGCTCGTTGGGTCAGCAACGTCAGTCTGCTCGTCCTCCAAACTGGCCGATCCAACACAAGGAAGCACAGCCCCCGGCACCCGGCTACCAAACCAGCAGTGCCCCCAGTGCAGCCCAGCCCCGCACGGCTCCTCTGCCACCCCCAGCCTCTGCCCCGTCCTGGGTCCCTCCTGGCACGGACGGACCCTCTGGAAAGCTGCTGCTGGCAAGAGGAGCCCAGAGCTGCAGCGCCTGCTGCCACCAATGCACACACCGCACCAGCCCCGCCACCAAGGCACACACCGCACCAGCACTGCCACCAACGCACACACCGCACCAGCCCCGCACCGCGCCAGGTTAATCACCACTCATGATTTCCCAGCGACATGGCTCCAAGAAGAGTAGCTGAACATTAATATGAAGGGCTGCTCATAGTCTGTGGGCTTAGACACGTTTCCTCTTATTCTTATTTCCCTGCCCCCTTGGCGCAGAAAGCAAGAGGGCTGTGAAGAAGCATGGTGATGAGTCACGTTTGGGAAGCTCCGTCAGTACAGAGGAGGAAGAGCTGAACGACCTTGCGGGCTGTGCCACAAGAAACAGAACGAGAAGTGACAGCACAAAATCCCATGTCCTGCTTGGAGGGCTGGCAAGGGATCCCTGCTCTGCGGGAAGCGATGGAGAGAAAGTTCTGGGTCTGCCGAGAGCCAGGAGGGGTGACCGGGGGGGACGGACGTGGCACGGCTGCAGGACGGTGAAGGAAACGCTGCGGGATCTCCGGTCTGTGTTTCCCACAGACACAAGGATGTGCTGATGTCGCCAAAGGAGACACCACAACAATCACTTGAAACTCTGAGCACAGTTCTGGCCACTCGTGTTCACAAAAGGCAAACGTGAACAGAAACGGCCGCAGACAGAGGGTGTGCCAAGGGCGTGCTGAACCTGCCCAGGGCGGGCAGAGGGACAGGGACCTCCAGGCCTGTGGGAGGAAAGAGTGGAGCGGGAGGGTACTGAGGACTCGGGGCACCAGGACGTGCTCGCTGGGCCGCAGGGGGACGCCCGGCTGTGAGTCCGACAGCCCTGCTGGGGCAGCCGGAGCCCGCGAGGCGTAGAATCATAGAATCACAGAATCATTCTGGGTGGAAAAGCCCCTCCAGACCACGGAGTCCAACCATAACCCATCCTGTCCCTGCCCCATGTCCTGAGAACCTCATGTCTGTCTGTCCAGCCCTCCAGGGCTGGTGACTCCAGCACTGCCCCGGGCAGCCTGTTCCAATGCCCCACAGCCCTTTGGGGAAGAAATTGTTCCCACATCCAACCTCAACCTCCCCTGGCGCAACTTGAGGCCGTTTTGGGTGGTACCGATGAACGAGGACGCGCTTCGGGCACAGTGCGGGTGACACGGGGGACAAAGCCAGGGCCCTGCCTCCAAGGCACAGGATCAGCTGTACAGAGTTACTGTTGGAAGATTCCTCTTCCCTATAGTTGGGAAAGCACATCAAAACCCGTGCATGAGCCTTGCTGCAGGATGCATGGTGGTGGCTGCAGCAGCAATTTCCGAGGGCGGTGACACGCTCCATAGATCTCCTGCACAGCTTCGCACCGTGTGCTCCAGCTCCTGGCGCAAGGCTCCGCATGGCGCGTGGTGAGAGACCTTCTGCACCACAGGGGGTTCGTACATGAGCTCGGGCAGCAGGGACTTGCCCCACAGGTGCTTCAGTTTGCCCTGAGCATCTCTGAGTCCCAGCTGCAAGCCAAAGGGGTTCACGAGCGCCAGGTGTCCCTTTGGGGATGTGGAAAGCTGCGGCTGCAGCCAGGCAGCACGGGCTGCCTGCCTTGGGATGCTGCTGCTGAGGACTCGGGCTCTGCCGGGTTTTGTGAGCGCTACGGTGCTGTCCGCTTCTCCTTTAGGCAACAACGGGTCAGTGGCACTGGGAGCTTCATAAGAAAGATGAAATGATTCATGTTCCGTTTCTGGCGGTGCTCCCGCCGGGGGTCGGGAGACAGCAGTCCGGAGACAGCAGCATTGCTGGTGGCCGGGGTGGCCCTGCAAGCTGGGACGTGGCAGCTCTGGCACTGCCTTCAGGCTTCTCCTCCAAGCAGGTGGGATGTGGAGCGGTGCAGCACTGGCAGCAGGTAGGATGTGGAGGGGTGCAGCACCAGCAGCAGGTGGGATGTGGGATGTGGAGCGCTGCAGCACCAGCAGCAGGTGGGATGTGAGATGCGGAGCGCTGCAGCACCAGCAGCAGGTGGGATGTGGGATGCGGAGCGATGCAGCACCAGCAGTGGGTGGGATGTGGAGCAGTGCAGCACCAGCAGCGGGTGGGATGTGGAGCAGTGCAGCACCAGCAGCGGGTGGGATGTGGGATGTGGAGCAGTGCAGCACCAGCAGCGGGTGGGATGTGGGATGCGGAGCGGTGCAGCACCAGCAGCGGGTGGGATGTGGGATGCGGAGCGATGCAACACCAGCAGCGGGTGGGATGTGGGATGCGGAGCGGTGCAGCACCAGCAGCGGGTGGGATGTGGGATGTGGAGCAGTGCAGCACCAGCAGCAGGTGGGATGTGGGATGCGGAGCGATGCAGCACCAGCAGCAGGTGGGATGTGGGATGCAGAGCGGTGCAGCAGTGGCAGCGGGTGGGATGTGGAGCAGTGCAGCACCAGCAGCGGGTGGGATGTGGGATGCAGAGTGGTGCAGCAGTGGCAGCGGGTGGGATGTGGAGCAGTGCAGTACCAGCAGTGGGTGGGATGCGGAGCGGTGCAGCACCAGCAGCGGGTGGGATGTGGGATGCGGAGCGGTGCAGCACCAGCAGTGGGTGGGATGCGGAGCGGTGCAGCACCGGCAGCAGGACATCGCGGGGCTGGGCTGTGGCTTTGGGGTGGCCACAAGCGCCAGGCTGGTGAGATGCAGCAGGCAGGGCCCGATCTGCGCACCGGCACACGCAGCGACCAGCTGGAAGCAGCAGAGGGGGAGGACGGGTCTCACGGGAGGCGTCTCACAAGCAAAGAGACACCAGCTTGATGAAAAAGTAAGTTCTAACCAAAGAAAAGAGGGATTACACATTTGTAGGACAGCTAATTAAGCCTCCTGGGAGTACTTCACTGAAGATATTAAAAAGCAGGTTTCCTGACCGAGTCCCTAATGGATGAGGATTCCTCCTTTGAACTCTGTCTCTGAGTCTGAATTTCTTCAAGGCGAGGGCAGATTCGGCAACAGCGGTAACGCGCTTCTCACGCTCCGAAGAAACGCTTCGCTTTTGCTCCGCAAACTGTGTTGCTGCTCCTGGCTTGCAGGTGTTTTTACAGCAGCCCTCAGAAGCCTCCCCATCCCTTCCCACTAATCTGCACGTAGGACTGTCCTCCCGCCATGGCTGTCGGGTGACATGAGGCTGCTCTGGCGACTTCACCGGCTCGGTGACCCAGGGCAGAGCGGTGCTGTGACCACGGCCAGGCTGGGCTTGGGGCAGAGCTGGACACTAATCCCCTCTTTGCTTGAAACGCAGAAGGATGCTTGGAGGCTTCCTGCCCAGAACGGTGCCTGTCCCGGAGAGACCCAGCACACCTACGGTTCCCATTCCAAAAGGATTTTGTCTTGCAGAACTGTCTCGTGAGACCCATCCGTGCCGAGGGAGGGGGAAGGCAGGATTCAGACAGGACAGGCTCTGGAAGCCTCGGGTGACGCTCCAGCAGTGGCGGACGGAGCTGCCAGCCTGACGGACTGTGCGCAGGGACCGGCTGCCCACCCCCCGCTCCTCCTTCCCTGCTGAGCTTCGGCAAGAAATGTCCTCCTGGCTCCAGCAGAATAATCCAAAGAGAGGATGAGCTCATCCCCGTAAAGCGAGCCCACAGGGAAAAGGTGCCCAGCAGCGCGAGGCTGATCTGTAGAACCACCGAGAAGGTTTTCCACTGAAGGCGATCGAACTTCCTGCTGTCATTTGTTCTCAGGACTCCACTTGTGCGCTTTCGCTAGGGAAGATCAATCTGGCACCTCCGCGTGCTTCTCCTTCGCAGCAGGAAAACAACGGGATGCTGCAAGGGAGCACCTGCAACGCTGACACAGCCTAGCGGGGTTAACTGCACCCGATGTCCTGGCCCCCCGACGGCGATGTGGTAACTCCACGGGCGTCTGGGGGGCTGAGGATGCTGAAGGGGCACTGGAAGGGCTCTTCACATGAACACCAGAATGAGCAAAGCGGGAGAGAACTGGTAAATTCTGTAACTCTAGGGGCTGCCGCACTCCCGCACGGCGTCTCCGAGCAGGAGTAAGAGCAGAGCCTGCGGGCAGCACTTGTGCGTGAAGTCCTGCAGCCCCGGCAGCCCAGTCCTGCGGATTGTGGGCTGCACAGATCCCCACCTCGGGCACAGCTCGTGTGTTCCTGGCAGCGCTGAACACTCACGACTGGTCTAAAGCTTCATAAGGAGCTTTCAGAGGGGTCAGAGACTTTGTGAAGGGGCCCAGCACCCGCACTGTGCCTGAGCAGTAAAGCTCGTGTTCTCCACAAGCAGCCGAGGAGCCGCAAAAGCGTGGGACGATCGCTTTGTGCCTCCTGCACGACACGGCTCCGCGGCGGCAGCCGTGCCGCGGGTCAGGGCAGCAGCGCCAGGGACGGCAGCTGCTCACCCTCGCAGCAGCCCTGGGGAGGTGATGGAGCAAATCATCCCGCAAACCGTTTCCAAACACACCAAGGATGAGAACACGGCCGGGAGCTGCCAGCACGGCTTCCCAAAGGGGAAATGAGCCTGAGCCACCGGGCAGCCTCCCGCCACCAAACAGGCCTGCTGAGGGATGAGCCAGGGCCCTTGTTTGCTCTGGCTTAGTAAGACCCCCTGGAGCGTCTCCCCAGCAGCCTCAGGAGCAGGGGAGGCAGAGGGGAGGCTGGTTGGGACCTGGCTGAGCAGCCGGGCTCCACGGGCCATGGGCAGCAGAGCAACGTCCAGCTGGAGCCTCGTGACTCCAGTGGGCACAACCCTGCGGCTGCTGTGCGGCCAGTTCCTCTGTGTCTTCATTAAATACCTGGATGGCGGGGCAGCCAGTGGAGATGGCACACCTTTTGTGCGGGTGACACACCTTTTGTGGAGGTGACACACATTTTGTGCAGGTGACACACCACAGAGGAGCAGCCGATGCACCAAATGGGTTTGTGGCCCCGCAGAGCATCCCTGACCCACTGGATGGATGGGCCAAGAGCGACCTCGTGAAGTTCGGCCAAGGGAAGCGCGAGGTCCCGCACCCGAGGAGCTGAGAATGGTCTCACCCGGCAGCACACGCTGGGCTGAGCAGCTGCAGGAGCTGGGGTGCTGAGACACCAAGCTGAACAGCAGCTGCCTGCGTGTCCCTGCAGGAAAAGATGCTGTGGGGGTCCCGGGCTGCGGGAGGCGCAGGGGTGCTGCAGGTCGAGGTGACCCCTCCTCTGGGCCCAGCACTGGCGGAGCACGCCTGGAGCAGTGTCCAGTGCAGGTCACAGAGATGGTGAAGGTACTGGAGCATCTCACACAAAAGGAGAGATGAGAGAGCTGGGACTGCTCAGCCTGGAGAAGAGAAGGTTGGAGGGGACCTCCCCAGCTTGTACAAATATCAGTTCTCCAGTTGTGGCCCTTCAGTTCCAGCAGGACAGGGAACTGCTGCAGAGAGTCCAGCGCAGCCACCAAGATGCTGCAGGGAGTGGAGCATCTCCCGTGTGAGGAAAGGCTGAGGGAGCTGGGGCTCTGGAGCTGGACAAGAGGACACTGAGCGGGGACTCATTCATGGGATCAATATGGAAAGGGGCAGTGTCAGGAGGATGGAGCCAGGCTCTGCTGGTGACAACCAGGGACAGGACAAGGGGCAATGGGTGCAAACTGGAACACAGGAGGTTCCACTGAAATTTGAGAAGAAACTTGTTGGGGGTGAGGGTGTCAGAGCCTGGCCCAGGCTGCCCAGGGGGTTGTGGAGTCTCCTTCTGTGCAGACATTCCAACCCCCTGGACACCTTCCTGTGTAACCTCATCTGGGTGTTCCTGCTCCATGGGGGGATTGCACTGGATGAGCTTTCCAGGGCCCTTCAACCCCTGACATTCTGTGATTCTGTGAAACACCAGACGGGGAGAGTGAAGAAGACGCAGCCAGACCCTGCCCAGCGGCACCCGCGGTGGGACAAGAGGCACACACTGAAACACGGGGAATTCCGTCTGAACGCACAAGATCCTGCCTTCACCGTGAGGTGACCGAGCACAGGCACAGGGTGCCCACAGAGGTGCTGGAGTCTCCACCCCCGGAGGCAGGAACACCCGACAGGACAGTGTCCTGGGCACACAGCTCTGGGTGCGCCTGCTGAGCAGAGGGAGGACCAGGGCTCTCCGGGGGTCCCTGCCCACCTCCACTGCTCAGCGAGCCTGTGGTCAGGCTCTGGAGGAGCAGCGCAGACCTGAGGAAGCCTCACAGACCCGTGATCAGCTCCACGACGTGCAGGAGCCGTCACTGCGGGTCGTCCCTTTCTGCCGGGGCCGTGCAGAGTGCTCGAGCCGACAGCCCTTCCCTGGACCCTCCTCCAGCCCTTCCCTGGTGTCCTCAGCCTTCTCCAGCACCCGCACCAGGCAACGGCAACTCATTCGTGCAGCACCACCAGCCCCACCACTCAGTACCAGCCTCTGCTCCTCACACACTGCCTGCGGGCCACTGGAGCCATCAGGAGTGTTGCCACCGTCAGATGGCCGCAGTTCATGGGGACGGTGCTCTTGGGCTGGAACAACCAGCTTTTGCTCTCATCTGTCAGCACCGAACCCTCTGCTCCCGTGCAGGTCACTCACCGGGCTTGGCTGGTTCCCTCTGCACTGTCCTATGTCCCCCAAAACTTCATGTGTTCTGCAAATCATGAATCCTCACGAATCATGCCAGTTTTCATACAGTAAATACACCTATTAAATGAAACGGGACTCTACAAAATACCTGCCTGCTATCAGCCTTCTTACACAGTGCAAACCAGCAAGCTACTTCTTACTCTTCACTTCTGGTGGGTGTTTTTCCTCTATACAACATGTCCAGACTAAAGTCTTACCTCTTGCTCTGAAATAATTCCTCAGTATTTATAATCCCCCTCCTAAACCAAGGCCCGGCTCCGAGCGCAGGCTGGAGCGTGAGGGGCCACGTCCCTGCCCAGGAGGGACCCTCTGCGACACCTCGAGCGTGGGACACACAGATCCCTGCGGCCGGTCCCTGGAGCCCCAGCTTGCTGCGTGCAGCTCGGGTCCCACCGCGGCGGCCACCGCCGACAGGACGACAAACCACAACCGACCCACGTGCAGTTTTCTGCCTGAACGCCAAGGAACCCGGAGCGCGGTGACGCGTGGCTCCAGGCAGCCAGCACGCCGAGGCCTCGGTCCCCGCGGGGCGCAGCCCTGCCAGCGCCGCCGGAGCGGGAGATGCTGCGGCAAACGGAGCAGCCGAGAGAGGAGAAGGCTCCCGGCGCGAGGGCACGTGAGCCGCGGAGCCAGCTCTGCGCTGGAACGGCTGCAGCCAGCGCCCCCGGCCCCTCGCACCGCGGCACCAGCAAACCTCTTCTGCCAGAGAAAGCAGCGGAGAAGGTCAGTTTCTGCAGCCAAGAACTGGAGTCCATAATCCGGATCTCCTCGGTGTGCCTGACCTGACTTCTGCTCAGCGCACGGGCAGCCAAGGGAAGCAGTCCTGGACCCGGCACACTCAGCGTCTGCCGTGACACAGGGGTGACATGGAGCTGGGAAAGCCGGTCCCTGCAGCTGTGGAGCACGTGAGCACGGAGCAGCCACGGGGGGTCAGGCGGACTCTGTGCGCTGCCCGAACGCTCAGCAAGGGACCCTCGGTCAGCAGGGGACCCTCACTCAGCAAGGGACCCTCACTCAACAGGGGACCCTCGCTCAGCAGGGGACCCTCACTCAGCAAGGGACCCTCACTCAGCAGGGGACCCTCACTCAGCAAGGGACCCTCACTCAGCAAGGGACCCTCACTCAGCAAGGGACCCTCACTCAGCAAGGGACCCTCGTTCAGCAAGGGACCCTCACTCAGCAAAGGACCCTCACTCAACAGGGGACCCTCACTCAGCAAGGGACCCTCGCTCAGCAGGGGACCCTCACTCAGCAAGGGACCCTCGTTCAGCAGGGGACCCTCACTTCACCACGCCAGGTTTAACAAAGCCCAAAGCCAGATGGTGCAGGACCAGCGCAGGTCGCAGCCGACACCCGGGGCTGTGGCGATGGGCCCAGCAGCTCCATGGGCACGGGGGCCACGGGGAGGCGGCTTCGCAGCCTGGCTGGAGGTAACAGCTCTTAGACACCGGAGTGACATGAAGGTGCTCAAGCCGTGACTTCCTACAGGCTATGATTTCCTACACACCATGATTTCCTACACACCATGATTTCCTACACACCATGATTTCCTACAGGCTGTGATTTCCTACACACCATGGTTTCCTACAGGCTGTGATTTCCTACACACCATGGTTTCCTACAGGCTGTGATTTCCTACAGGCCATGAGTTCCTACAGGCTGTGATTTCCTACAGGCTGTGATTTCCTACACACCATGATTTCCTACAGGCCGTGACTTCCTACACACCGTGATTTCCTACACACCATGATTTCCTACAGGCTGTGATTTCCTACACACCATGGTTTCCTACAGGCTGTGATTTCCTACAGGCCATGAGTTCCTACAGGCTGTGATTTCCTACAGGCTGTGATTTCCTACACACCATGATTTCCTACAGGCCGTGACTTCCTACACACCGTGATTTCCTACACACCATGATTTCCTACAGGCTGTGATTTCCTACACACCATGGTTTCCTACAGGCTGTGATTTCCTACAGGCCATGAGTTCCTACAGGCTGTGATTTCCTACAGGCTGTGATTTCCTACACATCGTGATTTCCTACAGGCCGTGATTTCCTACGCACCATAACATGGGGTGATGGCTCCTGAGCTGCCACGGGGCTGAGCTGCTCGGCCACGCTGCCCGGGCACCATCGGGCTGGCTTGGTGGTGTGTGCCACCATGTGTGCCACGAGAACAGCACCGCGGCACAACAGAACAGCAGCGCGGCACAACAGAACAGCACCCCGGCACAACAGAACAGCACCGCAGCAGAACAGAATGGCACCGCGGCACAACAGAACGGCACCGCAACAGAGCAGAACAGCACCACGGCAGAACAGAACAGCACCGCGGCAGAACAGAACAGCCACCATGGCAGAACAGAACAGCACCGCGGCACAACAGAACAGCACTGCAGCACAACAGAACAGCCACCATGGCAGAACAGAACAGCACCACAGCAGAACAGAACAGCACCGCGGCACAACAGAACAGCCACCATGGCAGAACAGAACAGCACCACAGCAGAACAGAACAGCACCGCGGCACAACAGAACAGCCACCATGGCAGAACAGAACAGCACTACGGCAGAACAGAACGGCACCGCGGCACAACAGAACAGCCACCAGGGCAGAACAGCACAGCACCACGGCAGAACAGAACAGCCACCATGGCAGAACAGAACAGCCACCAGGGCAGAACAGAACAGCCACCAGGGCAGAAGACCCACCACAGCAGAACAGCCGCTGCAGCAGAACAAACACCCACTGCGGCAGAACAGTTACCATGGCAGAACAGTCACCATGGCAGAACAGTCACCGTGGCAGAACACCCACTGCATCAGAACAGTCACCGCGGCAGAACAGTCACCGCGGCAGAACAGTCACCATGGCAGAACAGTCACCACGGCAGAACAGTCACCATGGCAGAACAGTCACCGTGGCAGAACAGTCACCGTGGCAGAACAGTCACCGTGGCAGAACACCCATGGCAGCAGAACACTCACTGCATCAGAACACCCACCGCGGCAGAACAGTCACTGCGGCAGAACAGTCACCACGACAGAACACCCATGGCAGAACACCCACGGCAGGAGAACACCCACTGCATCAGAACACCCACTGCATCAGAACACCCACTGCATCAGAACACCCATGGCAGCAGAACAAACACCCCGCTGTGACCCGCAGTGGCTCAGCTGGCACCCGGCAGAGGACGCTGGGGACAGGGGACCCCAGCACGCACAGAACACACCGAGCACGGGACACGCTGCACAGCCCAGCGGGACGGGGACAGGGACGGGGTGTGGAAGGCTGAGCAAGCAGAGATGGATGGAAGGAGGGCAGACGGGCCGGGGTGCAGGGGACGTGGAGCTGCCTGTCCCAGCTCTGGGGCACAGCTGGGAAGGGCCTGGAGCCAACCGGGGGCCCTGAAGCTTTCTGACCTGAGCAGCACCTCAGACCGAGCTGGGGGAGGATGCGCGAGGTTTAACGAGCCATGTCCTGGAGTCCTGTCTAATCACTTTAAGCAGAGTATGACAACCACTCCAGAAAGCCATGGTGATTGCCACTGTTTTACCTTGCTATGGGAAGACAAAGCTGAAGATCAAGCAACTGGATGGTATCACTGATGGAACCCAAACTGTTGCTCCTGCTCCCGTTCATTTACCTTCTCGTTACAAGTAAGGGTTTTTCTTTTCTTTGCTCTACATACATGAAGTCCTCCACGTCGAACAGGGATGATGGAAAAGGAACAAGAACTGTGCCTTGTCCTTGTGCTGACGGGGGGAGCAGCTGGGGAGGGGACACAAGCCGGGACTCCGGCCGGCGCCTGGACAGCCCAAGGATGCAGCTGCTGCTCTGAGGTGCCGGATGTTGCTGCAGCTCCAGGTGCAGCCGCAGCCTGGGGCTGAGCCGCTGCGGTGACACGGCCCTGTAGTCCACCCCTGCCCCGGGGCTGTCCCTCTGCAGGGTGACAGTCCCTGTAGTCCATCCCTGCCCCAGGGCTGTCCCTCTGCAGGGTGACAGTCCCTGTAGTCCATCCCTGCCTCTGGACTGTCCCTCTGCAGGGTGACAGTCCCTGTAGTCCATCCCTGCCTCTGGACTGTCCCTCTGCAGGGTGACACGGCCCTGTGGCCCGTCCCTGCCCCGGGGCTGTCCCTCTGCAGGGTGACAGTCCCTGTAGTCCATCCCTGCGCCGGGGCTGTCCCTCTGCAGGGTGACACAGCCCTGTCCCGGGGCTGTCCCTCTGCAGGGTGACAGTCCCTGTAGTCTATCCCTGCGCCGGGGCTGTCCCTCTGCAGGGTGACAGTCCCTGTAGTCCATCCCTGCGCCGGGGCTGTCCCTCTGCAGGGTGACACAGCCCTGTCCCAGGGCTGTCCCTCTGCAGGGTGACAGTCCCTGTAGTCCATCCCTGCCTCTGGACTGTCCCTCTGCAGGGTGACAGTCCCTGTGGCCCGTCCCTGCACCGGGACTGTCCCTCTGCACAGCTCCACCCCAGCCTGGCATGGCCGGGTGACTTTGCTACGGTACCTTCACTGGGTTTATAGTTTTGCTCTCCTAGGCTGTCCATAAGGCGTTATCCCGGCGAAACACCGAGGCTGGATTCGGAACGCCGCCAGCCAGCCGTGGTAACTCCAGAGCCACGTTCCCTATTGTGGCTTCTCAGCGCAATGTCTCCTTGTCTCAAAACTGCCTTTTTTTCCCTCTTGCACTCCGTAACTCCCCTGGTCTCTCTGCTCACACACCTGCAGCAGCACAGCCTCGTCCTTGCTGTTCGCTGCTTGAGCATCTTTCCCATCCTCAAAAGGAGTGATCAACCCTCCCGCTCACGACACTGTCCCACGGAGCCCGGTAGAGCCGGCCTGGGGTCAGAGCAGCCTGTCCCCTGTCCCCGCGCACAGCGGAGCTGCCACCCGCCGGGCCCCTGCAGCACCCAGCGGCTCAGCCGCGGCGTCCCAGCCCGGAACGGGCCCAAAGAGGACGCGGGACAAGTCCTGGCCATGGCTCCCTGGTGCCTCGGGTGAGCTGGGGAGGGCCCGCTCGGGTCTGCTTTCAGTTCCTCATTCCCAGCACTGGGCTCTGAGAGTCAACACCTGCTCCTGTCACCCGACAGCACCGGGAGCCCTGCGGACACCACCGGGAGCCCTGCGGACACCACTGTGTGCACTGGGGACACCACTGGGAGCTCTGGGGACACCACTGCATGCACTGGGGACACCACCGGGAGCCCTGGGGACACCACTGCGTGCACTGGGGACACCACTGGGAGCCCTGGGGACACCACTGCGTGCACTGGGGACACCACTGCGTGCACTGGGGACACCACTGGGAACCCCGGGGACACCACTGCGTGCACTGGGGACACCTCTGGGAGCCCTGAGGACACCTCTGGGAGCCCTGGGGACAACGCAGCTTCACATTTTGGGTGACAAATTTTGTTGCAGGGGAAAATGACCCCAGTGCGCAGTGATGCTGCCCATCAGTGTTTCAACCGTGATGACACAGAAGGTTGATTAGGGTCAGCAATCAGCTAATTACCCACACAGAGCTGACCCCACGCCTCCAACCAGCAGCAAGCACTCGTGCATCCGACCTGACGGTGCCGCAGATCTGCTGTGGAACTGAGTCTCCTGGCCTGTGCACCCCAATGACCCCCGGGCTCCCAGCGCCCCTCGCTACCGGGAACCAATGGCAAAAACCTGCACTAAGAACAGGGGAAAGGTGCTGGCACCGGGGAACGCCAGCCTGGACTGGCAGCCAGCTGCATCGCTGAGCCTTCTGGACCCAGACAGCAGCCAACCCTGACCCTGACCCTGACCCTGACTGTGACCCTGCCCCGACCCTGCCCCTGCCCCCGGCAATGCCGGGCTCCGGCAGCGCCCGCTGTCCCTCTCCGGCTCGCGTTCCCGCAGCCGCTTGCGCTGCGCTGGGCTCCCGGCCAGGGCTGCCCTGCAGGGCAGCGCCGGCGGGCGTGGGGAGCTCGGCAGCCCCCCAGCACCCTCAACCGGGGCTGCAGCTGCAGGGAAGCACCAGCCGAGGCTCCAACACCTTCACGCCTGCCCGGCTGGAGATGAGCTACAGCCCGTCTGCAGCCCCGGGACCCTCGCCAGGCTGTGCTGGGGTCTGTGCTTGGGGTCTGTGCTCGGGGTTTGGGGGCTGTGCTCTGGGTTCGGGGGCTGTGCTTGGGGTTTGGGGGCTGTGATCAGGGATTTGGGGGCTGTGCTCAAGGTCTGTGCTCGGGGTGCAGGAGCTGTGCTCAGGGTCCATGCTCGGGGTGCAGGAGCTGTGCTCGGGGTCCATGCTCGGGGTGCAGGAGCTGTGCTCGCGGGCTGTGCTCGGGGTCCATGCTCGGGGTGCAGGAGCTGTGCTCGCGGGCTGTGCTCGGGGTCCATGCTCGGGGTGCAGGATCTGTGCTCGGGGTCCATGCTCAGGGTGCAGGAGCTGTGCTCGGGGGCTGTGCTCGGGGTCCATGCTCGGGGTGCAGGAGCTGTGCTCGGGGTCCATGCTCGGGGTGCAGGAGCTGTGCTCGGGGGCTGTGCTCGGGGTCCATGCTTGGGGTGCAGGAGCTGTGCTCGGGGTCCATGCTCGGGGTGCAGGAGCTGTGCTCGGGGCGGCTGCAGCTCACCCTGGGAGCTGGGCAGGGATGCCGGGTGCGCGCGAAACAATGTCCAAAGCTTTCACACAGACAGGGCTGTGCAACAGAGGGGAAACATCAGCTGACGGTCACGGTCAGTCAGACGGTGCCGACAGGAGCCGGCGCTGCCATTGTCTGAAGCGCCAGCTCAGCGGAACCGCGACGCGCCGGCTCTCACCCAGCACAGCCACCGACCCCACAGCATTCTGACCGGCTGGCACCATCACCGCGGCTGCTGCGCCGCGGCCGAACCCTGTGAGGCTGAAGATGGACCGGGCAGAGTAAACTCGCCCTGTCCCGCATCACGGAGCCCAGGGACGAGGCAGGTGCGACCGGGGGTGGCAGATCCCGAACACCCAGACGCGCTGTGACACCAGCGACAGGACGGGGTGCGTGAAGCCACGTGCAGATGCGATGGCACGAGCGCCCTCCCGCCGCCGACCACACGCCAGCGAAGCGCCACGTGCCGTGCAGAACCCGCGGCACAGATCCTGCCCAGCAACGTCCCCGGCCAGACACGGCGGCCCCGCAGGCCTCGGCCCCACCAGCAGGACCAAAGGCAGCCGGATGGCTCTCGAATGTCCCGCTCTGCTCAGACCAGCCGTGCGGCACAGCCGGGGCCTGCGGCAGCGCTGGGGACGGCACCGGCGCGGCACCGCTGGTGCGTGTGGCAGCAGGGACGTCCCAGCGCCGCAGGGGATGCCGTCGGCAGCTCAGCGCTTGGCAGAAAATGACAAGTAAAATCAAACACGAGTGTGCCCAGAGCTCTGCGCGGGCCCCGGGGCTGCGATCACACGTGAGGCAACACAGATGTAGGGAGCTACTGACACACACGCTACGGCTAAGAACACCAGGACAGACAGACAGACACGGACGAAGCACAACCAAGAGCACACAGCTGGCCATGCACGCTGGGGAAATTCACCTGGGGGGCACCTGCATCAGGGGCATGTGCCACAGCTCGAGCCACCAGGGCTGCCCGGGCCCTGGCGCACCTCCTGGATGGGGACAGGGACCCTGCCCTGGCGCACCTCCTGGATGGGGACAGGGACCCTGCCATGGGGCACCTCCTGGATGGGGACAGGGACTCTGCCACTGGTCACCTCCTGGATGGGGACAGGGACCCTGCCACGGGTCACCTCCTGGATGGGGACAGGGACCCTGCCATGCACCCAGGTGACCTGGTGAGTGCACATGAGTCACCAGCCACGGGGTTGCAAAGGGACTCCAGCAGCTCTGGTGACAACTGAGACCAGCTGGGAACATGGCTGAGGAGCTCTGCCAGCAGGGACCCCTCCAGCACAGTCACTGACCAGTCTGGGAGAAGGGGGGGCAGTTTTCTGCACTCCAGTTTCCCTACAGCTGTCTCAGGTTCAAGTTCGTGCCAACAGTGACCTCCCTGGGACACTGTGCGTCACCTGCGCTCGGGGTGGGCGCTGGAGGCAGTGCTGCCCTCCTGGCCCCTTCCAGCCCCCTCCCCGCTGACCCCCACCCCGGGGGGCTGCACGATCTCCGGAGCAGGAGTGGAAGCTGCTGTCCCCTCTGTCTGTGGGACTCTGCTCCAGAAGGTGACCCAGGGACACCCAGGGCTGTGAAGTCACGGCCCTGCGGGGAAGGGGAGCGCTGCGCACCAGCACCATGGGGGGAGCTACTGGGGGTGGAAATGGGATGCTGCGTCCTGGGGGGCAGTGGTCCAACCCCATGGGGCTGGGGGCCCTCCCCACCCCTCCCCACCCTGGCTGGGATCCCTTCTCATAGCACTGGGGTCCCTCCCCATAGTGCTGGAATCCCTTCTCATAGGGCTGGGGTCCCTCCCCATAGCACTGGGGTCCCTCCTCATTGGGCTGGGGTCCCTCCCCATAGTGCTGGGGTCCCTCCTCATTGGGCTGGGGTCCCTCCCCATAGCCCTGGGGTCCCTCCCCATAGCACTGGGGTCTTTCCTCAATGGGCTGGGGTCCCTCCCCATAGCGCTGGGGTCCCTCCCCATAGTGCTGGGGTCCCTCCTCATTGGGCTGGGGTCCCTCCCCATAGCACTGGGGTCTTTCCTCAATGGGCTGGGGTCCCTCCCCATAGCGCTGGGGTCCCTCCCCATGGGGCTGGGGTTCCTCCCCATGGGGCCGAGTCGCTCCAAGGGAGCCTGGCCCTGCAGAGCCCTTGCTGGACGTGCCTGGGCAGCCGTGCCGGGGCACAGGATCTCATCTGGGCCCGGTAAGAATCCCACGGAAGCCCAAGGGAATTTCCTCAGTCGCCACCTAGGAGCATCAGCACACGACAGCACGGCACAGGGACACGGACATGCTACGGGCACAGCGGGCGGGACACGCGCATGCCGGAGCGAGCCCGCTGCCCGCTCTCGGGCTGGGAGCGGGGAGCGGGGCCGCGCGGGCGGGGCCGGGAGGCTGGCTATGGGATGAGAACATGCTCACTTACACAACTCGCCCACCCGCCGGAGGCCAGAGGCGGTTCTAGACAGAGCAGCGCGGACATGCAGATGGAGAGCAGGAAGAGAGGCAATGAGAGAGATGTTAGCTCCGGTCCGGCAGCAACGAGGCGGAGAAGAGTGAACGGGCTTCGTCTGGCGGCACCGCGCGCCTCGGTGGCTCCTGCGCCGTGCGGGGCTGGGGCTCCGGTGGTGTGGGGACGGGGACAGGACAGACCCTGCGGTGTGTGTGGCACAGTGGGGACCGGGACGGGACAGACCCTGCGGTGTACATGGCACAGTGGGGATGGGGACGGGACAGACCCTGCAGTGTACATGGCACAGTGGGGACCGGGATGGGACAGACCCTGCAGTGTGTGTGGCACAGTGGGGACGGGGATGGGACAGACCCTGCGGTGTGTGTGGCACAGTGGGGACGGGGATGGGACAGACTCTGCAGTGTACATGGCACAGTGGGGATGGGGATGGGACAGACCCTGCGGTGTGTGTGGCACAGTGGGGACGGGGATGGGACAGACCCTGCAGTGTACATGGCACAGTGGGGACGGGGATGGAACAGACCCTGCGGTGTGTGTGGCACAGTGGGGACGGGGATGGGACAGACCCTGCAGTGTACATGGCACAGTGGGGATGGGGACGGGACAGACCCTGCAGTGTACATGGCACAGTGGGGATGGGGATGGGACAGACCCTGTGGTGTGTGTGGCACAGTGGGGATGGGGATGGGACAGACCATGCAGTGTACATGGCACAGTGGGGATGGGGACGAGACAGACACTGCAGTGTACATGGCACAGCAGGGACAGGGACGGGACAGACCCTGCAGTGTACATGGCACAGTGGGGACGGGGATGGGACAGACCCTCTGGTGTGCATGGCACAGTGGGGACGGGGATGGGGACCGGTGGCACTGGGAGCAGAAGGTCTCTGGCACCGGGGGTGCTCTGGGCAGCGCTGGGGACAGGGCGATCCCGGGGCAGCGCGGGGACCCGGGGAATGGCCAACACGGGGCTTTGGGGCCGGGGAAGGTCGGGACATCCCACACCAGCCGGAGGACATTTGTGTGTTTACTGAAGGAAATGGGACATTGATAACTGCGTGAATTCAACAGCCAAAGCCTGAAGGATTCCACAGAGCTACTCGTGACAGCTGGGAGGGAGGAGAGGGACAGATGGGGAAGGGACAGGACAGAGATGGGGAAGGGACAGGACAGAGATGGGGAAGGGAGAAGAGGGAGGGGAGGAAACAACATATGCATGAGAAAAATGCCCCACAGCAAGAACAAGAAAGAGCGGCAAATACAGTTCACATGGCTGTGACTTCACCCCATGGCTGTGTTAGGTTTGCGTTCATGGCTCTGAGAGCAACTGCTACAGGTTGTTTTAGGGCCTCGCAAGTGCGTTAGTGTTTCCCAGGGGGGATAATCGCAGTCCCTCTGGTTCGGAGCTTGGCTGAACCCCTCGCTGAGCCCTGAGCTGAGCCCAGGGACTCGTCCTGGGCTGCTGGGGAAAACTCAGCATCCGCTCTGCGGTGAGCAGGGGACGTGTCGCGTCTCCTCGCAGGGACAAGACAGACCCCGCACCGCTGCCCGGGTGCTGGGCTGCTCACTGAGCCTCCTAAACCTCCTAAAACCCCTCGGCTGTGGCTGCTGGGAGAGAGCGAGAGGCCTCGTCTCACCTCGGTGACACAGCCGCCTCCTGCTTGTCCCCCTGGCCGCGCTGCCAGCGCCCTGGCTGTACCGGGCTCCAGCAACGGCTGCGTTTGGCACAGGGCGACAAACACCAAGTGGTCGCTGCTTCCATTCAGGGTTTGATCCCTTTTCTGCAGGCAGAATGGGCAGGGCCGGCCGGGAGCCGTGCAGAGCCCGTGCCTGTCCCAGGCCGCCGTGCTGCTCACAGCGGGGTCTGCTGCCTGTGCGGGGCGGTGGGACGTGCCACCAGGATCCGCTGGGCCACCCGCAGCGGGTCCAGCCCAGACGGACCTGTGCCAGGGCCCAGGACAGACCGAGCTGTGCCAGGGTCCAGCACAGAACGAGCTGTGCCAGGATCCAGCGCAGACCGAGCTGTGCCAGGGTCCGGCGCAGACCGAGCTGTACCAGGGTCCAGCCCAGATGGAGCTGTGCCAGGGTCCAGCGCAGACCGAGCTGTGCCAGGGTCCAGCACAGACCGAGCTGTACCAGGGTCCAGCGCAGACCGAGCTGTGCCAGGGTCCGGCGCAGACCGAGCTGTGCCAGGGTCCAGCGCAGACCGAGCTGTGCCAGGGTCCAGCATAGACCGAGCTGGGCCAGGGTCCAGCGCAGACCGAGCTGTGCCAGGGTCCGGCGCAGACCGAGCTGTGCCAGGGTCCAGCGCAGACCGAGCTGTGCCAGGTCCAGCTGGCACTGCTCAGCTCACGGCCAGAGGGACGCGGTTACCCCCAGGGAATGCAGCACTGCCTGGGCTGTGCCCCCGCGGTGTCACGGTGACCAACCCGCGGTGCTGGAGGAGTGATGTAGAAGAGCAAGAGGACTCCTGAACGCACCGCGGACACTCTCCCTCTTATGCTTCTCCATAAGGGGTCCTGAGCTCCAGCTGCGGCTTTTCTTGGGCAGCTCACCGCTGGAGCAGTGACCAGTGACCAGCCTGGAGCCTCCCAGCCGCCAGCGCCCGCCGGCCTGGAGCGGGAGACCCAGGAGCAACCGGCTGTCTGCAGGGGTCTGGGGGCACAGCATTGCAGACCTAAGAGCTGCTTATGCCTTAACTACTCCCACTGCAGCGAGCCTGCTTTGTACCCCTCTGACCTTCGCAGGAAGAGGAAATTTAGCGCTGGTATCCACAGGACACCTCTGTCTCCTGTGCTGGCCCTGGGTGCCCCAGGCTCTTGCTGCAGAGCGAGTGGAACCAGCGGCCCCGCAGACCTCCCGAGGTCCCGCCGGCCACACGCTGCTCCATCTCCTGCTTGCTGACACAAGAACTGGAATTTGAAAGGGTCCCTCTGTATTTCTCTGTACAAGGGGAAAAGCCCTTTTTCTGGGACTTCCACTGGTAGTTTGCTGAAGCTCCGAAAGGAACAGGCCCTCCAGCTCTCCTCCTGCACCCGGGATCAAACCCTGGCACCGCGGGCCCTGCCCCAAGCTGAACCCTCGGGCTCCGCTCCTCCTCTCTCGGCCGCTCCGGCGCCGGCGCAGCGCCGGTGGGAGCCGGGGCTCTCCCCGCCGTCCGACAGCCCCTCACTGCCCTTCCCACGTCTCGCTCTGGACAAGCATGAGGCAGAGTCACCGACTGCTCTTCTACTCACGGGCGGGATGCGCGGATGAGCTGTGATTAGTAGATGTTAGTGACCAGATGAGGCGAAGCAGCTGTGCTTGCTGTGACATGGACACATGCTGGGACTCGCCACCCGCAGCGCCCCTGTCTCCTTGTAGGCAATGCACACCAGTGTCAAAACCAGACCCGCGGCGGGGGCACCGCGCTGGTGCTGGCTCCTGGCCCCTCCGGCCCGGGGAGCGTTTCCTGCCGTGGGTGTGCTCCCAATTCCTCATTTCCACGGCAGCCCCAGGACTCCTGCTCCTGGCAACACTCAGCCTCCTCCAGCCTGTCTCTGAGCAGCCCTCGTTCGGCTCCCGCGCCGGCGGCAGAGCCACGTCTACGTGGACAAGCTGCGGCGGCGGCCCGGGCCCAGGGGAGCCCCGTCCTGGCGTCCTGCGGCAGCGCTGGGACAACGCCACGGCAACCAGGAGCATCCTCGGCAGGCTGAGCTGCCTCCACAGCGGGGGGGTGCGGGGGGCGGGTTCAGTTCCCCACACAGGTGCATTAAGCATCCCCGAGTCCGGCTGCGGGGGAGGATGCAGAGCTGCCAGTCTCCCGCAGCTTTGCCGTCCCCTTCGGTGGGTGCTGGGGGGACCGGGGGGAGTTTAGGGGGACTTTGTGGCCCCTGGCAGCCTGGGCATGGGACGCTCTGCTCGGTGTCACCAAAGGACCAGCTGTCACCGGCCGAGGGGCTCCAGCCTGTCTGGGGGCCTGCGGCTGGGCTGGGGCCACCCCTGTCACCAGCGCCCTCCCGCGTGGCCCCAGCGCCCCGGGCAGTGCCAGCCCTCCCATCGCCCTCCAGACAGGTCCCTGGCGCTGGAAAGCAAGCTCAGCTCCGCTTTGGGTGCGACTTCAGGCACCGTGAAGAGACAAGAAGCCTACAAGGAAACAGGGGCTTGTGTGTGCAGCGGCTGGAAGCTTGTGCCAGAAATGTTACACCATTAACTGAAACAGAATTAATTGATGAGTTTATATAGAAAGAGGTAGCTTTACCCTAGGAGCTAAATGCCTAAAGGGCTTATTTTTCTTCTGTCTCTCTTTCAGATCTGTAGAAATACAAAGCAGTTGTGGGTTTCCAGAACAGCACCTGAAAAACTTCGTTTTGCATCTAAAATTCTGCTTCGCGTGACACAGTTGGCATGTTCGGCTGTTGCTTAAAGATAAACAAACAAGCAAACAAACAAACAAACACGCTTTGCACGGCACCCCCTAACCCCGTTCTTGGTCGTGTCTGCGGGAGCCCCGGCTGGAACCGCGCAGGCCGCCCGGTGCCGAGTGCCCCGAGCTCCGTGGTGTTTGGGGCGCACGCGTGGCCCGGCAGCAGGGCTGGGAGGCTGAGACTGCAGCGCGCCCGTGCGCAGTGAGGGGGACACGGTCCGCTGAGGCGGGGGGGCCACGGCCAGGCACAGGACGAGGGGACACAGACAAGACAGCACCTCGACACAGGGCTGGACGTTGCACACTGAACGTGAGTCACCCCGAAGCGCGTGAGCTCAGCCCCGGCGCTAACGCATGGCTGGCTCTGACCCACTGGTCGCTAATCAGAAACCAAGACCTCGCGCTCATTAGCGTCAGCTTTATTGTGGGAATGGCTGGCACAGGCTGGGTCCGTGCCGGGGCTGGGCAGCGGCTCTGGGCCGCGGGTCCTCGCACTGCTCCTGCTCGGGGAAGGATGCTCAGCACCTGCTCGCGAGCTCCGGCCGGGGCTGGGCCGGGCTGGCTGGTCAGCTCCTGCAGCTCAAAGGCTGCGCTGGGCCTCGGATCTTCGAGGATCCCACTGGTGTCAACCACGGAACGGCCAGGGAGCTCCGCCGCAGCACGGGTCCTTCCCCAGCTCTAGGGTCAGCGCTTACGAGGCAGTACGAGCGGAAGGTGCCACTCTGCTGTCACTGTCACTGCCCAGCTCCGGCGTCTCGGTGCGGGCTGTGCAGAGGCTGTATCTCAGCACACGGGGAGCAGAACCTCCCGGGACAGCCCTGACAGTGTCACGGGCCCGAGCAGTGGGCAGGATACAATGATCATTGTCTCTGCTGATCGCCTTAACTCTGACCTTCTGGTCCCATTCTCAGGATTTCTTGGCCTCTTTCTCAGTCCCTCTTGTCCAAGTCCTGCTCTGGAAGGCTCTGGGGAGGAGGAGATGGCCAGAGCCAGCCTGGAGACAGTGCTTTGTGTCTTTTGTCCCTGGGGTCCCGGGCAGGACCCCCACAGGCGTCTGCAAGAGCAACGCCCCCGGGTGGCTCCAGAGCCACCACGTGCACAGGGAGGCTCCCGGCTCCCAGCGGAGCTGCTGTAACTCACCACTTCATGGGCTGGAAAGAAACTGCAGCAAGGAAACCTGCCATGGTCTGCAAGGCGCTCGCCCGCGCCAGCGGCTTCCGCAGGGCCCGGAAGGGCACCGGAGCCTGGGGACACTCTGCCAGGGCATGGAGCATGGGGACACTGTGCCAGGGCACCAGAGCTCAGGGACACTCTGCCAGGACACCAGAGCTCAGGGACACTCTGCCAGGGTATGAAGCTTGGGGACACTGTGCCAGGACACCAGAGCTCAGGGACACTCTGCCAGGGTATGGAGCTCAGGGACACTGTGCCAGGACACCAGAGCTCAGGGACACTCTGCCAGGGTATGGAGCTCAGGGACACTGTGCCAGGACACCAGAGCTCAGGGACACTCTGCCAGGGTATGGAGCTCAGGGACACTGTGCCAGGACACCAGAGCTCAGGGACACTCTGCCAGGGTATGAAGCTTGGGGACACTGTGCCAGGACACCAGAGCCTGGGGACGATCTGTCAGGGCATGAAGCTTGGGGACACTCTGCCAGGACACTGGAGCTCAGGGACACTCTGCCAGGGTATGGAGCTTGGGGACACTCTTCCAGGGTATCCAGCTTGGGGACACTCTGCCAGGGTATCCAGCTCAGGGACACTCTGCCAGGACACTGGAGCTTGGGGACACTCTGCCAGGGTATGGCGCTTGGGGACACTGTGCCAGGACACCGGAGCCTGGGAACACTCTACCAGGACACTGCATTGTCCGCAGCTCCCAGGGGACTCAGGACACCCCGAGGTCGGAGCTCTGGTTTGGCTCCCGGCCGTTTCTAAGAGCTGCGGGAAGGGCCGCGGCACCACCAGGCACAGCCCGTCGGTGCCGCCGGTGCGGGGGCTGAGGGCTCTGGGGCAGCATCGCCCGGGCTCTCGGGACGCCTGGCCAGGGGTGCAGGACCCGCCACCCCCGCGGGCCACCCAGGGCCACCCTGCAGCCGCGGTCACCGCGTCGGCACCGTCCCGCGCCCCGGCAGCACCGCAGTGTCTGGGCAGGTTTAGGTGATACTGTCGCTCTCAGGACAGGCCCAGGGAATGGAAAATTTGTCCTGAAATGGGTCATCTAAGCTTATCTAACTGCTCTTTCCATTATTTTCTCAATTTACAGCAATTTCATAAAAGAGAGACATTTTCTGAGTGAAGGAGAGTAGCTGACATCATTAAATATTCTATTTACAGCTGACTTGCTGGGAAATATTTCAAGTCTTTGACATAACCGGGAGCACACCGATCTCAGAGATGAAAGGCCAGGATTCAGAGCGGGGACCCAGAACACTAACTGCAGGACAGGGGGACGTGCCAGCACGGGGCGGCACCGTGGGCACGGCCAGGAGGACCCACCGGGCTGCCCAGCAGAGGAGGATGGGGCTCCCGAGGGGACACACGGCTCCCTGCAGGGGGACACACGGGGCTCTGCAGGGGGGACACACGGCTCCCTGCAGGGGGACACGCGGGGGCTTCCGAGGGGACACACGGCTCCCTGCAGGGGGACACACGGCTCCCTGCAGGGGGACACGCGGGGGCTCCTGAGGGGACACACGGCTCCCTGCAGGGGGACACGCGGGGGCTCTGCAGGGGGGACATACAGCGGGGGTCCCTGCAGGGGGACACGCGGGGGCTCCTGAGGGGACACACGGCTCCCTTCAGGGGGACACGCGCGGGCTCTGCAGAGGGGACACACAACTCCCTGCGGGGGGACACGTGGGGGCTCTGCAGGGGGGACACACGGCTCCCTGCAGAGGGACAGGCGGGGGCTCCCGAGGGGACACACGGCTCCCTGCAGGGGGACACGCAGGGGCTCTGTAGGGGGACACACAGCTCCCTGCAGGGGGACACGCGGGGGCTCCCGAGGGGACACACGGCTCCCTTCAGGGGGACATGCGGGGGCTCTGCAGGGGTGACATACAGGGGGGTCCCTGCAGGGGTGACACATAGAATCCCTGCGGAGGTGATACATGGGGTCTCTGCAGAGGTGATACATGGGGTCCCTGCAGAAGTGACACATGGGGTCCCTGCAGGGGTGACATACAGGGAGTGTCCCTGCAGAGGTGACATACAGGGTGCCTACAGGGGTGACATATGGGGGTGGGTCCCTGCAGGGGTGACATACGGGGTCCCCGCAGAGGTGACATATGGGGAGGTCCCTGCAGAAGTGACATACGGGCTGCCTACAGTGGTGACATGCAGCGGGATCATGTCACCGGGCAGGAGCTCAGGCAGGGGCTGCTGCTCCCAGAGGGACGGGGCGAGGGGTGCCAGTGGCAGCACGGGGACCAAGGGGACATGCTGGTGGTCCTGGGGCCAGAGCCCAGGCCGGGGCTGGCAGGGACACGCAGAGCCCGTGCTGCTCGGGAGCGTGACGGTCACCACTCCAGCGTGGCAGAGGGGACCGGTGCCACCGCCGGCTGGGAGGGACAGTGAACTCGGGTGACTGCCAGAGAAAGAGGCTCCTGGTGTCCCAGTCGCTCTGCTGTGAGCTGCCGGCTCTCCTGGGCTCACGCTGGGGCCGAGGATCCGCTGCTCGGCAGAGACGCCTCTGAGCCAGCAGCCACCCCGGCACGGGGACGCGTGTCCCCCGGGACACGGCAGCTGTGAGAGCCGGGGGGACGGCCGCACCCCCAGCCTGGAGCCACGGGTGACGCCCTGGCTGCGCCCGGCCAGATCGCCCTGAGGTCACCAGAGTGGCCTGTGCCGGGAACGTGCCGAGCTCTGCCCTGGCCAATGCGGCCAGTGCTGCTGGCACCTCTCTAGGGGCTGTGACAGAGCAGCTGGTGACAGCAGGGACTGTGACAGCAGCCGGTGACGGCCTGGTGCGGCAGGGACTGTGACAGCAGCCGGTGACGGCCCGGTGCGGCAGGGATTGTGACAGCAGCCGGTGATGGCCCGGTGCGGCAGGGACTGTGACAGCAGCCGGTGACGGCCCGGTGCGGCAGGGACTGTGACAGCAGCCGGTGACAGCCCGGTGCGGCAGGGATTGTGACAGCAGCCGGTGACGGCCCGGTGCGGCAGGGACTGTGACAGCAGCCGGTGACAGCCCGGTGCGGCAGGGACTGCCCGGGGCTGGGACGCTCAGCCTGACAACACGTGGAGCTCCTCGGCAATGAGAAGCACCAGAGGAACACACATCGGTGTTAACCGTGCGGGAGCAAACGTGTACAGGTGAAACCCAGCACTCAGCACAGCGGCTTCACGGGAGCATCGAGACAGGAGGAACACGGAACAACAGGAGGGCAGGTTGAGGGGAAAAAGCAACAGTGCGAGCTCACACGTGTGCGGGGGTCGAGAGGAGCCACAACAAATCGCACGCCCGCCCGGAAGCGCGTCCCGGCATCGCCTCTCCCCGCGGCTACGTCCTGACGTCTCGGAGACACCCTCGAAGCACGCGCGGCTCGCCGGCACAGCTCCGCTCCGCTCGCGCACCCCCGGCCCGGCCCGGCCAGACACCGGCGTCTTACCGTGCTGCGACCACCGGCGACTTCTTCCCGGGGTCTAGGGTGGACCCGGCCGGTTCCTCCCCCAGTGATCGAGTATCCTTGTTCAGCTGCTGTAGTCGGGAACTTAGCTCACTGATCACAGTTGGCTTGTCATCGTCAGCCCCATGGATCGGCCTGCTCTCCATGGGGTCCCCCCATAGCTTGGACCTTCTCTGAAAGAGGTAGCGTGGCCGGCCGATGCTGGCTGATGCCAGCGTGGCCGCATGTTGCTGGGAGATGAGCTCGCTGTCCGAAGACTGCTTCAAAAGTGGGTCCCTGAAAGTAACTGGCCCCTTGCTGAGCTGGGACTTGAGTTTTGGCTTTGGAGGCACTGGTGGCTTCTCGAGTATAAAAGTTTGTCCATCCGCAAAGGAAGTGTATGTGTCAGTAGGCTCCCCGCTTTCTGAGGACAACGTGGACATGCTGGAGACCGTCGAGATGGTGCTTGTGGTCTCCAGGTGATGGTCACTTGAACTTCTGGTGTCCACCTCTTCCACTCCCGAGTCTGCAGCAGACTCCGGGGCGACGGGGGCATCAGAGGGCTTCCCTGAGGGTGTTCCGCCAGTGGTAGAAGGTGCTACTGCTGCCGCTGGTATGGATGGCGTGCTGGGCGTAGCCAGGTGGCTGACCGGTGTGCCGGGGGTGGTGACCAGGACCCCGTTCGCAAACTCATCTGGTGGAGGCACCAGCCCTATCTTGGCCAGCTCCTCCCTGGTCTCCTCGTCGCTCGAGGACAGCTGGGCCGGCGGGAGGGTCACCGTGTAGGGCTCCACTTCCTCCTCCGAGCTGCCCTGGCCCAGCGTCTTGTCGGAGGCCGGGCTGGCCGGGGCCTTTCCCACAGGGCTGGGCTGGGGCTCTGCCGGGGGCGACTCGGCCGGCTCTGCGCATGCTTCGGGGACAGCCGCTTGCTCCTCCTTCATCTCCAGTCCTATCTCGTCTTGGCCGTTGCTTGTAGCATGAACCATGATGAGGCCAGCGGTCTTCTGCTGCGATGTGTCCACTATGCTAATAATCATGGACTTCTTGTCTTCTTGTTTCTTCTCCTCCTTCCCGGGTGTTTCTGCTCGTGCCTCGGTCTCTTTTCTCAGCGTGGACGGAGTCCCCCACTGGCTCTTGGCAGGGGCCAAAGTCCCAGAGTCCGTCCCGATGGCCCCTTTGCCTCCGGGTGAGTAGGCAGGGGACACCAAGCTCTCCAGCTCCCCCCTCTCGGGTTCTTTGGTTTGGATGTCCACGAACAGGGGTGCTGCTCTGTCGGAGTCCGGGCTGTGGATGGGGGTGGGCGACCGGGATGGGACTTGCGTGGACAGGGCCCGTTCCCTTGCGGCCAGCGCAAGCGCCAGTGGAGAGTTCGGATCCAGGGGCTTGCCCGTCAGGGGGTGGATGAACGTCGAGGAGGAGCTGCTGATTAATGGCTTTAAAGCTGAGACGGGGGAAGGCAGTAGTACATCTCGGCTTCCTAACAACCGCTCGTCGATGGACCTGGACTGCTGCAAGGACGGCATGTCGCTGCTGGGGGGCGTCCCTTCGATGGCCCCGACCGAGAGGAAGACAGTGGATTTCCGCCTCTCATCCAGGCGACGGTCTCGGTCCTTCATGACTCCGGCGATGGCAGTGGCGAAGGGGATGCCCGTGGCTTCGACCTGAGCGATGCCGGCGTGGTGCTGGTACTCCACCCCGCTCAGGCGATGGCTCCGGCGCGTGGGAGAGGGCTCTCTGGTGAAGCCGCCGCTGATGGACAGAGCCGCTCTCTCCTGCGCGTCCTCCACCTGCAGCTGCTTCACCAGGGGACTCTTCTTCCTCTGGGGCTTGGTGGGGGCAAACAGGCTGACGTTGAACTGCCCCATGTTGGCGTAAGGGTTGTCGATCACTCTCCCCTTCCTCTTCAGCTTCTCGGGAGGGGTCGCGGAGGGGCCAGGCCGGGGGATCTCCGTTGGTTCCACGGGGAGATGGGAGGAGTCCTGCAGGATGATCATGGATCGCGCCCTCTTCTGCCGTTCCGGGTAAGGGATGGAGGTCCTCGCCTGGTCGTACACCTCAGCCGCGCTGATGACCTGCGGGAGCCCGTGCAGCTTAGCCTCCAGGCCTGGCTTAAAGCTCGACCTTATGGTATCATAAGCTCTTCCTGGGGGCGGAGGTGGCGAGAAGGATGGAGGGGGGCCTGTGTCAAAGTAATATGGAGAAGGAGGCGGGGGTGGGGCTGTCTGAGGCGGGGGTGGAATCCCATGTCCTTCCCTGACAGTGTCTTGCATCGATGTGCTCCGGGGAAACTTCCCGTCCAGTAACGAGGCAGCAAGTTTCTCGTCTTCACCTGGAACACAAGGAAAGCGGTGGAGTCAGGGAGGATGGCTCGAGAGGGCCCAGAGCGCGACAGTCGGCACAAACCAGATCTATGACATCCCTCTGTCCCCGCCCCACTGTCCTTCCGCAGCGACCTCCGGCCGCATCTCCCGTTTCCCTGGCGCAAGCGTCTGCAGTTTGGCACGGAAGGGCGGCCGCAGACCCTCACAAAGTCTGACGCCAGTTTAAATCGGTCGGACGGCGGTGCCCGAGGCTTCCCAGCCCGGCTGAGCGCCCTGCAGCCCGCGGCAGCGCCGCCGGAGCCAGCACCCGGACCGCCGGCAGCCCCGAGCGCAACCCGCCGTGCCACGCGCGGCTCACGTGCTTCTGTCACCCTGTCCCCGAGGGTTCTCCTGTCACCCCGTCCCCGAGGGTGACATGTGCTCCATGTGCCAGACAGAACGCAGAAGCTGCGTCTGGCACAGACTTAAGCGGCATGTTTCAAGGATCACAAGTACCCAAGGAAGCCGCATTCTGTCATTCTGACTGTTCACTTACTACCTGCGTGCACAGTGAGAGCTTTTTCAGGCACTTGGAATAGTGAAAAAGTATGAGAGTCTTGCTAAGTGAAACAATAGGAGGAGAATACCATTAATACAGCAAGTACCGTGCAAGCCCTTGCATGGCTGCACGTTAACCAGCCGAGCCCCACGGCCCCGCTCTGCTCCGCTCCCACGTCCCCTGCTCTCCAGCCCCAGTTCGGCTCTTGTCACGGCTGCAATTGGCAGAGCACTGGCGATGGCAGCCAGCTCGGCCCGGCACCGCCGCACCGGCACCGCCGCACCCCCACCACCCGCTCGCGTGGCACCAAAGCTTTTCTGTCATGTCCACCAGCATCCAAAGTGCTTTGGCAAGGGCGCCCTGTGTTACGTTAGCAATCGTACCAGCTGCAGAGTCTGCTGGGGAAAAGGGAACATTTTGGCCATTGAGCAGCGAACGTGGCGTCTCAGCGCGCGGATCAGCCTGTCGCTGTGTGCAAAGCTGCGCTGTTTCTGCTGAACACCGTTTGGGGAGTTTTAGTACCGAGGCAGCACAATGAACTGGAAGCACAAAACAAGTTCAAAGAGCCCAGACAAAGCCGCGGAGGATGCGCTTTTTGTGGGCACAGAAACCGCTGAACTGAGGACAGGAGCTGCCTGGGTGAGTTTTCAGCAGAAACACCACGTCCCTGTCCTGTTTTCACTCTTCCCCGGGCATCTGCCGAAGAGCAACGCTTGCGGGAGGATCCTGCCCTACATGGAGCCACGGTTTGATCAGTACATTTCACGTTCTGAAGAGCAGGAAGATCCAAAACACCAGCCATGCCTTTATGCTTATTTCTGCTCCCACCTGGGAATGGCCAAGAGTGGAAACAAGGCAATTTGTGCAGCACTGGGCTCTGCGAGCGTGCCCGGATTGTTCCAGAACACGCTCTGGTCTCTGCAGGGCTCAGGGCTGCGCTGAGCGCCCTGCCGCGGGTACTACGTGTCCAGCCAGAGCTATTTCAGGAATAAACTGGGAAGCTGGTTCGTCTTTCTCCAATGTCCTGATCTGCAAAGAGCGGCCTGGCCAGTTGGCTGCCAGCCCGGGGGATGCTGGCCCCGGAGCCACCGGCTCGATGAGCATGGGCTGCACTGCGACCAGCACGGCTGGTGGCAGCCAGCCCAGGGGGACGCTGGCCCCGGAGCCACCGGCTCGATGAGCGTGGGCTGTGCTGTGACCAGCACGGCTGGTGGCCGCCAGTCCAGGGGGACGCTGGCCCCGGAGCCAGCGGCTCGGTGAGCATAGGCTGCACTGCAACCAGCACGGCTGGTGGCCGCCAGCCCAGACAGGACACTGGCCCCGGAGCCACCGGGTTGGTGAGTGTGGGCTGTGCTGTGACCAGCATGGCTGGTGGCCGCCAGCCCAGGGGGACGCTGGCCCCGGAGCCAGAGGCTCGGTGAGCGCAGGCTGCACTGTGACCAGTGTGCCTGGTGGCCCCGTCCCACCTGTGCTCATGATCCCTGCTGGGAACATCCTTTAACATGTTAAAAGCGAAGTATTTCAAGTGAAGGGGACAACCAGACAGTCTAAATGTATCCCTGGTGTGGGTATTAGTTTTTGGTGTATTTTACACACCTGCTTCTACAATTCCTCATCTCATCCTCTCTGCTCCCACTTGCTATTTTTCTCTGCCATAAGCACCTCTCTCCTCCTCCACTTTTTTTCTCACGCGAGGAGGGGAGCGCTATGGAAAGTGACACCTGAAGCCCCAGCGGGCTCCAGGACCAGCTGGACATCTCCAGAGGACCCGGCCAGGCCGGAGGAACGGGCTGGCACGAGCCCCGGGAGTCCAGCGAGGTCCAGAAGATAAGGGCAGGCTTGTCCAACAACAGGGACAGGACAAGGGGCAATGGGTGCAAACTGCAACACAGGAGGTTCACTTGAGTATGAGAAGCAACTTGTTGGGGTGAGGGTGTCAGAGCCTGGCCCAGGCTGCCCAGGGGGTTGTGGAGTCTCCTTCTGTGCAGACATTCCAACCCGCCTGGACACCTTCCTGTGTAACCTCATCTGGGTGTTCCTGCTCCATGGGGGGATTGCACTGGATGAGCTTTACAGGGCCCTTCAGCCCCTGACGTTCTGGGACTCTGTGACTCTGTGATTCCCAGTGGTGCATGGCGGGAGGACAAGAGGCAACGGGCAAAACTGAAACGCGAGGTTCTGGCTGGAAAAAGGGGCTTTATGCTGAGAGTCAAGCAGTGGAACAGGGTGTGCAACCTCCACCCTCGCAGGCTGTGGAGTCCAGCCGGGTAAAGCCCTGAGCAGCGCGATGTGAGCTCCGCTGGCCCTGCCTGCAGCTGGGGGCTGGACAGACACCTCCTGCTTGCGGCTGGAACTGTCCTCGGAGCCCGTGACAGAGGGCGAGCGGCTTCGCTCCACTTCTGCCTCCCAAGCCGACTGTCTCTGCAACCCCATCCCCGTTGTCTCTGCAAGCCCGTCACCCAGAACAGCAGGAATAATGCCTGTTCCCTGCGGAAACCAACTGCTCTCAGCACGAACAGCAACAGTCGGGAGAGATCGCTGATGGGAGAGGTGCGAGGAGAGCAGGTTCTTGCAGGCACTTTCTTCACCACCCGCATGGCCCGCTCGGACACAGACCCTCGGCCACCGAGTCCCACAGCCCCGCTCCTGACTGCCCTGGGCACAGCTCGCCGTGCGCTGCCCAGCATGCTCCAGCCCTCCTGAGGCTGCTCCAGCCCTCCTGTTGGTGCTCCAGCCCTCCTGAGGCTGCTCCAGCCCTTCTGAGGCTGCTCCAGCTCTCCTGAGGATGTTCCAGCTCTCCTGAGGCTGCTCCAGCTCTCCTGAGGCTGCTCCAGCCCTCCTGAGGCTGCTCCAGCCCTCCTGAGGCTGCTCCAGCTCTCCTGTTGGTGCTCCAGCTCTCCTGAGGCTGCTCCAGCTCTCCTGAGGCTGCTCCAGCTCTCCTGAGGATGTTCCAGCTCTCCTGAGGCTGCTCCAGCTCTCCTGAGGGTGTTCCAGCTCTCCTGAGGATGCTCCAGCTCTCCTGAGGGTGCTCCAGCTCTCCTGTTGGTGCTCCAGCTCTCCTGAGGCTGCTCCAGCCCTTCTGAGGCTGCTCCAGCTCTCCTGAGGGTGCTCCAGCCCTCCTGAGGCTGCTCCAGCTCTCCTGAGGATGTTCCAGCTCTCCTGAGGGTGCTCCAGCCCTCCTGAGGATGTTCCAGCTCTCCTGTTGGTGCTCCAGCTCTCCCGAGGATGTTCCAGCTCTCTTGAGGATGCTCCAGCCCTCCTGAGGACGTTCCAGCTCTCCCGAGGGTGCTCTAGCTCTCCTGAGGATGTTCCAGCTCTCCTGAGGGTGCTCCAGCTCTCCTGAGGATGCTCCAGCTCCCGTCCCTCCACCAGCCATGCAGACCTGAGGTCACCGAGCTCTGGCGCTGCCCGGCAGAGCCAGCAGCTAGCACTGGCTGGGTGAAGACATGGCGAGCGCCGCGGCTTTGACCCAACCGGCCGTTCTGCAGATGTTCCTCACCCTCGGCAGATGTTCCTCACCCTTGGCAGATGTTTCTCACCCTCGGCAGATGTTCCTCACCCTCGGCGGATGTTCCTCACCCTTGATGGATGTTCCTCACCCTTGATGGATGTTCCTCACCCTCGGCAGACGTTCCTCACCCTCGGCAGACGTTCCTCACCCTCGGCAGCGCCCTGGAACTCGTGCAGACCCCACGCCATCCCGCTGCCCCCCCCTGTGTGGAATCACCGCCTTTGCTTCTCTTTGGAACTCCGTCCGTCGGTTCAATTTGGTGCCCAGCTGGTACGTAAGGACCTTTGACAAGGTGTTCTCTGAATTGCGCTGCTGTGTTGTTGTGCTCTCCTATTCAAATCTTTCACTACCTGTTCCGGCAGTGACAGCGAATTCTGTGAAATACAGTCTTCGCGAGAGACAAAACTCCTCGCAGACGTTCAAACGTGATCGCACAGGCAAAGCGAAACCTCCCCCCTAATGGGGAGAAGCAGCTGTCTGCAGTTAAGCATGAGAATTATCACTGCTGAGTTTTCTTTACTGTCTGCGCGGGACGTGGTTCTGCTCAGGGAGTCTCTGAATCCGAACATAGGCAACCAGGAGCCCCAGGAGCGGCTCAGCACCTCACGGCTTGATGAAGTACCCAATGTGTGAACCGGGAGCAGCTGGACCCCGCACAGACCCGCAGAGCACAGAACACAGCTGCACAGAAACCCAAGTGACAGCGGCGACAGGGACAAGCGTCCTCTGCGAGGGACGGACCAGCTACGAGACCGGTGAAACCGTCCTGGCAGCTTGGAAACGTGCAGAGAGAAGCCATTCGAGTTTATCTAAAATACATGGTGCTCCTTCATCCAATTCCGCTCCCACTGACTGAAATGTTAACAGTTAATTACTTGCCGTAAAGATGTTCATTTTTCACTTTGATCCTAACACTTGCCGGTTGCAATTATTAATGCAATTATTAATGTTTATAAATATATAAAAGGTGAGTGCCATGAGGATGGAGCCAGGCTCTTCTCGTTGGCAAACAATGATAGGACAAGGGGCAATGGGATCAAGCTGGAACACAAGAGGTTCCACTTAAATTTGAGAAGAAACTTCTTCTCAGTAAGGGTGACAGACACTGGAACAGGCTGCCCAGGGGGGTTGTGGAGTCTCCTTCTCTGGAGACATTCAAGACCCACCTGGACATGTTCCTATGCAACCTCACTTAGGCGTTCCTGCTCCAGCAGGGGGATTGGACTAGATCATCTTTTGAGGTCCCTTCCAATCCAGAACATACTGTGATACTGTGATACTGTGAAATGCTGCGGCGGGTGATGGATGGACAGACCTTGGCCCAAGGGATGGACAGACATGGGTCCAGGGGATGGGCAGACCTCAGCCCCAAGGATGGACAGACCTTGGCCAAGGGGATGGAGAGACCTCAGCCCCGAGGATGAACAGACCTCAGCCCCAGGGATGGACAGACCTCAGCCCCAAGGATGGACAGATCTCAGCCCCCAGGGGATGGACAGACGTGGGCCCAGGGGATGGACAGACCTCAGGCCCAGGGATGGACAGACCTCAGCCCCAGGGGATGGACAGACCTGGGCCCAGGGGATGGACAGACGTGGGCCCAGAGGATGGACAGACCTCAGGCCCAGGGATGGACAGACCTCAGCCCCAGGGGATGGACAGACCTCAGCCCCGGGGATGGACAGACCTGGGCCCAGGGCAGCATCAGCCCCTGGCCCAGGGCAGGATCAGGCTGCAGAGGAGCCCGACCAGCTCCCGCAGCATGCGGAGCCGTTCTCCACAACGCGGAGGCACCCGAGGAACCTGAGCAGCTCTGCCCAATGCGCACGGCACATGGAAAGTGTCGGGGGCTGCGCCGTGGCCGGGCTGACACAGCACAGCACGGGGCAAGGCGGCTCCTTCAGCCTGCAGCATCTCGGCGAGATCGGCCCCTCGTCCTGCCGATCTCAGCCCAGCGCCTGCTGCTCCGTGTCACAGGAACACGCACAGCGGCCGCCCAGGGGCTGCCCGACCACCCTGGAACCCCGTGGGCTGCTCCAGGTGCCGCAGAGGGCCGGGGCAGTGGGGCTGAGCCTGGAGAAGAGGGGGCAGCGCCCGTCACCCACGGCACGGCAGCTGCTGTGACCCGCTCTGCGCCTGCTCCATCCCGTACGTGCCCAACTGGAAGACTGAACTCCAAAGACAAATAACCAGACACGTCCCTTTGCCACCTGCCGTGGAGATCTCGTCTCTCAGTTTTGTTCAAGCAGCATGAACTGCGTCTCCACCGCAGCGGGGCACATGTGCTTCCTACGAAGAGCAACGAGGCCTCACCAGGATAAACCAGAGGTGGGCGCACGCAGGAATAAAGAGTTTGAGCTGCAGTGGAGCCTCCAGTGGCCAGCAAGGACCAGTAAGAACCCATCTCCGAGCACCTGGCCTCACGGCTCGGCAATGGGAGTCGCTCTGGCGTGTGCCCGGAGTGCAGCTGGCGATGCCGCGGCCTCGTGGCAACCCCGGCCACCCACGGCACGCACCGCGCTGTTCATCGCCAGGGAAACGCAAAAACGCTCCATGATGCTTTTGTGCTTCTGGGCCTGTTGCCATAACAGCCTGGATCCCTGTGAGAATCTAACTGTGCATTAATTTGGGCTGGCTAACGAGGTGGCTCCTCCAGAGCACACCCCGCCGTTCCCAGCCTCACCGTCCCCACACAGGGACGGCAGAACAGCTCCCACAGCCACGCTGAGCCACCACACAAAGGTGCAAGGGAGCAGACAGCGGGTGAGCATCACATCCTTGGGTTCCAGGAGCAGACAGTGGGTGAGCGTCACATCCTTGGGTTCCAGGAGCACAAAGCAGGTGAGCGTCACATCCTTGGGTTCCAGGAGCACAAAGCGGGTGAGCGTCACATCCTTGGGTTCCAGGAGCACAAAGCAGGTGAGCGTCACATCCTTGGGTTCCAGGAGCACAAAGCGGGTGAGCGTCACATCCTTGGGTTCCAGGAGCAGACAGTGGGTGAGCGTCACATCCCCGGGTTCCAGGAGCAGACAGTGGGTGAGCGTCACATCCCCGGGTTCCAGGAGCACAAAGCGGGTGAGCGTCACATCCTCGGGTTCCAGGAGCAGACAGTGGGTGAGCGTCACATCCCCGGGTTCCAGGAGCACAAAGCGGGTGAGCGTCACATCCTTGGGTTCCAGGAGCACAAAGCAGGTGAGCGTCACATCCCCGGGTTCCAGGAGCACAAAGCAGGTGAGCGTCACATCCCCGGGTTCCAGGAGCACAAAGCGGGTGAGCGTCACATCCCCGGGTTCCAGGAGCAGACAGCGGGTGAGCGTCACATCCTTGGGTTCCAGGAGCACAAAGCGGGTGAGCGTCACATCCTTGGGTTCCAGGAGCACAAAGCGGGTGAGCGTCACATCCTTGGATTCCAGGAGCACAAAGCGGGTGAGCGTCACATCCTTGGATTCCAGGAGCACAAAGCGGGTGAGCGTCACATCCTTGGGTTCCAGGAGCACAAAGCGGGTGAGCGTCACATCCTTGGATTCCAGGAGCAGACAGTGGGTGAGCGTCACATCCTTGGATTCCAGGAGCAGACAGTGGGTGAGCGTCACATCCTTGGGTTCCAGGAGCACAAAGCGGGTGAGCGTCACATCCTCGGGTTCCAGGAGCACAGAGCGGGTGAGCGTCACATCCTCGGGTTCCAGGAGCACAAAGCGGGTGAGCGTCACATCCTCGGGTTCCAGGAGCAGACAGTGGGTGAGCGTCACACCCTCGGGTTCCAGGAGCACAAAGCGGGTGAGCGTCACACCCTCGGGTTCCAGGAGCAGCCAGCGGAGCGTGTGGCGCCCGCAGCCCCGCGCGGTTCCGACGCTCACGGGGACACGCCACCACAGCCCGCATGGGCTCGGGAGGGACGCGCTGGGCACCGTGGCGGCTCTGCAGACTTACACGTGTTTTCAGCTTCCAAGGCTGAGCAGATGGCGTGGTAGCGATCTTGGAAGCCTGACAGAGGTTTTCTTTCCTACCAGCCTCCCCACCGCAATGCATCTCTTCTCTTCACATTTTGCTGGAAGTATTTCTCCCGTTCTGCTCTTTGTAGCCGCTGAAGGTTAATCACCTTTGTCTCAAGAGACTTTTAGATGCAAACACAAAATGCTTTAACCTTTTGTCACACGTCTCTGGGAATGTAAACCAGCTGTGGAACAAGCAAATTGCTCAGAGGATTTCTTCACCAAAAACCCAAGCCAACCAACCAAGCCCTGCTTATTTTTCATCTAGTTCCTTGCTTTTAGTAGTGGTTTTTATCACGGAGTCAACTGATGTATGCGCAGCGTGTGAGCCTGTCGTTGTGGGTGTGAAATGACAGCTCAAGAGGGGCTTCTAAAACAAGCCAATTGCAACCCAGTTTCTCCTGTTTGGCTGTTCCTCTGGAATTGCGCAGAAATGAGCCGTGTCCACGAGGCGCTGCTGCACTGCTCGTGGTGCGCGCTGCGGCAGGGGAACTGGGAACAGGACCCGCCGTGCCCTCCGCACCCGGGGCCGCTCCCGCTGGTGCAGACAGACACACGCCACTCCGGGACTGAGCAGAACCAACAGCTGTGTGGGATTCTTTCCTGTATTTATTGTGGGGTTGTTGCTGGATGCTGCGCTTGCGGCAGCTGCAGCCACTCCTGCTCAGAACGGAGCAGCTCCAGCTCTGCTCATCCTCCCTCATGCAGATTAAATCTGTTTCTGGTCCCCGTGCAGCTGTAGCGCTGGGAATCCCGCACTGAACAGAACAGGCATACACGGGACAGCACAGGCCCACGAGCAGATAAACCCTGCACACAACGGCCCAAGGTGCAGGTGCTTAAACCCTGCAAACCACACACCCCCTGCTTGCCGCCCTCTGCACAGACTTGTCACTGAATCTGCATGAGTGTCGCACAACGGGCATTGCACAACGAGCATCGCACAATGGGCATTGCACAATGGGCATCGCACAATGGGCACTGCACAACGAGCATCGCACAATGGGCATCGCACAACGAACATCACACAATGGGCATCGCACAACGAGCATCGCACAACGGGCATCGCACAATGGGCACTGCACAATGAACATCGCACAAGGGGCATCACACAACGAGCATCGCACAATGGGCATCGCACAATGGGCATCACACAATGGGCATCGCACAATGGGCATCGTACAACGGGCATCGCACAATGGGCACTGCACAATGAACATCGCACAATGGGCATCGCACAATGAGCATCGCACAATGGGCATCGCACAATGGGCATCACACAACGAGCATCGCACAATGGGCATTGCACAACAGGCATCGCACAATGGGCATCGCACAATGGGCACTGCACAATGAACATCGCACAATGGGCATCACACAACGAGCATCGCACAACGGGCATCGCACAATAGGCATCGCACAAGGAGCATCACACAATGGGCATCGCACAACGAGCATCGCACAACGGGCATCGCACAATGGGCATCGCACAATGAACATCACACAATGGCCATCGCACAACGAACATCACACAACGGGCATCGCACAATAGGCATCGCACAAGGAGCATCACACAATGGGCATTGCACAACGAGCATCGCACAATAGGCATTGCACAATGAATGTCACACAACGGGCATTGCACAACGAGCATCGCACAATGGGCACTGCACAATGAGCATTGTACAATGGGCATCGCACAACGAGCATCGCACAAAGGGCACTGCACAATGAACATCGCACAATGGGCATCGCACAACGGGCATCGCACAATGAGCATCGCACAACGGGCACTGCACAATGAACATCGCACAATGGGCATCACACAACGAGCATCGCACAATGAGCATCGCACAACGGGCATCGCACAATGGGCATCGCACAATGAACATCACACAATGGGCATCACACAACGAGAATCGCACAACAGGCATTGCACAATAGGCATCGCACAAGGAGCATCACACAATGGGCATTGCACAACGAGCATCGCACAATAGGCATCGCACAATGAGGTGCAGGTTTAGAGGGACTTCCCAAGCCGCTGACTGTGCTTTCACAGCAGAAGGAGCTCCTTGCACACAAGTATGTAGTTTTTAGTGAATATTTCCAGTTTCTGATCTGTTACTGGGTGAAAATGCTCTTTCACACAACAGATCCCTTTTGAAATGACTTCCAGCTGTTTGTGGCTTGATTGAACCTCAAACAACTTCTGCTCAGCAGCATTTTCCCGACCATCCTCAGGCACAAAGCGCACGTCCAGGACGCAGTTTGCACCACAAGCGGGCAGCTGGACGCCCGGCGGTCACTGCCGCCCCCCACGGCAACGACACCTGCGCAGGACGCCTCTCAGACCCAGACATCACGCACACGCGTTCCAAGCGCCCGTTGCCCCCGGTCGCTGTGGAGGGTTCATAGAATCATAGAATCAAAGAATGTCAGGGGTTGAAGGGCCCTGGAAAGCTCATCCAGTGCAATCCCCCCATGGAGCAGGAACACCCAGATGAGGTTACACAGGAAGGTGTCCAGGCGGGTTGGAATGTCTGCACAGAAGGAGACTCCACAACCCCCTGGGCAGCCTGGGCCAGGCTCTGACACCCTCACCACAACAAGTTGCTTCTCCTCTTTCAGTGGAACCTCCTGTGTTCCAGTTTGCACCCATTGCCCCTTGTCCTGTCCCTGGTTGTCACCAGCAGAGCCTGGCTCCATCCTCCTGACACTGCCCCTTTCCATATTGATCCCCAGGAATGAGTCCCCCCTCAGTGTCCTCTTGTCCAGCTCCAGAGCCCCAGCTCCCTCAGCCTTTCCTCACACGGGAGATGCTCCACTCCCTGCAGCATCTTGGTGGCTGCGCTGGACTCTCTGCAGCAGTTCCCTGTCCTGCTGGAACTGAGGGGCCACAGCTGGACACAAGATTCCAGGTGTGGTCTCCCCAGGGCAGAGCAGAGGGGCAGGAGAACCTCTCTGACCTACTGACCACCCCCTTCTAACCCACCCCAGGTACCATTGGCTTCCTGGCCACAAGGGCCCAGTGCTGGCTCATGGTCACCCTGCTGGCCCCAGGACCCCCAGGTCCCTTTCCCCTACGCTGCTCTCTAACAGGTCATTCCCCAACTTACACTGAACCTGGGGCTGTTCCTGCCCAGATTCAAGACTCTACACTTGCCCTTGTTCTATTTCATTAAATGTTTCCCTGCCCAGCTCTCCAGCCTGTCCAGGTCTCTGATGGCAGCACAGCTTCCAGTGTCACCACTGCTCCCAGCTTGGTGTCACCAGCAAACTTGCTGACAGTCACTCTATTCCCTCTTCCAAATCACTGAAGAATATATTGAGCAGTATTGTCCCCAGCACTGCCCCTGGGGCACTGCACTGGATACAGGCCTCAGCTGGACTCTGTCCCATTGACCATGACTCTCTGGCTTCCCTTCAGCCAGTTCACAGTCCAGTTCGTGGCACCTCAGTGCGATGGAGACGCCTGCGCTGTCACCCCCTCCGCACACGCTGCTGAGCCCTTTGTCCACATGAGACTGTCCCGCGGGCCCTTCTGCTCCGGCCCCGGCAGCAGCTCCGCTCCCTCCCTGCCACGCACGTCCACAGCCTCGCGAGGGATGAGCAACTAACTCCTGCCCACGTTGGCTTCCAACGCGGCGCCTCATCAGCTGCTGGGCCGCGGCTCTATTTCGGTTCCGCAGTCACGGGAGCTGCTGCCCGCGGGTTCCGGGGCGGGACGGCAGCTCTGCCGACGCGCTGTGCCGGCGCACGGCGGGGCAGCCCCTTCAGCGCCCACTCCCCGCTCGTGTTTATAGGATCAGCTCTCCGAGTTTGTTTTTCGGATTAATCACATACACACGTTTGGTTATCTCTCGCTATGTGCTACTCAGCGCAGCCTCGTGTGGGACCACAGGTACCAGCTGCTCTCGTACCAACACAAGCGCGAGGCACGTACACAGCAATTCTGTGGCTCTGTACATTAGAAAGTACGTTTTGAATACTACCTCTTGCAGTTTTCAACTGGTTTTTACATCCTTGCTAGGACTGTGCTGCTCTCAGCTGTAGCCTGAAGCAGAATTTACTTTCTATTCACTTATTTTGTGTGTTAACCGCACACCTTATTTTGGCATCACCATTGCTGTCAAATGGTGCCTTGGGCTTGCTTACGGTGAACACTTGTCACACAGCACACGGCTTCTGTCCCCACTCCCCTCCCTCCTGCCCTCAGCCCCTCCACGTGAGCGACAATGTGCTCGCCCAGCTCCGACCCGCACGGCCTCAGACTCGCTGCCACCACTGCTCGCTGTCACCACGCTCGGTGTCACCACTGCTCGGTGTCACCACTGCTCGGTGTCACCAGGCTCAGTGTCACCAGGCTCAGTGTCACCACTGCTCAGTTTCACCAGGCTCAGTGTCACCAGGCTCGGTGTCACCAGTGCTCGGTGACACCACTGCTCAGTGTCACCAGGCTCAGTGTCACCACGGCTTGGTGTCACCAGATTCAGTGTCACCATGGCTCAGTGTCACCAGGCTCGATGTCACCAGGCTCGGTGTCACCAGGCTCGGTGTCACCACGGCTCAGAGTCACCAGGCTCGGTGTCACCATGGTTCAGTGTCACCAGGCTTGGTGCCATGAGGCTTGGTGTCACCACTGCTCAGTGTTACCAGGCTCCGTGTCATCATGGTTTGGTGTCACCACTGCTTGGTGTCACCAGGCTCAGTGTCACCACCAGGCTGAAACCCAACGGTACACGAACCCAGGGGAGGGAGATGAGGCCCCACGCTGTCACTGTGTCACCCGCCCTGCTCCACTCTGCCTCCTCCTGCCAACTCCAGCACATTTTTGGTTTTAGCTGCACCACGAACCTTCTGGGACAGGCTCTACAGACCCCAACAGCCCACGGATGAGCGTCACCTGCTCCCCCACCGCAGGCTGTTGCCGCTCATGGCTTCAGGCTCAGCTCCCTGCACGCCCAGCGCAGCTACTGCACGGGCAGACAGAGCATCACCCACCGACCCTCGTCTGCCAGCACAGAGCACGGGGAAACTCCTCTGGAAAGGAGCCGGAGGGAGGAAAGGAGCTCTGGAGGGCTCCGGTCTGACCGCGTCAGCGTTGGAACAGGCTCCTCAAGACACGGGCAGCCGCCAAAGCAGAAACCCCATTAAACACCCCCTTTCACAGCGCTGCAGTTGCAAGCTGTCCTGTGGCTCCCGTGCAGGCACAAACGCTCCACGGGAACGCCTTTGCTCTTGGGAAGGGATCCCCCCGGCCGGCCTTACCTACAGATTTTGTCCGTGGAATTCCTTTGCGCAGTGAAACATGGGGCTTCTCAGCTCCCGCCAGGACGCCCGAGTGTGCTGCCATTCCCTGGCGTTCAAAGAGGGACTGCAAGGGAAAACGGGACATTTCCATTCTGGACATGGGCGGGACTCAGCTGAGAGGACACAACGCTTATCTGTCCCCTGGCCCTTCTGCCCGCGGTGACACCGGGCTCTGCCCCACACCGACCTGCAGCCCGGCCCTGTCCCTGCAGGTGGAACTGCTGCGGCCCTGGAGCGGTGGCTTCTTTGGGGACAAGGACAGACCTTGTCCTCACCTCTGCCTTCAACAGTCCACCTTCCACCCTGCCTCAGCCAGCGTGGCGCCAAAACCTGCGCCACTGCCGTCTAAGGGTGAACCTCCTGCCCTCTCCTCTGCGCTGTCCCCCGGCCCTCTCCCCTCTCTGTGCCCAGGGTATGGTGGCGCCGGCTCCGCGGCAGTGCCGGCTCCCGCGGCGGCTCCAGCACACCCTCCTCCGTGGGAAGGCTCGGCTCAGGCCGGGCTCTGCTCAGCCTGTCCCATTTTCCCTCCTGCTCCAGAAGCTGCCTCCCACCACCTGCTGCACTTTCACAATCCAGACAGCCTGGAGCTGGCAGCCCCACTCCTACTCCATCCCTGTTCCCCTCAGAGATGGTGTTTTTCTCTTCTTTGATTCCTCCTAATTTCCAGTTTCACATCCAGAAAACTGCAGCCAGACGAAGCTCTCCGGCTCAGCCTTCCACGCTCCTTCAGATCTGCTCTCACAGCCTCCCCATGGCAATCCCGTCCTGGCGAGCGAGCGCCAAGCAGCCCGGTCAGCTCCCACCACCCGCCCGGCCCCTGCTCCGTGTCCCCATGTCCCCCAGGGTCTCTTGGGGAACCCCCGCCCCACGCTGGCACTGAGCGCTGGCACAGCGCCACGTGCCCCCGGCCCCGCGAGCCCTCCTCTCTCACACTGATTTCTGCTGGCGTGATGCGCCGGCTCGTTGGTCGCTGCTTCACAGTGGCTGCCCGAGAATCTGCTTCCACAATGTCTGCTCTCAGCGCGGGCTCGGCTGCCGCCAAAATCTCGTCCAGTTTCTCTGCAATTCCAAACAAAAAAGCAAATGGGTTAGCAAGGGTCACTGCACCGAGGCAGCTCCCCTGCGAGGGGCTCATCCCCCCACAGAGCGACCGTCCCGCAGGGGGTGACCATCCCGCAGGGGGTGACCGTCCCGCAGGGGGTGACGGTCCTGCAGGGGGTGACTGTCCTGCAGGGGGTGACCGTCCCGCAGGGGGTGACGGTCCCGCAGGGGGTGACCGTCCGGCAGGGGGTGACCGTCCCGCAGGGGGTGACCGTCCGGCAGGGGGTGACCGTCCCGCAGGGGGTGACGGTCCTGCAGGGGGTGACCGTCCCGCAGGGGGTGACCGTCCCACAGGGGGTGACTGTCCTGCAGGGGGTGACCGTCCTGCAGGGGGTGACCGTCCCGCAGGGGCTGACCGTCCCGCAGGGGGTGACCGTCCCACAGGGGGTGACTGTCCTGCAGGGGGTGACGGTCCTGCAGGGGGTGACCGTCCCGCAGGGGGTGACCGTCCCGCAGGGGGTGACCGTCCCACAGGGGGTGACTGTCCTGCAGGGGGTGACGGTCCCGCAGGGACAGCCGCTCCGGGGCCTGCTGAGCGCGGAGCTGCAGAGCAGCTCTCAGGCCTCTCGCCCCAGCCAGCAGCTAACACAGCTCTCGGAGGTGTTTCTGGAGCTCCCACCCGCCATGAGCATTGCCAGGCACCGGCCTGGCCGGGCCCCGCGGCCGGCACCACCGTGCTGTCCCACCGCGCTGCACCGGTGCCGCCCGCGCGCCCCGACCAGCCAGAGCGGCGGGCCTGGGGCACCGCTCCCAGCTCTGCTGCGCTCTGAGGAAGCCTCGATCCTCACATGAAAAGAGCAAATGTTTGCCCAGATATATTTTGATATTCGGAATGGGGGCAAGTCCCCCTGGCTGGGCAGAGCGGGGCGTGGGCTGCGGGCGAGGGGAACCCGGCGCTGCAGGGACCGTGGTGACACAGAAGTCCAGGGGACTCCATGGGACTCCGTTTGGCTCCAGCACAACCGGTCACTCCAGTGTCTGTCTGGGACAAACTGGGACGTTTCCTGCCGAGTGGACTCCTGTGCCCAAGCGGCCCGGGCGGGAGCGACCAGGCCCCGCGCGCCCCGTGTCCGCGGCCGCGAGCTGCAGGCGGCGCGGGCCGGGGGTGTCATGCCGCAGTTTGTTAGCCAGCATTCCCGAGTTATACAGGCTAAAAATGAGCCCCAAACATTTCAGAAGCCCCGCCTGTGGAGGAGCGAGCCCCACACCAACACAGACAGCGAGCGCTCTTTGCCAGGGGACCTGGGTGCCCGCTGAGGCCACCGCCTTGGCGCAGGTCTCCAGCAAGGCCCTGGGACCGAGGGCCTGCACCGGCTCGCAGGAACAGCTCGGGCCAGCTCCTGAACGTGCTCGTCACGGCGCCTCCAGAAGCCGACCATCCTTGTCTCTGGGGACTGCGCGGCGCCCCTGCCGTGCGCCTCTTGGGCCGCGCTCAGCACCAGAGGCACAGGGGGTTCAGCCCGCCCAGAGGGGACCTGGCTCAGCCCCTGGGGACAACCAGCGAGTGACTGCATGGAAACAACCAAACCTGAGCGGGACACACCACCGGCTGATTCTAAAGGTGACCATGTGCTGGAAAGCTGCCTCAGGGTGTCTCTGGAAGCTGCCATGGGCAGCCCTGTAGTGACATCAGCCTGGGGACCCCAGTGCTGCGGGAGGAGACAGCGGTGCTCAGCGCTCTCCACCCGCCTCCGCTCCCGTCTTTGCTCTGCTTTCCGTCTATGAACGCACAGGAGATGAGCGGCCGCTGGCTGCACGCTGTACCTGCCACGGCTCCGCGTCCCGACCGCATCCCGCCTGCCCAGGCTGCTGGGGCGGGAATGGGCAGCGCTGGAGCCGCCCGAAAAGAGGGACCCCCAGGAAGGGGTGACCCTGGGGGCTCAGGCTGTCCAACGTGCCAGGGTGTCCACCACACACCTGGAGATCGACGTCTTCAACGTCAGGACATGCCTGGTGACCTGTGGCTGGTCACTGAGCTGGGCGCTCCGCATCGCCTCCCACTCTGGCACTGCGGGGCTGCTCGGGACAGCGGGGCCCCGGGGAGCCCCTCAGAGACCTCTCACTGCGGGCCCTGCTCAGCCTCCTCCCTCCATCGCCACCGTTACGGTGACAGAGCTGGTCCCTCATGTTCCCTGTTCCTGGGACACCGTTCAGCTCCGCGTCACCAGGACAGTTTTGCTTCTGAAAGGCTCAGAACTGGGCTCAGCTCCCCAGGCTCCCGCCCCCACCCTGCGCTGGAGAAACCCAGAGCTGCGTGCTGGCCCAGGACGAGCCTTCTCCCTCCACCCACCGTTGTCCACTACCAGCTCTCAGCCCCGGCAAGAACCTCCTGTGTTTGTCACATCCCCGTGCAGTGTCCAACAGACACTGCGCAGCGCAGCCGGCACACACGGAGCCCCGCGGCCACCAGCTCTGCCCCAGCCAGCTCAGGGCTGTCCTCAGAGCCGCCACCAAGCCCTGCCCGCATTGCGGGACGTCCCCAGGTGCCTCCAGGACAGCCTGGAGCTGCGGGACGCGGCAGAGAGCGCGGCTGCCGTTTCATCCGACCGAGCTGCAGAGGCCTGACCCGGGGCTGAGGGAGCCTGCGCGCAGGACTCGCGCCTGGGGACGCACACCGGCTGTTTTCACTGCAGAGCAAACACAAGCGAGTACAAGCCCTGGGGAAGGCAGAGCTGGAGACCCACGGGGCGGGGTGGCAAATGGGCTCCAACGGGAGCCCAACAACCGCGACAGTTCTGGCCTTCGCTGCCCCTGCAGAGCCGTCTGTGCCAGCCCGGGGAGCACAGTGCATGTGCGGGGGTCTGTGCCAGCCCCAGGAGCACAGTGCGTGTGCGGGGGTCTGTGCCAGCCCCGGGAGCACAGTGCGTGTGCGGGGGGTCCAGGCCAGCCCGGGGAGCACAGTGCGTGTGCGGGGGTCTGTGCCAGCCCCAGGAGCACAGTGCGTGTGCGGGGGTCTGTGCCAGCCCCGGGAGCACAGTGCGTGTGCGGGGGGCCCGGGCCAGCCCGGGGAGCACAGTGCGTGTGCGGGGGTCTGTGCCAGCCCGGGGAGCACAGTGCGTGTGCGGGGGTCTGTGCCAGCCCCAGGAGCACAGTGCGTGTGCGGGGGTCTGTGCCAGCCCCAGGAGCACAGTGCGTGTGCGGGGGTCTGTGCCAGCCCCGGGAGCACAGTGCGTGTGCGGGGGGCCCGGGCCAGCCCGGGGAGCACAGTGCGTGTGCGGGGGTCTGTGCCAGCCCGGGGAGCACAGTGCGTGTGCGGGGGGCCCGGGCCAGCCCGGGGAGCACAGTGCGTGTGCAGGGGGTCTGTGCCAGCCCCGGGAGCACAGTGCATGTGCGGGGGGTCCAGGCCAGCCCCGGGAGCACAGTGCGTGTGCGGGGGGTCTGGGCCAGCCCTGGGGAGCACAGTGCATGTGTGGGGGTCCGGGCCAGCCCCAGGGAGCACAGTGCATGTGCGGGGGGTCCGGGCACTGGCTGGGGGCTGACAGGGAAGGAAGGAGCCCCAGGATGTGTGGTTTCACTCACCCCCTTTTCTTCTCCGCATGGAGGCTTGGAATCAAGAAACAAAAGACAAGGTGAATGGCATGCACAGTTCCTGCGTTCATTCCCATCTCCAGCCTCGCTGCCTCCAGCATGCGGGCAGGATCGGGCCCTGGCAGCGAGCCCGCACCAGCCTCGCTGGGGCTCTCTGACAAAGGCTCAGGCAGGGCAGAGGGGACAGCACCTCGTGTGTGTCCCCTGGCGCCATGTCCCCTCCATGGGATGGCCAGCGCCCGTCCTGGAGCCGTGTCCCCTCTGTGGGACAGCCAGCGCCTGTCCTGGCCCTGTGGGCGGGCAGGGACCGACAGGGCTCAGCTCCTGCCGCCCCACTGCTGAGCCCTCCGCCCCTTCTCAGAGCAGCAGGCAGCGGGACGGCACCGTGCCAGCACCGTGCCAGAACGAAATCAGACCCGGAGAGGTCTGGATGGCACTGAACGCCTGAGCCAGGGAGAAGCTCTTTCAGGAGCTTTTAATCTCCGCTGGCTCCCGGAGGAGACTCGGCAGCCTGCACGTCTCCAGAGCCGGGCTGCTCCGCACCTCGCAGGCGCCGGGGCCGCGGCCAGGACTGCCTCGCGAGCGGCTCGCTGGGAACCGCAGGCACCGCATGCAGCAAGATGTTATGGCGGGGCTGCATGCACATGGGGTGTTCTGCAGGACAGGGACGGGCTGCAAGGAAAAAGGGGCAGAGACCCTCCAACAAAGCTGCAGGTAGAAATGTCCCTTTCTCTAACAGCACCGTCCCCTCAGAAAAGGAGACGGGGCTCTAACCCTGCCCACCACCGAGGCGCGGGGTGCTGACCTGCACCAGAACTGCCCCTTGAGGATCAAACTCCAGAAGACAAAGCGCAGGAGGAAGAACGATCCCCATTCCCCCTGTGCCCTTCTCCCGGGGGATGTGTGGCAGCACCGGCCACAGCTCAGCCCCTGATCCACAGGACATGAAGTGGGGACAAACCACCACAATTTCCTGGGGAAGGTGTCTACAAATCCCTCCCCCAGGACCCCGAGGCAGCTGCAGCTCCTCATCTTTAACATATTCTCTGGCAGAGCTATTTCTCTGCTTTTCGTGACTTCCCTTTCCACGAGCTGGCTCCCTCCCCTCCGCTTGCCAGAAACCTGCCGGCGGGGCCGCTCCGCAACCGCCGCGGCTGCCGTGGGGCAGCTCAGCCCCTGGGGTGTCCCTGTCCCACACCCCGTCTGGCACCCCTGAGGGCAGCGCCGTGGCGGTGTGTCCGTCCCTCTGCACGGGCAGTGCCGTGGCAGTGTGTCCATCCCTCTGCACGGGCAGTGCTGTGGCAGGGTGTCCGTCCCTCTGCACGGGCAGTGCTGTGGCAGTGTGTCTGTCCCTCTGCACAGGCAGTGCCGTGGCAGCGTGTCCATCTCTGCACGGGCAGTGCCGTGGCAGCATGTCTGTCCCTCTGCACGGGCAGTGCTGTGGCAGTGTGTCCATCCCTCTGCACGGGCAGTGCTGTGGCAGGGTGTCCGTCTCTGCACGGGCAGTGCCGTGGCAGCATGTCTGTCCCTCTGCACGGGCAGTGCTGTGGCAGTGTGTCCATCTCTGCACAGGCAGTGCTGTGGCAGTGTGTCTGTCCCTCTGCACGGGCAGTGCCGTGGCAGTGTGTCCATCTCTGCACAGGCAGTGCTGTGGCAGTGTGTCTGTCCCTCTGCACGGGCAGTGCCATGGCAGTGTGTCCATCTCTGCACGGGCAGTGCCGTGGCAGTGTGTCTGTCTCTGCACGGGCAGTGCTGTGGCAGTGTGTCTGTCCCTCTGCATGGGCAGTGCCGTGGCAGTGTGTCTGTCTCTCGGCCGTGCCGCCCCGCAGATGGGCAGGTGCAGCCGGGGAAGCGCTCTCGGCGCGGCGTGGGCTGCCCGTGCACCAGGCACCGCGCTGGCCAGGAGCTGCTTTCAGGACCCGTCACCGAGAGTGAAAATGTGACCCGTGGGGTCTGTGCAGTATCTGCACAAAGGGAAGAGCAAAAAGTGGAAGGAAAGGGGCTATTCTGAGGCTTCTCCTAATGGCTACATGTAAACAGGGTGTCTTCAGGTTTAGTAACACGGTCTGGAGAAGCGGGGAGCAGGCTAGCGTGAAAATCCAGGCAGTGGGCTCAGCATAAAATAAATCCCAGTGGCCAAGAGCAAGTTGATGCAAACCCTTCAATGCCAGGATTTGTCCCTTGGAAGCCATGCTCCCTGTGAGCCTCAGTCCCCGAGATCACCTCTATCGGAGAAGCCGGCAGGGCTGTAAAGCCTGGCCACGCGTGTAGGACAGGGAGCCGCGCAGAGCCAGAGGCCACAGACCCTCCTGCAGCACCCCGACAAAGAGGGGGTGCTGGGGTCTCTGCTGGGGCTCCTGTCTCCACCCGGCAGGATCGGGCTCTGCCCCGCGCAGCCTCCGCACCGTGGCCAGCAGCCTCATCCGTACACATCGCCACACTTCCACACGGCAAAAGCACTAACAAAAGCCAGCTAAAGCATGAGCCAGGGCAGCAGGCGCTGCCGAGAGCTGCATCCCTGACCCAGCGCTGGACAGCGCGGCCGGGCAGAGCCGGCACGCCGGCACCCGCCCGCAGGTCGGAGCGCGCGCCCCGAGGGCTCCAGGAGGGTCCCCCCGCATCTCCTGCCACCGGCCGCCCCGGCACCGCCACCGCCAGCCGCGCGTCCCGCCCAGCACCCGCCGCCTCCGCAGCACACGGGGACTGCACAGCACCACGGGCACAGCGCTCTGTGCAGCAGCAGGGACGGCCCGAGGAGCCTGCGAGCGCCCGCCGGGCCGATGCTGCTGGGGGTGCCCGGGGAGGTGCGGGCTGGACGGGGCCACCGGGACGATGGGGAGACTGGGGCTTCAGCACGGGGCACACGGCAGCGAGGACGGGGTGGGGGTGGACAGGCTTTGAGAGAATCGAGGAACATGGAGATGCAGGCTGGGATACCAAAGCATCTGAAAACGTGGGTAGGCTCTGTAGTGACAGTAGAATGTGTGAGCGCGTGTACGGGGGGAGGGCAGCCCATGGGACGCCAGATAATCTGGCAGCATGTGGCATCTGCCTGGAGGGAGAGGGAAATAAAGACAAGGGGCTGTTTGGAGTGCGGGAGGCGCAGGGTGCCCGATGGATGGGGCGCGAGCCGCCCTGCAAGCACACGGAGCTAGCGGCGTCCTTCCCCGCGTCACCTCTCAGGGAGGCGGCACTGGGGGGACCGGCTCTGTGGGGCTCCCACGCGCTGCGGCGGTGGCACCGGGATCTCACCCCCTGCCCCCCGCACCGCTAAGCACAACAGAAAGTTCAGCACAGGAGCTGCGCGTCGGCTCCTGCTCACGGAGCCCTCTGCACACCGGACCCGGTGAGCGCCGCCCGCTCGGCTGCGGCCCCGCATGCTCCCCATGCACTGCGCGCCGCCCCGCGGCCCTTACCCAGCTCCTCCAGCTCGGCCGTCATGGACTTGGAACGCAGCGTCAGGGTGGTGCTGGGCGCTCTCTTGGGAGGTGGCGGAGCTGAAAGGAAGAGAGACGGCATTTTGCTTTTCTTGTCCAGGAACTTACGAGGAGTGGCCAGATGCAGGTGCCACTTCTTCTCCACAGCCTGGATCTCCTCGTACTCGCGGGATGAGGAGTCGCACTGCTGCAGGATCTTATTGAGGCTGCGCGTGGAAGCAAACTTCTTCATGGTCTCGGTGGCACAGTCCGGGGCGCGGGGCAGGGCCCGGCGCCGAGGGGCCGCTGGCTCCGCCGGCACGTGGACGCTGCCCAGGCCGCCACAGCCCTCAGCGGAGGAGAGTCCAAGTCATGTCCCCGGGCTGCGCTGGCCCCGGCAGCTACCGGAGATGCTAGGGCTATGAAAGCCTCCCGCGAATTAAAGGTGCCGGAGGCAGCTGGCCGCCTGCCTGCAGGACGCAGTGCACAGCTCCGATGGCTGCTTCCCCGCCGCGCACGCCATGGGTGGAGGGGAGGAGGAGGAACGCGTCCAGCAGGCCCGATCTCAGTCTCTCATTCCCGCCTCGGCGCGGCCCCCGGCGATGCCGCCCACCCACCCTCCTCGGCTGCTCCAGGCCGGGGCTCCGGCCCTAGCGTGGCGCTGACGGCGGCCGGCTCCGCGCCGGGCAGCGGGGGCGCATGGCCGGCACGGGCGGGTGCGGGGCTGTGCCGGGGCGGGGGGCCCGCCGGGGCTGCTCAGCCGGGCCGGGGCGCGGGGCTGCCCCCCAGGCGCCGCATGCCATGAGCCCACCGCGGCGGGGACCAGTTGAAGGCTCTTCCTCTTCACTTGGGGCGCCTCCTCCTCCTCCCGCTCGCTGACAATGCCGGATTCAACGCTCAGGCATTGCCATGGCAACCGCAGCTTCAGGCTCTGCTGGCGCTGCCTGCATCAGAGACCCCAACAGGGGCGGATTCAGCCACAAAGCGCCAGCCCCGCTCAGGCCTCCATCACCCCCAGCACCAGAGAGCCCCGGGGGGCACGGGGGTCTGGCCACCCCAAGCGTCCTGCAGCGGGGACTGGGCCCCGGGCCCCACACTTTGTGCTGCAAGAGCGGCTGCCCAGCTCCGCGGGCTCAGGGCACGGGCAGCGATGGGCAGTGCCGGGCAGCGCCGGGCAGCCGCTCACTGGCTGCAGGGCTGGAAGCACCGGGAGAAGTGGCGAGCGGCACTGGTGGTGGTTCCAGCACCGATTCTCGAGCCGCAGCCTTTCCCACGACTCGTGCCTTTGTGCCGTGACAGTGTAATTACAGCTCTTAGTGTCAGTGCGGAGCTGCCTCCCTCCCCCACGCCCCGCGTGCTGCACTGGGAGCCCCCCGCTGCCGTCACCCCCCGCTGCTGTCACCCCCTGCACCCATCACCCCCCACGCCCGTTACCCCCTGCTCCTGTCACCCTCCGCTGCCGTCACCCCCTGCGCCCGTCACCCCCTGCACCCGTCATGCCCTGCTACTGTCACCCCTCGCTCCCACCACCCTCTGCTCCCGTCACCCGTTGCTCCTGGTCGCCCCTCGGTCCCGTCACCCCTGGCTCCTGTTCCCCAGCACTGGGTTCCCCCAGAAAGCGCTCCTGTCGCACAGCCGGTGTCCCTGCACACGGTGCAGCGCCAGGATGGACAGGGACAGCCTGCCCGTGCTGCCAGCTGTTCCCAGATGTGCCTCTGCCTTCTACAGCTGCTTGCCTGTGGATGAAGCCCCATCCTCCACATACAGCTGCTGCCAGATGTGCACCCACCACTGCCAGCTGCTGCCAGATGAGCTCTTGGCCTCCACAGCTGTGTGCTGTGCTGTGTGCTGTGTGCTGTGTGCTGTGTGCTGTGCTGCCTCCCATCCAGCTGTCCTCCAGATGTGCCCCTCCAAGTCCCAACCCCTGCCGGCAGCCCTGGCTCTGGCTGTGCTCCCCAGCCCCCCGGGCAGCCCCAGTGCCGGCCCGGCTGAGCACAGGCCCCGCGCCGGCACCCCCTGCGCTGCTGCGGGCTCCAGCGCCAGCCCCATGGGGACAATTCTCCACCTCGACCACCCCACACTGAGCAGGGGCAGCTCCATCACCCCCACAGCGCGGGGCCGTTCCCCCCGGTGTGGGGGTCTCTGCTTGCGGCACATAGGCTGTGGGCCCCCCCGCGGCTCTTCCCGAGGAGGAGCCGGTGCGGCCGGGCCGAGCGCACGCAGCCGCGGTGCCAGGATGGAGCTGCCATGACCCACAGCACGACCCGCCGGGCTCATGGGGGGCCTGGCCAGCAGCCGCCGCGCTGCCCGACTCCGCTCCCTTCCCGGCGCGGCAGCGCCCGCCAGCCCTGGCGTCCATGCCCAGGACAGGCCGATCCTCCCTTGGGCACCCTCCGTCCCGCCAGCCCCACCGCGGGTCCGTGCCCCCGCTCACACTCAGGCAACGCGACCGCCCCAGAGCCCCCCAGGACCCACACCTACCCTTCTTGCGAACAACTTCTTCTGACTCTGGCTTGCGGCTCACGGAGACAACCTTCATCACCAGGTGGTTCCCCCCTTGCCGGATCAAGGAGACCACCTGCTTGTGCCCCACCTTCACCACGTTGACACCATTCACCTGGGACACAAACAGAGGGCAGGTAAGGGCCGGCGGGCACAGAGAGCGGGGCAGGGCACGACCCACGCACGTCACGTCACAACAACACATGGCTTTACACCTCTGTGGCTGGTTTACAGCCTCGCACATCTCCATACTGAAGCTGTCCCTGTGGGATGTCACCCACCAGTGACCCCAACCTCTGCAGGAGCTGAGGAGCTGCACCAGGTCAGTGCACACCAGTGCAACCCGGTGAACACCAGTGCAACCCAGTGCATGCCGGTGCAACCCAGTGAACACCAGTGCAACCCAGTGCACACCAGTGCAACCCAATGCACACTGGTGCAACCCAGCGAACACCGGTGCAACCCAGTGCACACCAGTGCAACCCAGTGCACGCCGGTGCAACCCAGTGCACACTGGTGCAATCCAGTGCACACCGGTGCAACCCAGTGAACACCAGTGCAACCCAGTGCACACTGGTGCAATCCAGTGCACACCGGTGCAACCCAGTGAACACCAGTGCAACCCAGTGCACACTGGTGCAATCCACTGCACACCGGTGCAACCCAGTGCACACCGGTGCAACCCAGTGAACACCAGTGCAACCCAGTGCACGCTGGTGCAACCCAGTGCACACCAGTGCAACCCAGTGCACGCCGGTGCAACCCAGTGAACACCAGTGCAACCCAGTGCACGCTGGTGCAACCCAGTGCACACCAGTGCAACCCAGTGCACGCCGGTGCAACCCAGTGCACACCGGTGCAACCTAGTGCACACCGGTGCAACCCAGTGAACACCAGTGCAACCCAGTGCACGCCAGTGCAACCCAGTGCACCCCAGTTCAACCCAGTGCACACCGGTGCAACTCAGTGCACACCAGTGCAACCCAGTGCACACCGGTGCAACCCAGTGAACACCAGTGCAACCCAGTGCATGCCGGTGCAACCTAGTGCACACCAGTGCAACCCAGTGCACGCCGGTGCAACCCAGTGCACACCGGTTCAACCCAGTGCATGCCGGTGCAACCCAGTGAACACCAGTGCAACCCAGTGCACGCCGGTGCAACCCAGTGAACACCAGTGCAACCCAGTGCAAACTGGTGCAATGCACTGAACACCAGTGCAACCCAGTGCACACCGGTGCAACCCAGTGCACAGCAGGGCTGCAGCCACTGGCAGGAGCTGGGCCTCCCCATCCTGCCCAGACCTCTGAAACTGGGCTTTTCCCAGTCCCACTGTCACCGTGCACACGGTGACACTCATCCGCTCCTGTCACACTGTCACCCTGAAGAGGGTGACACTCATCCGCTGCTGTCCCACTGTCACCATGCAGAGGGTGACACTCATCCACTGCTGTCCCACTGTCACCATGCAGACAGTGACACTCATCCGCTCCTGTCCCACTGTCACCATGCAGACGGTGACACTCATCCACCGCTGTCACACTGTCACCATGCAGATGGTGACACTCATCCACTCCTGTCCCCGTCAGTGTGACTCGTGTTGTGCAGATGGTGACACTCATCCACTCCTGTCACACTGTCACCATACAGATGGTGACACTCATCCACTCCTGTCCCACTGTCACCGTGCATATGGTGACATTCATCCTCCCCTGCCAGGGCTGTGTGGGACACGCACTGACGCCCATTCCTGTTGCCGTATCTCACTCCACCATAACCTGTCAGTGTTTTGGACAACAAGTGCTGGGCTTTGGTGACAAGTTGCGTGATCTCTAAGACACAAAACCAAGAAATAAACTGGAAAATGAAACCTCGGTGCTTCGGTATCCACCAAGCGGCACCAAACACACGGTTCTGCACGGGCGCTGACGGAGCGGGTCCCCTCCTTTGGGTAGGGGAGGCTGAGGTGTCACGGGGTGAGGGCGCCACAGTTCAGACGCTTTGGCGCTGGAAAATCTCAGTGGCTCAGTTTCCCACTTTGTAAAACATTGGAGGTGTCTGCGGGCTCTGGGAAACGCGCAGGGTAACGGCAAATAGCACATCACCTATGGGCAACAAATACAGCAGCACTTGCGCTGCCGTTTACATTAGCATTGATGTTTCCAAAGGCGGAGCGCTCCACAGACAGGTAATGCCGGGATTTGGTGTCAACGCACCATTCATTTCATCACCCAGAGTTGAAGAGCAGCAGCGTCACAATGAAGCTGTTGCACCGCGCTGGGTCCTCAGGACACCGGGACACGGAGACTTCAGCCTTTGCTGAACTGAATGCCCCAAACGCTCAGTAACTGCCGGTACCCCCAGCCCGCGCCGGCGCTGCTGCCCAGCTGCGTTTCCAGCCCCAGCTCTTTGGTGTTTAGGGCAGACTGAGCTCTGGTTTAAATGATGAAATGCGGTTACGGCGTTTCCAACGCGTGAGCCGTAGTGCTGTTTTCTGTGAAAACCGGTAAGAAATGTAAATGTGAAAAAGGGGTTGAGCTACATTCAGAAATGGGACATTTTCTAGGATGCAAAGCTTTTGAAATAATCGTTTTACTCCAAATATTCAGAGAATCACAGAATGTTAGGGACTGGAAGGGACTTGGAAAGATCACCTAGTCCAATCCCCCTGCCAGAGCAGGAACACTGATTATTATTCAACTGATTCAATTCTGATTATAATTGATTCAACAATCATTCCATTTGCATGAAAACACATGTTTTCCTTGGAAAACTTGATTTTGATGAAATTACCAGCCTACTCTAGTTAAACCACCTCTTCATCTTTCCTGGGATGAGCTGGCTGGAAGGGATTCACTCCTGTTACCCTGTATCTTCTGATCCTAAAGCAGCTCAGCAGTTCCCTTTGCAAGCCCTTTAAGCGGTGAAGAACATCTATTACATCTTTATCAAGCAGATCTCGCACAAGGAGGTTTGTTCTGTGCGCTTTTCTGCTGGTAACGTTATTCTGTTCTTTAACTCTTCACCCATAGGGTCCGATGGATTATTTTTTGGCAGCGGGTGATACCGGACCCGCAGGTCTGCAATGTCGCGGCTGGTCCCGTTGCCCGTGGCGAGCAGCGGCGCTGCGCCCCCGCCCTGCACCGCACAATCGCTCAAGAAATGCTGAACAACAACCACCGGGAAGACGCTTCCAGCTTCGGTTGCTAACAGCTCGGGGAGCGTTTGGTCACGGCACGTGCAGCGCATCGCCCCGCTCCCTTCAAACGCAGAGCAGACACCGACAGAACGCTCACTGCTCTGCTTCACTCTCCCTCACCCCGGCTCGTCGGTCCCTGCTCTCCAGGCCATTCGCGACGTCCCGACCCGTGGGCTGCACAGGCGGCTCCGGCGCCCAGCGCCGGCGGCTCCAGCAGAGCCCTGACCGCCGCGGCACCGCCCGGCATCGCGGGACGCCAGCACCAGCTCTCTCGGGTGCCAGCACACTGCTGGCGTGTTTGCTGACAGCCCGGTGACAGATGGAAAACGCTGATCTTCAGCTGTCTCTAACCAGGTGACACCAGGGACAAGGAGAAGGTACCGCCATGGGCAGGCGGCTTTCTGCCCCAGGTGCTGCGGATGTGCCCCGGACGGACAGCTACTGAAGCCGTGAGACATCACGGACTGCGCAACTTCACCCGCTCTGGGCCCTCCTGGAACGTCCGCAGCACCAAAACCACAGCGAGGGCAACGCTGGCGGCACAGGGCACGGCAAGGGCCGGCAGGACAGACGGCGCTGGCCTGGGGATGCTGACCTGAGCCTGTGACACTCTGAACAGCCTTGGACAGAAGGACGTCAGCCCAGAGCCACAACCCGACCGGCCAGAAAGGCAGCGGCTGGGCACAAGGTCTGGCAGGACAGCTCGGCCACCGGGGCGTGCGTGGGGACAACGCAGCCTACCGGAGAAAATAACACCTCTGCTCTTGCTCAGACCAGAGCGAACGGCGCGTTAAAGGTCCTGCAGCCACAGCCTCGGGGTCTGCCACATCCCAGGCCTCTCCTGGGAAACACGGAGCAAAACCGGGCAGCGCGCAGGCGCCGGGACAGCGCAGCTCAGGGAAGGGCACCTGCAGAACGCAGGTGATGAACGCAGGCAAGAGGCTACAATAACGTGGCAGGTCAAGAATTAAGGCTGCACAGGAGAGCTGAGCACAGGGGGAGCGGTCACACAGTTTGTACCGCGCAAGAATGCCTGGTAAAAAACAATTTCTGAAAAATATGAAATCCTGATTCAGCCCCGGTTCCTGGTGATACCCAAGGAGATGAGCTACAGAACTCGGCAACTGAACAGTCATCTGAGCAAAGTTCCTCTAGCAGTTCTCTTGAAAAGCTCCAAATAAAAGAGCACGCCTGACAAACAGGTTGGCTCACCGCGAGCGCGGCGCGAGGCTTCAGCGGGCTGCCAGCGCCGAGCGGGGCTGACTCAGCCGGGCATGACGAGGCGCGTGTGCCGCGCTCAGAGCGCCGGCACGAGGCTGCCGAGGAGCCCGCGGGGGGGCAGTTCCAGCACAAACCAGCACTCCGGGACGCGGGTCTGTGGGGGACGCGACACCGGCGCCCGCAGCCCGACTGGCGGCGGCTGGAGCCACAACGGCCACAGACCCTGAGGGGCAGGGGCTGCGGGTCCGCAATGCCGCCGATCGCCGAACCGGGAGGATCTCGGCTGAGCCGTCCCCCCCCGAGCCGGCGCAGAGCGTGGGAGCGCGGTCCCGGAGCACCACATCTCCCGCAGCACGGAGAGAAGCACTTCGGCTTCAAAAGAGGGGCAGCCAAACGAGCAAAGCGAACGGCTCCATGTCCCCGAGCAGCCCGTGCACGGAGCATCCCCATCGCTGGGACCGACAGCCTCAGAGCCACACTGCGGAACGGCCTGGGACACACACGCAGACCGGGGTTCGGTCCCGGTCTGTGACGTGCAGAGATGGATTTTCAAGATCAGCAGCTGCGAGTCCTGCTCACTGAATCCAACACTCCAAACCACTGCTGGTCCTCAGACAGGGAGGTGTTGGGATGAGAAAGGTCAGGCAGACAGTGGTGGAAATGACTGGTTTTGATCCAGCAATAAACTTCCAGTTTCTTGGACCGCCTGACAAGGATTCCCTGCTCTTGGAGAAAGGTTTTTGGCCTGGAAGAAGACGATAGATGGCAAGTCAAACCATGCAGGAAGCGCCTACCAAGCATCAAAGAACAGAGACAGAAATGTGAAGACACTGTGTCAGTCGGGGCACCACGAACTGCTGCAGCTGTTCTGAGTAACCAAAGGATTCACTGGTGTGATGAGCCCCGGGATCCCAAACCGAGAGGCCCGAAGGTGGCAGATGGGCCACACGTTGACACCCGCACAGCGATGCCTCTGGGGCAGAGTCACTGAACCCGCCTCACGATGCCGAGCGCGGAGCTGGGGGGTCAGCTCCAGCCAGGCCTGGGTGCCGGTCCGACGGCTCTCCAGATCCGAGGCTCCGCGCACCGCAGCAGCCAAAGCCCGACCCCACAGAGGAGGGAAGAGGTGGAAAGCAAGGTGGGCAGCGTCACCGGGCTGTGCCGGGCGGCACACGCGGCCGTCGGGGCAGTGCTGGGCTGGCTCAGCATCCCAGGAGTCGGCGCTGGAGCTGGAGCAGGCCCAGAGAAGGGCAGCTCCATGGTCCAAGGGACGGAGCAGCTGCCCATGAGCACGGACGGGCAGGCCGGGCGTCTCCAGCCGGGAGCAGAGGGCTCCGGGAGCCGCGGCGGAGGCAGCGCTGCTGCTCAGCAGCTCCCGCAGCGTCAGCAGAGGGCTCCGCGCGGGCCGGCGCAGGAACAGCCCGCCCGCTGTGCGCAGCAGACACGGGCCGGGGAGCTGCCGCGGGCGGCGCGGAGGGGACACGGCCAGCGGGTTCCGAGGGACTGGAGATGAGCGCCTGCAGAGCCGCTCCGTGCGCAGGGACCGGCGGGACCCAGCGGGGGCATTGCTGCCAGTGTCCCCAGTGCGATGGCATCGGATGCTGGGGGCGCAAGGGGGACGGACCACCCGAAATGGCCAAGCATATGTGAGCTCCTTAGGTAACAGCATTTGCAATGCCGCTGTCACAGACAGGGAGCTGGGCTAAGGGACCACAGTCTGGCCCAGCGGGACATTTCACACGTTCAGTCTGATCCCCGCAGCGAGCTGACCAGGACACGAAGCTTTGGTGCTCTGTCTCAGACACCACGTCCCCGTTCTCCTGACCATCTCCGTAGCTTTTCTCTGCTCCTGTTCCAGCCCGAGTTCCTCTCTCCTGCACACAGGTTTCTGGGGTGATGGATTTCACTCCGGTTGAGCTCGTTTGTGACCTGAGTAGCGGCACCAACGCTTCCCCCGCGACTTGAGCAGTGACCCAGCAGACAGCTCTGGACAGACGGACCAGGGCTCTGTGCTCCCCCAGCTCAGGGACCAACGCTGGGACTGAGCGGCCAGAGCTGCTGCAGGGACGCTGAACCCACGTCAAGCCCCAGGGGAGCGGAGCGCAGCCTTTGCTCTGGGCGGCCGAGGGTCCATCCGCTGTGCCGGGAGCAGATCGGCTGCCGGAGCAGCCGCGAGGGCCACCCGGCTCCGTAACGGCACCCTCGAGTTAGCGATACGAGCGCAAAAGTCTTGGCGAGTCAGCAAGACCAGAACGGAGAGAAGGACGTGTAACCAGATCAGCCCAACAGAGAACAGAATCATAGAATGCGGAGTGGATACAAAACCCCAACAACAAAGAGAAAGGACTCCAGGACAGCAACGGGCTAGAGCTGCTGTCACCCCCCGTGCCTTTGAGGCGACCGGGGACAGTGTCGTGATGGTGAGCAGGTCATAGAGACTGGTGACAAGAACCACACCGGTACGGTGGTTAAGCTGTATATTGCATCTGCTATAGTCTGTTAAGTGTAATTTATATTTGTATTTAATTCAAGCCCATCACTGCACCGCTCTGCTCAATCAAAATCCCGTGTAGTGTTCAAATAAGTTCAAACAAGTGAGCTTGGTATGAAGCGCTGACCCCGCCCGGTGCGGAGCATCCAGCTGTGCAGAGCCTGGGGCTGAGCGCGTCCAGCACATCTGGACTGAGCATCGGGAGGAGATGCCACCTGGGTGGCGATCAATGGCACGTCCCCAGCGTGGTGCCCGCCGTGCTGGGACACAGAATGTCCCCAGCTGAGTCACACTGGGGGAGAGAGAACAGCGAACTGTCCGCATGTGAGGATGGAGGACGGATCCTTTGGCGGTGAGCGGTGTCAGAGCTGTGACAACGCAGGGTTCGATTGCTGAAGGAGAATAAAGGTACCACCCTGCAAGTTCAGCAACCACGCTGTGGTCCATTCCGGACTCTCCATTATCCAAGCGATGCCAACCAGTGCGGAGCAGCTTTGAGAAACACACAGAACGATCAGAAAACGGGAAGGGCTGAGTGCTGCGGGCAGGCTGGAAGCGCCACCCGCCACGTGGCACCTGTCTGTGCTGTCACCGCGCAGCGCCTGTCTGCACCTGACAACCAGCCACCCGAACCACGCGCGCTGCCGGGAACAGGCGCTCACTCACAGGAGCGTAAGCTCTGCAGCCTGGACTGAGTTTGCGGTGCTGCGAAGCGCCAGCGTGGCCGCACTGGCCCCTCGGCCGGGCCGCGCACAGCCCGCCACGCCAAACCCTGGCTCTGGGGTAGATCTTCACCAACGGGGGCGAACCCGCTCGCCACTGCGGGATTTCCCGTTGCCAGCTTCACCCTCAGCACGAAGCAACCCAACCGCAGACAGGCCGCCAGGTCCTCCAGATCCTCAGGTGCTCCTTCTCAGAACCAGAGCTCCAAACTGCCATTCCCAAATCCCCCAGGCAGCCCCATCCTCTGCGCACAGGATGTACCGGCGCAGGAATGCTTCGAAATGGGCTTTCACTAAAACCCACGGCTGTGGTCATCCACGGGATCTTCTGTACCTGCACCGAGAGCGGCAACGAGCCGCGCCCGTCCAAGTCGGGCAACGGGGTGCGATCCCACACCAGAGCCACGGCCATCGCCAACACACCGAGCGATGGGCTGAGATCCCCCACCAGAGCCACGGCCATCACCAACACACCGAGTGACGGGGTGCGATCCCCCACCAGAGCCACGGCCATCGCCAACACATCGAATGACAGGGTGAGATCCCCCACCAGAGCCACGGCCATCGCCAACACACCGAATGACAGGGTGAGATCCCCCACCAGAGCCACGGCCATCGCCAACACACCGAGCGATGGGCTGAGATCCCCCACCAGAGCCACGGCCATCACCAACACACCGAGCAATGGGCTGAGATCCCCCACCAGAGCCACGGCCATCACCAACACACCGAGTGACGGGGTGAGATCCCCCACCAGAGCCACGGCCATCGCCAACACACCGAGTGACGGGGTGCGATCCCACACCAGAGCCACGGCCATCACCAACACACCGAGTGACGGGGTGCGATCCCCCACCAGAGCCACGGCCACCGCCAGCCCTGCTGTGACACACTGAGTGATGGGTCTCCTGACGCCTCAAACCTGTTTGAAGGTTTGGAGGACACTTGAGAATTCCGCTCGGTGCTGCCAGATCTATCCCGTGGTGCGAGTGTCCAGCTCGCTCTAAGTGACAGTTTAGTTCCAACACAAACGTGCAAGTTCACGTAACTCCGGGAGTTTGTCCTTTACATCACAGAACCCCAGAACGTCAGGGGTTGAAGGGCCCTGGAAAGCTCATCCAGTGCAATCCCCCCGGAGCAGGAACACCCAGCTGAGGTGACACAGGAAGGTGTCCAGGCACACCTACAGAATCTCTCTGCTGCATCCTACGCAACCACCGATAACACAATTATCTCGGAGAGACCTGTGTCCTTTGCGAAGCGGCACTTTTGCAGGGCGATTTCACACCCTGTGACCCACATTTTGCGGCTGCAGCCGCGTCCCCGGCAGGGACGCCAGCTCACCCGCCGGCCTCACCAAGGCGTTCCTGGCGCTCTCTGGAGTCAGGGCCGGCAGCGCTGGGCTGCGGGCACCGGGAAACGCCAAGAGCGCCTGTGGTGACGGCCACGCCGGGAGCGTCCCCAGCGCTCTCCCTCGGACCGCAGCGGCACAGGCACCTCCCGCCGTGACTGTGCTGATCGCCAGGTCATCTATACACAAGTTACGCGGTTATTAAGGAAGTCAACACATCCCCTGTCATGTCAACCAGCCTCGCGGGGCTGCCGAGAAAAGGCAGCAGGTGTGTTCCTCCATCCCTGGAGCTGCACGGTACAGTATCAATGGCATTTCCATGCGCTGATTGTGCTCCAAATTAATTGCTTCATTATTTCACCCAGCACCGACGCTGAGCTAAACAAGCTCTAGTTTCCCGAATCACCTGTTTTATACCCTCGGAGCACTGGAACAGCAACAGCCCTTCACCAGCTCTGTGAGACTCACCAATGAGTGCGAGGCAGCACGGAGCGGCAGAGCCGGGCCCGCAGCCCGGCGCCGCAGCCGCCCGGTGGATGCTGCTCGAGCCTGGTAATCTGACTGTTTATTTTTAGCAAATACTATCTCACTTTCTCCTTGGTTACAGCTGGGAAACTTTCTGTTCCAAGCACATCATATGGATGGATCCATCTCCCGGTTTGTTCCAAACTCGGAACAGAACATTTCTGACTTTTTTTTTGCACCAGAATATACAATTTTATCATTTACATATAGAAACGGACCTCTCTCTACCAGACTATTTTTTCCTTCTAATGCTCTAAAATTTCTTATTATCTTTACATATCGGCCTTTGATATTTCCTTCGGTTCCCCTTATCAACCTCCTACACACTTCAGCTCAAATTAACCACATCTCCCTCTCCTTTCCTCGCTAACCTTTCCAGCAAGAAGGGGATACGTGTCTGTAAGTCACATTTAATGCTCCCCCATTATCTCACCCAAGTGAGTGATGTCTTGCCCAGCAGATTTTTCCCCCCTGATTTCTGAACCCCATTGAGCCGCGTGTCCTCAAACAACACTTAGATTTTGCTAATTATGTAAAATTAATGCTCCTGAATATGAAGAACCCGGAGGTTGGGAGAACGGCACCGTTCCCTCCCCAGGGAGCACCGGCGCTGTCTCGGCACACAACGGCACAGCCGGCCCTGCTGCTGCGCCTGCCCGCTCTCACCGCAGCCATCAGTAATGGCTTTTAATCTATCAAATGAAGTGAGCACTTGACGGCATCAACTCACGGCAACAACCGGTCGCTAGGGGCAGAAGAGACCTCGAGTACCGTCCCTGCCCGCCAGGACTGCTCCCGCTCGCCAGGAGCGGTGACACCGGTGCTGACCCGTCCCGCACCCCCGCAGCGCAGCCGGTAGCTGGGGTTTGCTTGATGGTGTAACACACACCTAAACACTCAACAGATCCGCAAATCTATACCCAGATCCGTACTAACGCACATAAGTCCCACGTGCATATGCACACACGCTCCGTGTACGTATAAAATGAAGGGTACGTACAGAGAATGCTCTCACAGGATCCCAGAATGTGAGGGGTTGAAGGGCCCTGGAAAGCTCATCCAGTGCAATCCCCCCATGGAGCAGGAACACCCAGCTGAGGTTACACAGGAAGGTGTCCAGACGGGTTGGAATGTCTGCAGAGAAGGAGACTCCACAACCCCCTGGGCAGCCTGGGCCAGGCTCTGACACCCTCACCCCAACAAGTTGCTTCTCCTCTTTCACTGGAACCTCCTGTGTTCCAGTTTGCACCCATTGCCCCTTGTCCTGTCCCTGGTTGTCACCAGCAGAGCCTGGCTCCATCCTCCTGACACTGCCCCTTTCCATATTGATCCCCAGCAATGAGTCCCCCCTCAGTCTCCTCCAGCTCCAGAGCCCCAGAGAAGTCAGAGATCTAAGCGAACCAGGCTCAGAGGAGACGAGGCAGACAGGGCTCCTGAATCCTGGTCAGACAGGGCAGGACTCTGCAAACCCCGCGCCCCGGTAGGTCTGACGGGTCCTGTCCCGCGGCAGCTCCAGCCCGTGCCGTCCGGCGGGTCCAGCATATCCACAGATCCCATTCTGGTGCTGGGCAGGGAGAGGTGGCACCGGGACCCTCTGCTGCTGCCGCCAGAGCCAAACTCTGTCTTACCAAAGGTGTCTCAACACAGCCCGTTGCTGAGCCCTGCAGGATCGCCTCGGTCTCTGCAGTTTGGAACCTCCCCTCAGGAAAGACCACGTCTTTGTGCAACTGCTCGTCACCCTGCTGCCGCATCCCCTGTCCCCGCGGATCGATCACCCCCAGCGGGCGCAGCGTCTCCTCACGGCCGCTGGGCGCCCGTCCCGGGCTCGGGCGCAGGCTGTGCAGCGGGACCCGTCGCTGCGCGACCCAGGCTCTCCGGACGCAGCATGGAGGGCGAAGCCCATCTCACCGCTGCGGAGAACAGAGCCACAGAACGGGAACCATTTCTCCCCAAAGGGCTGTGGGGCATTGGAACAGGCTGCCCAGGGCAGTGCTGGAGTCACCAGCCCTGGAGGGCTGGACAGACGGACATGAGGTTCTCAGGACATGGGGCAGGGACAGGCTGGGTTATGGTTGGACTCCATGAGCTTGAGGGGCTTTTCCAGCCAAAACGATTCTATGGTTCTATGATTCCATCATTGGCAATTCAGAGGCCACCTTGGCTAAAAACCTTTGGTGTTTCTGCTGCTGAGCTTGTGCTGGAAAACAGTGAGGAACCTTATTTCAGGCTTCTCCTCATTACCCCTGTCACTGTCACAGACTTGTCCCAGACACGGGACGGGGGCACCTTGTGCCAGCCGGACCTGCTGTCCTGGAAGCTTTGCTGCCTGTGCCAGGGCCTGGGAAGGTTACGGAAATGCTTTGGGACTCCCCTGCCCCTCTGATGGGCACCCCTCGTACTTGTGCAGGTGGGTAATGGTGACGCTCCCGGGAAAGCCCTCAGCAGAGGGGCACCCAACAGCCACAGAGGGGCACCCAACACTCACAGAGGGGCACCCAACAGCCACAGAGGGGCACCCTGCAGCCACAGAGGGGCACCCAACACTCACAGAGGGGCACCCAACACTCACAGAGGGGCACCCTGCAGCCACAGAGGGGCACCCCGCAGCCACAGAGGGGCACCCAACACTCACAGAGGGGCACCCCGCAGCCACAGAGGGGCACCCCGCAGCCACAGAGGGGCACCCACCAGCCACGGAGGAGCACCCATCAGCCACGGAGGGGCACCCAACAGCCACAGAGGGGCACCTGTCAGCCACAGAGGGGCACCCGTCAGCCACGGAGGGGCACCCAACAGTCACGGAGGGGCACCCCGCAGTCACAGAGGTGGCTGCAGTGACGGGGCACATAAAAAATCCACATATTCTTGGCAGGGACTGGTCCTGTCCTGCCAGCACTGCAAGGCAGAGCTGATGGAGGCAGAGCTGATGGAGGCAGAGCTGATTGATGGAGGCAGAGCTTGCAATACAGTCATAGTCCAGCCTTCGGGACTAAAGGCAGAATAAAGCCAGGCCTCCAGGTGGAGCACAGGGTGGGACTAAAGCAGAATAACGCCAGGCCTCCAGGGGTAGCACAGGGCGGGACTAAAGGCAGAATAAAGCCAGGCCTCCAGGTGGAGCACAGGGCGGGTCTAAAGGCAGAATAAAGCCAGGCCTGCAGGTGGAGCACAGGGCGGGATTAAAGGCAGAATAAAGCCAGGCCTCCAGGGGTAGCACAGGGCGGGACTAAAGGCAGAATAAAGCCAGGCCTCCAGGTGGAGCACAGGGTGGGTCTAAAGGCAGAATAAAGCCAGGCCTGCAGGTGGAGCACAGGGCGGGATTAAAGGCAGAATAAAGCCAGGCCTCCAGGTGGAGCACAGGGTGGGACTAAAGCAGAATAACGCCAGGCCTCCAGGGGTAGCACAGGGCGGGACTAAAGGCAGAATAAAGCCAGGCCTCCAGGTGGAGCACAGGGCGGGTCTAAAGGCAGAATAAAGCCAGGCCTGCAGGTGGAGCACAGGGCGGGATTAAAGGCAGAATAAAGCCAGGCCTCCAGGGGTAGCACAGGGCGGGACTAAAGGCAGAATAAAGCCAGGCCTCCAGGTGGGGCACAGGGTGGGACTAAAGCAGAATAAAGCCAGGCCTCCAGGTGGGGCACAGGGTGGGACTAAAGCAGAATAAAGCCAGGCCTGTAGGGGTAGCACAGGCTGGCATCCACAGTGACCGGGGGAGGAAAGCACCAGGGCAGAAAGGAAACCTTGTGCTACTGAAGTTCTCGGTCCCCCCTGAACTGGGGGTGACGTCTGACGCAGAGGGGGAGCGAGGGAGCGCCCTGCAGGTGGGGAGATGAGGCTCATCCCTTCCTGCAGCCATGGAAACGTCACGCTCAGAGTCACGTCCCAAGCTTCCCCGCTGTGTGTGCTGCCAACGGGACCATGTCTCAGCGAGCTCGGTGTTTCAGTGAGCTCGGTGTCACCGCCGAGTGAGCAGAGAGCCCAGCACCCCGCAGCAGATGGACACCACAAATCCTCTGATTTTACACTGGAGGCTTTGCTGGTTCATTGTCAAAGCTTCGCCACCATAGACCTCAGAGGCACCAGCGCGCACTGCACACAGAGCTGTACCCACAGTGCGCACTGCAGGTGGAGCTGTACCCACGGTGCGCACTGCACACGGAGCTGTACCCACGGTGCGCACTGCACACGGAGCTGTACCCACAGTGCGCACTGCAGGTGGAGCTGTACCCACGGTGTGCACTGCACACGGAGCTGTACCCACGGTGCGCACTGCACATGGAGCTGTACCCATGGTGTGCACTTCACGCGGAGCTGTACCCACGGTGCGCACTGCACACGGAGCTGTACCCACAGTGTGCACAGCACCCCAGTGCTGGCAGTTCCTCCAACCAACCCCCAGCAGTGCAGAGAACAGAACCCGAACACTCCAGGGAGCTGCCCCACGTTTGGTATTTCTCACGCACAGTGCTACAGAATATTGCGCTTTTTGCCAAGAGCCCGCAGTGCTGGGACTCACCTGGCGGCCGGTGCTGACCACAAAACAGGCACCTGCGCCGGCAAAAGCTGCCCCGGGACCCCGTCTGGTCACGGAACCCCCAGACCTGCCCCACCCCGCGGCAGAGCCCAGGCTACGTCGGGCTGTTCCCTCGAGACATCCACGCAGCAGGCGTTCCGGCAGCAGTTATCACCAGCTCTGCAGCCCCTCACAAAGGACACTGTTTTTGTGCGCGACACGGTCCCGGTCCCGCCGCGGGCAGCCCCGGGCGCCCTCCCGCTCACCTCGATCAGAAAGTCTCCGGTGCGCAGCCCCGCTCGCCACGCCACACCTTCCACGTCCACCGACTCCAGGTACTGCAGCGCGGGGAAGGCCGGGGTGGGCGTGAACTCCTCAATCGGCGTTTCAGCTGCAAAACACGAAGAGAGAGACTGAGACAGTGCGGCAAAAAGCAGGAACGTCCCGGGGCCCAGGAAATCTGCCCGTTGTTCAGAAAGAACGGGTGCACAAGGCTCAGCCGCCGCGGGCAGCAGAGCCCATGCTGCGCGCCCACAGCTCCCGTCAGCTCAGAGCCCGCGCTGGGCCCAGAGCCCCCTGGACACCCGTCACTTCCAGAGTCACGTCTGTTCCCACAGGGTCCCCAAAGCCTCATCCAGCCCCGGTACCACAGATGAAACGAGAGCAGCTGTGAACGGCGCCGGGGGAACTCATTCCTCCTGTGTGCCTGTCCCTGTTAGCGGCCCCAGACCCTCGGTCAGCAGAGCGAACCATATGCCCTGCCCCAGAGCAGAGGTGACACCGGCCCCGAGCGCTGCCCTCCCCTGGTCCTGCAGGACACCAGGAGCAGAGGACACCTGTTGGTGGACACCCACAACAGTCAGACGAACCCCAGGCCTCATCAGTGAGGTTTTAATTGCAGTCCTGGTTGGAAAACCTGCTCCTGTCCCCAGAAGAACACCATTCCCAGGGACAGGGGACCCAGGGAGGGCACTTGGATCCTCCATGTCCAGCCCACCCTGCCTCTCTGCCCCCCAGGATGAAGGGAGTTTGCCAGCAGCCCTATCTTTAATTATTGTATCCTTATAGCTTGCCTTGGGGATTAAAAATAAAAGCAAGACCTCGTTTAGCCACTCTTGTTTTCGAGACTTCACTATGCTTTAGGCGTTGTCATTATCCCAGGCTTGTTCTATAAATTCCTGACAGTCAGGCTTTGTCTTCTAAGCCCCCCTCTCTAGATTGGAATACACATACATGTACCACCAGGAAGGCAGCTGGTGTGAGCAGGGTCGAGCTGTCTTCTCTCTGCAGTACTATCGGTGATTTGCAGAAATCCGGATGTTAAGAGAAAAGAGGCAGTCCTGTTAGCTGAATGCTTGTAAATATGTGCTTAGTCTCCACTCAGCTTCAATTTAAGCAAACTCAATTTAAGCAAACTGTGTGCTGTGATGGAGGAACAATTTCCTCCACTGTTTGTCCAGAGGAGGCTGTTGCAGATGTTCAGAAACTTTGGACCCACCAAAGAAATGAAGCAGAAAGGCCACGGCTACTTGTTACACAACTGGCCAGACTCTGGTCCCCGAAGCTACGGGACTGGAAACACCTGAGGCAGATCCAGGAGCAGCCTGAGACGTCCCCTGTCTCACGGCTGGGTTCTGTGTCACCAGACAGACGGCCGCGTGTTCCCCACAGCCGCGGGGAGGGAAGGGAGAAGCCACAAGGGAGAGCTACAGAGAAGAGGAGGATCCTCCTGCCGAGGAAAGGCTGAGAGAGCTGGGGCTGCCGAGTGGAGAAGAGAAGCTGAGAGGGGTGTGATCAATGATCAATATGTCAGGGTGGTGTCAGGATGGAGCAGACTCTGTTCATGGTGCCCAAGGCCAGGGTGAGGGGCAGCGGGCACAGACTGAAGCACAGGAGGCTCCATGTGAACATGAGCAGCCACTTGTTTGCTGGAGGTGCCAGAGCCTGGCCCAGGCTGCCCAGAGCGGCTGTGGAGTCTCCTTCTGTGAGCCATTCCAGCCCTGGGATCCTGTGTGATCTGCTCTGGGACCCTGCGGGAGCAGGTGGGGCTGGGGACCCGCAGAGCTCCCGCAGCACTAACAGCTGGGGGGCCGGGCTCTGAGAAGTCGCCTTTCCAAGGCACGTGCTGCTCCTGGGCTCGGCGACGCCGGGCGCTGGGCTGTGCAGCCTCTAGGGGAGCAGAACCGACGGGGTCACCCCAGCCCCAGGACCAGCAGGGACTGCGCCACCCGCCCTGGCTTTGGAGCTGCTCTCAGCCGGTGCAGCCTCAGAGACGAAGCTGAAGATGGGCCACCAGACACAGCAGCACCGGCAAGGGGGTTGAAGGTGCCGCCCTAAACCCAGCTGTGCCAGACACTGTTCTCCCTGCCTGCAGAAACAAGAGAACACTCCACATCCCTGGACTGTCACAGAAAAGGACGTTACTGACACACTGGGGATAAGTGGCTGAAAAGCCCAGACGTGCTCTGGCAGACCTGACTCTCCTGAAGTGCCGCGGGGCCCGGAGGCCAGCGCGGGTGCTGCTGCTCTGCGGGGACAGCCCTGGGCTCACTGCCCCCGATGGCAGCTGCGGCACAATCCTCTCCTGCCGCGGCGGCACAGCAACCACGCTGCTGCGCAGCTCCTGAGCAGCTCCTCAACACACTTAAACCATGGGAGGAGATGAGGCTAACGAGCCATTGTTTTGCCTAATGATGCAGCGTATGTTGTGCACCAGCAGACAGCAGTGCCTGGAACACCCACGTTTTGGCTGCTGCCGGCACCACGGCGCTGCCATGCACACCGGCTCGGTTCGGAGCGCGCCGTGCAGCCGCTGGCACCGCTGGTGTTGATGCAGATGTCTCACGTGGGCCCGGGTGCAGTGGTCCTGGGTGGGTGCAGACAGACAGACTCCTGGCAGACGGCACATTTGGTGTTGCAATGCGCTCCTTCCATTCCCTTCTCTGAAGGGTAATTAACCCGGGGCTGTGAAGAAGGGCCGGCAAACCAGCACCAGGACCAGCACCGGGGATGCTCGGAGCCTGGCTCAACGGCTCGTACCGTCCTCCCGCCCCACAGGAGACGCTAAAGCTGGTTGGTGAGAAATGCAACAGCGAGGTCCCAGCTGCAGGCACCGGCAGAGCCCAGGAGTTCAGGACAGAGACCTGCTCCCCAAACCTGGCCGGGGGCTGGGACAGCGGGCTGGGCGCGGGCTGGCCGAGGCGCCTCCTCACACGGATCTCCAGTCCACACGGGACTCACTGTCTCACCGTCCTTCAGAAGAGCCAGCGGTACAGGGGCACTAACGTGGGGACAGCTCTGAGCAGGACGCACTAACTAACCTGCCAAGAACTCACACACCAAACGTGCTCCCTGCAGCAAGCCGCGAGCCGCGGAGACGTGCGCCAAGCAAAGCCCCGCAGCGCCCGCTCCGACACGAGCTGTGAGCTCCCAGCACGGGCCCTGTGGGTCCCGCTGCCGCCTCCGCTGGTGCACGCACAACGTGCGGTTGTTTTTGTCACCAATACCGATAATGCTGCATTGTGTCAGCGGGCCTGCATATGTTATCCATCACCCTAAGCCTGTTATCAAAACAATGGAGTTAAGAGCTGTGTCAAAACCCTAACGAAGCAGCAGATCTAATAAGAGTCAGCGGATGATCATGTGCGCACATCTCCTTTGATGTCAGGTCACTCCAGCAAATGTGACCTACATTCTCTTTCCTTTATGTAAAATGTACAGACACTGATTTATACAGATAAAAAGATTTCCATAATCTACCATACTACTTCCTTATTGTTTTGTTTCAGGTTTTTATGCCAGATGTTTTCTGCTGAGTCAGCCAGGCACCGGCTAGCGCCGGCCAAGCCAGCGCTGGCCTGACAAGATGTTCGTTAGCGTGCCGGATGATCTGAGCTGTTCTGCATCAGCCCCTTTCCAGCGCTCCTTCCTGACGCGCGCCAGCGAGCGCAAACACCTAAGTCATCCCGCCCGTTCTTAGAAATGCCGATGAAACACCTGATTTCTCCAAAGCCTTCGGGACTTCCCCAGGGTTAAATTCAACTCTTCAGATCGGTGTTGACCAGCAGGTTCTCTCATCGCTCTGAAGCTCAAAGCCCCACCGGCAGGACCTGCTGCAGCCGCAGAACCGGGTGCCCGGGACCCCGCGCCACAGCCGGGCCCAGGGGACACCAGGTTTAAGGTAAGACCTTGTCTGTTGGGCAAACCTCTGAAAATGAGGAAAGGGAGACTCAGGCTCTCTGAATATCAAGAAAATTACTGATATAATGATAACAAGACATACGGTCTCATAGAATATCAGCATGGTGCTTCACAGAACGGGAGCGGCAGCAGGACACTCCAGGGCCGCCCCCTCGTCAAACCTGCCCCATAACCAAGTCCCGAGCGGGTTAGGTGGAAGTCCCGGTCCCTGGCGGCACAGATGGACAGGTGACACTTTAGTGGGTTTTCTGGCCAGCAGAAGGAGGCTGACGTGAGCAAACCCCGTTATCAGAGCGTGCCCCCGCCCCCGCTGCGGTCCCACAGCCACGCGATGCTGAGGCACTGAATGCATCCACAGCGACGATGGAGAAACCCGGAATCACAGCTCAGAGAAGGGTTATCTGAGCTCAAGAACGTATTTTTCCTATTGGTAATCAAGGATACAAACCGACAGGGAATACAGATAAGATCAGCCCAGGGAACCCAGCCTTACAGCCCATTTTGCCACCTGCATTATTGATGAGGTACATGAGGACATGGCGCTTCCCGTGGGCTGGAAGCCATCTATCTGCAGTAACTGCGTGCCGGAGGCTCCATTTGTAAGTGTCACCAGTGCCTTAAGGACTCGGTAAACAAGAAAATGCGTCCTGAAGTCAGAACTGTGTCCTTATGAAACAAACATAGAAACACAATTGAATACAGGCGGGAAAAAACGCAGACGGAGGAAACAACCAGCTCTGCCTTGCTACCGCCCGTAGTCCCCAGACGCGGTGCCAGGGCACGGGAGAGAAGCCCCAGTGATGGACAAGGGAACATTAACCCATCCCTTCTCCACGCACAGGACGAGTTGTGCAGGGCTGGCTGTCCCCGTGTCCCCGGTGCCGGACACCGGCCGGAGGAGCCGCGAGCTCTGGGAGCTGCGACCAGCTCCGCGGCTCCATCTGCCTCAGTTACGGTCTGGAACTAAAGGAGGGAGATCCAGGCCGGACATGGGGAAGGAATTGTTGCCCTGAGGGTGGTGAGAGCCTGGAACAGGTTCCCAGAGAGGTGGTGGATGAACCATCCCTGAGACATCCCAGGCCAGGCTGGATGGGGTCTGAGCACCCTGAGCTGGTGCAGATGTCCCTGCCCATGGCAGGGGGACTGGGGGGCTGGGTTCTCTGTGGTTCTCTGATTCTCTGATTAACCCCAGACTCAGGCCATACAAGGGAAACCTGTTCACCGGAGTCCATGATGTGCTGCCCTGCTGCAGAACTTCCCCTCACAGCTGCTTTTAGTCGTCACCAAGTCCAATCCGTCAGCGCTGAGCTCACCCTGGTCCATCCTGACACTGCCCCACACTGCAGAGGGAGAACGTTCCCCTGCGGTGCACACACACCAACACGTGCCGGCCAAGTGCCAGGCACGCCGTAAAACCAGCGGAACACCTGGAAGCCCAACCTGTGAAGCCAATGGGCACCGGGCACATCGTTTTCCCAGACCAGAACTAAACAAAATGTGTGTTCACAGCGACCCCACTGAGAACCTGCAAACCACGTGCAGGTCCCCTTGGTGGCGGGGACATCTCCAAAGCGGCGGAGTCTGCTGCGAGGGGCAGGGGCAGCGCTGGAGGGGGACGTGGCGCCAAAGGCTCAACACAAGCCCCAGTGCCCCGGGACAGGCCCCGCTGCCGCTCCTCTGTCCCCACGGCCGTCTGTCCAGCCACCAGCCCCACATGCAGAGCCCGTGCTGCTCGGGAGACGGTGGAGCCCTGGCTGCGACGCTGCCGCACATGCTGCCGGAGCATGGCTGCACGCAGACACCGCTGTGCCGCCACAGCCACGCGTGTGCCGCCACAGACACCACGTGCTGCCACAGCCACACATTTGCCGCCACAGCCACACATTTGCCGCCACAGCCACGTGTGTGCTGCCACAGACACCACGTGCTGCCACAGACACGTGTGTCACCACAGACACCATGTGCTGCCACAGACACCATGTACTGCCACAGACACCACGTGCTGCCACAGACACCACATGTCGCCACAGACACCACGTGCTGCCACAGACATCACAGACACCCGTGTGCTGCAAACCCCATGCCCAAGAGCCCCGGTCACACCATTCACCCACCTCCACGAGCTCGTCCCGGTTCCTGACAGCCCTCCTCGCTGCCCCAGCTTCCTCCCAAATGAACAACCTGCCTTCAGTGACTCTTCCCTGCTCACCCCGGTTTTGCTACGTCTACTCCAACCCGGCAGTTCCAATCCTCTTCCCTGGCTAATCTTGGCCTGACCTGATATCACCCAGAGGTGACCTGGGGACCCCAAAGGTCTCCAGCGCTCCCTGCCCTGTGACATTGGGCCACTTCCAGCAGCACTCCCGGCACAGGCGGACGGGGTCCAGCGGCTCCTCCGAAGCGCTCTGTGCCACGGGCAGCTCACTCGCCGCTGTCACGTCCGCCTCCCGCGCCACGTCTCGTCGTTCTCCATCTCCCGTTCAGGTGGCTTCATCAGGCTCCCCAGCAGCCCGGCCATTTGCCCACAGCCACAACACCAGCCAGAAAGAGGAACCGGAGCAGCCCGCAGTGTTCGGAGCTGGCGGCAGCCCCGGTGATGGAGGAGGGAGAGGATGCGGAGGAGGAAGAGGAGGAGGACACTGACACTCCCGACGTGCGCCTGAGCGAGGGCTGAGCGCAGCAGAGCCGCCGCCACGAGAACCAGCTTGGGCCCAGAGCCTCCAAAGCACCGCCCCAGCTCACGGCCCGCGGGAAATTCAGGACACACGTAAGTAATGCCGTGACAATTCATCTGTAAGTGCCTACCCAGGAAGGAAATACAATTTTAGGAAGCTCTTATCCAACTGCAAAGGCAAAACTAAATCAAAACGTTTGGAATTAAATTACAGGAATTCTTGCTGGTAATGAGGTAAAATTTCCTAACGAGGAGGTCTACTGGTCACTGCAAAGCTCATGACTTTAAATCTTGGGAAGCATGATCCATAGCTCTGGAGGAGCCACCATTCAACACCGCGGCTGTGGCTGTGCTCTCTGGGCACGGCGGCCGCGTCCTGGGCGCACAGAACCACAGTTCGGGTGGTCGGGAGAAGCCCTGGAAGAGTCGGATCACAGGAAGCCCCGGGGGGCTCTGACAAGCCCCGGGGAGCCCAGCCCCACGGCACAGCCCCGTGGCACCCCTGGCACCCCCGAGCCACGGCGGGGTCAGCTCTGCCTCGGCCGCACACGCTGCGGGCAGACGGCACCGCTGCCGGCACCGCCGCATCCCAGAGGGACACCCGCGGCACAGAGCGGGCCCCACGGTCCCTGCCCCGGCAGAGCGCCCAGACCCGAGCTCCCTCCTCTCCTCTCCTCCCCTCCCGTCCGTGCTGCTCTCCCCGGCTGCACAAGGAATTGCTCCCCAGGACCTGACACCGTGAATCTCAGCCCCTGTTTCGACTCTTGCAGCGCCACAGTCGCTTGTGCATCAAGCCAGCGGCCCCTGGGAGCGCGGCACCCACGGCGGCAAACCCGCGGCATCGAACAGCACAGCGGCCGTGCACCGAGGGGCTGTCCTGCAGTGTGCAGCGCTGGGGGGCCTGGAGCCCCGTGTGCAGCGCTGGGGGGCCTGGAGCCCCGTGTGCAGCGCTGGGGCAGCCTGGAGCCCCGTGTGCAGCGCTGGGGGGCTTGGAGCCCCGTGTGCAGCGCTGGGGGGCCTGGAGCCCCGTGTGCAGCGCTGGGGCGGTCTGGAGCCCCGTGTGCAGCGCTGGACCCCACCGTTTCAAAAGGCTGGGAAGATCCGTGGACACATCCAGGGGACAGCAACAGCGCCAGAAGGGCTGGAAGGAACGTCCTGCGAGCGGTCGAGGGATCCGGCTCGTCTGGTCTGGAGAGGAGGCGGCTGAGCAGCGACCTCCTGGCTCCGCAGCTCCTGGGGAGGGACGTGGAGAGGGAGCTGGCAGCTCTGCTCCGGGGTCCAGACACAGGACCCCTGGGAAGGGATCAAAGATGCATCAGAGGAGGTTCAGACTGGACATGAAGCACTGGGGCGAATTTTGGGGTTGTGCCGTGCAGTCTCCATGATCCTTGTTGGTCCTTCCAACTCAGGACATTTGATGGGTCTGTCATTTCTTCACCAAGAGGGGTTCACACACTGGAACAGGCGTCCAAGGGAGGTGGTTGACATGGTCAGCGTTCAAGAGAATGCCCTGAGTAACATGGTCTAACTTTTCATCAGCCCTCAGTTGGTCAGGCAGTTGAACTAGATATTGTTGTAGGTCCCTTCCAACTGAAAATGTTTTCTCTTTCTCTTCTTCCTCTTCCTCCTCTTCCTCTTCCTCTTCCTCTTCCTCTTCCTCTCCTCTCCTCTCTCTCCTCCTTTTATTGGACAAGTTATTTTAATTACTAGCCAAGCATAGCAGTGAAAAATATTACAAGTTAATTCAAGCAGAGCAAATTGTTAAGATCCGCGCTGGGTTTGGCTGGGATCCAGTGAATTTTCTCCGGGGCCGTGTTTGGATCGGTGCTGAAACACTCCTGCTGGCACCGCGATGGTTCAGCCACCGCTGAGCAGCGCTCACCCAGCACCAAGGGCTGTTCTGCTGCTCCCCACAGCCGGTGCTGGGGACACGGGGAGCTGGGAGGGGACACCTGGGACAGCTGGGACACCCCACACCACTGACGCCACGCTCAGTGTGGATCTGGGGAGGAGCAGGAAGGGGACGCTCGCAGTGACGGTGTCTGTCTTCCCAAGTCACCGTCACCCGTCCCTGCTGCCCTGGGGACGGCCGAACCCCCGCCCGCCATGGGAGGCAGGGGATCAATTCCTCATTTGGCTTTGCTCGTGCGCGGCTTTTGCTTTGCCTGTTAAACTGTCGTTATCTCAGCACACCCGTTTCCTTACTGTTACTCTTCTGATTCTCTCCCCCATCCCATCACTGGGGAGTGAGTGAGCGGCTGCGCGGTGCTGAGCTGTTGGTCTGGGTTAAACCACCGCAAGATCCCAGGAACTTCACCAGAAACACATTTACAGAGTGAGAAATAAAGTAATATCGTAGCTGCCCTGGTACTTCCCACCTAAAATCCTGGGGGCACGTCCGGCTGGAAGGCTGGGTAGGAAGGCACACACGTCGTTGTGACACCCGCAGGGGGGCAGCAGGTACCTGCCGGTGGTCAGCGGGTCAGGGGCACTAACACAATATGTGCATTGGGGGCAGGGAGAAAAGGGCGCTACGGCAGCTCTTGGATTTTTCAGTTTCTAAGGCTCCTACAAAAGGTGAGTCACAAGTAGCGTTTGCCATATCCAGACTCTACCGGGCCCTCTTCCTAGCTGTCCATTAGATCGCCGTAATGGAAACAACACCCCCAACAGCACGGGTGACAGACGTGGTGTCTGACGTGCTCTATCCAAACACCTCCGGCCCCAGTTTCTGTCCATCCCGAGGTGCCGCAGCACTCCCTGCACAACCTCAGCTCCTGGAAACCGGCAGGGAGCTCCTCCCTTTCCACGAAGCCTCATGATACCAGAGACAGCCGGAACGTGGGGCTGGGGCCAGCCCCCCTCGCCCCGCGCAGCAGACGGGGCTGGGGCCGTGACGGTGCCGGGGCTGGGCAGGAGCTGTGGCGGAGGGACCCGGCAGCTCAGCCCGACCCAGCGCTGGACACAGCACCAGAGCTCAGCTTGCAGAGCCTCCTCAGCTCCCTGTGCCGAGCGCCGGGCAGGAACCAAACCTAAACCAGCCTCAACTGACCCACGGCTGCGCCAGACCCGGCACGCTCTGCACGGGGTTGTTCGACTGGATTCACCCAAGGTGGTTTGTCCCAGTAACGGCAATGGCAGGTGCCTGGGCTGGCGTTCACACACAGAGACGCACAAGCAACCATCTGATGCCGAACATCGAACTTTAACCCTCCTGCAGAGAAAACACTGGCTGGGGCAGTCACGGTTCCCACTGGACTAGGGACACCATGGCTGCTGTGGGGCTGGGGCACCATGGCTGCTGTGGGGCTGAGACACCAGTCATGGTTCCCACCGGACTGGGGACACCATGGCTGCTGTGGGGCTGGGACACCATGGCTGCTGTGGGGCTGGGGCAGTCATGGATCCCACAGGACCGGGGACACCATGGCTGCCACAAGGCCCTGCTGCCAGCAGTCCGCATGGGACGGGGTGAGGGGACAGACCAACCCTCCCCATTGGCCTGTCCCACAGGCCAGCACTTGATCGCGAGCTGTGACCCGCTGGGTTCCCAGGTGCTCAGCGGTCTGGTTCAAACACAAGGACAGCGGACAGGAGGGGCCCTGGGGGCAGAGGCCACGGGGACAGCAGGGGCTGGGGAGGCCGCGGCACTGGGACGGGCGGAGTGACACGGTGCCGAGGAAAGGCTGAGAGAGCTGGGGCTGCCGGGTGGAGAAGAGAAGCTGAGAGGGCTGTGATCAATGATCAATATGTCAGGGTGGTGTCAGGATGGAGCAGACTCTGTTCATGGTGCCCAAGGCCAGGGTGAGGGGCAGCGGGCACAGACTGAAGCACAGGAGGCTCCATGTGAACATGAGCAGCCACTTGTTTGCTGGAGGTGCCAGAGCCTGGCCCAGGCTGCCCAGAGCGGGTGTGGAGTCTCCTTCTGTGAGCCATTCCAGCCCTGGGATCCTGTGTGATCTGCTCTGGGACCCTGCGGGAGCAGGTGGGGCTGGGGACCCGCAGAGCAGCTCCACGTTCTGCACCAAGGCCGGAGCACCTGGGAAAGCAGATGAAGCTCCTGCTTGGCTGGAGAGCTGGGGGCTGGGTGGGGGGAATAAAAAATTGGCATTGACATTTTGGAGGGAAGCAGGAGCACCCCGAGCCCCGCGGGGGCCACCGCGGCATCGTCTCCCCAGCAGCGTGCGAGATCCGACGCTGCAGGAGACACACACGCCATGGGAAGCAATCACCTCGAGTCTCTGAGTGAAAAACCCGTCCCGCTTTCTCCCCAGACAGAGCAGACCCAAGCAAGCCCACCCCCTGAGGCAGGGACAGAGCTTCTCGTTTTTCAACACATCGTTTGTACCGTGGGTAATATCCTTGCTATTCATAGTGTCTACTCCTTTCTTAGAGAGTAAATTCCCAAGTCGGGGAGCACGTGTCCCTCTACCGCTTCCACGGAACCCGCCATAACCAGACGGCAACCAGCACTAACCGGCGCAGGAAGCACCCTCCTCTGCGCGGGGAGCCGGCCGCACGGGTGTGCTGCGAGCAGTCACGGCATGAGCTGCGCCCACCGCTGCGCGCGGGGACCGCCCGGGGAGGATGGCTGGTGGTTCATTCATCGTGTCACCGCACAGGCAGTGCCGGCCCGCGAGCGGGTCAGCCAGAACAGCGAGGCCGCTCCAGCCCAGCCACACAGACCGGCTGAGCTCGGGGTGTCACAGCCCAAGAAACAGCATCTCTCGGCACTTTGAGCACAGGTCTATCATCTGTGCGTGCGAACGGCAGGGCTGGTCTCTCGGGGCCAAGAACTGAAGAAGGGACTCCACCTGCTCAGCCCTTCATGTCGCGGTGCTGAGCGCAGGGGCTGCCGCCCCTTCCGCCCGCTCCCAAGGGCTGGCTGAGGCGCTGGCTGCAGGAGAGCCCCGCGGCCCACGCTGCAGCGCGCTGTCTGCCCAGACCCGATAAAATCAGCTTTGTCCGAAGAGCCGGGTGGTTTGCCCAGGACACCACGCACTCCGGCACCGTCAGAGGCGGCGGGACGGGCTGTGGGGCCAGGACAGCTCACCCACGGCAGCACACCCGCGCTGGGGAAGGACCCGGCCCCGCGGCACCGGCGGCACCACGCGCGGTCCTCCCGGTCCTCTGCGGCACGAAGCCGTTTCCTTCGAGGATCGCCCCGCCGGCCCCCCAGCCAGCTCCCTCCCTCCCTCCCTCCGCGGGGGCTTTGCTGGTGCTCCGGTCCCTCCTGTTTCCAGCCCCCTTCCCCGCTTCGCCCACGAGGCCTGGGGCGTTTTGCACAGAGTATCTAAATGAAGCCTGAGCGGCGGTGACGCCGGCGGAGACAAGACAGAGCCTCGGTGCTCCTTCCGGCTTCAGCCCCACGGCAGCACGAAGCACCAGAGCGAGCGGCTGGGAAACGTGGGGCTGGCGCAGAGCCCCCGCGTTCACCTCCGCCAGGACGCTGCTCCCCGGGGGGCGCCAGCGGCCCTGTCCCCGACACCCCCGGCAGGGCTGCGCGACGCGGCCCCGCTCGGTGCCCTGCGGCACCGCCAGGCTGCGATCCCGAGCCAGCGCCGCGTCCCGCTCAGCCTCACGCCCACTCTTCCACGCGCCCCAAGCCCTCGCTGCCAGGCTCGGCAGACAAAGGAACACGCAGAGCCTGCACACGCCAGGAGGACAAACGAGGGAGAAAAAGAAGGAAAGAAAAAAGGCAACAGAACAAAATTCATCCCGTTTTCCGAACACAATAGCTGCGAGTCTGATTTGGCAAAAAAATGGATGCCATTTTGAGCCCTGAAGTTTCACTTCATGTTACAGAGACTGACGCGTGCAGCACATGGACAGACACGTATGTCACATACATAGGGAAGAGAGAGAGAAGGGAGGAAGAGACAGCGACCATATTCTGCCAGGAAGGCAAACACACCCACGGGCACAGAGCCCTTTGTGACACGGACAGAACAAAGGCAATCAGGAATCCCCCAGAAAATCACACCCACGATAAAGCCCAAATCACAAGGGCGTCCAGCCACGCCGAGGTCCGGGAAAGGAGCAGCGCTCCGAACGCTGCCAGCGCGGCTTTGAGCCCTCCCGCCTGCATCCTGCACCCTGCGCGCGAGCTGGGGACGAAGCTGCACCCTGTGCCTTCAGCAGCTCGTTTTAGAGCCCCCCGCCTGCACGCTGTGTCCTCAGCTGGGTCCGGAGCCCCCCACCTGCACCCTGTGCCCTCAGCTGGGTTCGGAGCCCCCTCTCCCAGCCGTCAGCCCGGAGCTGCGGGAGCGGGGACCCTCCTGCCGGAGCTGGACCTGTGTCCGAGCGCAGGGGCTGGAGCCCGTTCCCCATGTGAATACGGGCACCTCCACACCAGTCCCCAGGGGACTCCCTTTCTGTAGCAAAAGGATGCGTTTCTGGGCAGAGGAGGCACAGAACCAGCGGGGTGCAGGGTTGGGTGGTCGGGCTCGGTGGCCCCGGCAGGCGCGGAGCCCGGTGCAGCGCGGGGTCCGGTGGCAGCTGCAGGACAGACATCTGCGGTTCGCCCTCCCGCTGGGGCTGAGCCCCACCACGACCAGGGCTCCCAGGAGAAGGACCCCGCTCTACGCAGCCAAAGTACAGGGAAATAGTTCAAGCATTAAAAAAAAAAGCCACGGAGGGCACAGGCCCTGGCCCCCGGGGCTCACATCTGCACCCCAAGCAGAGCAGGTGCACTTCATACGCCCAGGAAATAGCCAGAAGTGAAAACTCCTACAAATGCAAAGCCACGAATACCAGCATCTGTGGCAGAGAAACACCCCAGGATGTGCGAGAGATGCACGCTTGCCACAAACGGCATTTTCTGCACAACGCACGTAGCCACAGACAAGCCGCGCTCGCTGCCCGGGAGTCCCCAAAGAGCCGCGAGGGCAGCGGGACACGGTCCCGAGCCCCGGCCGAGGGGACAAGGAGCCTTCCCTCCCAGCCCCGGGACCCAGCGAAAGAAGCAGCCCTTACCTTTGGCCCCTCGCAACACAAACCCGAATCCCTCATGCTCCCTCTTCTGCAGCACGGCCGTCTTCTCCTCAATGATGTAGTCACTGGGCAGGAAAGAGCACAAGAGAATGATGCTGGGGTTAGATTTCAGCACCATGCTGCCAGGCGGAGGTGGCCTTCGTGCCTGCGACAAGGAGACCTCTTCTCATCGACCGTTTCATCTCAGCAAGGAGTTGGGCACAATCTGCTTCCCTCCCTCCCTTGCCCAGAGTCAGAACAAAAAGACGAAAGCTACTTTCCCTCAACGTGTAGGTGGAGGAAAGCCCCGGCTGCCTGGATCACCCTTCTGCCCACCGGCCCCTTCGCAGTCACCTGCATACACATGCAGGGAGCTTACGGATCCCCCGGGGGCTCCCCGTTACACGCTGCCCTTGGCATGGCCCTGGCGAGCGCGGGGCCGGGGCGGCGCGGGGGGCGGCAGCCAGCCCGCCATGGGCAACCGGCTCGCTCGGGCTTTCCGGTCGCCTCCCGTACGAAAAAATTAGATGCTCGACAAAAGGAGAGGCGCCTCGCGGGCGAGTTCCCTGGGAGGGAGGGCGGCAGAGTTTATATCCTCATCCCGGCGCTCCGATCTTCGCTGAAAATCCCCCCCCGCGTTGCTAAGGAACGCTCTGCCATGAGCAGAGGGGCCGCATGGCATTGTCCTAGTTTAACAAAGCCGCCGTCCCTGCCCTCCGCCGCGGCCAGAGCACAAGAACGGCAGGAATCCAGCGCTGGAGAGGGGAGGGGACGCGCAGCCCCCGGCCCCGCGACCCCCCCAGCAAAGCGGCTCCATGCGGCGGAGGGGCGGGGGGCGCGGGGAGGGGGCCGGAGAGGGATCCTCTCAGCAAACGGGAGCCGAAATGCAGCCCTGCAAATCCCTCCCAGCGAAGCCGCATGTCTGACATCAGAGCGGAATTAATCAGGGCCCGGGTCCCTCTCGGCAGCGCGGGGAAGGAGCGGCTGCGCACCCGCGCCAGCCCGAGGGCCGGCGGGGAGCGGGGGGGCTGCTCCCAGGGGGGCTGCACGGCCTGCAGCACCGCACAGCACCGCACAGCACCGCATGGCACCGCGCAGCACCGCACAGGACCGCACAGATCCGCACAGCACCGCACGGCACCGCGCAGCACCGCACAACACCGCGCAGCTCCGCACGGCACCGCGCAGCACCGCACAGCACCGCGTAGCTCCACACAGCACCGCGCAGCTCCACACAGCACCGGACGGCACCGCGCAGCACCGCGCAGCAACACCAGCTCTGCACAGCACCGCGCAGCAACATCAGCTCTGCACAGCACCATACAGCACCACGCAGCACAGCGCAGCTCTGTGCAGCGTAGCACCATGCGCACCGCGCAGCTCCACACAACACCAGACTGCGCAGCACCGCACAGCACCACACCGCACCGCACCGCACAGCGCCGCTGCACAGCGCACAGCTGCACACCGCAGGGTGCAGCTCAGCACCGCACGGCACCGCAGCACACCGCACAGCTGCACACTGCACGGCGCAGCTCAGCACCGCACGGCACCGCAGCACACCGCACAGCTGCACACTGCACGGCGCAGCTCAGCACCGCACAGCCAGCACCGGGGCGGCCGTGCAGGCGCTGGCGGGGCCGGGCTCACGCTGCGGTGCCGCACACACCCAGCCGTGCCCGCTGCGCCGGCCGTGCCGCGGGGACAGTCGCCTGCCAGCGCTCAGGCTGCACCGCAGCCCCCGTGCCCCCCACCCAACATGGCAGGGTCGGTGCTGCCGGGTGCAAGGTGATGGGCTCACAGCGCTGCCATGGGGTTAACCCCCCTGTTTCTGTGGGGCTGTGACCCACATGCAGTGGGACAGGACACACCTCTCGGCACTGCGGCCACTGCAGCCTCCTCTGCCGGAGTGGCATTTGTAGGCACAACGATCCCTTTCTGGGTCAGGAGTTGTGTGACTCTGCCACTAACACCACGGCAGTGCCCAGCTCCTACACCCCGGCAGTGCCCAGCTCCTACACCATAGCAGCACCCAGCTCCTGCACCATGGCAGTGCCCAGCTCCTGCACCATGGCAGTGCCCAGCTCCTGCACCATGGCAGCACCCAGCTCCTGCACCATGGCAGCGCCCAGCTCCTGCACCATGGCAGTGCCCAGCTCCTGCACCATGGCAGTGCCCAGCTCCTACACCATGGCAGTACCCAGCTCCTACACCATGGCAGTGTCCAGCTCCTACACCATAGCAGTGCCCAGCTCCAACACCATGGCAGTGCCCAGCTCCTACAGCCCGGCAGTGCCTAGCTCCTACAGCCCGGCAGTGCCCAGCTCCTACACCATGGCAGTGTCCAGCTCCTACAGCCCGGCAGTGCCCAGCTCCTACAGCCCGGCAGTGCCCAGCTCCTACACCATAGCAGCGCCCAGCTCCTGCACCATAGCAGTGCCCAGCTCCTACACCCCGGCAGTGCCCAGCTCCTACACCATAGCAGTGCCCAGCTCCTGCACCATGGCAGTGCCCAGCTCCTGCACTCCGGCAGTGCCCAGCTCCTACACCATAGCAGTGCCCAGCTCCTGCACCATGGCAGTGCCCAGCTCCTACACCATAGCAGTGCCCAGCTCCTGCACCATGGCAGTGCCCAGCTCCTGCACCATGGCAGCGCCCAGCTCCTGCACCATGGCAGTGCCCAGCTCCTGCACCATGGCAGTGCCCAGCTCCTACACTCCGGCAGTGCCCAGCTCCTACACCATAGCAGCGCCCAGCTCCTGCACTCCGGCAGTGCCCAGCTCCTGCACCATGGCAGCGCCCAGCTCCTGCACCATGGCAGTGCCCAGCTCCTGCACCATGGCAGTGCCCAGCTCCTACACTCCGGCAGCGCCCAGCTCCTGCACCATGGCAGTGCCCAGCTCCTGCACCATAGCAGTGCCCAGCTCCTGCACCATGGCAGTGCCCAGCTCCTGCACCATGGCAGTGCCCAGCTCCTGCACTCCGGCAGCGCCCAGCTCCTGCACCATGGCAGTGCCCAGCTCCTGCACCATGGCAGTGCCCAGCTCCTACACCATGGCAGTACCCAGCTCCTACACCATGGCAGTGTCCAGCTCCTACACCATAGCAGTGCCCAGCTCCAACACCATGGCAGTGCCCAGCTCCTACAGCCCGGCAGTGCCTAGCTCCTACAGCCCGGCAGTGCCCAGCTCCTACACCATGGCAGTGTCCAGCTCCTACAGCCCGGCAGTGCCCAGCTCCTACACCATAGCAGCGCCCAGCTCCTGCACCATAGCAGTGCCCAGCTCCTACACCCCGGCAGTGCCCAGCTCCTACACCATAGCAGTGCCCAGCTCCTGCACCATGGCAGTGCCCAGCTCCTGCACTCCGGCAGTGCCCAGCTCCTACACCACAGCAGTGCCCAGCTCCTGCACCATGGCAGTGCCCAGCTCCTGCACTCCGGCAGTGCCCAGCTCCTACACCATAGCAGTGCCCAGCTCCTACACCCCGGCAGTGCCCAGCTCCTACACCATAGCAGTGCCCAGCTCCTACACCATGGCAGTGCCCAGCTCCTACACCATAGCAGTGCCCAGCTCCTGCACCATGGCAGCGCCCAGCTCCTGCACCATGGCAGTGCCCAGCTCCAGCACCATGGCAGTGCCCAGCTCCTGCACCATGACAGTGCCCAGCTCCTGCACCATAGCAGTGCCCAGCTCCTACACCCCGGCAGTGCCCAGCTCCTGCACTCCGGCAGCGCCCAGCTCCTACACCATGGCAGTGCCCAGCTCCTACACCATGGCAGTGCCCAGCTCCTACACCATGGCAGTGCCCAGCTCCTACACCATGGCAGTGCCCAGCTCCTACACTCCAGCAGTGCCCAGCTCCTACACCATGGCAGTGCCCAGCTCCTACACCATGGCAGTGCCCAGCTCCTACACCACGGCAGTGCCCAGCTCCTACACCATGGCAGTGCCCAGCTCCTACACCATGGCAGTGCCCAGCTCCAGCATCATGGCAGTGCCCAGCTCCTACACCATGGCAGTGCCCAGCTCCTACAGCCCAGCAGTGCCCAGCTCCTACACCATGGCAGTGCCCAGCTCCAGCACCATGGCAGTGCCCAGCTCCTACAGCCCAGCAGTGCCCAGCTCCTACACCATGGCAGTGCCCAGCTCCTGCACTCCAGCAGTGCCCAGATCCTACACCATGGCAGTGCCCAGCTCCTACACCATGGCAGCGCCCAGCTCCCGGCAGGACAGACAGACCCTCTCCTTTGTTGTCCCCACCACGGGAAGCTGATCACTCGGTCGACCCATGCGATTGCTGCAGGTACCGCGGCGCTCGGCAGACATACCACAGACACCATCCGCACAAACCGACCCAGCACACACCCCATAGCTCCTCAGCCTCCTCCCTGGTTGCCTGGCTGCTGTAATTTCGGCACATGCTCGGGCGCTATCCATGAAACACCAGAGCACCTATAAAAGCGGTGACTTCATGCAACAGAGCACCGAGATGTGGGTGAACTCCAGCTACGCTGTGTGAACTGCTCCCAAGGAGGCGGCTGCTGTCACAGCCGTCTCTCTGTGTCACATTTCCCACATGGCCTGTCTCTCAAAAGCAGAGCTGGTTGTGCATGTGTTCCTCAACATTCAGAAAACTCTCCCCTCTGCAACCAAATCCTCTGAAGCGCAGAGTGTCCTGCTGGAGACAGCCCTGACCACCGTGCGCGGTCATCGCGGCGCCATCACCCTGCTGCCCATGTCGCAAGAGCCAGATGACCCCAAAGGGGCTCCTGTGTCCAGCAGTGCCGGGAGCGCATCCCTGGGACACCCAGGCCAGGCTGGACGGGCTCTGAGCACCCTGAGCTGCTGAACATGTTGGACTGGATGAGCTCCTGTCCCTCCACCCCAAAGCAGCTGTGATTCTGTGAGGAGCCTTTATGTTCCATTTCACCTGCGATTCACTGTTTAGGAGGAGAGCTTGACCAAACACACATTTCACAGGAATATCCCCCCTTTTCCGTATGATGTCAGTCTCTTGTAGACAACCCCTGCCACATCTTAACCCCAGACCAAGAGCAAATCCCCCCACCTCCACAAGAGTGTGTTTGTGCATGTGTACATGCAAGAGAAAGAAAGAAAGAGAAGGAAAGGGAAACAAATCACAAATTGCGATTCCTGTATACCTGGGGGTGGGCTGAAGTGCCTAATTAGCCCTGCTGCGATTGCTTTGTCAATGAGAAAGTGGGGAATCCACGACAAAAGACAATTGTGCACCCCTGGTTCTTCCCACGGGACCTCTGTGGTCACTTCATCCACACGAGAAAGTGAGGAAGCTCTTGACAAAGCTGCTTGTGCCAGCGTGAGGAAAATCCCCCCCGGGCCTCATCTGCTGAGGTTTCCTGCAATAACGTGTCTTTAAATACATTCAGCCTGCTGCTGCTCTCATCCAAAGTTACCCTGCACAAAGAATATTTGATCCTCTCCCCCACCTTCGAATTATTCCTCCTCCTACAAATAAATTGGTAAGAAGTGCCTTAATTCAGAAAGCTGAAGGTGTGAGGAATGCCAGCAGGGCTGGTCCCCACGCCGTTGTGCCTCGGTGGCCCGGCCGCGTGGAGCTGCCCCACGCTGGTCTGGCTCTGCCGCGGTGCTGCCGCAGGGCGGTGAACGGGGCTCACAGGAGGGACCCCCAGAGCCCCACCGCGCGGAGCCGCTGCCACCGAGCCGCACGGGCACCTCGAACCCCCCGCTGGTCCAGCCAGCGCACACCTCCGCGTTTGGGTACAACCACGTGAATTACAGACACGAGTTACACAGCCGTACAGAAGAACTGAAATAGGTGCCCGTGTTTCGGTGACCGGGGGACACGCGGGAGGCCGGTGCCGGGCACCGCGGGAGCTGGGCGCTGCAAACAGCAACGAGCAGCCGAGGCGGCGGAACCGAAGACCTGTGATAGCGTCACACTGAAAAGCAGCTCGAAGTACTCATTTCTTATTTGTGCCTAAATAAGAACAGGAACTTTCAAACAATAAGATGTAGTAGAGAGTTATTTTAAGGCATCGGAGAAAGGTGAAGTGAAAGGAAGAGACGAGTCAGCGTAAGGACAGCGGTGCCGGAGCGCAGCTGCTCTCGGCAGCACCAGCGCTGGGCTGGGCTCAGGCCTGCCGCCGAACCCAAACCAGAGACATTAATGGCACGTGATGCTTGCCTAGGGCCAACTATTTCTGTAGTTTTTTGACTCTTTGGATGGACAAACCTAATAGATCAATCAAACGAACAATTAAAAAAATAGTGTGGTTATGGCTGCAGCAAGTAGCTACAGTCGCCTCCCGGTAACACTGTGACAGCACAGACAGGAAACACCATGACAGCACAGACAGGCAACACTGTGACAACACAGACAGGCTCTGACTCTAAGCTGAAATACCAGCAGTCGCACAAATGAGGGGTTTTTGGGTTGTGTGGGCCTGGTGACGTTCAGTGCTGGTGCTGACACAGCGGCACAAGGCGTGTGACCGGCCATGGGCCGTCACCCGGAGCAGCGCGGGACCATGGAGCACCTGACACAGCGGCAGAAGGTGTGTGACCGGCCATGGGCCGTCACCCGGAGCAGCGCGGGACCATGGAGCACCTGACACAGCGGCACAAGGTGTGTGAGCGGTGATGGGCTGTCACCCGGAGCAGCGCGGGACCATGGAGCACCTGACACAGCGGCACAAGGTGTGTGACCGGCCATGGGCCGTCACCCGGAGCAGCGCGGGACCATGGAGCACCTGACACAGCGGCAGAAGGCGTGTGAGTGGCCATGGGCCGTCACCCGGAGCAGCGCGGGACCATGGAGCACCTGACACAGCGGCAGAAGGTGTGTGACTGGCCATGGGCCGTCACCCGGAGCAGCGCGGGACCATGGAGCACCTGACACAGCGGCACAAGGTGTGTGACTGGCCATGGGCCGTCACCCGGAGCAGCGCGGGACCATGGAGCACCTGACACAGCGGCACAAGGTGTGTGACCGGCCATGGGCCGTCACCCGGAGCAGCGCGGGACCATGGAGCACCTGACACAGCGGCACAAGGTGTGTGAGCGGCCATGGGCCGTCACCCGGAGCAGCGCGGGACCATGGAGCACCTGACACAGCGGCACAAGGTGTGTGACTGGCCATGGGCCGTCACCCGGAGCAGCGCGGGACCATGGAGCACCTGACACAGCGGCACAAGGTGTGTGAGCGGCCATGGGCCGTCACCCGGAGCAGCGCGGGACCATGGAGCACCTGACACAGTGGCAGAAGGTGTGTGACTGGCCATGGGCCGTCACCCGGAGCAGCGCGGGACCATGGAGCACCTGACACAGCGGCACAAGGTGTGTGACTGGCCATGGGCCGTCACCCGGAGCAGCGCGGGACGCGTGGAACACCTGAAGTGATGCTCATCTTCAGAAACAGGCAGCAGAGAGACCAAAGAAGCATAAAACAAAGCAACTCATCTTTAACTCCCAGGAAAATCCTCTGACAAACAACACAACAGCCTAATGAACCATCCAGAAGGAAAGAAGGTCATAAATAGCAGGTGGCATGGAGCTGAGAGAACCGGCTGTGCTAAGTGCTGGAGCACGATGGGCCTCACGGCCTGGCCAAGGCTCGCGGTGTCTGCTGTCAGCGAGGCGCTCTGAACGCTCTCACAGGCATCCCCGTACAAGCCAGGGCAACGGGAGCGGCACGGGGAGCAAACGGCTGCCGGGGCCTGTCCTGGGACCGGCTCCATGTTCCACCAAGGGCTGGGATGGAATCCAGAGCAAACTCAGGGATGCAGAAGGCGCCATGTGCGAGGGGAGCTGAAGAGCGGGTTTGGATTCACGTGGCGCTGTCACTGGAGAAAGGGGCTGAAAAACGCCAGGGGAAAGAGGAAAAGCGCACGTTCCGCAGTCAGGACTAAGAGAAGGAAACCAGAAGACGGCAGCCAACTGAACACGAACACCATCCTGCACTCATAAGCATCGCTGTGTCACGCTTCTGGGAGAGGGGAGGACACGGATTGCCAAACGAATGGCACCCCAGCTGCGGTGACTGCAGAGTGAGTGACTCCAGAGAGAGTGGTCAGGCATTGGAATGGCTGCCCAGGGAGGTGCTGGACTCACCGGCCATGGAGGTTTTAAACCGAGATTGGACATGGCACTTAGCGTCGCGGCCCCTCGCCCGGCAGCCGTGCAGCTGTGCGCAGATGTGCACAGTCACCGCAGCCGGGGTGCCGTTCGTTTGGCAATCCGTGGGCGGCCGCGGCAGCACGGGATGAATCACGGCTCCATTGACTCCGCTGAATAGCTCTCCATTGAGGCTGAAAGGAGCTGAGCAACTTGCTGGCTGTGGTGCTGGTTTGCTGTGCCCACGTGCGCCGGGGTGGCTCCCGAGGCCCCTGCAGCAGGGCTGGGGCAGAAGGATTATTTCGGGTCTGGGCATATATTATATCTCCAGGGCCAGTGAGTCCAGCACCTCCCTGGGCAGCCATTCCAATGCCTGACCACTCTCTGCACAGAATTGCTTTCTCATCTCCAGCCTCAGTTTCCCCTGGCAGAGTTGAAGCCCATGGCCCCTTGTCCTATTGCTGATGCCTGGAGAAGAGCCCAATCCCCATCTGGCTACAACTGCCCTTCAGGTGGTTCTAGAGAGTGCTGAGCTCAGCTCTGAGCCTCCTCTTCTCCAGACTAAACAAGCCCAGCTCCCTCAGCCTCTCCCCATAGGGCTTGTGTTCCAGTCCCTTCCCCAGTCTTGTTGCTCTTCTCTGGACCCTCCAGCACTTCAATCTCTTTCCTGACCTGAGCGGCCCAGAACTGAACACAACACTCCAGGGGTGGCCTCCCCAATGCAGAGCACAGGGGAAGGATCACTTCGGAACCTCCGGATCCAATGGATTCCATGGAGCACGCCAGCACTGAAACTGCACACCCGATGAGAAGACAGAACACGGGTGTCCTTCCTACCCCGCCTCACCCCTTAGAGCAGAGAAGCTTTAGGGAGAGAGATCACACACCACCCTCGGATTTATACCCCAAACAGTGGAGCTTGCAGCCGCGCTGAAGAGGGCAGAGGCAGGTCCCCGGGGCCTGGGACCAGCTGGGACGTCACCATTGCGCACATGGTCCCCAGCGATGGACCTGCAGAGACCGACCCAGACCCGGGGTCTGTGGCCACAGCCCCGCTCGTGTCCCAGCCAGACCTACACAGCTCTTTGCTTGGCTCTGCTCGAACGACCACAGCAGATCAAGTGTCTGGTCTCCGGCATTTGCTGAGAGCAGCAGCCTGGAGAAGAGCACGGGAGCAGCTCAAGTGTCTCAGTGCTGCCCCAGAGAGCTCCCAGCCAGGGCCAGGGCGCCCCACAACAACACCGGACGGAAACCGGGAACCCCTGTCCCCTGGGGAAAAATAAACCACTTAAACCACCGCTGCGGGTGAGGAAACCTCGGGGAACGCGACAGTGCGGCCTCTGCACGGAGAGCACAGGGCAGCAGGAGAGGGCGAAACGAGCCGACGGATGCTCCTGCGGGCCCCGGAGCTCTGATCATCATCAGTGGGATTTGCTGCTTAATGCAGTCAGGAGGCAGCTCATCAAGGCACTGATTATGAACTGCGTCAACAGCAAACTGGCAGATGAAAAGCCACTGTGACTGCAGAAGATGCCATCTTCCAGTCGCACGCGGTGGAGCCCCAGGCAGGACCCTGCTGGGACCGCGTCCCTCTGGCGCCGGTGATTCACACACCCGTCAAAAACCCAGAGCCAGCGCTGCTCAGTCCCAGGGCCATCCTGAGAGGAGCTCTGGCGGAAGGTGAGGCGGACCAGGGGTGAAAGGCACCGAGAACCAGGTGAGGCGGAGCAGGAGTGAGAGGCACCGAGAACCAGGTGAGGCGGACCAGGGGTGAAAGGCACCGAGAACCGGGTGAGGCGGAGCAGGGGTGAAAGGGACCGAGAACCAGGTGAGGCGGAGCAGGGGTGAAAGGGACCGAGAACCAGGTGAGGCGGAGCAGGGGTGAAAGGCACCGAGAACCATCATCCTCCCCAGCCAAACACAGAGAGTTTCCACAGACAATTTCCAGTACTGGATTCATTTCATTTAAACACACTGAGCTGGTAACTTCTTGGGTATTAACCAAAACACCAAAGGGAACAAGAAGTCTAAGGAAGCCCAGTACATGTTTTGCCTGGACTCCAAAGCAGCTGTAAAACTCTGCTGTGAACACCAAAATGCAGCCAGGTCGAGGAAAAGGTGCCATGGCAGAGATGGGGAAGGGGCGAGCCCCTGGACAGCCAGGCTCATTGACAGCGGCACAAGGAAGCTCTGTGTCCTGGATCCTCACCCTCCCTTGCCGGCAGAGCACGGCAGCTGAACGGGACGGCACCGGCTCCGCGTCCCGCCACGTGCTCCCACCAGCACCGCCACACCTGGCACCGACACCGGACCGGGGCAACCAGGGAGACGGGCTCAGGTCCGTCACCCACAGCCAGCCGCTGCTTCAGCAAGGGGGCAAGCTGGTGTGTGCTGAGAGGAGGCCGAGGCAGCCTGAGCCGCGCTGGGCACCGCCGGGGCACCGCGGCCACCGCTGGGGGTGCTGCTGCATCCCGCAAAGCTGGTGTGGGAGCAGGATGCACAGAGACAATCACAGAATCACAATGTCAGGGGTTGAAGGGCCCTGGAAAGCTCATCCAGTGCAATCCCCCCATGGAGCAGGAACACCCAGCTGAGGTTACACAGGAAGGTGTCCAGGCGGGTTGGAATGTCTGCACAGAAGGAGACTCCACAACCCCCTGGGCAGCCTGGGCCAGGCTCTGACACCCTCACCCCAACAAGTTGCTTCTCCTCTTCCAGTGGAACCTCCTGTGTTCCAGTTTGCACCCATTGCCCCTTGTCCTGTCCCTGGTTGTCACCAGCAGAGCCTGGCTCCATCCTCCTGACACTGCCCCTTTCCATATTGATCCCCAGCAATGAGTCCCCCCTCAGTGTCCTCTTGTCCAGCTCCAGAGCCCCAGCTCCCTCAGCCTTTCCTCACACGGGAGATGCTCCACTCCCTGCAGCATCTTGGTGGCTGCGCTGGACTCTCTGCAGCAGTTCCCTGTCCTGCTGGAACTGAGAGGCCACAACTGGACACAATATTCCAGGTGTGGTCTCCGCAGGGCAGATAAGGTAACACACAACAGCACCTCAGACCTCAGCATGTACCACAGCTCACGGGGTTCCCGCTGCTCGTATTTAAGGGGAGCAGCGTGAGATCAGAGCGTGTTGGGGTGAACCCCCGTGGCTCGCACGGGCACTGGGAACGTGGCGCCGAAACCTCCCTGTGCTGCAACGGAAGATTAGAGAACGTCCCGTCTGCCTCCTGCCCAATGTGCATTCAGGGAAGAACAATGCACATTTCTAAAATAATAAAAACAAGACCTAGAAAATCTGAATTCTCCATCTTCAGCAGAGGAGGCAGATGGAGACGGCTGAAGGGCACCGTGTGGAGACACAGCACACACACTGCAGACTGGGGAGAACAGAGAGAAGCTGGCGCAGCTGAACAGCAGGGAAATGGAGGTTATTAAAACCAAGGAAACACCCTTCCTAAAGCTGAAACTGCATTCAAATGAGGAACATGGGGAGAATCGTGATCTCTTGCAGGTTAAATGTAGAAACACAGTATGACAGGCCAAACATGAATCCGTGGAACAATCTGCAAAAGAGATCAAGACTGACACTAAGTGATTTTTGCAGCGCACGGGGAGCAGGGAGCGCAGCAGAGCGTCTCCGGTGCCCCAGCAGAGGGGAGGTGCTGCGGGTCTGTCCTCCAGCGCTCACTGCGCTCCAGCGCCGGAGCCAGCGAGAACCAGCCGGTGCTGGAGCCAGTGAGAACCAGCCGGCGCTGGAGCCAGCGAGAACCAGCCGGCGCTGGAGCCAGCAAGAACCAGCCGGCGCCCTGGGGAAAGCCAACGTGGAGCTCACCTAAGCGGCTCGCCCCAGAGGCTCCAGGCACGCGCGGCGTCCCTCGGGGTACGCACTGGGACCGGTACTGTTTAACATCTTCATTAATGACGGAGCAGGATCGAGCGCACTCTCACAAGCTCGCAGACCACGCCAAGCTGAGTGCTGCGGTTGATTTGCTAGAAGGACGTGATGCTGTTCAGGGGGCCTGGACAAGCTGGAGAGGTGGGACCGTGGGAACCTCGTGAGGTTCAACAAGGCCAAGTGCAAGGTCCTGCACGTGGGTCAGGGCAACCCCTGGTATAACCCAGGCTGGGGATGCAGGGATGGGGAGCAGCCCCAGGAGAGGACGTGGGGTGCTGGGGGTGAAAGATGGGACATGACCCAGCAATGTGCGCTTGCAGCCCAGAAATCCGACAGAGTCCTGGCTGTGTCACCAGCCCCATGGGCAGCAGGTTTGGGGGATCCTGCCCCTCTGCCCCGCTCTGCTGAGACCCCCCTGCAGTGCTGGTCCAGCTCTGGGTCCTCAGCACAGGACACACACGGACCTGCTGGAGAGGGGCCAGAGCAGCCCCAGGAGTGACCCGAGGCTGGAACAGCTCTGCTGGGGACAGGTGAGAGAGCTGGGCTGTTCAGCTGGAGAACAGGAGCTCCAGGAGACCTTAGTGTGGCCTTTCAGTGCTTAAAAGAGGCCTGTGAGAAAGATGGGGACAGACTTTTGAGCAGGGCCTGTTGTGATGGGGTGATGGTTTAAACTAAAGGAGGGAGATTCAGGCCGGACATGAGGAGGAATTGTTGCCCTGAGAGTGGTGAGAGCCTGGCCCAGGTTCCCAGAGAGGTGGTGGCTGAACCATCCCTGAGACACCCCAGGCCAGGCTGGACGGGGTCTGAGCACCCTGAGCTGGTGCAGATGTCCCTGCCCATGGCAGGGGGACTAGGGGGCAGGAAGGTCCTTCAGCCCCAGCATCCTCTGCTCTCGGATACAGCACACATGGGTGCGGGTAACGGAGGTCCCTCCCCAGCTCCAGCAACTCCGCGATTCTGTAGCCAGTGGGGAAAAGCCCAACGTTCCATGTCACCATCAGCCACGTTGGGAACCACGCTCAGCCCCCGCACCCCAACAGCGCAGAGGGTTTGTGGGGACATCGCATGGGCACCTTCCCTTAGAGCCCAGCGCTGGCTCGGGAGCCCCGGGAATGGACATGCCATCTTGGTTTGTTTGTCCTGATGTGGTTTTGGTTGAAAACGCTCCAATAACCTGGGGCCTGTTCCAGACGCAACGCACCAGCACCAGAGCAGAGCAGGGGTGGACGGCCGCGCAGCCCCGGGAACGACCCACGGGGCAAAAAAGAGATCCAAGTTACCCGACAACAAAAGCCTCACTGAAGTCTACTTAGATTTCCAAACGCATCTGTCAAGTTCTCTCATTAAAATCTCTTGAGGAAGCAAAGAAGCTGTGGGATAAAAAGGAAGGGTTTTGCATGTTAGATTTGTTAAAAGGTTTAAAATAAAAGTAAATGATTGGATTTCACATCAGAAGAAAGGTCAGAGCAGAGTCCCATGGGGACCGGTGCCAGGATTTACACTGCTCAATGCAGCCCTAGATCACTGAGGAGAGAGCAGTGAAAGAGAAGTAACAAGGTTTGCTGATAATGCTCGGTTATTCAGGATAATAAAGATGAGGGAAATTGTGAGGAGCTGTGGAAAGACCTTAAAATGTGTGATGAAATGTACGGTGGAGAAACACTGATGCACATTGGAAGAAAGAACTCTGCTCATACGTGAAGTCACGGGCTTCGAGCTGAGCTGAGCTGAGCTGAGCTGAGCTGAGCTGAGCTGAGCTGAGCTGAGCGTCCCTCCCGGACTGTGACACTCGGCCCATGGAGCGCCAGCCCCACGTGCCCCCGCAGCCAGGGACGGGAGCAGCACCGCCCCGCACCGCCCCAGCGCCACATGGACACAGTGGCTCCGACTCCGGCCTCTGTCCGGAAAGGAACACAACACAACTGGGGAAAGGCAGGCGACTCGGCTGTCTACAGCACAGGAAGGTTTTGTGTACGAGGAACAGCGCTGCTTGGTACCACTGCACCTGGAGAACTCGGGGACACGGTCTCGAGTGCCCGCAGGGCTGGTGGCCGGTCCATCGCCTCCTCCAGCGCAGGGACTCGCACGCAGCAAATCAACCCACAAGTTTCAGAACAAGCTGCATCTTCCAGGTGACAAGTTTCTTGTTGCCACAGGATATTGTGCTAGAAATTGACACGGAATCAAGGAGCGACTGGAGAAGCTCCAGGCCGGGCAGTCCCTGGGGTGTTAGTGCACACAGGACTCCTCTGGATGGACAATCTCTGCCCCACGGGCTGTTGGACACGGACGGGGCGCGTGGGGAAGCGTCACCACGTATGTGCCCGATCCCATCTCCTCCCGGTCACCCAGGACGCGGCTCTGCCCCAGACAGGACAAGGGACTTTGTGCCCAGGCCAGCGGGAGGCCCTCAGGGACATGGGTTAGTGCTGGATTTAGGTTATGGCTGGACTTGAGGGTCTCTTCCAACCAAAATGATCCTACGATTCTACGATTCTGCGGCCACCCTTACAAAGCTCAGCAGAAGCCCTTCTCAGCTCCCAAATGACACACCCGAGCTGCAAAGAGACGCGTCTGCCGTACGTGCACACCCGCTGCTCAGCCGTTTCCTCCAGACGACCCACTGGGGTGTTGGGAAGAGCTGCGGCTGCCGGACCCACCCCCGCGGCTGCACCACTTCTGAGTCCATGGGCAGAAACCGCGGGAGCAGCGCACACGTCCCAACTCACCGCACGGCCGAGTCGCTCACCGCGCTCCCGGGTGCTGCGGCCACGAGGACAGGACCGTGCCAGCCCCGAGCCAGCCCCAGGAGCAGCACCAGGGCGCCCGTCCTCGCCAGCAGCACCAGCCGTGACCGCGCTGGCCCCAGGAGCAGCACCAGGGCGCCCGTCCTCGCCAGCAGCACCAGCCGTGACCACGCTGGCCCCGGGAGCAGCACCAAGGTGCCCGTCCTTGCCGGCAGCATCAGCCGTGACCGCGCTGGCCGCCCTGTGTCGTGCTTGGGGACCTGCACGTCTGAAGTGATTCCCATCGACAGCCCTGCTCAGCGTCTGGCCTGCAACACCCCAGCAAAACCTCGCCCGGAAACACAAGGTTAAAGCTCACGAAGAGCCAAGCGGTCACCCCACACGGCAGACGCCCTGGACGAGCGGCTGGAGCGCAGCCCTGCACCCATAGCCCCTTTACCATCTTGGTCACCGCTGCTTCTCCTTGTAAGATGTAAATCAAGGAGACTCAGCGCAGGACCTTCCTGAAGAAGGTGATTCGTATTGAACTTCTCCTGGTGAGCTGACTCTGTCCACTCACATTCCCATAACCGCGAACCCAGAACCGGCGCCGTGAGCCACCGAGCGCCCCGATGGAGGTCACCAGCGAGAGCACGAGGGACGGTGGCTGCTCCATCCTCACTGTGCCTCCTGCTTTCCTCGTTTGGCAAACTCATCCCGGGTCACCAGACCTCAGGTTTTGGGTTTTCCTGCCACATGCTTGTCCAATGAGCTGATCACAGGCAGCGCTTGGGACCGCAACGCTGGGAACTGCCGCACTCTGCAGACGGCTTTGGTCTTTCTCCCTCAGTTATTTATGACAGCGATGATTACGTAGCCCACGATAGGGACAATGTGTCTTCACGTCACACGGGTGTGCATTAAAGGTAACTCCAGCGCTTTCTGACAGCGCCCTCAGGGAGCTGCAGGGCAGGTCCCAAAATCACTGGGAACTGTCTCGCTGCCTGTTGAAAGGCCCAGACACTGCATATTCAGCACGGCAGGAAGGAAGCTCACGACCCCTAACGCAGCGTGAGCACAGGAGAAAACGCTTTTGCTGCCACTGTGCATCGGTGTCCAGTTTGTTCAACGCCCGGGGGTGAGGTTCCCCCGCTGACCCGGCCGTGCACAAACACTGACCCAGAGGCCTCATCCTGCGGGCCCGAGTGCACCAAAGCCCCAGCGACTGATGCAGCAACTCGCTGAGCGTCGTGTGTCGGAACTGATTCTCGATGGTCTTCACCAGTGGAGACGGTTCCCAGCGAGGCACCGTTTTATCCCTGCGCTTCTACAAACGCTTTCATTGTACCAGGTGTACAGCTGCAACTTGAGATTTGGCCAATTTAGTCCTAATTCTCGAAGAGCTCAATAGCAATTATTTAATTTCTCCAAGAGTACAGATGTCGCGTGTGCAGCATCGCACGCCGCAGCTGCTCCCTTGCTGCTCTGGCAATCCGCGGGGATGACTCCTGCTGCCCGCGGGCGCTTGTCACCGGCTGCTTCATCAGATGAGTCAGAGGGGACCTTTATCACTCCCCGGCGATGCCGCGAACGGCTGTGCCCACCGGCAGGCAGCTCTGCATGTGTCAGAGCTCCAAACGCCCGTGTCTCAGCTCTGATCACCCGCGTGTCCCTGGACAGCCCTCCCACGCCATCCCCAGCGCCGGCTCCGAGCTGAGAGCAGAAACGCCCCCGCACGGAGGGGTGTCCGTGGCAGCTGTGCTCGCTGTCCATCCGCACATCCTCCATGGGCCTACCTGACAGCTCCTGTCTCTTTAATGAATGGCTTAGCACCTTCATAATCAGAAAAAAAAAAGTGAATGATGTGTTTTGGTTTACGGCTTCAGCTGCCCAGCTGAGCGGCATCCCCACGGCCCGGGGGTCCCCCTGCGAGGGGCAGAGCCCGTTAAACCCGGCCCTCGCACCAGCTCATCAGGGGCAGCACCACGCGAAGGCGGTTTCACAGGTTGGCTCACACCGGGGGTACGGTGTGTGACGGCCCTGGGCCCGCTCGCCAGGCCGGGCCGCGGCGCTGTGCCGCGGCAGGACCGCCGGCGCCTCCGGGGAGCCCCGCGCCGCGGCTCCGCCACCCTGGCTCCCTGGACCCGCGTTGCCACGTTGTACTCACCATATCCTCATTCTAATACATTCTAATACAACGGCTGTTTCCCTTGGGTCTGACACGTTTCCTCTGTAATAATTATCATTAACTTCTTACTGTAATTAAGAATAACTTAAAGTTAACACACTCTGGCTCTCACAATATATTTTGTCATCTCTGTTTAGAACACGAACACCCAGAAACAAAACCTCTTTTTTTCGTACCTTACACGCTGGTAATTTAACCCTCAGTGCTCATAGCGGGTTTCCAACCAGCAAAGACATCATGTGAACAACAATCAGTTCACTAAGCCAGCTCCCGCGTTTCTCAGCTCCTTCTGCTGCCACTGGTGACGACGACACCTCTTCCAGTGGCAGGGCCAGGAGCAGCGGTAGCGGGGTCCTGTCTGCACAGCCCTAGCGCTGCGGATGTCGGACACGGGCGCTCCGAGCCCAGCGCGACGTGGGCGGAACCCGAGCGACAGCGCTGGGCCGTGAATCGCCAGCGCACATCCGGAGCTTTAGTTAATAACCCATCGCCTGCCCTTCGCTCCCGCACCTACACACCCCGAACGGGCTGCAGGCAGCCCCGCGTCTCTCCTTCAGGAACCTGCTCCACAAACGCACTTATTCCGCATCATTTGTACTGGTAAGAATACAGGTCTGTCACAGCGCCGAGCTTGCAAGCAGCCTTCGGAAAATGCAAAGGCCAATGTGAGCGTGACCCAGGCACGCGATGGCACGGAAAGGCACGGCAGACAATGCCCTGCTGAAACACCAACGGGGCCAGCAGCCGCGGTGGCTCCTCAAGGGAACAGAACAACGCGTGGATCCGAAACCTCGCGTTTCTGTGGCTGCCCCAAAACCCCAGGCTGATCAGATCCCCCGAGAGCTGCAGCCACCGCGGCAGGGATCCATCACCCAGCACATCTGCAGGGATCCATCACCCAGCACATCTGCAGGGATCCATCACCCAGCACATCTGCAGACACCGTGGCAGGGATCACCCAGCAGATCTGCAGGGATCCATCATCCAGCAGATCTGCAGACACCGCGGCAGGGATCACCCAGCAGATCTGCAGGGATCCATCATCCAGCAGATCTGCAGACACCGTGGCAGGGATCCAGCAGATCTGCAGACACCATGGCAGGGATCCATCACCCAGCAGATCTGCAGGGATCCATCACCCAGCAGATCTGCAGACACCAGGGCAGGGATCCATCACCCAGCAGATCTGCAGCCACCACCTCGGCCTCGCCGGCCCCACGTTTCACCTCATCTCAGTCACACTCTGAACGAGCCCCAACCTGGAGCCGGGAGTGACGGTCCAGAGGCTTCTCTGGACACCAGGCATGGCCGAGCGGAAAAGAGATCACATCCACTACAGATGCAATGCTTTTGACTTCTTGGCTTCTTATACCACTTCAGTTTAACAAACCAGGCGATGGAAAGGCATTGCATTTGAAGACCATATAATGAAAAAGCCAAAGAGAGCAGCAGGAATGGAAACGTTGATAATTAATACTTGTGCTATGGGAACCTGTACAGCAACCCTGACAACTGCTCTGAAAAGACAGGAAAGATAAGTGATCCAGGTAATCACGGCCTGAAAGTGAGTTCGCATTCCTGACAAAACAGTCACTCCAGGACAATGACCCCGAACACGTCCCGGCGCCCTCCACGGCTCCAGCACTGGGGCCGGGGGACAGGGACAGATCTGCCTCTGGTTCTCTCCCGCCCTGCAGCTCCACTGGTCACTTACACCCCCGCGAAATGATTCCAAAGCCTATTGTGATTTGTTAGCATGTTACTCCCGCTGTGCACGACCGTTAATATTCATACATGCAAATGTATGCAGCTGGACACGGGCAGCCCGGCGCTGCTCGGGGCTGCCGCGCGGTCGGCGCAGGGGAAGGGCTGTTTGCACCCGACATCACCGATGGGGCTGAACTGGATCATTATCCTGCGGATAATTAGCATTCAGGCCTGCTACTGACAGACTTAACTCATTGTTTACAGGTGGGAACGGATGACAAGTGCAGTCCCAGAGACGGAGAGAGGACGTTCAGACACGGACCTGCTGGAGAGGGGCCAGAGCAGCCCCAGGAGTGACCCGAGGCTGGAACAGCTCTGCTGGGACAGGTGGGAGAGCTGGGCTGTTCAGCTGGGGAACAGGAGCTCCAGGAGACCTTAGTGTGGCCTTTCCGGACTGAAAAGGGGCAATAAGAAAGATGGGGACAGACTTTTGAGCTGGGCCTGTTGTGACAGGACAACGGGTGATGGTTTAAACTAAAGGAGGGAGATTCAGGCCGGACATGAGGAGGAATTGTTGCCCTGAGGGTGGTGAGAGCCTGGCCCAGGTTCCCAGAGAGGTGGTAGCTGAACCATCCCTGAGACATCCCAGGCCAGGCTGGACGGGGTCTGAGCACCCTGAGCTGGTGCAGATGTCCCTGTCATGGCAGAGGGGGAACGAGATGATCAACAGCCACCAGTGTCTTGATGTGCATCAAGAACAGTGTGGCCAGCAGGCCCAGGGCAGTGACCGTCCCTGTGCTGGGACCTGGGGAGGACAAACTGCCAATCCTGGGGCAATTCTGGGCCCCTCACGCCAAGAAAGTCCTTGAGGTGCTGGAGCGAGTGGAGAGAAGGGAACGGAGCTGGTGAGGGGCTGGAGCACAATGTGATGGAGCGGCTGAGGGACCTGGGGGTTCAGCTGGAGAACAGGAGCTGAGGGGAGACCTTCTGATCTCTGACCTGCCTGAAAGGAGCTTGGAGCCAGGGGGGTCGGGCTCTGCTCCCCAGGAACAAGCGCCAGGAGCAGAGGAAACGGCCTCAAGTTGCCCAGGGGAGGTTGAGGTTGGATGTGGGAACAATTTCTCCCCAAAGGGCTGTGGGGCATTGGAACAGGCTGCCCAGGGCAGTGCTGGAGTCACCAGCCCTGGAGGGCTGGACAGACGGACATGAGGTTCTCAGGACATGGGGCAGGGACAGGGTGGGTTGTGGTTGGACTCCATGATCTGAAGGGGCTTTTCCAATCTAAAAGGTTCTATGATCCCCCAAGTCAGCTGCCTCCAAGACCTGAGGTTCAACCTTCTCTTGCCACAAGATCTAGGAAACCCACAGGAGACAGCAACATATGTAATTTCATGAGGATGAAAACAGCTCCTCCAGAATGCCAGAGGTACCCGTTATTGAATGACATCTATGAAACATTCGGTTTCCCATTTGGTGATTGAATTTTCCCTCAACCTGCCCTGGGCTGTGCACAGCTGGGTACAGCTCGGCACAGCCCTGGCACAGCTGGGTGCAGCTCGGCACAGCTGGCTCCAGCCCTGGCACAGCTGGGTGCAGCTCGGCACAGCCCTGGCACAGCTGGGTGCAGCTCGGCACAGCTGGCTCCAGCCCTGGCACAGTTGGGTGCAGCTCGGCACAGCCCTGGCACAGCTGGGTGCAGCTCGGCACAGCTGGCTCCAGCCCTGGCACAGCTGGGTGCAGCTCGGCACAGCCCTGGCACAGCTGGGTGCAGCTCGGCACAGCTGGCTCCAGCCCTGGCACAGCTGGGTACAGCTCGGCACAGCCCTGGCACAGCTGGGTGCAGCTCGGCACAGCTGGCTCTAGCCCTGGCACAGCTGGGTACAGCTCGGCACAGCCCTGGCACAGCTGGGTGCAGCTCGGCACAGCTGGCTCCAGCCCTGGCACAGCTGGGTGCAGCTCGGCACAGCCCTGACACAGCTGGGTGCAGCTCGGCACAGCTGGCTCCAGCCCTGGCACAGCTGGGTACAGCTCGGCACAGCCCTGGCACAGCTGGGTGCAGCTCGGCACAGCTGGCTCCAGCCCTGGCACAGCTGGGTGCAGCTCGGCACAGCCGGGCCCAGCCCCAGCAGCCCCGCGGGCACCAAGCCCAGCCTGTCCGTCCCAGTCAGCCGTGTCTCAGCCGGTGTCCCCAGGGGCTCTGCAGGGCCATGCAGGGACATGCCGGTGGCCGTGGCTGTGGACAGGATGTCTGCAGGCGGCTGGTGACCAGGGGCCTGCTCTGCTCCCAGCAGCGCTGACGGGTCACCCCACACAGGGGAGACACCGATCACAGACGGTTTGTGTTGAAGGGCCCTTCCCAGCCCCCCCATCCCCCTGCCATGGGCAGGGACATCTGCACCAGCTCAGGGTGCTCAGAGCCCGTCCAGCCTGGCCTGGGATGTCTCAGGGATGGTTCAGCCACCACCTCTCTGGGAACCTGTTCCAGGCTCTCACTGCCCTCAGGCCAACAATTCCTTCCTCATGTCTGGCCTGAATCTCAAGTTCCTCTTCAGTTTTCTTGTAGGTCCCTTTAGGTACCAGAGGCTGCTCTAAGGTCTCCTGGAGCTCCTGTTCTCCAGCTGAACCCCCCAGCTCTCTCACCTGTCCCAGCAGAGCTGTTCCAGCCTTGGGTCGTTCCTGGGGCTGCTCTGGCCCCTCTCCAGCAGGTCCGTGTCTCTCTTCAGTCGGTGGCCCCGGAGTTGGACTCCTCGTGGGGATGCACGAGCGCAGAGTCCGCAGTGATCTTCAGCCGTTTAACAATAAACATCCCTCACTGTTCAAAGCGTTTGTGTTACTGCCAAAGCGACAGCACTCGGCCCCGGCCAGCAGTGTCCGGGCTGCCTGTGTGTGCTGATGGGACCCGGGCACGAGGGACATCTCCCGGCCCCCATGGCCACCAGGACCTGGTCAGACCCAGCTCGCAGGTGCAGGCGAGCAGCGAAACAGCGATCACAGCACTTCTGTTCTGACTAGATGATTTGCATCACATTTTCAGTCCTTGTTCCCACAAAGCGTGTTTCTAGCAGCTGTATCACGAGGGTTCGGATCACCCGTCTCTGTAATGTCAGCACAAGTCACGAGTTGCTGTGCTGGAACAGTTGCAGGCAGCTGAACTCCGAGAGGAAGCGCCATCACAAACCGAGAGCACGTGCTGCATGATCGGCGTGACACCACTGGCATAAAGATCTTGGCCAGCGTTTGCCCAAGGACAGCTCAGAACAGACCTGCAGCAGGACCCTCCCGTTTTAACGGAGCTCAAGGGACACGGCAGATCCCGCCTTGGCTGGGAAGTTAATTCCTTCCTCCTGCCCCTCTGCTCTGCCCTGGGGAGACCACACCTGGAATCTTGTGTCCAGTTGTGGCCCCTCAGTTCCAGCAGGACAGGGAACTGCTGGAGAGAGTCCAGCGCAGCCACCAAGATGCTGCAGGGAGTGGAGCATCTCCCGTGTGAGGAAAGGCTGAGGGAGCTGGGGCTCTGGAGCTGGACAAGAGGACACTGAGGGGGGACTCATTAATGTTTATAAATACATAAAGGGTGAGTGCCATGAGGACGGAGCCAGGCTCTTCTCGGTGGCAAACAATGATAGGACAAGGGGTAATGGGATCAAGCTGGAACACAAGAGGTTCCACTTAAATTTGAGAAGCAACTTGTTGTGGTGAAGGTGTCAGAGCCTGGCCCAGGCTGCCCAGGGGGTTGTGGAGTCTCCTTCTGTGCAGACATTCCAACCCGCCTGGACACCTTCCTGTGTAACCTCATCTGGGTGTTCCTGCTCCATGGGGGGATTGCACTGGATGAGCTTTCCAGGGCCCTTCCAATCCCAAACATACTGTGATACTGTGATAACCTGCTCTCGCAAAGCTCTCTAGTGACGTAAATCTGCACGGGTTACAAGGAGCTAAATGTGTGTTGTTCACTTGCTGAGTGTCAAGGTGCATTTGAAGCACGCTGCTCCTCTCAGGAGCATTCACACCCTGCAGCACACACCAGCTCCCGCACCAGCGGTACTGTCCGCGGCCCCGGCAGCACGGCCGTGGCAGGAGATTGCCCACGGGCGCCACGCGGCTCAGCGCAGGGGCTGCACTGCGGGGGCGGGCAGGACGGAAATGTCCCCGGGCTTTGGTGCTGGGTTCGGGCAGAGAGGGGCGGCGCTGCCATGCACCAGAGCCGGGCGCCTGGAGCAGAGGACCCGGCGCTCCACGGAGCACGAGCCAGCGGCTGTTAAAATGAAGCGTGTCACATTCGGAAGCCAGAATGCTTCACTCTGAAGACCTTTAGAGCAATCAGTTAAAGACCTGTCTCGGTAACACACGTCACTATTTAGGAAATTCTGGAAACTCGAGAAATCCCAGGCCCTGGCAGCACTGCCAGGAACGCCACAAGAACTACCACCAACCAGCCTGACTCCAGTCCTGCGTCAGTTAACAGAATGCGGCTTCGTGGGAAGAGGGAATGGGAAGTGCCACCGGTGGCAACCGCAGGAGAGCCTGTGCCGCAGCCCGAGGGTTTGGTACCGCCGTACGAGTTAACTCCGCACAGCGCAGCGTCTGGCCGGAGCCGTCAGGGTGCTCAGAGGCCGGACAACACAGTCCGAGGCAGGAGCCACGGCCCGGGCAGCTCGGAGCTGCACAGCACCAGTCTGGTCCATACTGTGGCCCTATAGCACCAGCCTGGTCCATACTGTGGCCCCACAGGACAATCTGGTCCACACTGTGGCCCCACAGCACCAGCTCCGGTCCGTACTGTGGCCCAGGCAGCTCTGAGCCCCACAGCACCAGTCTGGTCCGTACTGCGGCCCCACAGGACAATCTGGTCCGTAGTGCGGCCCCCCAGCACCAGCCTGGTGGTACCGCAGGCCAGGCTGCACCAGCTGCCCAACCCCGGCACCCCCGGGGCCGTGTCCCCGTCACCGCGGCAGCACCAGGGCTGGCCCCACGGGAACCGGGATAATGAACCACATCCAGCTGGTGAACAACAGCGTAAATCCCCATTTGGGAACAGGAGACCTTTGTGTCTGAGGAGGATACGAGGAGCGGCGCCACCGCAGAGGAGCGCTCGTCAGGGCGGCCCGGCTGCGGCGCCCAGCACTCCGGACAACAAGAGATCCTAATGCAGGTAAATGCAAAGTACCGAAACTGCAGGCCCTGTTCTCAGGGAAAGAGACATCCTTGAAAAGCAACAACTTAAGAAGTGTAAACTGCCACCTCCTGAGCTCCCACTGCAACAAGGGAAGAGAGGCCATCTCTGGGCTTATAGAGGTGACGCAGAGGAAACAGAAGATGCTCTTCCCTCCGCACACACAGGTAAGAGCTCCCCAGGACGGCCGGCTGGCGTCTTCAGGAATGGTGAGAAAACAGACACTTCAAGGCAATACAGAAAATCCCAGGAGTAGGAAACGAAGTCTTGCAATGTGAAATCCAGCTGGATTTATTCCTATCAAAGAGAAGGTCAAAAGGCATCTAGATCACCATACATACGGAAAGAAAAATCCTTCCAATATTTTAGAGCTGTCAAACAACACTGAGAAAACACATTGGATTTCAAGACACGACTCACGAGCCTTGAAATGGGGCAGAACTGCCACCAGAGGGGCCGCCGAGCCCCGCGCTGCGTACGAGCCCAGGCTGTGCGCAGCCCCGGCGCGGCTCGCAGCCCCGTCCTGCCGCTCCCTGCCCGCTGGGGCTGCTCCGGGACACGGGGAAACACGAGGAGAAAGGAGCCGCTCCCTGCGCCGCGCGAGCGCCGCACGCTCCGGCACAGCCAACCACCCTGCGCCACGGGGGCAGAAACAACCCCCGGAGCAGCCCGCTGGAAACGCGGGGGTTTCGGCCCTTGGCGCCCCGCGGTGTCACCCGCTGCGGTCAGACCCGGCCGCGGGCGGGCTGTGGAGCCAGAGAACAGCTGGTCCTGCGACACTCCAGCCTCTCCGTCTTCGTAATCAAATACAATAGCTGGGGAAATGTAATGCGCCCGTACACACAGGAAATAAAACTAAACGTAATTGCCCCTTCTCTCTCATATTTTACCTAAACAGAAAACATTTTTGGTAATTCCTACCTATTTAGCTGGGCTATTGTGAGCTGAAGAAGTGCTGAGGAAAGAGCATCTGACACCGTTTTTTAAATGTCATTTGTTTATAATGATGTGATTATCTCCTGTCGGGAAGAACAAGGGCCAGTAGACTCTAATCAGAAGAAAATCCACCAAAATTCACTAAGAAGATACCGTAAGCATCTGCAGCATTTTTCATAATTCCGGTTTCTGCAGATAAAGCTGCAGCTCGGAGACCTCTGACAACCTCCCGTAATACCTGTTCTACCCGCGTTCCGGAAATGAGCACAAATGCCTTGCACCTGCTCCTGTGGAACACACCCCTTTGCTCGGCTCTGCCCGGGACACGCGGCCCCAGCCCGACCCAGCGCTGACCGGGGTGAACCTGCACTCAGCCCACGGGGAGCAGTGCCTGCACCAGGGCCCGCGCAGGAGTCCTGCACACCCGCACTGCTGACAGCCCTTGGTTTAAAATGGGCTTTACTGACCAATGAGACACCGTTCAGGAACTACCCAGACCTTCCTGTCTAACGCTCGCTACCCTCGTCACCAGCAGTGTTCTCCCGCCTGCCTGCAGTGCTGCTTGCTGCCCGGCTCCTGTCCCGGTCGCTGCCCGGCTCCTGCCCTGGTTGCTGCCCGGCTCCTGTCCCGGTCACTGCCCGGCTCCTGTCCCAGATGCTGCCCGGCTCCTGTCCTGGTTGCTGCCCGGCTCCTGTCCTGGTTGCTGCCCGGCTCCTGTCCCGGTTGCTGCCCGGCTCTTGTCCCGGTTGCTGCCCGGCTCCTGTCCCGGTTGCTGCTCGGCTCCTGTCCTGGTTGCTGCCCGGCTCTTGTCCCGGTTGCTGCCCGGCTCCTGTCCCGGTTGCTGCCCGGCTCTTGTCCTGGTCGCTGCCCGGCTCCTGTCCTGGTCGCTGCCCGGCTCCTGTCCTGCTTGCTGCCCGGCTCCTGTCCCGGTTGCTGCTCAGCTCCTGTCCTGGTCGCTGCCCGGCTCCTGTCCTGGTCGCTGCCTGGCTCTTGTCCCGGTCGCTGCCCGGCTCCTGTCCTGGTTGCTGCTCAGCTCCTGTCCTGGTCGCTGCCTGGCTCCTGTCCTGGTTGCTGCCCGGCTCTTGTCCTGGTTGCTGCCTGGCTCCTGTCCTGGTTGCTGCCCGGCTCTTGTCCTGCTTGCTGCCCGGCTCTTGTCCTGGTCGCTGCCCGGCTCCTGTCCTGGTCGCTGCCCGGCTCTTGTCCCGGTTGCTGCCCGGCTCCTGTCCTGGTCACTGCCCGGCTCCTGTCCTGGTTGCTGCCCGGCTCCTGTCCTGGTTGCTGCCCGGCTCTTGTCCTGGTTGCTGCCCGGCTCCTGTCCTGGTTGCTGCCCGGCTCTTGTCCTGGTTGCTGCCTGGCTCCTGTCCTGCTCCAACGGCGCGGTGCAGTTTTCCCACCCCTGTGCTCCAGTGATGCATTTGCAGACTGTGACCATGCCCTCCGCACAGCCTCTCTATTTACACCGCACCAGCGCTAAGGAGAGGGTTTGCTGGGCTTCTGTTTGGATATCCCATTACCTTTGGGTTTTCACAACATTTTGATGTTGCTGATTGACGTTCAGCTTTGGATTCACCGTAACTTCTGAACTTTTTCTCCATTCTCTCTTTCCTGCATTTGCGCAGCCAATTACTTTTCTGCGTGATCATCTGCATTTATCCTTACCGAACTGCATCTAAGCATTTTCAAACAATAGTTTCTACTTGTCAGGATGATTCTGAATCCTCAGCCAGCCTACAAATGTGCAGTGTTTGCAGTGACTCACCGAGGGCATCTGCAATGTCCTGGGTCCCTCATCAAGCGACTATTCTTGTCCAGAAAAGGGGAGGATGATGTTCCAACGCTTTGGGAGCTGAACTCAGCAGAGGGGCTGCGGGTTTTAATTCTGCTCCTGCAGGTCCCAAGTCAGGGAACAACAAGAACGACGCTGCAAACGTTCCCAGAGCACAAGGCCGGGAAGGGAGCGCAGGTGCTGGTGCAGCGAGATGGGCCGTGTCGGGTCAGGGACGGCGTGTGAAGTCCCAGAGACTTTGCTGGGGAAGCCCCTGTATTTCTGCATCATGCCAGCAGGTATAACCGAGCAGCTGACCAAGAGGTTTTGGTGGCAGCCCCTCGAGGAGGATCCATCGTGCCCAAGCTCTGACGTGTCCAGCACAGATGAGGTGACACAGGAAGGTGTCCAGGGGGTTGGAATGTCTGCAGAGGAGACTCCACAACCCCCTGGGCAGCCTGGGCCAGGCTCTGACACCCTCACACCAACAAGTTGCTTCTCCTCTTTCAGTGGAACCTCCTGTGTTCCAGTTTGCACCCACTGCCCCTTGTCCTGTCCCTGGTTGTCACAACGTTCAGCATCAGAGAAAGCTTCCACACCTTGCTCACACACACCAAATGGGTGGTAGGAAAACAAAGTTTTCAAGGACCAACCAAAGAACTGCAGAGCGGAACAAAATCAACCAAGTCCCATGGCTGTAAAGTGTCCAAAGAACCAAGTCAGCCCTTCGTCTCCCAAGGCGGCTGCGAAGAAAGGAAACGGCTCCAACACGGTCTGACTTGTCCTGTTCTTCCCGCTGGGCGGAAGGAACAAGAACATACCCTCTACAGAACCGGTGGCTTTGCGTGCTTGATCCAGGCTGCTGGTTTTGTGCAGTTAGTCCTGAGCGCTCGGTGGCGCTCACTGTAGAGTACAGAGGGAGGCAGACCCCTCCCTGATGTCCTTTTGGGAAGCAGAGGACGAGGACGGGGCACTCAGCACACCGGGGGCTGGTGACACAGCGTCCTCTCGTGAGCAACGGGCAGCGACAAACAGCGAAGGGAAGAGCACCAGGGGCAGCAGGAGGCCAGGGAGCCCGGGGGGCCAGGGGGGGCAGGGGGGCCAGGGGGGCCAGGGGGGGCAGGAGGGGCAGGGGGGGCAGGGAGGCCAAGGAGGCCAGGGGGGCCAGGGAGGCCAGGGGGGCCAGGGGGGCCAGGGGGGCCAGGGGGGCCAGGGGGGGCAGGGGAGCCAGGGGGGCCAGGGGGGCCAAGGGGGCCAGGGGGGCCAGGGGGGGCAGGGGGGGCAGGGGGGCCAGGGGGGGCAGGGGAGCCAGGGAGGGCAGGGGGGCCAGAGGGGCCAGGGGGGCCAGGGGGGGCAGGGGGGGCAGGGGGGCCAGGGAGGCCAGGGAGGGCAGGGGGGCCAGGGGGTGCAGGGAGGCCAGGGAGCCCAGGGAGCCCAGGGGGGCCAGGAGGCCAGGGGGGCCAGGGGGGCCAGGGGGGCCAGGGGGGGCAGGGGAGGCCGCAGAGCTGCTCTTCAGCAAGCTCCTACTCCCAGCTCAAAGCCCTTTATATTTTTGGCCTCCACAACGTGCAGTAGGAATAAATTCTACAGTTTAATCACCTGCAGTGTGACAAGGTACTTTGTTTTATTTTAATCTTGCTGCTTGCTAATTCCACAGAGTGCCACCTCATTCCTTTGTGCTGAGAAATCACTATTGTTCCATATTCACCTTCTCCTTGCCTACTCACGATCCCATATAACTCTGTCATCTCCTCCTCGGGCGTCTCTTCCCCGAGCTGAGGAGTTCCAGCCCGTGTCATCGCAGATGGAAAGTGATCTGCGCTTTGGTCACCCCGGCTGGTTCCTCTGAACCTTTTCTAATGCCTCTGGTCCAGGTGGGTAAACTACAGCTGCAACTAAGAGGCTGTCAAACCCTGGATTTAAATAGAATATAATGCTATTTAGGTGATCTTCTATTTCTTTCTTATTTCGTCACATCCTGTATGTGTCACCAGCTGCTGAGAACTACCCACGGCTCCCAAACCTGCTGCAGTAAAACGCACAATGGGAACCCATTGCTAAGGAGTCTGTTCTTAGAGACTTCCAGCCCAGGGGCAGCGGGCGCCGGGGACCCGTCCCAGGCAGACGAGCTGGTCGGTGACCAACAGCGCCACCGCCGGCACCTCCTCCGAGTTCACAGAACCACGGGACGTCAGGGGTTGAGGGGCCCTGGAAAGCTCACCCAGTGCAATTCCCCCATGGAGCAGGAACACCCAGATGAGGTTACACAGGAAGGTGTCCAGGGGGTTGGAATGTCTGCACAGAAGGAGACTCCACAACCCCCTGGGCAGCCTGGGCCAGGCTCTGACACCCTCACCCCAACAAGTTGCTTCTCCTCTTCCAGTGGAACCTCCTGTGTTCCAGTTTGCACCCATTGCCCCTTGTCCTGTCCCTGGTTGTCACCAGCAGAGCCTGGCTCCATCCTCCTGACACTGCCCCTTTCCATCTTGATCCCCAGGAATGAGTCCCCCCTCAGTGTCCTCTTGTCCAGCTCCAGAGCCCCAGCTCCCTCAGCCTTTCCTCACCCGGGAGATGCTCCACTCCCTGCAGCATCTTGGTGGCTGCGCTGGACTCTCTCGTGAGTTCTGGTTGTGTTCTGTCCATCACTTGACGCAGACCCTTTGCCAATCCCCCGCAGGGCCCCTGAGCCGCTCTGCTGACAAACCGAGGCCGGTGCCGCCGTCCGCCCCAGCGCGGCGCCGGCTCCAGCGTCCGCAGGGCGAGTGGCAGCGACACCCGGCGCTTCACCGCGGAACGAAGGAAAAGCCGAAGGGAAACCCCGCGAACTTTTCTGCAGCCGGAAAATGATTTTAGGGCAGATTGTTCACCCGTTTCCCACGGCTTGCTTTTCAAACAGGTAACCACTTGTCCTGAATATGTTTTTAAACAAGAGAAGGAAGGGGCTTAGCATAACAGTTCCCCTTCCCAATGCCCTTTCCTCTTTAACGAGCAGCTCCAACAGCTGGCGCTGCCCGCACTCTGCTTCCATCGCTTCATTATGTCATTACCCGCTCCTGGTTCTTGAATAAAAGCGGCCACAAAGCCTCCTATTACCCAGCAGCTCCGAGCTCCTGATTTGCAGGAGCCGAGCGCCCCGGCCCCGGGCTGGCGGCAAAGCTCGGCCCCGGGGGAGCTCACTGCTCCCCGCGTTCTCCAAGCCCGCTGCCAGAGAGCTAAGCGGTCCCAGAAGACACTGCTCACCAAGAGATCTTAAAAAGACTATTCTGAAGGCATGTTAATTTGACAAGTGGGATTATACAGAAGCCTTTTCAAGAACAGATTTAATTTTCTGCTTCCACACCTGTGCTGTTGCTATAGAAATGGAGGCTGCAAACTCCCGTTTCCCAACAGCGCGCAGCCTGTCCCCCGGCAAAGGCGCCTCTGCGGACCTGCTGCCGCCCCCCGAGCAGCAGCCCCGGCAGAACCAGAGCCGGCCCCGGCCCCTCCCTGTTTCCGAGCACAAAGCTCCTCTGCGGGGGTTCCCGGTGCCGGTCACCGCGGCCCCGTCCCTGCTCTCGCCAAGCCCGGCTGTAACGCGGCTTCTCCCCGGCCTTGCTAATGAGTCACCACCCGACAGAACGACAGGACAAGCCGATGCGGCTCCCGGCTCCAGACCACAACGGGCAGGGCAGAACGGGGCTGGTCCAGCCTGCCCACACACCCCAGTGTCCCAAACAACAGCCGGGGCTGAACGGACAAGGCTGGAGGAACCTGTCTCAGAGCACACGCAGCCAGGAACCGCTCGAGGAGACCCAGAGCGGCTCCTTCCGCTTGGTTTGCTCTGGAACAAGGGGAATCAGCTCTTTGCTCGTGTCCCCCCGGCTCCGTCGGGCCCCGGGACACCGGGTGCGGGGAAACTGGGGTCCTGGTGTGGGGTGCAGTGCACTGGGGATGCCTGGGATCCAGTGAATTTTCTCCGGGGCTGTGTTTGGATCGGTGCTGAAACACTTCTGCTGGCACCGCGACGGTTCAGCCACCGCTGAGCAGCGCTCACCCAGCACCAAGGGCTGTTCTGCTGCTCCCCACAGCCGGTGCTGGGGACACGGGGAGCTGGGAGGGGACACCTGGGACAGCTGGGACACCCCACACCACTGACGCCACGCTCAGTACACACACCAGGGCACAGCTGGCCAGGGAGCTGCTGCCCAGGGGGGGCTGGGCATGGGCTGGTTGTGTGAGCAACACTTGTCACTGCACAGCCCCCCGGCTGTTAGTGCTGCGGGAGCTCTGCGGGTCCCCAGCCCCACCTGCTCCCGCAGGGGCCCAGAGCAGATCACACAGGATCCCAGGGCTGGAATGGCTCACAGAAGGAGACTCCACTTGCATCACTTGTCTTTCTTGGGCTTTACTTCTCCCTCTTATTCTCCTTTTAATTACAAATTATTATTACTTTACTTCAATTTTAAACTGTTCTTATCTCTGCCCATGGGCTTTCTCACTGTTACCCTTCCCGTGCTCTGCCCCCATCCTGCTGGGGGGGTGAGCGAGCGGCTGTGTGGTACCCACTGCGGGCTGGGGTTAAATTGGGACAGCAGGTAAGGAGCTGGGATCGATGGGGAGTACAAGCTATGGCCCCACCGGCACCAGGGGTGAGCCCTGTGGGGACCCAGAGACGAGAGGGAAGAGCAGGAACTGCATCCTGCGGCGCAGCCACGGGCACCGCGCTCTTCATGTCAGGGGAACGAAGAAATAGCAAGTTACTGGTGCCATCCCAAGGATCTAGAGGTGGTTTTACCACCCTTGCATTACGGATTTGCTCACCCAACCCACCTGAGCAGGTGGGGGCACAGAGGGGGTTGGGAGCAGCGGGTTCTCGGCTGGAGGGGCTGGTGGACACTGTCACCTGCCAGCGCCCCATGGAGGCTGCAGGACAGAGACCCCGGGGGCACAGTGATGGGCCAAGAGGCACAGGGCAAGAAATCCCAATGAGAGACAGAGAGAACTTCTTCACCCTGGAAAGCCGGGCTGGGACACGGCCCCGGCGCTGGGGGACCTTCCCCCATGAGACCGGCAACCTGCTCCAGCTGGCGCTGCTCGGAGCCGCCGGCTGCGCGGGGAGCCCAGACGTGCCGCCAGCCCCAGCCGTCCTGCAGACCTGCGCACCTCCCGCAGACCTGCGCACATCCTGCAGACCTGCGCACCTCCCGCAGACCTGTGCACCTCCCGCAGACCTGCACACCTCCTGCAGACCTGCACACATCCCGCAGACCTGTGCACCTCCTGTAGATCTGTGCACCTCCCGCAGACCTGCGCACATCCTGCAGACCTGCGCACCTCCCACAGACCTGTGCATCTCCCGCAGACCTGCGCACATCCCGCACACCTGCGCACCTCCGGTAGATCTGTGCACCTCCCGCAGACCTGCGCACATCCTGCAGACCTGCGCACCTCCCGCAGACCTGCGCACCTCCCGCAGACCTGTGCACCTCCCGCAGACCTGCGCACCTCCTGCAGACCTGCGCACCTCCTGTAGATCTGTGCACCTCCCGCAGACCTGCGCACATCCTGCAGACCTGCGCACCTCCCACAGACCTGTGCATCTCCCGCAGACCTGCACACATCCCGCAGACCTGTGCACCTCCCGCAGACCTGTGCACCTCCCGCACACCTGCGCACCTCCCGCACACCTGCGCACCGACGCCTCGGGTCAGTCGCAGTGCCCAGGGCACAGACAGCCCTGCCCACGGGCCCCCCCACGGCTCTCCGCCCTCCCCAGGGGAGGCCGCTCCAGATGGCTGCGGATGCTCCCGCTGTAATCTCTCTCTCTTTGGCCAACTAATCCCCGTGATTGAATAATAATAAAAAATAAATCCTAAATTGTCTATTGCTCCCAATTCTTTTCCTTCCCAGCTGTGCCCTGTAGAAAGTGGGCTCTTAATTTCATAGAGTTAATTTCCAATCACTTTAATCTCTTCCCCGAACACGGTCCATCAGAGAAGTCCATTGCCCTTGTGACTGCCTCCTGCTGAATGGCACAAGCTCAGGCTTCTCTCCCTGTTTCAGACCCGACCGGCCCTGCTGAGCCCGGTCCCCGCTCACCCTCGGGCTCCCGCTGGCGCAGCCTCGTGCCCTCGTCCCCCTGTAACCGCAGCGACGTTCCGGGGATCGGAGAGCGGGGGGACCTGCCCCAGAACAGCACCGGGCCCCGGCCGCGCTGGTGATGCTGCGGCTCGGGAACGGCGGCTCCCAACAGCACACGCTTCTGCTCGGCACACAGCCCGGTGCCTTCTCACGCTCTCAGATACACCCCTCCACACATTCGTAGCTTTCCTTTCACCTGATTAAGTCCAAAAGGAGTAGATGACGTGCCCTGCCCAAACCCACCGTCCAGCTGCGTGGATGCTGTTCCCTGATCCACCGCACAGGGGATCCACTCAAACCTGCAACCATTCCAAAGGCTTTTCCTGAAATCTAAAGTCCTTTCTGTGTCATTTTCTCAAGAACTTGTAAGTCGTTCCTCAAACGCTGTCAGTATGTTAATCCTCTCCCGCGTTTGGGCCTCCAGTGAGGTCGGGGAGGGTGGCAAGTGCCCCCCTGCAATGCGCGTGGCTCCACCTGCTGCAGTGATCCCCCAGCGCCCTCGTTCGCTCTTCGGTTCTGCTCTCCAGGGATCCATCCGCCTCTATGCTTAGTGTTTTAATAAATGGGGAAGAGCCCACTCTGTTGATCCTGTCTGGAAGGAGATCCTGACCCACCACACGAACCCTCACACCTCGCTCCTGACCAGCGCCCGGTGGTCCTGAGCTCTCTGCTACGGAGTCCCAGCCGGGCTCTGCGCATGCAGAAGCCTGCGAATGGTTTTTCAGCCTTGGGGCCGTCGCGGCGCTTTCTGAACCCCTCGGCGTTTGGCTCTCAGAGCCCCACTCAGCAGGAGACGCCCAAGTTAATGCAGATAGGATGGAAAATCCTCTCCCGCCGTCTGCTGCCCACCGTCCCGCTTCAGGACGTGTCCACGTGGCACTTCAGGACATGGGGCAGTGGTGGACCTGGCAGTGTCGAGTTTATGGTTGGACTTGATGATCTTAAAGGTCTTTTCCAACCAAAATGATTCCATGGTTCAGTACGTCAGGTTCCAACACGGAACAGGCGGCCCGGGCTCAGCTGCCTCTGGTTTGCTTTTTCCTGCCATGCATTTATGGACTTAGTCCCCTTCTCCTTCCCCAGCACCGTCCCAGCCTGAGCGTGTCCGTCTGTCTCACCGCACCTCTCTGGAACACCTTGCACAGCCTTGAGCACCTCTTGGTTTTCTCTTAGTTTTTGTTTAAATCTGAAAGACCAGAACTGCACGCGGGTTCCAAGAGGTGTGTATAGTACAGATTTATACAAAGATACTAATAATTATGTTTTCCTTTTTGTTTCGGTGGTTTGCTTGATTTTGAGTGCTGGGGTTTTGGTTGGTTTGTTTCCTTTGTTATAGCTCCAAATGTTTCGCAGGTTTGGGCTGGACTCACATGAGCCCCAAATCCCGTCCCGAGCAGCGGCTGCTCCAACGGCTGCACCGAACGGGAGCGGCTGCTCCGGGTGTTCTCCCACGGCCATCACTGCGTGTGTACCGGCACCGATGCTCGGCGGCGCTTTGACCAGCACCAGCGGCACCACGGACCCGCCTTCCAACTGCTTCACTTGTACTTTCTGACCTGCTCTTTCATGGGGGTTTTCTAATGCCTCAGCTCTAAAAAAAGTCACAGCGACGTCAGATTTCTATTCCTAAGCAATTATAAAGAACTGAAAGGTCTTTAACGGGAAGAGCACCTCACAGTGTTGCTTCTCATGTGTGTTATTTTGCACATGCCAAAATAAATTCATGTTACTATTGCTCTGTTTACCAACCTGGCTTGATGCAACCCCATTCACCGACCCTCCCTTTACTTAATTTTGACTCATCTGCCAATTTTGACTTATTTCCCGCCCTGTAAGGCCAAGAGGCAGCAGCCAGCCCTGCACAGCCCCTCTGGGGCTGCCTGGAGCGCCCAGCCGTGCTGCAAACGGGCCGTTCCCCCTTGTGCCTTCTCTGCTGTTTTCTGAGTCACAGCAGCATTTTCTCCTTGCTCCAGGATCCGCGGATACAAACAGCCCCGGAGAAGCACGCGCGGGACCGCTGGAGATCAATCCGAGAGGAAAAGCGCTCAGGCCCACGGAGACAGATGTGGGGTACAAAGCTCGGGCAGCAGAACACATTCACTGCCCTGCTCGCAGCCTTCGGGAGAACTCTGCTCCGCGGGACCCAGCAGCACAATCTGCTCCTGTCCCGTCACAGGTGACAATGGCCAGCGGTTCCTCTGACCACCAGCACTTTCCATGAGCACTATCGCCCGACGGCAAACGTCGTGTTCAGGGTGACCCCACTGTGCCAGGACCCGCTGCCCAGTGTGTTCCTGACCCAACCCAGACGCGTCCCCAGGCCCGGCCCCCCCGTGTCCAGCAGCCACACGCGCCCCAGGCCCCGCAAAAACCCACAACGTCACCCTGGCTGTCACCACCGGTCCCTGTCGAGTTCTATCACCTGCCCAACGGCCGGTCCCCACCGGGGGCTCCATCGCCACCTACCAGAGCAGCCCCGGCGACACCCCTGTCACCTGGCACGCTCAGTGCTGCCAGTGGGTTGGGGTGACAGCTGTCCCTGTGCCACCCTGCACCACAGCGTCCCCGTGCCACACTGCACCACAGAGCCCCCGTGCCACCCTGGACCACAGTGTCCCTGCCCCACAGTGTCCCCGTACTACTCTGCACCACAGAGCCCCCGTGCCACCCTGCACCACAGTGTCCCCATGCCACTCTGCACCACAGCGCCCCTGTGCCACCCTGCACCACAGAGCCCCCGTGCCACCCAGCACCACAGCGTCCCCATGGCACCCTGCACCACAGTGTCCCCACACCACAGCGTCCCCGTGCCACCCAGCACCACAGCGTCCCCTTGGCACCCTGCACCACAGTGTCCCCTTGGCACCCTGCACCACAGTGTCCCCATGGCACCCTGCACACAGTGTCACTGCACCACTGTGTCTCCGTACCACCCTGCACCACAGTGTCCCCACACCACAGCGTCCCCATGGCACCCTGCACCTCAGCATCCTCGTCCCTGCCTCCCCAGAGCAGAGCTGGAACTCGGCATCCGCACCCAACGCCTGTTCTGCAGTTCCCCAGCACACCGAAGTTCTCCAGAACGCTGGCTCCAGCGGAGCCGCAAGCCAGCCTACCCCGCAGCTCCAACGTCCTGTCCTAAGCCTCACCTAGGACGTGTCATTTAGACTGCAACCGAAGTGACCAAATCAACCAGAAAAGTTTCTTTCCCATGCAATTAATGCAACATACACTGCTCCGTCAGGCAAAGGACACACTTCTTCCGTGGAAATGGATCTCTTATAATCCCAAAGCAAAGGTGCTGGCGCTTACCTGTGAGAGGTGAAATTGTCGTACGAGCCCACGGTATAATGTCGGAAGAGACGCTTTGTTCTGTCTTCTCTGGTTTCTACAAGAGAAAGCAGACACATCACAAAGCTGCGAGCTAAAGGAACGCGGCTCCGCTGTCTCTGCTCCCCTGCACGGACACCAACAGGGCGAGCCCCGCTCTCATGCAAACCTTCCTCCACGAACAAGTGATAATCTGCGCAGACACGTGCCGGTGTGAGCAGCCCCGCGCGCGCTCGTGTGCGGTCCCACGTGCGCACATCAATCTCTTCACTAGAACCGCCAAAGCACGTCAAGGCGTTGGGTTCCCCCAGGACCCGGAGGCAGAGCCGCAGGACGGTGACCGCGGGAAGGCAAACTCCCTCCGCGGCTCCTCCCGTCTCTGCTCACCACGCCAGCGGCACAGGACAGGCCCAGGACCGGTGGGGACAGTCCTGACAGCCCTGCCTCACACCCGCACTCACCGAGCTCTGCGGGTGCACGGGAGCCACGTGGAGGGAACCCGGGAACCCAGAGACACTCGTGTCACCTCTTGTCCCAGGCACACTTGGGTCACCTCTTGTCCCAGAGACACTTGTGTCACCTCTCGTCCCAGAGACACTCGTGTCACCGCACGTGCGGCACCGCAGCCGTGTCACCCCACGTGCCGTCCCTCCCGCACACCTGCAGCGGTGCTGGCTGTCCCGGCCACCCGTCACCGCGCCCGGGGACCGGCTGCGGCCTCCTGGTGCCCAACAGGACCCGCACAGGTACAAGGGACATTCCTCCACATGAGTACAAGGGACATTCCTCAGCACAGGTACAAGGGACATTCCTCCACATGGGCACAAGGGACACTCCTCAGCACAGGGTACAAGGGACATTCCCCCACATGGGCACAAGGGACAGTGCTCTGCATGGGGTACCAGGGACATTTCTCAGCACAGGTACAAGGGACTTTCCTCCACATGGGTACAAGGGACATTCCTCCACATGGGTACAAGGGACAGTGCTCTGCATGGGGTACCAAGGACATTCCCCACACGGGTACAAGGGACAGTGCTCTGCATGGGGTACCAGGGACAGTCCCCCACACGGGTACAAGGGGCAGTGCTCTGCATGGGGTACCAAGGACATTCCCCACACGGGTACAAGGGACAGTGCTCTGCATGGGGTACCAAGGACATTCCCCACACGGGTACAAGGGGCGCTCCCCCGCACAGCCGTCCTGCTCCAGGCCCTCGCCCTCCTCGCGCACCGTTCCGCACACACAACACGCTGACTGTTGGCGAGGCTGAAACAACAGTTCACCAAACTTCAGCAATAAAATCGCCACAAACAGGACTTGTTTCTGCTACCGAAAACGCAGCTTTGCTCCGCCCTGCCCGATTCTCGGGTTTCTGCTCCTCTGGCACGTTTGGGGTTTTTAGCCTTCTCCCTCGTTTCTCAGAAGAGCCGCGAACAGCCCGGCTCCGGGTGCCGCGAACGCGCCTCACGCCACGCGGCCCTGGCCACGGCAGCGCCTGCACACGGCGAGCGAGACGGTGCACTGGGACGCGGCAAGAACACGGTTTTGGACCATTGTTAAAGTTGCAAAATGTTTCCTAAATGGTGTTTCTGCCACCTTCGTCTCACTAGTTTTTAGTTTCTATTTTTGCACGTGCTTTATAGTGCAGAGAACATTAGCAGAGTAGTGCAGGTATGTGATTGATACGTAAATACACGTGTGCAGGAGGGGTGTGCTCAAGGGCTTTTTCACTGAGGGGCAGGCGATCAAAACGGAGAGAGCCCAGCGCAGGGGACGTGCAGCGTCACAGGGACGAGCGCGGGGGCGCTGATCCCCGGACACGAGTGCCCGGCAAAGCCCAGGTGGCAACTGAGGCCACGGCCACGAGTGCCCGCTGAGGTGCGGCCCAGCCCCGCGGTGCCACCAGCGCCGGTGCGGCACAGCCCGGCCCCACGGTGCCACCAGCGCCTGGTGTGGTGCAGGCGACCCTGTGGTGCCACCAGTGCCTGGTGAGGTGCAGCCCGGCCCCACAGTGACACCAGTGCCCAGTGTGGCGCAGCCCAGCCCCACGGTGCGACCAGTGCCCAGTGTGGTGTAGCCCAGCCCCACAGTGCCACCAGTGCCCGGTGCGGTGCAGCCTGGCCCCACGGTGCCACCAATGCCTGGTGCGGTGCAGCCCAGCCCCACAGTGCCACTAGTGCTCGGCGCGGTGCAGGCGTCCCCATGGTGCCACCAGTGCCCGTCACGGTGCAGCCCGGCCCCACAGTGCCACCAGTGCCCGTCACGGTGCAGCCCGGCCCCGCGGTGTCACCAGTGCCCAGTGTGGTGCAGCCCGGCCCCACAGTGCCACCAGTGCCCGTCACGGTGCAGCCTGGCCCCGCGGTGCCACCAGTGCCTGCTGCAGTGCAGCCCGGCCCCGCGGTGCCGGCTCAGCTGGGGACGTCCGGAGCAGGAGCAGCCCCCGGTGAGCCAGCATGGCGTGCTCCCCGTCACCAGTTACCTAAGGAGGGAGATTTCCCGGAGCCTGACGGTGCTGGGGGGGCCGACGGCTTCCCGTGACTCCTGCGATGAGGGGGGCGTCCACCGCACCCTGGCCCTGCCGTCCTGGGAGAAGCTGTCTCAAAGAACCGAGGAGTTAATCTCAGCAGCAGAAAGGCACACTACGCCAAGAAATGGAGGTGATAGAGACTGATGAGCACAGCAGCACACCACGAAGAGTTAAAGGCAATAACCCTTTCATCCGGACCACCTAGGAGTCAGGGGACAGGGGGCTGCACCCCCGGCAGCACAACCCAAGCGCCCCAGCCACGAGGAGAGCGAGGCAGCGCGTGTCCTGGAGGGTGACGGGCGGCCGGGACGCGCCCGCGCCTGCTCCCCCCCGCTGCTTCTGACGCGGGGCAGAGCACCCTCCCGCTCCAGCTGCCGCGGAGCTGCCGCTGAGCGGACACGGCAGAGGCCTCCACCAGACCCGAAACGTCCGGGCACAGCGGGTTCCTTGTGCCTGGGAACGGGCTGGCACCCACAGCCCGGTACAACCTGACGTGGGTGTAGGAAAAATGGAGCGGGATGGAGGGAAGGAGGGGGATGTGGGACGGCTGGCGCTCGGGGAGGCAGCAGCACGGCTCAGCCCCGGCAGCCCACGGCAGCAGTGCTGTGAACACACACCCTCTCCACTTCACGGCACATGGTGACACTGCTCCATAAGGGACACTCGCAGATCCCTCAGCCCCTGAGCTGCTGCCCCAGCACAGCAGACCCCGCTGGGACAGGGACCCCCTGCTGCCCCCCAACCTCAGCCCCTTCTCCACCCACCCTGCTCCTCATCATCACCCTCGCCCGCCCCTCGCACGCACAGACACACGGATCTCATCTGCAAACACCCCTGAGACCTCGCTCCAGAGAACAGAACAGATCTGGTGACGGGAGCTGGATTTATGGCCGTCTGCAGCCCAAAGGCTCGTTCCCTTCCCCACTCCTAAATATAGCAGCTGCCGAGCGCTGCTTAATGGAGCCGTCACGGCAGCACCGGGGCCGCAGCTGATGGATGGAGCCGTCACCGGGGACGGGTGTGGAGAGCGGGTCTGCGTTTAGCGATGGAGCCGGGGACACCGGGGCAGCCCGGTGCCGGGGTGGTGGCAGCACAGGGGACAGGACACGCAGGGAACCGGAGAGGGGAACACGCAACATGGGAAAACCGCGGCCTGGAAGGCAGGGGGAGCCCGTGCGTGGGCGCAGGCTGCGCTGGCTGCTCCGGCTGCTCCGCACACTGGCTGCACTGGCTGCTCCGCACACGGGCTGCGCTGGCTGCACTCACTGCTCCGCACACAGGCTGCACTGGCTGCTCCGCACACGGGCTGCACTGGCTGCACTGGCTGCACTGGCTGCACTGGCTGCTCCGCACACGGGCTGCACTGGCTGCACTGGCTGCTCCGCACACTGGCTGCACTGGCTGCTCCACACACGGGCTGCATTGGCTGCACTGGCTGCACTGGCTGCTCCGCACACGGGCTGCACTGGCTGCACTGGCTGCACTGGCTGCTCCGCACACTGGCTGCACTGGCTGCTCCACACACGGGCTGCACTGGCTGCACTGGCTGCGCTGGCTGCTCCGCACACGGGCTGCACTGGCTGCACTGGCTGCGCTGGCTGCTCCGCACGCTGCCCGTAAAGCACTCCTGGGAAGTTTCTAAAGGGCAATTCTTCCTAGGTAAGTCTGCCTAATACATTAGATACAAATAGAGGAATATTAACAATCCGGGGGTGGCCAGGAGCCATCTGGACGTGCCACAGAGAAGGTTCTGGAGAGACGCAGCTCTGACTCAAACCGACCGGACAGTCTGCTGGGCCAGAGCCGGCTGAGGAGCCACCCACACGCACCCCGGCACCAACACCGCCCGCCAACGGGAAAATGACTCCTTTGGAATGTGAAAATACAGCTTCTAGTCCCTACAGAATGTGGGAATGATATTCCTAAATACTACTTAGAATTTAATTTACTTCAATTTAATCTTATTAAATGCCAGATTTATGCACCCCTTACCACTGGCAGTGATTTCCCTTTCATCACATATGTCTGACCAAGCGCTCCGGCAGCGCCAGCAGCACGGCAGCAGCAGCTGTTGTGTTCTCCGGCGCCAGGCACGAGTGTCCCCAGCCCCAAGGGCTGGAGCTGCAGCCAGCGTGTTCCCGGTGGCAGCGGCTGCTGCCCGGGGCTGCGCTGCAGCGCCGCAAAGAGCGACAAGCCATGGTTTGGAAACTGATCTCTCTACTCATTTGATGCAGCAGCAGGGACGTTACGGTTGTCACCCAAGAGCTACATCAAACCACCTGAGAGACCAAGGTCACCAAAAACCATCGGGCTGACAAGGAGCTGACGAGGGAGATTCCAGGCAGACTGCGCTAGTCAATAAAGTGAGTTTAAAATAGATTCCATCTTCTCAGTTGAAATGCCAAGCAGAAGCAGTGAGGCACCAGTCAGAGGGGTGGTCTCGGCAACGGAGGAGGTGCCTGCTCGGGTACAGGGACACCTGGAGCAGACACCCTGCTCAGACGGGGCTCTTGGTGCAGAACGTGGTGCCTGGTCCCAGCTGTGCTGCTCTGGGTGCAGGGACAACAGTGCTATGGGGACAGCCCAGGCCCGCGGGCAGGGAACGCTCCGTGGCCACACGCGTTCAGTCGGGAGCCGTGGTGCTGCGGCACATCCCAGAGCAGCGTCTGGGTCCCGGAGCTGCAGCCCCCCGGCTGCTGCCTGTTGGGGATGTCACCCACGCGTCCCACACCCCGCTCCCGAGCACCTGCCTCGGAGGAGGCTGATGAGCAGATGCCACCACAATGAAAGCCTCTTCCAGGCTCCGTGCCAGGCAGCCAATCTGGCTGCGGCGGCCTCGGCGCCGGCACCGGGGAGAAAGGGAATTGCTGTGGAGGGAGACCCGCTGACCCGCGCCATGGGGGGAAGGACACGCGGTGCCCGAGAGCAGCCCGAGAGCAGGGCAGATGCTGGAGCCCGTCCGCGCCGTCCCCAGCTCGGTGACCACGGCCAGTGCCACCGGGGCAGCCGCGGGTCCCTCAGGCCGGCGCTGCCGCAGCCGGGAGCCTCATTGCCAGCGCGGGGAAGCGTGGAAACCCTTCCAGCGCGGCCGTCCCCTCTGGCGGGGCTGCCAGGACAGCGGGCTAATTTATGTCCCTGCGGCACCTGCATCTGCTGGCTGGAAACAGAGAAGCCCAGGGACGGATCTGCTGGGTGATTTGTGGCACTGCTGCACTTTGTGCGGACTGGGAACCTTTGCTGCTTTACCCATGGCTGCTCTCCATCCCGACAAGTTCAAATACAACTTTGCTCCAAGCAAGTACTTTGAGAAGCCTTGCTGTAACTTTCTTAGTCTCACACAACGATTTGCATACAAGATGTAATACATTTGGTGAAACCTTGGCGGGCATTACACGAATGCACAGAAGAGATAATTGCATTAGTCCCTCTTGCCCTTAATTTATGAGTTATACTTGCAACAGAATTATGCTTGTTAGAGTTTTTAGCTTATCTGTAAATGAAAAAATGCAAATCAAACGCAAGCCTGCTCTGCAACGGGGGACTCAGAGAGCAGCACCTGTGCGGTGCCTCCCGCGGGGACTCGCCAGGCTGCCAGCCGCGCGGGGACATCGCTCACGGCCACCAAACACCGCGTGGGGACATCACTCACGGCCACCAAACGCCGCATGGGGACATCGCTCACGGCCACAAAACGCCGAGCGGGGACACCACTCACGGCCACCAGACACCACACGGGGACATCGCTCACAGCCACCAAACACCGCGCGGGGACATCGCTCACGGCCACCAAACGCCGCGTGGGGACATTGCTCACGGCCACCAAACACCGCGCGGGGACATCGCTCACGGCCACCAAACGCCGCGTGGGGACATTGCTCACGGCCACCAAATGCTGCGCGGGGACATCGCTCACAGACACCAAACACTGCGTGGGGACATTGCTCACGGCCACCAAACGCTGTGTGGGGACATCGCTCACGGCCAACAAACGCGGCGCGGGGCCCGGGGAGCTCGTGTTCAGCAGAAGGGCTCCGCAACTGTTCCACCTGGCTGCACCCACATTTCTGCAACAAGAGCCTTTGTCCCCCTGCAAAAGCTCATGGCCAAGGCAGGAAACCCACTGACAGCAGCACCTGGGACCTGGTGCCAACTATGGAGGACAGAGACTTCAGATATCTGGCACCCCAGGGCAGGGAGGACAGTGACACTGCCAGCAGTGCGGGAGGGACAGCCACAGAGAGCCGGTCACCCCTGCGTCACTCTGCTGACCCTCGCCCGTGTGTCACTCTGCTCCTCACCTGCGTGTCACTCTGACCCTCACCCGTGTGTCACTCTGCTGACCCTCACCCGCATGTCACTCTGACCCTCAACTGCGTGTCACTCTGCTGACCCTCACCCGCATGTCACTCTGACCCTCACCCGCGTGTCACTCTGACCCTCACCCGCGTGCCACTCTGCTGACCCTTGCCCGTGTGTCACTCTGCTGACCCTCACCCGCGTGTCACTCTGACCCTCGCCCATGTGTCACTCTGCTGACCCTCACCCGTGTGTCACTCTGCTGACGGGGCACATGTCCCAAACCAGTCACCCCATCACGGAGCAGCTCAGGGAGCCCAAGGGCTCGGGAAGAGGACGAGCACCACCGAGGGTCCAGACGGGGACCCCGGGGCGCTCTGACCCAGTGGCAGGGACCCCGGCAGCCCTGGGAGCGGCACCTGGACCGCCAGCCGGCGCCCGGCAGCCCGGCCACGGCTGAACGGCTGCTGTACCTCCGCAGGGTGAGCAGCAAAACCGAACTGAGAAAAGCAGGGAACTCCATACGGAAAGGGTTTGGATCCCCTCCTTTTAAAAGCATTGAGCTACTGAAACAATGGGAATAGCACAGTACAAGAGTGCCAGAGATATCAGCAACTAATGCTGATACAGTCGCTTAAAAAGAGACAGAAATACTAACCCACTGTCTGAGCTGATGTCAAACACAGGGCCAGAAATCAAACCAGAAACCAGCCTGAAACAAAAGAGACCAACACAGACTAAGTGCAGCACCTTCCCCACCGAGAGCAGAAGCTCACAGAGCCGAGACAGCCGGGCTGGGCTCCCGCGTTCGGGTGGTGGGACAGAGGACGGGCTCGTGTCCGGAGTTCCGGAGCCAGGTTCAGAGGAGCCTGAGCCCGCCGCTGAGCCCAGCGCTGCGCTGGAGCCAGAGGCGCCACCCCGGTGCTCCGCGAAGCTCCCCTGCTGCCCCTCCCCGGCGCTGCTCTGCGCATCCCTGCTCCAGGGGCTCCAGGGGCTCCTGCTCTTCGTGCTCTGCCATGGCAACAAAACTGAGTCCAAATTCCGTTTGCAGGAGCTCAAATAGCAATTATGTGGGTTTTTTCTTTAAACTAAGTGATGCTACGGACTTCTTTTTCCTTTCACAGATCTAAACAAATCGGCCCAGGAGAGACGACTTCAACCCACCGCCTTTTTTGTCCTGCGGGTTCCAGTGCATTCTGGCGATGCCGGAGCCTGTGCTGCCCCCCTGCCCAACTGCCACGGCTGGAACGGAGGGACAGCTCCTGCCCATGACTGTGGGACCCCAACTGACCACTAAACCACCCACGAGACGCGTCTGGGTTTTGCTGCCCAGTAGTCAGAACAGTATGAAGTGTCCTGTTATCAGAAATGTTCAGGAAAAGCAAACCTGCAAAGAATCTAGTGTCAAAACTTTGAAGTTGCCACTTTGAGAAGGGCAAAAATCAGCAAGTGTAATAGATATTGGCTTTAAAACCTGAGCAGCACCTTGGGATCAGTGTAACACCGCCCTTTACCCTTGACCGCCAGAGGAAGCCGCCAGCAGAGCTGTGGATTAATTAAGACAGGAGAAAGGTTCAAAGAAACGAAAGGGATGGAGGTGGAAGGTGGCACAGCCAGAGGGGAAGCCTGAAATAAGCGGCAGTGCAATGGGGACGGACCGGGCTGGGAGGGAGGTCAGGAAAGAGAAAGAGACATCGGGAGGGTTTTCCAAACGCCGGCACAGACGTGGCCACAGGCCCGTTCAGCGGATGCAGAGGGACGGGAGATGAGATCCGAGCCCGGGAGGGTGGATTTGGTGAGCAGATCTGTGCCCATCCGCGCCTCGTGACCCACAGCTCCACTGGGAGCAGGTCTCTGCGTGCGCCGCCGTGTTCCCGCCCCAGCGGGACAGCCCGGCCGCACGGCTCTGCACGCCGCCTGCGCCGCCGTGTTCCTGTGCCCAGCGGAGCCGCACGGCTCTGCACGCCGCCTGCACCGCCGTGTTCCTGCACCCAGCAGGACTGCCCGGCCACACGGCTCTGCACGCCGCCTGCGCCGCCGTGTTCCCGCGTCCAGCAGGACCGCCCGGCTGCACGGCTCTGCACGCCGCCTGCGCCGCCGTGTTCCCGTCCCAGTGGGACCGCCCGGCCGTACGGCTCTGCACGCCGCCTGCGCCGCCGTGTTCCTGTGTCTGGTGGCACCGCCCGGCCGCACGGCTCTGCACGCCGCCTGCATGCACACCAGCGAATTCCCGTCTTCTGGCCGGGAACTGCCACCTTAGGAGCGGTCAAACGGGAAGAGTCACCCCCCTCCAGCCACGAGGCCCCGGGACAAGCAGATGCGTTTCTTGGGCTGTTAAGAAGGAAGCTACTTCAGGCTCCAGATCTACTCCTACCACCACTCCTCGTGTGGCACTAAATGGCTCTAAGGACAGTACTGGAGGCTGCCGAAGCTTCGATAAAAGCCAAGGTGCCCCCAGCCACTGGCCCGTCCCTCGCCCGGGGCCATCCCAGGGCAGAGGCCACCGCTGTCCCTCCAGCCGCCGGTGCCCGCTCCCGGCTCGGAGCCGTCCCCGCGTTCCCGGCGCAGCGAGCACTGGGTCACTCACCAGGGCGCGGTGCCAGCAGGACAGGAGCTGGGCCTGCCCTCTGTCCCCAGGACCGGTACGCGTCCACACTAAAGGAGGGGACTGAACTCCACGTCAGAAGGTGAAGCAGAGTCCCAGCCGGGCAGCTGCTCCCGCCATGCACACTGTCACCCCCAGAAAGCCACCTCCAGCTTGTCACCAGGTGCCCGTCACGCGGCACCGGCGGTGGATCCGCTCCCCGCGCCGCTGCAGGGCAGCGTTTGCACATCCATGTCCTCGTCAATCCTTCTGCAACACCACACTGAAGAGCTGGAACGGCAACAGGGGGACCGTCCTTCCCGCAGGGCCCTGGGACGGCGCTGCAGCTCCTGAGGCCGCACTCGCCTGGCTCCGGCCCCCGACCCACCGCTCCAAGGCAGACACCTCCTCAGGAGCAACTTCCCCACACAGGGACCCCCAAAAACCCGCTCAGAAAAGCTGCAGGGTTGGACTGGGTGCTCGCCGCTCAGCCAGGGCTTCTCCTCTCCAGCCCTGGCAATTCTAGCGGATGGACTTCTTCCATTTCCTCCTGTCCACCCTTCCTCTCCCAGCGTCATCCTCCTTCACAGAGCCAGGTGTTTGGCAAAAGCAGTAACTGCTGACTTACAACAAGGTACGCGGGTGCTACACACAGACCAACCCCAGCCGAGCCCTGACCCCCGGAACGGACACAGGACACCTGCAGCTCCATCCCACCGGCAGCTCCGTCCCACCGGCAGCTCCATCCCACCAGCAGCCCCGTCTCACCGGCAGCTCCATCCCACCAGCAGCCCCGTCTCACCGACAGTCCTGTCTCACCAACAGCCCCGTTCCACCCGTGACCCCGTCCCACCCGTGGCCCCGTCCCGCCGCCCTGCGCTCCAGCCGTGTCCCTGTGACGGGGCCGCGTCCCTGTCAGCCCGGCCCGGTGCCGCTCTAGGACACAGCTCTGCAGAGGATCACAGTTCCAGAACACACCAAGAAAACGAGAGAAGGTGGAACAGACAACTCATCCCTTCGCATGCAGGACACACAGAGTTATGAAGCGAGTACCATAACAAACCGAGCCGACGTCCCCAGAGGCTGGTGCAGACCAGCAGCAGGCAGAACAGCAGTGCGCTGCAGGAAACACAGCTGTGTTTCATCAGGTACCAGAATCCTCCACAATCCTCCTCCTCCTTTGCAACCCACATGTTTGCATCACCTCAGGTTCCACCAGAGCCGAGTGAAGAACAACAGTGCCCTCTACCCAAAGAACCAGCCAAGGACCTGCAGGCTCTGCCCAGGACCGGATGGGACAGCACGGGATGGGGCAGCACGGGATGGGACAGGATGAGGCAGCACGGGATGGGGCAGCATGGGATGGGATGGGACAGCATGGGATGGGGCAGCACGAGATGGGACAGCATGGGATGGGATGGGACAGCATGGGATGGGGCAGCACGGTATGGGATGGGACGGGATGGGGCAGCACGGGATGGGATGGGACAGCATGGGATGGGACAGTACGGGATGGGGCAGCATGGGATGGGGCAGCACGGGATGGGGCAGCACGGGATGGGGCAGCACGGGATGGGACAGCATGGGATGGGACAGTACGGGATGAGGCAGCACGGGATGGGACAGTACGGGATGGGGCAGCATGGGATGGGGCAGCATGGGATGGGGCAGCATGGGATGGGATGGGACGGGATGGGGCAGCACGGGATGGGATGGGGCAGCATGGGATGGGACAGTACGGGATGGGGCAGCATGGGATGGGACAGCATGGGATGGGATGGGACAGTACGGGATGGGGCAGCACGGGATGGGACAGCACGGGATGGGTTGGGACAGTACGGGATGGGGCAGCACGGGATGGGATGGGACAGTACGGGATGGGACAGTATGGGATGGGGCAGCACGGGATGGGGCAGTATGGGATGGGACAGCACGGGATGGGACAGCACGGGATGGGACAGTACGGGATGGGACAGCACAGGATGGGACAGCACGGGATGGGACAGCATGGGATGGGATGGGACAGCATGGGATGGGGCAGCACGGGATGGGATGGGACGGGATGGGGCAGCACGGGATGGGATGGGACAGCATGGGATGGGACAGTACGGGATGAGGCAGCATGGGATGGGGCAGCACGGGATGGGGCAGCATGGGATGGGATGGGATGGGATGGGGCAGCACGGGATGGGATGGAGCAGCATGGGATGGGACAGTACGGGATGGGGCAGCACGGGATGGGGCAGCACGGGATGGGATGGGACAGTATGGGATGGGGCAGCACGGGATGGGGCAGCATGGGATGGGACAGCACGGGATGGGACAGCACGGGATGGGACAGTACGGGATGGGACAGTATGGGATGGGGCAGCACGGGATGGGGCAGCACGGGATGGGGCAGCATGGGATGAGACAGCACGGGATGGGACAGCACGGGATGGGACAGTATGGGATGGGCCAGTATGGGATGGGGCAGCACGGGATGGGACAGTACGGGATGGGACAGCATGGGATGGGGCAGCACGGGATGGGGCACCATGGGATGGAACAGCACAGGATGGGGCAGCACGGGATGGGATGTGACAGCACGGGATGGGACAGCATGGGATGGGATGGGACAGCATGGAATGGGACAGCATGGAATGGGACAGCACAGGATGGGACAGCATGGGATGTGACAGCACGGGATGGGACAGCCCGGCTCTGCAGGGACAGTCAGAGCGTCACCAGCACCTCCTCTCAGTGCCGGGTGCTCCGGTGCCCCTGGTGAGCAGCTGCAAACGCTCCTGGCCCTCGCACGCCCTGGGAACGGGTGATCCGAGGAAGGAGCTGCCGGTCATTTGTGTTAAATCCACACCCTTGTCACACCACCTGCGCTTCCAACGTCTGCGCTGGCCACCGCAGACACCGAGGAGACAGGCCCAGCCAGCAAGATGCTGTCACTGTCGGGCTTGTAAGTAACGACGTACCCAACAATTTCAACAAAGTCCAATTTCAAAATGTTTTTTAAGCAAGAAACGTATTTCTTGATCAAAATGTGGTTCAAGCTCCTAAGTGTTACTTCAGAAAGCCCTTCCACAGGGGGAAGAAGCAGCAACACTTGCAGCAGCTGCACTGCTACCCGCAGGCACCCAGGCACTAACCAAGCACAGCCCTGCCGCGCCATTAAAGCCTCCGTCTGTCCTCAGAAAAAGAAGAAATGTCAAAGGCTAAGCCCATTAGGAACTCAGTTAACATGGTTTCATGTATGAGTTATTTTGACACTACGATGTAGGAAAACAGCTGGAAATGTTGCCACAAATAAGTGGGCAGACAAGGAGCAGCAAGGAGAGGTCTCTGCTGCGCAAACCCACGGTGCCCTGGGCAGCGCCGACCCCACGTCCTTCCACGGGAGCAGAGCAAGATAACGCGGAGACGATCCGAGGAGGAGGATCCGGGTGCCGCCGTTACTGCACAGGCAGAGCAGCGCAGCTCGTGCCGGTCCCAGGCTCTCAGCACACGCTCTGCACAGCCCCAAGCGCAGCCGGTGCCGCTGGCCGCGCTGGAGTCTCCGGGGCACCCGCACACCCACCCCCTGCCCGAGCGGTGCTGCTGGAGCGCCCCGGGCCCCGCTGCGCTGGGGGAGCAGCTGCACGCCCTGAATGCCGCGGAAGCAGCCGCTGGAAACCACGACTCCGCTCGTCCGCAAGTGCTCTCCAGCTCACCTGTTGTGGCGCAGCCCCGTTCAGTTTAAAACAGCTTCCCTACACCTCCCAGCACAAGCAGGTTGGTACGTGGGAGCAGACAGGCAGTGCAGTTTCCTGGAGCAGACGGTGCCACATCTCTGCAAACAAACCGCCCGCGAGACAAACCCCGCGGGGTGACACTGACTGTCCCTGGCAGCACCCGGAGCTCTCGCTCCGCTCCATCCCTGTCCCCGTCCCCGTCCCCGTCCCGCCCGCGGCTGCTCGCACGTGTGCGCCGGAGCGTGCGGCACGCTGTGCCTCACACCCCCAGGCTCGTCCTGTCATCTGTGGGTGTCACTTCCCAAGAGATGGGCAGCGCCGTACGGCAGCTCAGTCTGTCCCACCGAAATCAGCTGGGACGGACAGGCGGACCTGCTGCAAAACGGGAGTGTGAGAAGCACCAGGGAGGGTCGAGGGGAGATGATGGCGCAGGGTGAAATGAGCCCGCTCGGGAGGGCCGGAAGAAATACATTTAGGAAATGCAGAAAGCTGGAGCTCTTTCCCAAAGGGAGCCGAGCAGCAGAGCGGGCAGGACCCGCAGAGCCAGCGCCCGAGGGAGACCCTGCCCCGCCGCAGCACACCAACGGGCAGCTCATGGCCTGTCCCTCAAAGCACGAAAACACATGCGGGTTAAAGGAACGTCCTAATACCATCTCCGAAATGTCAGTCCTGAAAGCCGCTCTCTCTGAATTTCAAGGGAGATCACGATGCGTTTCCCGCGCTGCTCTGGCCCGTCGCAGTCACCTCGCACCCGCTCAGCAGAGCCCCGTGGGGCGTCTGCCCCGCAGGCTGCTGCCCCCCCAGCAAAACGGCTGGACATGGCTCCGACCCACACGGCTTTGGTCCCCAGTGAAGTATGGCCGGGCAGAACCTCCACCAGAACCTCCACCAGAACCTTCACCAGAACCTCCACCAGAACCTTCACCAGCGCACAGCCCGGCCAGAACCTTCACCAGAACCTTCACCAGAACATTCACCAGCGCACAGCCAGACCAGAACCTCCACCAGAACCTTCACCAGAACCTCCACCAGAACCTTCACCAGAACCTTCACCAGCGCACAGCCCGGTCAGAACCTCCACCAGAACCTTCACCAGAACATTCACCAGCGCACAGCCAGACCAGAACCTCCACCAGAACCTTCACCAGAACCTTCACCAGAACCTTCACCAGCGCACAGCCAGACCAGACCCCACACCAGCTGCCGGGCCACACTGAACCTCGGCCAGCACACACCGCGCCGACCCTGACGGGAGGTGCCAGAGCAGCACCGTGTCCACGCAGCTCAACCTTCAACACACGTCACGGCCTCAAACCAACGACCTTCTGCAAACAGTCTGTACCTGGAAACTGCGCCCGAGCGTTGTCTGGAGAAGTGAAGCCTGGCGAAGGCCGGACCGTGGCAGGGGACACGCCAACAGCTGGAGTGCAGACAGCTGGAAACACCCACATCTCCGCTCCAGCTCTAGTGTTTAAGCACCGTCTGTCTTTCACATTTCACTACACACCTTCAGTTTGCCCAAGCACGTAACGTCCTCCAAGAAAGCAGCCAGCAAACCTGGGCTCCCAGCTGCAGGAAGGGCTTTAAACCACCTCCAGCAGTCTATTCTCCCTCTTATTTCGCATCACAACAGGCCGGGGCAAACAGCGCCCGCACAGCCCAAGGCAGCACCGGGGGAGGAGGGTGGAACCTCTCACTGCAAATCCCAGCTCACCAGCCCGGATACCCCTGAAGCAGGAGGAACATCCCACTCAGTCTCCTCTGCCACCAAGCGCTCCCCAGCAGCACAACAGAAGCACAGCGGCCTCCCCCCGCAGGCCCAGGGGACTGCGGAGCTCAGGCAGGCGCGGGGCGAGCAGCGCTGCCCGTGAACACACACACACCGCGGGGCAGCACGAGTGGGCACGGGAACGCGACCCGGAGCCGCAGAGCTGGCAGCTGGACCAGCTCGGGGGACAGAGCTCTGCGTGGTCTGCAGTGCCGGGGGTCCCACCCCATGCACCCCCGGACCGGGTCCCCGGGGCGCTCATTAAAAGCAGCTGTGCGAAACAGAATGGTGTTGTACTGATTTCCTTCTCTCTTTCACAACTTTGTTTCCACCTTCACAATCAAGGTTCAACTCTCGCCAGAATGCAGCCGTGTGAATTTTAAAGCTCATGGAACATGCAAAAGGAACGTCACTGAGTCTGTCAAATCAGGGCCACTGCTCTCCTCAATACACTGAAAACCAGCTGTTCTCTGCAGGCGCTGTACGGCAGGACAGGCCCAGGCCGGCCCGCAGCGCCTCCCACCCGCTCTGCGCTGGGACACGGGGTCACGGACCCACAGCAGCCGGTACGGGGACACGGGGTGACGGACCCACAGCAGCTGGTACAGGGACACGGGGTGACGGACCCACAGCAGCTCGTACAGGGACATGGGGTGACGGACCCACAGCAGCTGGTACAGGGACACGGGGTGACGGACCCACAGCAGCCGGTACAGGGACATGGGGTGACGGACCCACAGCAGCTGGTACAGGGACATGAGGTGACGGACCCACAGCAGCTGGTATGGGGACACGGGGTCACGGCCCCACAGCAGCTAGTACAGGGACACGGGGTGACGGACCCACAGCAGCTGGTACAGGGACATGAGGTGACGGACCCACAGCAGCTGGTATGGGGACACGGGGTCACGGCCCCACAGCAGCTAGTACAGGGACACGGGGTGACGGACCCACAGCAGCTGGTACAGGGACATGGGGTGACGGACCCACAGCAGCTGGCACAGAGACACAGGGTGAAGGACCACAGCAGCTGCTACAGGGACACGGGGTGATGGCCCCACAGCAAATGGTACAGGGACATGGGGTGACAGACCCACAGCAGCTGTCATAGGGACATGAGGTGACGGACCCACAGCAGCCGGTACAGGGACATGGGGTGACGGACCCACAGCAGCTGGTACAGGGACATGGGGTGACGAACCCACAGCAGGGGCCCCGTGAAGTCGTGGTGGCCCCCAGGACCACCGCACGGCTGGGCACAGACAACCTGTGTAAGGAGCCATTGGAGGAAAGTTGTTTCTACAAAACCGGGGACCCGGCACGTGACCCCAGCGGGGGAAGGACCGAGAGACATCCGACATGAATCCTTCACGTGAAACAAAGTCTCTTTGAACTAATCCCAGAGTGCAAACTGATGGCTGCATTTGAAAAGTCAGGCTGGGGCAGGGTAACCAAAGAGCCAGGAATGCGTATTTTAAATAAGTCAATAAGGGGAGGGGGCTGTTAGAAGTAGATGAATGAGACAGGTAAACTGAGGCAGGGTCAGGTGGTCCGTAAACCCTGCAGTACCAACGAGGGAAACTGTGCCCGGATAGGGGGGATATAAGGGGGGGCTTTTTGCCCCGTTCCGTGTGCCGACCGTCAGGTACAACACCCGGTGTTGCAAAATCGCTACTAAAATCTGCTTTGCTGAGAGATCCTGCCCGGGCCTGTTCTATTGACAAGGCGATTGTTTCCTACAACCTGCAGCTGCTGCCGCCCCCGGGAACAGCAAATCCCGCTGGGGGGCGCTGAGACGGGGCTCGGGGCTGCCCGGGCAGAGCCGCGGCCGCTCGGCGCGGAGCAAACACCTGCACACCGCTGTTTCCTCCTGGAGTCTCCTAAAGCGTACCGCGGGGCTGCGGGTGCAGGTCGCAGCCACGCTCTCCTGCTCCGGCACAACACCTGGCACTGCAGCAAAGGGCACCGGCGATCACGGTCCTCACGCTGTACCGCACACCTACCGCGGTTCCACGGCGTCACCAGGGGATGCCAGTGCCCTCAGCGATGTGAATCAACCCCGAGATACAGCTCTTCAGATGCACCCACCACCCATTGCAAAGACTGCAAACCCTGAGCCTGCTAGAAACTTGCAGTGAGTAGCTCTGATCCCTGGGGCCGCCCGGCGCGGCTGGTGGGACGCGGGGGTCCGGAGCACAGCTTACCTTGCCGCGGGTCGTACTGCCGCATCTGCACCTCCTCCACGCATTCTGCCGGGAACCAGCCGGTCCTGCCCTTCACGGTTCCTTCCCAAAAGCCACCTTCGCCGATGCTGAGCACTGCGGGGAGAGAAACAGGACGTGAGCGCCAGCAGGGCTGCCGAGAACGGGGAGGCAGAAGCACCACCGCGCTGTCGGCGCAGCGGGAACACAGCGGGGCACAGCACAGAAAACGTGCCAGGGTCAGGTGTGGTCTGCAGGAAGAAAGCACCTCCAGAAGCTTCTCTGCCCCACGTCCAGGAGAGAGACAGCGTAGACACGGGCACTCATGCAGCCATGTGCTGTGGAAACGCAACCCTGAACCGGCAGCACCCTCCCGTGTCAGGATCCTTCCCGGGGACCCAGACAGCACACGGGCTTTGGTAAAAGCCCTTCTGGAAAGACGCTGCCCACCGTGACTGCTGACAGCGCAGAGCACCCGCGGCCCGCGAGGGAAACGAGAGCAGAGAGGGGAGGAAACCGGCCAAGGGACAGCACGAGGCACCCCGGGAACGGGGTGTCAGAAACACCGCGAGCCGTTTCACTTCGAATGATCCGGCAAACAGGACGGGGCCGCGCTGGCACAGCAAAATTCTCCCAAGCCATTAAGCCTTGGGTTTATTGCTCAAAGCCGAGAGAAAACGGAAAGGAAGCCTTGAAGTGTGCTCTGAAGATTAAATGAATTCACCGTCAAGGAGATTTTAAGGGAGAATCACACCAGGAGTGTCCTCATTAAACCAGGGAACCGTCAGCCTGCGCTCAGCAGCCGCGGCTGCACAGGACGGCTCAGCGGACACCGGTACCCGTGCTGGGGAGCTACAGACACAGCCAGCACCCCCCACAGCACCCACACCTGGAGCACGAACCGGCCCCACGGCCCGCGCAGCTCCAGGTGACAGAACAGGCTGAGCCTTCTGCTACAAAAACCACTGCCTGCAAACGCACGCTTGATGTCGGCTGCCACGTCCCAGCCCCGCAGCCAGAGCCACGGCCCACGGCAGCAGCTCCTGCCGGACACACCGGGACTGTTCTGCCACACTGAGAGGGGAATGGAGCTGGTGAGGGGCTGGAGCACAATGTGATGGAGCGGCTGAGGGACCTGGGGGTTCAGCTGGAGAACAGGAGCTGAGGGGAGACCTTCTGATCTCTGACCTGCCTGAAAGGAGCTTGGAGCCAGGGGGGTCGGGCTCTGCTCCCCAGGAACAAGCGCCAGGAGCAGAGGAAACGGCCTCAAGTTGCCCAGGGGAGGTTGAGGTTGGATCTGGGGAACAATTTCTTCCCCAAAGGGCTGTGGGGCATTGGAACAGGCTGCCCAGGGCAGTGCTGGAGTCACCAGCCCTGGAGGGCTGGACAGACGGACATGAGGTTCTCAGGACACGGGGCAGGGACAGGGTGGGTTATGGTTGGACTCGGTGACCTTCAGGGGCTTTTCCAACCAACACAATTCTGTGATTCTACAGTTTAAAAACGCCTCCATGTGACCATTACATTTCCCACGGCCACAGAGGAAACGATTGTCATTCCCGGAGCAGCCAGGAGAACAAAACCATGCCTAACACAGGAGAGGAAAAAGGGAGGCGAGAATCATTAACAACCTTTCCAGCTGTTCCCCGTTGATATATCATATCCCGAGCGCCCAGATATTACCCCTGTTTTATCCAGAGAATGGCTGATGTGCATCTCTCACTTGAATTCGGGCACTCACGAGGCCAATTAACGGCCCCGTCCTGGCCAAGGAGCAGAGGGGAGCAGTCACCCCTGTTCTCAGGTTACTGCGGCTCACAACACCCTCCTAACCGCAGCGCTCTCCGGAACAGATGGTGAATTAATGCGTTAGATTTAGTCTACAAAATACTACAGATCAAGAGAAACTGTTGCACATCACCCGAAAGTGATAAGCTTTTGATAAATCCTTTGGAAAATATTGCAGTGCAGAATCTGTAATGGCCGTTCATTTGACATCCAGACAGGAGACGAGAGCAGCGGCGCGCGGGGTCCCCGCCGTCCCGCTCCCCGTGCGCTCATTGCCGCGGCCCCGCCGGCAGCACAAGCTCCGAACAGCCAAGCCCACCCCACCAGAGACCCCCGGGCCAGCACACATGGGGCGTTTCTTGGGCTTTGTCGGAGCCTCCAGGAGCCGTCAGAACCCCCGGCGCAGAGAGACGACTCTGAGCCGGGTTCTCGAGCTCCTCGGCGACCCCCGAGAGCAGGTGAAGGAAAAGGCTGACGTGGGCTCTATTTCAAACTTGTGTCATCTTATCTTACACTTTTCCCATGGCTGTTTGTCCAACTTTTTAATCACAGCTTAACCCTGCGGCTTTGAGATCAAGCGCCTCATTGCAGCTCAGCTGCGATCACAAACGTGCTGGGGGAACGTGAGGGTTCCGGAGCTGCTGTCTCGCGGTTTGCAGACGCCCTGGGACCCGACCCAGCACAAGGACAGTGACCCCGGCGTCCCTGGACGCCCCTCTGGCCACCGGGACCCCAACCAGGGTGAGGAGCCGGTCACCAGAAGGGCCCTTTGGCAAGGGGCTGACGGTGCTGACGGACCAGGGCACGGGGAGGCCTGGCCGAATCCTGCTGGTGGGGCTGTGCCACAGCCGGGCCGCAGGAACAGAGCTGGGCAGCGGGAACGAGACCCCTGGTGTGACAGCAACCCCAGGAACCAGCCCCCGGGTCCCCTCCAACAGCTCCCGGGATGAGCCCTCTGAGAACAACGGACTTGGTGCCGCCAGGCAATGCAAGTGTGCTACAGCCTGTCACCCCGTGCCACCCTGTCACCCCGTGCCACCCTGACACCCTGTGCCACCCTGCTGCCTGTCACCCCGTGCCACCCTGACACCGGTCACGCTGTGCCACCCTGTCACCCCGTGCCACCCTGACACCCCGTGCCACCCTGACACCAGTCACGCTGTGCCACCCTGTCACCCCGTGCCACCCTGACACCAGTCATGCTGTGCCACCCTGACGCCGGTCACTCTGTGCCACCCTGCCTGTCACCTCTGTGCCATCCCACTGCCTGTCACCTCTATGTCACCCTGTGGCACCCTGACACTGGCCACTCTGTGCCACCTTGTCCCCCTGTGCCATCCTGCCTGTCACCCCTGCATCACCCTGTCATCCTGTGCCATCCTGCTGTCTGTCCCCCTGTGCCACCCTGCCTGTCACCTGTGCCACCCCGCTGTCCTGCACCGCCCGGGTCCCTCCCCGCGCTCCTTCAGCGCGTCAGCTGCACCTTCTGCCCCAGCTGGCGATGTGCGCACTGATCACTGTGAAATTAGCTCTCCTCGTTAGCGCAGCGGTGCCTTCACACCAAGGGCGCTGAGGAAGCCGGTCTGTGTGCACTGTTCCTTTCCTGCCCCGGAGCCGCAGCAGCTCCAGCACACAGGAGCCCTGGCGCTTCGGGCCAGCGGCAGCTGCGTGTCCCTGGGTTCACTGCCCACCCGGGGACACACGGGGCTGGGGGGACACGTGTCCTGCCCAGAGCCACGTGCCAGCGCTGGGGACACAACACCAGGCCCAACGGCTGGCGGATCTACTGGGCTTCCCGCTCAGGAACAGAGCGAGGGGTCGCGCACACGAGCTCACCGCACCATGGGCCGCGGTCCCACCGCCATGCCGGGGCTGCTGTGCGGGCAGTTGTAATTAGTTACCAAATAAACACCTGAGTTACGGTGGTATTTGCCGTCTCGGCTGGCAGAGGGCACACGTGCTGCCACCTCCCCGCCAGCAGGGCCGGATTCACCCCGCGCCGGCACCCCGTGCCGCGCGCCGCCCAGCTCAGCGCAGGCACCGCAGCGGCTAACGAATGATGCGCCGCCCCACGGCGGCCAGAGCCAGCTCCCAAAGCAGAGGAATCAGATGGCCGGTATCCAGGCAGCAGCCCTGCGGGCAGCACGGGAAAAGCAAACACGGCAGCCTGATCTGCAAGGCAAACAGGACTCGGCTCAGGCTCCTCTCTGGAGCTCTTCTTGAGATGCAAATGCTCCTGCTCTCCAAAGGTTATGATGTTGTCACCATCTGGAACAGCTCCAAATCCTGTACTTTATTTCCCACTGCTCTCGTCCATGCTTTAGAAGCTCTGCTAACACCTCCCAATGGAAAATTTCCCTTCTCTAGTACGCTGTATTCCCAAATTCGCGGAGCAGAGCTCATCCAGCTCTGCAGAGCCCGCTGCTCTGCCCTTGTTCGCTCGGCTCTCCGACCACACCGCACTCCTCAACACTGGCTGTTTCTCGAGGGTTGGACGGACTGAAGTTGCAGCCTGTCTGGCATCAAGCTGAGCACAGACCTCAAGGTAACAGCAAACCGAGTCCATTGGAATGCAAGGAAAACGTTAAAGTTGTTCGTATTTCACCAGTTTGTCTCTGACGGCCTCACACCAGATAACAGAAAAACCTTGCCATGAAGATGATGGAGTGGAGCATCTCCCGTGTGAGGAAAGGCTGAGGGAGCTGGGGCTCTGGAGCTGGACAAGAGGAGACTGAGGGGGGACTCATTCCTGGGGATCAATATGGAAAGGGGCAGTGTCAGGAGGATGGAGCCAGGCTCTGCTGGTGACAACCAGGGACAGGACAAGGGGCAACGGGTGCAAACTGCAACACAGGAGGTTCCACTGGAAGAGGAGAAGCAACTTGTTGGGGTGAGGGTGTCAGAGCCTGGCCCAGGCTGCCCAGGGGGTTGTGGAGTCTCCTTCTGTGCAGACATTCCAACCCGCCTGGACACCTTCCTGTGTAACCTCATCTGGGTGTTCCTGCTCCATGGGGGATTGCACTGGGTGAGCTTTCCAGGGCCCTTCAAGCCCTCACATTCTGGGATTCTGTGTGAACTGGGCAGGAGCTCTGGGCTGGCCGGGAGAGGCGCAGACGGTGCCAACAGGCTCTGATGCCACCACAACCCACGCTTGGCACACCAAGGGGATGGCGCTTGGGTTCAGCCGGGCTTAGCAGGGCCTGACTTGCCCTGTGGACGCCGTCTCTTGGCAGCCGCTCCCAACAAGTAGCTCCTAAGGCCTGGTTCATTTTGGGTCCGTTCTCCGCAGCGCCGGCCCAGGGCTGGCCGGCGGCACAGCCCCCTCCCTCACACCGAGCGGGCAACGCCACCGCGGCCCGGAGAGGCTGGTGCTGACGGGAGAACAGAGGTGAAGGGTCTGCTGAGGCGTGTGATCGCGGGTGCAAGCAGCCACCGGCTCTGAAGGTCACCGGTAATCTGCATAGCTATAAACATGGTAATGAGGCGCACAGCGAGCCACGGTGGGATGCGCACACAAAGCGCTTAAATATGCTCTGAAGAAGTGAACAAACAAGGCATACATGGAGAAAATGACTAAAGGAAGGCAGAGCAGATCACGTCTGGACGCAGAGCACGGCCAGCCCAGGGCCACCCCAGCGCCGTGCTGTACCCCAGGAGCGCCTGCTGTACCCCAGGAGCGCCTGCTGCACCCCAGGAGCGCCTGCTGTACCCCAGGAGCGCCTGCTGTACCCCAGGAGCGCCTGCTGCACCCCAGGAGCGCCGTGCTGTACCCCAGGAGCGCCTGCTGTACCCCAGGAGCGCCGTGCTGTACCCCAGGAGCGCCATGCTGTACTGCAGGAGCGCCGTGCTGTACCCCAGGAGCGCTGCGCTCCTGAGCTGGGTTTGCCTGCCAGGGTCCCCCACCCTGCGGCTGCGGGAGGAGCCGCTGGAGCCACGGGGCGCCCCCAGCCCTGCCCGCCCTTGGAGCACAATCCCCCTCTGCTGCTACCAGGGACCTGACCCATCCCACCCCACTCGCAGCCCCTACTCCTCTCCAAACACGTCTCCCAGACCCTTCTATGCTGCCCCTGCACGCTCTGCCGTGCCTGCAAACCTCTCCCTTGGAGAATCCACTGTAGCATCCTCCAGGTCTTGTGGAAAATTCCCCCTGAAACGATGCCTATGGAGCCCAGCCAGCTGCAAATGACGAGGCAGTTGTCCTGACCAAAGGCGATTTTTTTCCCTTGTCTTCCATTCACTTCAATCCCACTCAACCCTTAGAGCCTACACACAGGGCCAGCTCCTCCAGAGCGCCTCAGTGCGCCCGTCTGTGCCGCCAGCTGCTGTGCTGCCTGAGCCCCAACCGCAGCCCCAGCATCTGCCCTGCCCTGCCCCTGCCCCTTCCCTGCCCTGCCCTGCCCCTGCCCCTGTCCCTCCCCCTGCCCCTGCCCCTGCCCCTGCCCCTGCCCCTGCCCCTGCCGCTGCCCCTGCCCCTGCCCCTGCCTCTGCCGCTGTCCCTGCCCCTGTCCCTCCCCCTGCCCCTGCCCCTGCCCCTGCCCCTGCCCCTGTCCCTCCCCCTGCCCCTGCCCCTGCCCCTGCCCCTGTCCCTCCCCCTGCCCCTGCCCCTGCCCCTGCCCCTGCCCCTGCCCCTGCCCCTGTCCCTCCCCCTGCCCCTGCCCCTGCCCCTGCTCGGCACAGAGGGGGCTCAGACGGGCCTGCAGGTGCTGCCGGGAGGCGCCTTCCACAGGGCTGCCAGCAGCACGGGGTCTGCAGGACTCCTCCGGCTGTTCCTGCCGCCGAGTTTCCTCTCGCAGCTGCCATGTTCCGTTGCTTCACAGGGTCCAAGACCACAAGAAATGGAATAAAATACAAACAAAAAACCCACTCAACCAACCAACCAACCAACAAGCACCCGACCCATAGAGGCCATGGGTTTTCCCTTTCCTGAGTCCCTCTATGGACACAGCCACACACACCTGTACGGATCCAGCCACGCACCTCTGCATGGCTCAGCCATCCACATCTGTAAGACCCAACCACCCACATCTGCATGGCTCAGCCATCCACACCTGTATGGATCCAGCCACGCATACCTGCATGGCTCAGCCATATACATCCCCATGACCCAGCCTCCCACATCTGTATGATCTAACCACCCATATCTGTACAACACAACCACCCACATCTGCATGACCCAGACACGCACATCTGCATGGCCCAGCCACCCACATCTGCATGACCCAGCCACCCACATCTGCATGGCCCAGCCACCCACATCTGCATGACCCAATCACCCACATCTGCATGGCCCAGCCACCCACATCTGCATGGCCCAACCGCCCACGTCTGCATGGCCCAGCCACTCACATCTGCATGACCCAACCGCCCACGTCTGCATGGTCCCACCACCCACATCTGCATGACCCAGCCACCCACATCTGCATGGTCCCACCACCCACGTCTGCATGGCCTAGCCTGAGACTGCGCTCCCCACACACCCCTTCGACCTCTGCAATGTCCTGGTTGCTGCTCCTGCCTAAAGCACCACGCAAGGAGAGCCGGCGCTGCACCGGGCCCCCCGCTCTGCGGGACCGTGCCGGAACGGCTCTCCAGTGGCCACCCCGGGTCCCCCTCAGGCCACACGGGAAGGTCTCAGGGCGGCAGTGGGAGGGGCAGCTGCTGCAGACCCCAGCCCGCCCGGCTCCCCCCTGCCCTCACAGCACCGCTGCCACGTCCCTTGTCACTGTGACCGCCGTCCCACTCGCAGCCCGAGCAGCCCCTGACGGGGCAGAGCCGGAGGGACCCAGCTCTACCCGCACAGCTGCCGCAGACGTGACTTCCTGCTCAGGTTCTGCCGTGCTGGGGACAGGTTAACGCGTGGAGATAAAGAACAACGCAAAGGGCAACAATGGAAACGCTGTGGGCCCTGATGCACAATGCATAACACACTTCAGTTCATTTCTAACGGCTTCCTCGTACCAGCCCTCACCCACAGCTCTGCTCTGCGCCTCAGACCCTCACTGAACTCTCCTCGGGTCCCTCATGCGTCACTCGGCACCAGGGTCCCCACTCGGCACCAGGGTCCCCATTCATCACCAGGGTCCTCACTCACCACCAGGGTCCCCACTCATCACCAGGTCCCCACTCATCACCAGGGTCCTCACTCACCACCAGTGTCCCCACTCATCACCAGGGTCCCCACTTGTCACCAGGGTCCTCACTCATCACCACGGCTCCCAACTCGTCACCAGTGTCCCCACTCATCACCAGGGTCCTCACTCACCACCAGTGTTCCCACTCCCAACTCGTCACCAGTGTCCCCACTCGTCACCAGGGTCCCCACTTGTCACCAGGGCTCCTGACTGGTCACCAGGGTCCCCACTCATCACCAGGATTCCCCACCTGCTCTAAAAATGTTGTCAAATCCCAACTCCTCAGTGGTCCCGAAGGACCTCACCCTGTACGGCACAGCCTGCGAAAGGCAGAGGACAGTCCTGGTCCCCTTGGCCCCCCAGTGTCCCATCACAGACCCGCTGTCACTGTGCTCTGACCCCAGTGTCTGACACAGACCGGCTGTCACTGCGCTCTGACCCCAGTGTCCCATCACAGACCCGCTGTCACTGTGCTCTGACCCCAGTGTCTGACACAGACCGGCTGTCACAGCGCTCTGACCCCAGTGCCTGACACAGACCCGCTGTCACAGCGCTCTGACCCCAGTGTCTGACACAGATCCGCTGTCACAGCGCTCTGACCCCAGTGTCTGACACAGACCCGCTGTCACAGCGCTCTGACCCCAGTGCCTGACACGGACCCGCTGTCACTGCGCTCTGACCCCAGTGTCTGACACGGACCCGCTGTCACAGTGCTCTGACCCCAGTGTCTGACACGGACCCGCTGTCACTGCGCTCTGACCCCAGTGCCTGACACAGACCCGCTGTCACAGCGCTCTGACCCCAGTGTCTGACATGGACCCGCTGTCACAGCGCTCTGACCCCAGTGCCTGACACAGACCCGCTGTCACTGTGCTCTGACCCCAGTGCCTGACACGGACCCGCTGTCACAGCGCTCTGACCCCAGTGTCTGACACGGACCCGCTGTCACAGCACTCTGACCCCAGTGCCTGACACGGACCCGCTGTCACTGCGCTCTGACCCCAGTGCCTGACACAGACCCGCTGTCACAGCGCTCTGACCCCAGTGTCTGACACAGACCCGCTGTCACAGCGCTCTGACTCCAGTGTCTGACACAGACCGGCTGTCACTGCGCTCTGACCCCAGTGTCTGACACAGACCCGCTGTCACTGCGCTCTGACTCCAGTGTCTGACACAGACCCGCTGTCACTGTGCTCTGACCCCAGTGTCTGACACAGACTGGCTGTCACTGCGCTCTGACCGCAGTGTCCCATCACAGACCGGCTGTCACAGCGCTCTGACCCCAGTGTCTGACACGGACCCGCTGTCACTGCGCTCTGACCCCAGTGTCTGACACAGACCGGCTGTCACAGCGCTCTGACCCCAGTGCCTGACACGGACCCGCTGTCACTGTGCTCTGACCCCAGTGCCTGACACAGACCCGCTGTCACAGCGCTCTGACCCCAGTGCCTGACACGGACCCGCTGTCACAGCGCTCTGATCCCAGTGTCTGACACGGACCCGCTGTCACTGCGCTCTGACCCCAGTGTCCCATCACAGACCTGCTGTCACAGCGCTCTGACCCCAGTGTCTGACACAGACCCGCTGTCACAGCGCTCTGACCCCAGTGCCTGACACAGACCCGCTGTCACAGCGCTCTGACTCCAGTGTCTGACACAGACCCGCTGTCACTGCGCTCTGACCCCAGTGTCCCATCACAGACCTGCTGTCACAGCGCTCTGACCCCAGTGTCTGACACAGACCCGCTGTCACAGCGCTCTGGCTCCCCAGCCCTGCTCAGACCTGCCCGTCCATCGCTGACCCGGGCCCCCCGTGTGTCCCCAGCTCCTGAGTCCCACCACTGACTGTCTGTGGGTTCCTGCGTCCCTGGGAGCTGCCATGGCCAGATTCCTCCAGAACAGCTTCATTCAGTTTCAGCCCTGAGGGGCAGCAAAGCACCAGCACTCACATCTGCTGTCTTGGGCTGCAAACAAGGACAAAGCCATTCTGCTGGTTTTATCTATTCCGTGATTATCAGGAAGCCGTTTGGGGCTCAGATACGGAATCTGAGTGCAGGGACTCTCGAGCCTGCGCAAGGCACACCTCGGGAAGCCAGGGGCGTCACAGCGCGTCCGCAACGGGCGCTGACGCCCGCGGGTCTCACCCCACGGCCAGACCTTCCCCGATGGCGCTGATGGGAGCACCCCAAAGCCGCCCGGCCGCGGGGAGGCAGTGCTCCCGCTCGTCCCACCCGGCTCAGGACCGCAAGCAGCCCCTCTGCAGGGCCCGGGAACCCATGGGACGGCCCAGGACCCCCGTGCTGACAGCACGACCACCACCGTACACCACGGGCTCCCCAGGGCCCGGGCACGCGGGATTACCTGCAGGTCCGGAGTCGCTACAACACGCGGCTGCCGAGCATGGCTGGAGCTGGAGACCTGACTGCGTTGCCCAGACCTTGTTCCATTTCACATCCAGCCCCGCAGAGCTGCACCCTGGACAACTGTTACCAGCAAAGACAAACCCTAGAAGGCTACAAAATGGCAAAAAGTGGAACAGGTACCATGACCTCACATCGAGACTAAATGTACATCGCATCACGGAAACAACACACTTGGAATCCAGGATCAAGAGGCAACAGGTGCTGCCGTCACGCCCCGGTCTCCAGGCTGCTCTGTTCCCAACCGGTTTCCAGCAAACAAGGGAACGCTGCCCAGACTGGTGCAGCTGCACGTCCTGGCAGTTGCTCCTGTAGGCTGGGCTTACACACAGCACCCAGTCCATCCGAGGCCAACACGGCCGTGACCCGGCCTCTCAACCACATTCTTCACCTCCGTGTTCTTCACTTCTGAGCCACTGACATACAAGACCCAGGAAAAGGGACACTGCCAGAACTACGCCAAAAGCACAGTTCTGCTCAGTGTCAGCTGGAAATTACTGTTGCTGAGCTCTGAAAGAATCAGCAACTGACCCATTTTCTGGTCCAGTCCCTCCTGCGAGCAGCAGTGCTGCGCTGTGACCTTCACTGGGTTCCAGAGCTCATCGGGCTCCGTGTTTCCTCCTGTTATTGTTTCCCCACCCTAGCAAAGTTTTCTCCTCCTTTCCATTTAATTTGCCTGTATATATTGAGACGCAGCCAACACTGGATTAAGCCGAGCACTGCAGAGCCTGCCCTGCGCCCCACTCGCTGCGGCTCGGGCCCAGGCTGCACCGGGGCTGCTTCCCTAACGCTCCGTCGCTCTGACCCCGCAGCCCGCGGTGCTGGTGAACCCCGCTCAGCAGCTCCAGCAGCGGCCCCAGCGCTGCCACACGGGTCCTGCGGCTGCTCCACACGGGCAGGTGAATCTGGTGCCAGCAGCACACGGGTTCAGCTCCCACCTCCAGCACCGAGGGCTCCCGCACCCGTCGGAGCTCCCGCCCCCGCCCCCGCCGGAGCTGCCATCCCTGACGGCTCCCGCTGGACAGCCCACGGCACTTCTAGAGTGGGCGCCACGTTAGCCCCGCTTTGCACAGCTGCTTTGTTACGAAATTAAAATGCAGGTATGAAAGCTGATTTTAAATGCCCTATCAAATTAATCAACTGCCTGCATACAATCCATCTGGCAGATGTTGCACGGTCCTTTCATCACAACAACAGATCTCACTTGGGTTTATTAATGAAAAACCAAGAAGGAGACAAGTTGGCAGCTACAGAAATTAGGGAAAATGGGAAAGATTCATATGGAGCCCCCAGATGAACAGAAAACACGGTTTGTCCACCAACCTCACAACCTTCCACTGAAACGCCCTGGGGAGGCTCCTGACCCTGGTTACACTTGAACAAGCCTTCGTTAACCATCACTTGAACAAGCCTTCGTTAACCATCACTTGAACAAGCCTTCGTTGGCTATCACTTGAACAAGCCTTCGTTAGCCGTCACTTGCTCGTCTACTGACAACAGATGAGACTGCACGCAACACGGAGATGGAGCCCCGCGGTCAGCATGGACGAGATGTCTGCCCTCCAGAGACATGTCCAGCGCCCGCCGAACACTCCTGCACTGACACCCACCTCCAGAGCTGTGCCTGCACCACGAGCCGTTCACACACCGACCACAAACACACACAGAGCAAGAACAGACACACAGAGGGCAAGAACAGACACAAGGCAAGAACAGACACACACAGAGGGCAAGAACAGACACACACAGAGGGCAAGACCAGACACACAGAGGGCAAGACCAGACACACAGAGGGCAAGACCAGACACACACAGGGCAAGACCAGACACAAACCCCAGTGCTCCGGTACTCAGAGCAGTCAGCACACCAACAACTCAGCAGCTCAAATGCAGGAGAAGCTGCACCTGGGCAGTTGTACTACTCCTACGTTACACCAGGACGTAAGCGCATGTGGAGCTTCCTACAACAGCCTCCAGTCATTCCCACCCAACCAGGGCTGTGTGGCTGCTTCTCCACGACAGCCGCTTGGTGTCTTCCAAGCAGAGCCACCGCCCCACCTCCAGGTGCTAAACCAGCCCCAAAGCAACATCAGCAGACACCCCACTCAAAGCTCACGTGTTTCCTCTATAGCATTACAACAAACTAGTCCAGAAAGAAATCCAACACGGAAGGTGTTGGCCCATTGGGGAGGAGTCCTCAGCCGTCCTGTCCACGCAAACACCAGCTCTCCGCGCAGCCACGAGCGGCCACGGGCTCTGCAGCCACCCAGGCGCCTCTGCTGAGCCTGCAGGTGCTCCCTGGGACCAGATGGATCATCCTGCTGGCCAGTGGAGATCGACCAAAGCCCGGCACAGAGAGGGATCAGTTAACAGAGCTTCAGTCTGCTGTGCAAGTTCACTCGTGCAGAAGAATAGTTTCCCTCTCCAATAAAGAAGGCAAATTAATAAAGACCAAAGAATTCCTGTATCTCCAAACTTCTCTTTGCTCGAGTCACAGCAGGGTCTGAGACAGTAGGTAAGAGTACAGATATTCAGACCATCCGGAGGAGACCTAAAATCCCCTTCTGCACTGTCCCACTAAGAATTCCCAGAGTTGAAAAGGACCATGACAGCAGAGCAGGTTCTGAGGCGCCTTCAGTCCTGGGCACAGCGAGCCCCAGTACGCCAAGCGCCACAGTGAGCCCCAGCCCACCAAGCGCCACAGCGAGCCCCAGCCCACCAAGCGGCACAGCGAGCCCCAGCGCACCAAGCGCCACAGCGAGCCCCAGCGCGCCAAGCGCCACAGTGAGCCCCAGCGCACCAAGCGCCACAGCGAGCCCCAGCCCACCAAGCAGCACAGCGAGCCCCAGCGCACCAAGCGCCACAGCGAGCCCCAGCCCACCAAGCAGCACAGCGAGCCCCAGCGCACCAAGCGCCACAGCGAGCCCCAGCCCACCAAGCGCCACAGCGAGCCCCAGCGCGCCAAGCGCCACAGCGAGCCCCAGCCCACCAAGCAGCACAGCGAGCCCCAGCCCACCAAGCAGCACAGCGAGCCCCAGCCCACCAAGCGCCACAGCGAGCCCCAGCGCGCCAAGCGCCACAGCGAGCCCCAGGGCACCAAGCACCACAGCGAGCCCCAGCGCACCAAGCGCCACAGCGAGCCCCAGCGCACCAAGCACCACAGCGAGCCCCAGCGCGCCAAGCGGCACAGCGAGCCCCAGCGCACCAAGCGCCACAGCGAGCCCCAGCGCACCAAGCACCACAGCGAGCCCCAGCGCACCAAGCACCACAGCGAGCCCCAGCGCACCAAGCACCACAGCGAGCCCCAGCGCACCAAGCGCCACAGCGAGCCCCAGCGCACCAAGCGGCACAGCGAGCCCCAGCGCACCAAGCGGCACAGCGAGCCCCAGCGCACCAAGCACCACAGCACAGCCTCTGCCGGGGCGCACTCAGACCGCAGCGGGACACACGGCACCCATCTGGCTCCCGAGGAAGGACCCTCCTGAGGCACCTCACAACAGCAAGGCCAGCGGAACCGCGTGAGTCGGCCTGGAGATGGAGCAGCATTTGCCTGAACATCACCATCAAGAACTCAGAGAACCAAGGCCCTGACAGACAGCTGCCGTCCAGATGTGTTCTCACCTGCAGCCTCAGTCACACGTGTTCTCCCCCTGCTCCCCCAAACAATGGCCAACGAAAAGGAGCGCGCCCAGGAGCTCGCCAAGGGGCCTGAGCTCACCCAATGGACCAGAGAAAGACCCTGAACGCTGGACGCGTAAGCGCTGGCAAAAGAAAGCGTGAATCCTTCGAGCCTGCGCAGTACGAGCCTGGGCTGCGAAATGAAGGCAGAGACTGGGCTGAAACAATGGGAGCAGGGGGGGAAGAAGCATACAAGGTGACTCCAGAATGGACACCATTGAAGATCTTCCCGCCAGAGGATCCCGAACCACGACGGAGGAGCGGCCGGACTGCACGGGACCGGAGACCAGAGGGAGCTTCTGCAACTGGATGGTGAGAAACGCAACCTCACTTCTCTTCACTCTTACCTTTTCCCCATTTCTTTTCCCTTTTCTTTTTCTTTCTCTCTATCGTGTGCCGCTTTACGGGCAAATTAATAAAGTAACACTGCTTGATTGAATTATAACCCCTTGGCATTTTAGCTGCCTTAATTTTGCGCTCTGAGATCAAGGTAGAAGAACCATCACGAGTCCATCGCCGAAGGGACCGTGACAGCGCGTTACAGCTGAGCAGCTCCGGGAGCAGCTCGGGTGTCAGAGCAGAGACTGCCAGGAGACGCAAACCACGCCAGGAGGAGGGGACAGCAAAAGAACCCCCAAGCAAAGCTGACTCTGAGGACAGGGCACCTCATCTGCCTCCTGCAGGGGAAGGAGGGACCTGACTGTTCTGGTACCCCACTACTTTGCATTCATGGTACTTTATGTCTAAGAGACTTTTAAAACTGAGGATGAAAAGGTAGGAAAAGCTTCATTGCTGTATTAGAAATGAAAGAAGAGGGGTGGGTGTGTCTCCTCATTGCTCCTGATGGCATCCTGGGCAGAACCGGTTTTACAGAGGCCGGGGGATGAGCCGGGCGGCCACAGCAACCCCGGCCCCGCGGCTCGTGCTCGTGCTGGGAGCGAGGACAGCACGGCGACGCCGGGCTCCCCTTGCAAGAGCTCGGGCCAGCTCTGCCCACAGCCAGAGAAGCGCTGGCGTGGCTGGGGACGGTGCTGGAACACCGCTCGGCCTGTTCCGGGGCGCAGGAAGGGGCCCGCACGCTGCCGAGCCGGCTCAGAACAAACCAAGCGGCGCCCGTGGGTCTGGCAGAGCTGTGCACACACAGGCTGCCCACGGCCTCTCCCATCGGACAGCCCAGGCGGATGCTTGTGTTGGCCGCTCCAAACCAGAGGTCACCAGCGGGAGCCTCTCCGAGCAGAGCCGCTCCGCAGCGTCCCCTGCGCAGCCGTGCCGGGAACACCGAGCCACGGCGCCCTGTGCCAGCGCCCTGTGCCAGTGCCCTGTGCCAGCGCCCTGTGCCAGCGTCCCGTCCCCGTGTCCCCGCGCTTCCAGCCAGACACGGGCTGTCCCACCCAGGACCCCAGAGCACCTGCTGCAAACGGAACCTGCACTCGGATGGCGGAACCTGCTGCAGAGGCTCTAGACACAAAGGACGTTTCTCGACGTCTGCTCCGGCCGTTCCTTCACCAGCGCACACTCAAACCGCTTGCTTTTCCAGCCTGCCCTTGAATAGCACATGCACTGTTGTTAAGCTCACAAGCTCCAGGTTTGCAGACAGCCTGCCGGGCCCAGGCACGGCACGGCTGACGGCTGGGGCTGAGGGGCACTTCCTAAACCGCCCCTTCCACCTCTTGTTGAGCGTGAGGCTCCAGCGAGCGCAGCGGAACGGCGGCACAGCTGGGGCCAAATGAGACCCGAGGGGGCACAGAGCTCAGGTACAGCAGTGGAGGAAATGAGAACATTACGATGAACGGGGACGTGACCTGAGGAACGGGCACAGAGGGAACTGGCACAGCAGAGGACGCCAGGACCAGCCCTGCCTGCACCATCTGGCACCAACTCCATCCCAACTGCCCTGGCAGCTGCAGGCAGCTAAAACCAATTAAACCCAAGGCCTGGGGACCTGAGAAGTGTCCAGGAGCAGATGGACACACCTGAGTGCCACTGGGAGGGAAGGGCAGGGCCGTCCAGCCCCGCACAGGCTCCGCGGGGCTCGGTCACCCTGCCCCGGTTCCACGGCTCTATGGGCACAGCGCAGAGGCTGGCCAGGGCACAGCTGTCACCCCGCCACTCGTCATGGGCCACGTGGGCAGGAAGCGAGCGGGGACCAGCGCAGCAGGACCTGGTGTGGTCGCACACCGGTGAGCAGCGGTGGTGCTGGAGCAGGACCCGGTGTGGTCGCACACCGGTGAGCAGCGGTGGTGCTGGAGCAGGACCCGGTGTGGTCGCACACCGGTGAGCAGCGGTGGTGCTGGAGCAGGACCCGGTGTGGTCGCACACCGGTGAGCAGCGGTGGTGCCGGAGCAGGACCCGGTGTGGTCGCACACCGGTGAGCAGTGGTGGTGCCAGAGCAGGACCTGGTGAGGCTGGGAGGGGCTGCGCTGGCACATCTCACCCTGTCTGGAGACAGTGTCACTGTGCCCGAGGAGACGTGCCAGTCACGGCGTCAGGCCAGAGCTTCGGGGGGGCCGTGGGGCAGATATGGACCCTGACATTGAACTTGGCTCACAGGCCTGGGGGTCAGAGCCCAGCACAGACCTGGGGCTGCAGCCGGTGCTGATGCAAAGTGCATCACGTTCCGCAGCTCCCGTCACGCCCCGGCTCTGCTCCTCACCTGCGGCGATCCCGGCAGCCGCAGCGGCAGCACATCTGCCATCCGCTCCCTGCAGCTGCCCAGGCTGACACCCCTCGAGTTTGGCAGCGGGGGTTTGGACAGCAGCGATTTTGGCAGCGGCGGTTTCGGCAGCCGGGCTCTGCATGGTGCTCAGAACGAGGGGGCTGCGGGTCCGCGAGCACAACGGCCACAGAGACGCTGCGGATGATGAACCTGCGAGCGCGGCTCTGCAGCACTGCCTCACAGATTGCTGCTCCGAGCTATTCCAGCCCTGCAGCCTCCAGCTGCTAAGCTGATTTTTATAATCATCTTGCTTTTAATACAATCATTATACAGTCATTATGCCTTTAATTAAGCATTTATTGTAAAAAATAGTGCCAATCAAAGTCAGCAGGTTGGAATAGGAAAGGAAGGGAATTAATGTATTCCCAAAATGTTAATGAGGACTTTTCAGCCTAAGCAGAGTTTCGGGATCTGGTACCCAGTAAGCAGATTTGGAATGTGATATGCGAAGCCTGAGCAGGGCGGCTCTGACCCAGATGGCCGGACCGAAAGACGACGGCTGCGGATGTGCTGCCGATGCTCACGCCCTCCCTGTTCCTTCCCCACCCCTGGGGACACTGATCCCCCCGGGCTGCTCACAGCAGCAGCATTTCCACGCTGCGAGTGGATCCCCCAGGGACCCAGCCCTGTGTCTCCTCCACAGCCCCCGCAGATCAGCCGGGGCACACGTGCACCGCTCGGGACGTCCCACAGCCCAGCGCTGCCCGGAACGGCCCCGCGGCCCCTGACACCCCCAGCCCCACGGCCCCCGGCCTCACAGCCCCTGACACCCCCAGCCCCACGGCCCCTGACACCCCCAGCCCCATGGCCCCCAGCCTTGCAGCCCCTGGCCCCACAAGCAGCCATCAGGGTGACATCTGAGGACACTGGGCCTGCCAAACCTTCCCTAAAGCCAAGTCTGCCCTGTAAAACTTGGATGAATCACGGCACAAGTTACTGTGCGTGCACCCCCAGCAACTCCCCCACCGCGGGGCTGGGGTCTCTTCACCCCGCAGGACCCCAACCTCCCGGGACAGACCCCCAGGCCTGGCACCCACAGTCCTGTCCCCAGGGCGCTGGAAGGCTCAGGTGCCCTGCTGAGCCAGACAAACGGGCACGGCTCACCGTCAGACCTGCCACCCGCGCTCATCACATAAAGCGAGGCTCCTCCTCCAGTGCCACAGCGCAGGGAGACCTGTGCCAGCCCCTCTGACCACGCTCGGCCTCCTCAGGCCTTGCACAAGCAGCCATGGGGACAGCAGAGCAGCATGGGGACGGTGTACGTCCAGTCCTTGGTGATGACGGGAGCTGCAGCAGCCGCTCTCCCAGACGCTCCCTGCACGGGCACGCTGCGGATATTCACTGAGCCCCCCGCTCCACGACCGCCCCGCAGCCGGCTGGCGGCACCACCGCCGCAGGCAGCACCGCAGACGCTGGGAGCCTGGGAGGCTGGTACCGCTGGTAGCGCCCTGTGAGCCCGGAAAGGACAGAGCTCTCACCAAAACCTGCCGGGAAGAGCCGGCTGGGCCCACAGCCCCTGTCAGGGCACCGGTTGCTGCTGAGCGCTGGGGCTGAGTGGGACAGCCAGCACAGGTCACCGGACGCGGCCAAACGTGCCCAGGATGGAGAGCAGAGGGAACCGACAGTGTGTGCACGACCCTGCGCTCTGAGCTGCTGCCCCTCAGAGTGAGGTTTTGATCCAGATCTTTGTGTGAGCGCCTCAGCGACCGACAGCATCAAAGAGCTAACCAAGTGCCGGGGATGATCGGGAGCGTGTCTTAACCACCACGTGCAGTTCAGCTCCTCCGCTCGGAGGTCACAGCACAACTCGGAAAGGTACGGGAAAGCGTGACCGGGGCTCTGCAGTAACGGCTCTGGACAAGGAGCGCAGCCCGGAGCAAAGGAGGCAGACAGGAGTGTACAAAGCGTGACCGCAGGAACGGGGATCCCCTGCCTGCTGCCTTCACCAAAAATGCAGGGGTCACCAAGCAAAACCAGCAAAGAGGAGGCCAAGAAAACCCCCAGGAGGAGCCTTTTCACACAACACACAGTTCAGCTGCTGTAGCTGTGAGGAATTTGTATGGGCTGAAAGAGTAAAGAGACAGAATCCCTACAACCCCCCGCAGGTCCCGTTAGGGACGATGAGCACGGATGAAGAGCTCTGAGCTCACGCGCTCCCGGTTTGGGTCCCTCCCCAGGCAACCCCACTGCATCCCCAGGACCACAACAAGGACTAACAGGTTTCTCCTAAGAGAGCCCACCAGGATGGACCTGCGGCTCCCCCAGGGACACTTCTCCCTGTCACTGGGTGCAGCGGGCACCTCACCACAAGCCCAGGGTCCTGGCCTGGCTCTAAAGCTCCTGTGTGGATGCGTTCAGTCCCTGTTCATCTCAAGGCGGCACAACAGACCTGACGGGAGAGCCCCTGGGAGCTCTCCTGGTGCCGCGCGCTGCGGAGCCAGCGCAGCTCCCCGCCCGCTCCCTGCACGGCCGATCGCGTCGAGACAGAGAACGGGACGGAGAAGCTCAGACTCTGCTCCTCTGGCATCTGAAAGTGCCCAAAGAAAGCTGGTTTGAGCTGAAAATGGGTCCCGTCCGTGCTCTTCACGTACCAGAAACATGCAGAGGTCAGCCTGCAGCGCTTCCAGCCCGTCCCTTCCTCCCGTGCTCACCAGCGTGCAGCATAGGCAGTTTTGGGAGAGCGCGGGTGGGCTCCTGGGGCGCGTCTAGAGCCCGGTGACGGGCACAGCGGGCGTCCCCGGCCAGCGGGTACTGAGCAGTGACCGGCAGAGCTGCTCAGCACGCCCGGAGCAGCGTGGGTGGAGGAGCCACGCTCACGAGCGCGGCGGCACAGACAGCAGGCGTACCGGCACTGTCTGTACCCGAGATGTGACACACGTGCAAAGCACAAATCCGGCTGATTTGAAGGAGCCCTGATTAGGCACAAAGCTGGTAATTAGCAATAGATCCACTCCTGCCACAGCTCGCTGCCGATGTGCTGGACAGAAGGCGAGACTTGGGGTACGAGCGAGAGGGGGGCTCAGAGATCCCCCACGACAAAACGCAGCGCCGGGGGATTGCCCGAGCCCCAGCACGACCTGTGTAGGTGGCACACAGTGCAGACAGCTGCTCGCAACACTTCTGCTGCTGCTTGCTTTCTGTTCGAGGAATGGCTACCAACCAACCCCAGGTAACAAAAAGAGGAAAAAAGGTGTGAAGTGTTGTGCGTCTTCACAATGCACGACACGTGCACACTCGCACTCACTCGCTCTTCCCCCAGCCCGCAGCAGCGCAGGACAATACCTGTAGGCTGAAGGTTCCCTTTCAGCTCCTACCATCCTGTTCCTCCTGCGCCGGCTCAGAGCCCCTGGCAGAAGCCGCTCCCGCCGCACAGCTGCCGAGCTCCCCGGGGCACGTCCCCTGCCGAGAGCTCCGCTACAGCCACGGCAACACCTCCCGCAGAGCAGACCTGGGACCCACGAGACAGCGACGGACAGAGCACCAGCAGACACAACTACAACAGGGTTGCCCAGATGAGAAGGACTGAAGGTCACTGAAACCTCTTGTCAGCACAAAAAGGTTTAAACAGCCAAAAGAGTCATCTCTGGGTGACCACGGAAGTCCAGTCCATCCGCAGCCTGCAGACCTGCTGCTCCTCAGACACCTCCTGCCGTGGAAGGGGTTTGGGAAGGAGCAGAGTCCTCCCAGCGCTCGCTGGACACTCCTGCATTGCTGGGACAGTAGCACCAGCAGCACAGAGACAGCAGCAGCACCCGCAGCACAGGGACAGCAGCACCCTCAGCACAGGGACAGCAGCAGCACCCGCAGCACAGGGACAGCAGCACCCTCAGCACAGGGACAGCAGCAGCACCTGCAGCACAGGGACAGCAGCAGCACCCGCAGCACAGGGACAGCAGCACCCGCAGCACAGGGACAGCAGCAGCACCTGCAGCACAGGGACAGCAGCAGCACCCGCAGCACAGGGACAGCAGCACCCTCAGCACAGGGACAGCAGCAGCACCTGCAGCACAGGGACAGCAGCAGCACTGAGCTGCCACCACTGTCCATTCCCGGCCCACCTGGCCAGGTCACACTCGCTGGGACATGCCCCAGGACCAGAGCACATCCCCGGCAGGGCACTTGTGTCCCCGGGGGGAGAACAGCCGTGTCCCTGTGGAGGACACCCCGTGCTGCCCCAGCTCCCATGCTGGCAGCCCCAGCCCTGCCAGCCTCTCCGGATTCAGAGCCCACAGCTCAGCAGCCCTTGAGTGGGACCCTTGACACCACCCCTGTCATGATGGGGTGACACAGGCCCAGCACCCCCACGGCTGCTGCCGTCTGTCACCGTTTCCTCTGTTTCCTCCTCAGCACATGTCACTATCTGTGCCTCGTCACCACCTGCCGTGCCCCTGCCCATCCCTCGGGCAATCAGAGCCCCCAGCAGAGCCCAGTGTTGTCCGGCCGGGCACACCCATCCTGGCGACACACTCCAGCACCGCGAGGACACGCCGCAGGTTTGCAGCCGCCACAGGTTCTCCACGGCCCTAGCTCAACCAGAGCACAGCCAGAGCTCAGCCCTAGCTCAGCCCTCCCTCAGCCCTAGCTCAATCAGAGCTCAGCCAGAGCTCAGCCAGAGCTCAGCCCTAGCTCAGCCCTAGCTCAACCAGAGCTCAGCCCTAGCTCAACCAGAGCTCAGCCGGAGCTCAGCAGGAGCTCAGCCCTAGCTCAGCTGGAGCTCAGCTGGAGCTCAGCCCTAGCTCAGCCCGAGCTCAGCTCGAGCTCAACCAGAGCTCAGCCAGAGCTCAGCCAGAGCTCAACCAGAGCTCAACCGGAGCTCAGCCGGAGCTCAGCTGGAGCTCAGCCCTAGCTCAGCCCTAGCTCAGCCGGAGCTCAGCCCTAGCACAGCTGGAGTTCAGCCCTAGCACAGCCCTAGCACAGCTGGAGCTCAGCCCTAGCTCAGCTGAGCTCAGCCCTAGCTCAGCCCTAGCACAGCTGGAGTTCAGCCCTAGCTCAGCCCTAGCACAGCTGGAGCTCAGCCGGAGCTCAGCCCTAGCACAGCTGGAGTTCAGCCCTAGCTCAACCAGAGCTCAGCCCGAGCTCAGCCCTAGCTCAGCTTGCTGCCCATGGAGCAAACCACAGCCATGCGTGAGCTGCCAGGAGAGAGATCCAGGAGACGGCAGCTCCTTGCCGAGCCGCAGCGCGTTTCCCTGTCCCCGCTGAGAAGCCGCTTTCCTGGAGGAGGAGCCGAGTCCGGCGCTGCTCAGGAAATCCCTTTGTCTGCTGCCTGAATCCTCTTCCCACTGAAGAGCTGTGATGTCCTTTGCCGTATTAACACCACTCGAGCAGCTAAAATGCCTTGTCAAAGAAAGGCAAGAAAGCGCCTTGGAGGTTATTACAGGCTGATGTGATTTTTCTAAACCCTCACTGAATGAGCCCGACTGAGGAACATTTCGGGATCAGACGCTCAGGCAGGGATGAGCAATTGCAATTCTAATTTACTGCTGCGGCTGAGAAAGCTTGTCCTTACAGACAGAGATTAGGCATCCCCGGACCCACTCCAGAGCCACGGAGAGGAAACACTGAGCTGTGATGCCTCTGGGGAAGAATTCCCCCCCAACACATCGCTCTGGAGCAGCCGGCAGGACACAGAGCGAGGAGCCGGGGCTGGAGCTGGAGCTGGAGCCATAGCTGGAGCCGAGGCTGGGGCTGGAGCTGGAGCCGTAGCTGGAGCCGGGGCTGGAGCCAGGACTGGCTGCGGAGGCGGCGGTGGCCACCCCTGGGCTGCAGGGGCAAGGGCTGCGGCCAAACCGCGCTCTACTGGGCAGGACTGAACCCAGTGCAGCACCATAGCCCAGCTCAGCACCACAGCCCGGCTCAGCACCACAGCCCGGCTCAGCACCACAGCCTGGCTCAGCACCATAGCCTGGCTCAGCACCACAGCCTGGCTCAGCAGCCAAAGCCCGGCTCAGCACCACAGCCCGGCTCAGCAGCCAAAGCCCGGCTCAGCAGCCAAAGCCCGGCTCAGCACCACAGCCTGGCTCAGCAGCCAAAGCCCGGCTCAGCACCAGAGCCCAGGGACCTGGAGGGCTCAGCAGGCACTGCCCCACTTTGCCCCACGCTTCCTCTCCCTGCACATCGAGTGCAGCACAAGGGATAAACTCATTCTCGTTCCTCATGTTCCTGTCCTGACTGCAAACAACAGGCACAGAAATGAGGCTCACGCAGGCAGCGAGCCCCAGAGAACCTGCTTCCGCGGCCAAAGGAGGAGCCGCGGGCAACGCCAGCTTCGCACTCGGGAACACAGCCAAAGACTCAGGCACCCACCGCCCCGGCCCCGGCACCCAGTGCCCCGTCCCTGGCACCCCGTGCCCTGTCCCCGGCACCCAGTGGCCCATCCCTGGCACCCAGTGCCCTGTCCCCAGCACCCAGTGCCCATACCCGGCACCCAGTGCCCTGTCCCCAGCACCCAGTGCCCTGTCCCCGGCACCACACACGCCGGCAGCACCCAAGAAGGGCTGCAGGGAGCAGCCCGCCCGGTTCCAGCACAGACAGCCCGGGGTTTCCAGCGGCTGCAGCCGCCATGTGCCCAGACCCCGCCAGCCCTGCCTCCCACAAGTGACCCTGCTCCTTTTCTAAGATCCATTCACATTCTTGGCCTCCACAGTGTCCTGCAGCAATAAATTCTGCAGTTGAATACCTACCACACTGCACAAAAACAATGCTCTCCTCTGGCTAAAGGCTGGAGCCAAGATTTCTTTGAGCACCCCCACGTTCCTGTATTAGAGGATTAGTAAGCAGCCTTTCCCCAAACTGTTCGTGAAATTACAGACTGCTGTCGCACCATTTGTTTCCCAAACGCCTAAGTCTTAAAACGCACCAGGGCACCTCCTCGCACAGGAGCCACCGCAGGTGCCCACGGCCCCGCTCCCCCACGTCCCCAGCCGGTCACACACCCGGGCCGGGCGGTCACCCCCTGCGTGGCGGGGGCTCGGGTGGCACCGAGAGCTTTCCTGCTGATTCCTGATGAACCGTCCATCAGCTGGGGGGGTGACCAGTTCTAGAGCGCGGCACCGACTTTACCAAGAGCACTGCTGGTTATCTCTTCGTTTGTAATGATTATTGATAACGCCACCAAGAATCTGCTACTCCAAGATGTGCTATGTGAACGCTGATAGCTGATTGACTCCCACCGTGCATCTATCACTTGGGCTATTCTTTGCTATACGCATGATTTGCATTTATCGGCTCTGAACTCCAAGTGCTGTTGCTCGCGCTGCCTCGCGCGGTCCCTGTGCCGCGGTCCCTGTGCCGCGGTCCCTGTGCCGCGGTCCCTGTGCCGCGGTCCCAGCACCGGCTGCACCGGGGCGAGCAGGGACGAGCCCGGGGCTGTGCTCTGCCCCACAGCTCCCAGCACCGCCGGCAGCGGCGGCACCTTTTCCTTCAGCGCTCGCAGCCATTGCACCACTGCTTTAAAAATACCGATGAGCAGCTGACAGAGCCGAGAGCAGCCGCTGCCACCTCTGCAGCTCCAAACGCCACGAGCCCTCCGCTCTGCCGCCGGCGCTCAGACCGCTCCTCCTGCCCAAGGCGCCTTGCAGCATGACGCTGCACTTCTGCGGAACGGGAGCGAAGCGCTTGGAAAATTAAACATCCTCTGTGATATTAAACACGCTGAATTTGACACCAACACACAAAGCACAGAACCGGCGCACAGCCAGGGCCACTCCAGCTCCCAGAGGGGACAGCCCTGGCTGGTGCCTCCCCGATGGCAAAGTGACCGAGGGGACAATCACCCGCTGTGCAGCAGGACACAGGGCTGGGGGTCGCAGGGACCCCCCAGCAGCGCCAGCAGAGCCACTGCACTTCCCCGCCCCACAGCCGGCACCGCTCTGCTGCATGGCCCAGCCACAGCCACCGGCGCTGTCACCACCAGGGGAGGGGCCACCAAAAGGCTTCACGGGCCACCAAAAGGCTTCACGGGCCACCTGGACGCTCGGGAGCCCTTTAGGCAGTAAGAACAGCTGGGGGCAGAGGAGGAGCGGGAAGTGCTGCGCTGGAGCCAGCGAGCGGAGGGACCGCGAGCTCCTGGGCCGAGGTCCAACCCGCGGCGCACACCGGAGCAGTCACACAGTCAGCATCACAATTCCGTGTGAAACTGCTCCGTCCTCGTGGAAACCTCCAAATTCATTAATGCTCCATTTAATTTTCTCTTCCAGAGTCCATTATGGACAAGCAAGCGAATGCCTTTGCCAGGCCGCTCCAGGGGCGGGATGTGGTTGTGGCGAAGCACCAGCTGCTGGAAGGTTCCCTGAGGCCACTGGCTGCCCGGGGACGCGGCCACCACTCCCGTCCCTGCCCAGCTGCCTCCCCGGAAACAGCGGGGCCGGGCCTGTGCCAGCCTCCCCGCCGGCCCAGCACTCGGCAGGACCGGCACACGGCCTGAGCCGGCGCGGCTGCTGCCCCTGCGCCGCGGCTCTCACCGAGCGCGGCTGTCACCTCCAGCCGGCCGGGCCGCGGGAGCCCCGCTGGCGCCCTCCCCGCGGCACCGCCTCACCAACCGCCGCCCGTCCGCTCCAGACAGAAACACCCACGCAGACGGGAGGGAGCAGATGAAAGGAAGATTCGTTTCTATCAGCAGCCGCCCCCGCAGCTGCTGCTGCACAGAGGGACGCGCAGACCCCAGCCGGGCAGGGAACGCTCCCTGTGCCGCGGCCGGCCCTGTGCCACAGCCACCCCCCGTGCCGTGGCCGGCCCTGTGCCACAGCCACCCCTCCTGCCGCAGCCGTCCCCGTGCCACAGCCACCCCTCGTGGCGCAGCTGTCCTCGTGCCACAGGCACCCCTCGTGTCATGGCTGTCTCCGTGCCACAGCCACCCCCCGTGCCGTGGCCGTCCCCCATGCCACAGCCACCCCCCGTGCCGTGGCTGTCCCCCGTGCCACAATCACAGCCCCAGCACCGCCGGGTACAGCCAGCCCTGCAGCCGGCACAGCACAGCGGCCGTGTCCCGTCCCGGTGCGCCGGCACTGCCAGCAGCCCCACGACACCGGGCTTTTCCTGCCGCTTCCACCTGCGGCCAGCAGCACGAGCCCTCCTGCGCAACCCACGCCTCTGCTCCCTGCATTCCCACTTCACCCCTCCACCACTACTTTACTTCTTACCCTCGTCCTTTTCTGTGCAAGGGACGGGCACTGCGGGACACAGGAGCCGGGACACTGGCGGGGACAGAGCTGTAGGACACGGGAGCCGGGACACCGGCAGGGATGGGCACTGCGGGACATGGGAGCCGGGACACCGGCAGGTACAGGGGCTGTGGGACACGGGAGCCGGGACATGGAAGCCGGGATGTCACCAAGCGCCAGGCAGCGGGTCCAGAACAAACCCTGGGAAACTCCTCACACCGCGTGCCCTGAGCTGGGGACGTGTGCCACAGGACACGGCTGACGGCAGAACTTACCAGGGCTTCAACGCGCCACTGGAGAAATTACTGAAGAAAAATAACAGTCATCACCAAGAGCTATAAACGAAGCCTTGAGTCACTACAAGCACCCAGCCTGAGCTGCCAGGCAAGCGCCGCTCTGCACCTCCCTGCAGTGAGGTCTGCGCAGAGCGCCGCGCCACGGTCACCGGCTCACCGTGCGACCGCGCAGCCCCGCGCCCCGTCACACACCGCGGTTCTCACGGCCTGTGTTAACAGACAACAACGTGGAGGTGGGGAGATGCCCCTGCACTGAGAGGACGTCTCACAAACCCACTGTTGCTAACTGGGACAAGGTGATCCCACGACCACGAAGACACGCAGGGTACCTGTGTCCTGCGGTCACGGGCAGCGGGTTGCTCCCTGTGCACCACCGGTGAACTGCACGAGGTGTCGGAGAAGTTCACACCTCACTGCGTTCCAACCAAGTACAACCCCAGACCAGAGACCCCGGGAGCACGACGCGCGGGTGCGGAGCCTCTGGACAGCGGCTGCAACCGCGAAAACGCGTTCAAAACAAATCAGGAGAACAAAGTAAATGAGCCGGCTCCGCGCACACCCAGCGCAGCGCTGGCCGCTTCACTGCAGGGCACCTCACAGCTACAGAGAACCTGGAGACCAGCGGGCGGCGTGGCCAGGGCTGTGAACGGGCTTCTGATGGAAAAACACCGAAAATCCTGGAACTCTGGAAACGATGAAGAAATCTGACAATGAATCCTAAGGACCGTCCTGCACGCGCCTGTCAGTTTGCTGTTCAGAAAGGGCGTTCGGAGGGGTCTCACCAGCACCCCCGTGTCACACATCTTCTCAGCACGCCGAAGTTAGCGACCCAGCAAGACATATGCGCAGTAAACACCGTGTGGCGTGTGGCTGACAACATATGCTATCCGTGCTCCAAGTGCTGCAAACTGCAGAGAAACCTTTCAGGGGAAAGAAACGTGTTAATTCATGAAGGTGCCGTGGAAAGCGAGAGAAACTCCTGTCTGAACACACATCAGGAGGAGCTACTGAGTCCTGCACAGGCCCCGGAGCAGCATCCCGGACACAAAATAACGGGGAGAGATGGAAAACGGCAAGAAAATGGTGAAGGAGGAAGAGAAAAAGGCAAGTTCCCGGAGGAGGGGTCCTGCCGCAGCCACGAGGCGCAGAGCAGCAGCGCCGGAGCAGGGTCCAGTCCTGCACTGCGAGCCGAGGCTGCTGGAAGGTGCTGGATCCAAAAACCCACTGGGCAGATGGAGCCCTGTTGGGCAGTTCCCAGTGAACGCGGCAGGACGGGCCCCAGCAGCAGGAACGCTGCTGTATTTGAAGCGGGTATTAATAACACCGCTTTTTTCCCTCTCCCTTTTGAAGCAGCGCCTCCACTCTGCTCGAGCACCTTGTTCTGCGCTGCATTGTGCTGGGCGACGAGAGCACTTCACGGACGGGCACGGGCTGCGGCTCCTCGGAGCGCACAGAGCCCTCCACAGCAATGCGCCGCTCCCCAGTGCGCTTCAGCGGGGGCTCGGGACGCCGGGGAGCGGGGACACGCGTCACCGAGCAGCACCGCGCTCCGGCTACAGAGACACGACCAGCCTCCTCCGTCCCGCAACGGCACCTCAGGCTCAGCTGAGACCAGCGCGGGGTCCTGCCCTGGGGAGGAACAGCCCCGGCACAGCACAGCCCCGCAGGACCTGCAGTCCTGGGGACAACAGGGGGACACGAGCCAGCGCTGTGCCCGGTGGCCAGTGGTACCTGGGCTGTGAGGAAGAGTGTGGGCAGCAGGTCAGGGAGGTTGTTCCTCCCCCGCTGCTCTGCCCTGGGAGGCCCCATCTGCAGAACTGGGCCCAGTGCTGGGCTCCCCAGTTCCAGAAGGACGAGGAGTCACTGCAGAGAGTCCAGGGAGGGACACGGAGATGCTGAGGGGTCTGGAGCATCTTTGTGCCGAGGAAAGGCTGAGAGAGCTGGGGCTGCCGGGTGGAGAAGAGAAGCTGAGAGGGGTGTGATCAATGATCAATATGTCAGGGTGGTGTCAGATGGAGCAGACTCTGTTCATGGTGCCCAAGGCCAGGGTGAGGGGCAGCGGGCACAGACTGAAGCACAGGAGGCTCCATGTGAACATGAGCAGCCACTTGTTTGCTGGAGGTGCCAGAGCCTGGCCCAGGCTGCCCAGAGCGGCTGTGGAGTCTCCTTCTGTGAGCCATTCCAGCCCTGGGATCCTGTGTGATCTGCTCTGGGACCCTGCGGGAGCAGGTGGGGCTGGGGACCCGCAGAGCTCCCGCAGCACTAACAGCTGGGGGGCCGGGGTGTCCCCGAGCTCCAGGGGCTTTGGGGGTCCCGGGGCTCCTCCCGCCCCACGCCAGCGCCTCCCGCACTGCAGGTACCGGGTTCCCCCCGCGGTTCTGGGCTCTCCCAGACCTGCTGGTCTGAGTCAGCAGAGCCCCAGGAATCGCTCCCCGGCAGCATCAGCACTTGCAAATCTAATAGCGTTTCAGGGAAACACTGGCAAGGGTTTACGACGGGATAAATCACCACAGCGGTGCTGCCAGGGCCTTATGATGTCTCACATTTCTTCACTAAAACATTCTGTTTTCAGCAGCCCCTAATGTGCCTGACGTTAACTGTTTAGTACGACTTTTCCTAAACCCAGGATTTGCCTCAATGATGTTTTAAACAAGGACCAGCCAGACCTGGAGCTGAACTGCAGCCCCGCTGTGGGTCAGAACCACAGCTCAAAGGAAACACTCTCCCAGCATCTAAACCAAACCGCCTCTTACAAATACCCTGAACAGGACGCCGTGACGCTGGGGCACTGCAGCTGCCAGGTCTGACTGTGGCAGACGAGGTCTCTGCGAGGTGCTGCCAACACCAACACCAAACCCACCCAGCGGAACGGGTTAAACCCCATAGAAACAAACAATCAGTCACAGTTGAACATATGCTCAGTGTCACCTCTCCAGCTCTGCGGAGAAATTTCTGGAGCCTGTTCACAGTGAGAACATGTAGTGCCCATTCCTCCACATGCAAGAGGTCTTGTTTTACATTAGCATGGAAAATCACCTCCAAGCCTGCTCCTGGTCTGCTCCCCCTGTCCTGTCCCTGCTGTGTCCCCCCACAAAGCCCGTCCCCAGCGTCCTGTGCCGCTGTGTCTCCTGTTCCTACACCAATCATAGAATCACAGACGGTTTGTGTCGAAGGGCTCCCAGCCCCCCCAGCCCCCCTGCCATGGGCAGGGACATCTGCACCAGCTCAGGGTGCTCAGAGCCCGTCCAGCCTGGCCTGGGATGTCTCAGGGATGGTTCAGCCACCACCTCTCTGGGAACCTGGGCCAGGCTCTCACTGCCCTCAGGGCAACAATTCCTCCTCATGTCCGGCCTGGATCTCAAGTCCCTCTCCAGTTTTCTTGTAGGTCCCTTTAGGTACCAGAGGCTGCTCTAAGGTCTCCTGGAGCTCCTGTTCTCCAGCTGAACAGCCCAGCTCTCTCCCCTGTCCCCAGCAGAGCTGTTCCAGCCTCGGGTCACTCCTGGGGCTGCTCTGGCCCCTCTCCAGCAGGTCCCTGTGTGTCCTTTCCCAGTGTCCCCAGGCAGATCCAGCTGCTGTTCAATGTGCACTGGGAAGGGGATTTGGTTCTGTGCGGAGTTCATGGCAGGAGCAGCAGCCTGGAGGGGCAGACCCTGTTTAACCCGCTCCTGGGCTGGACCGCGGGGCAGAGCCCAGAGGGGACAGACCCTGTTTAACCCGCTCCTGGGCTGGACCGCGGGGCAGAGCCCAGAGGGGACAGACCCTGTTTAACCCGCTCCTGGGCTGGACCGCGGGGCAGAGCCCGGAGGGGCAGACCCTGTTTAACCCGCTCCTGGGCTGGACCGCGGGGCAGAGGACGCCGCCCGGGTGAGCTGAACTCCCACGTGGGGTTCACCAGCCACGGGGAGCAGCCGGGCCCGGTGCCTCGTCCTGGCGCTGTCCCGGCAGACCGGCAGCGGCTCACCCGGCGCGGCTCCCACACCGCACCGGCGTCTCCAGGAGACACGAGCAGCTCCTCCGCCGGCTCCCCATGTGCACGACACACACGTGCAGGGAAACTTCAGGGGCTGGAAAGGAAGGATGGGAAGGAAGGTCCCCAGCCCCAGCCAGGTTAGACAGCAGGACACAAGGAAAGAAGAGGAAAGTCTCTAAAGCCCTTCTAAACTCGCACACGCGGAGGACACGGCAGGGACAAGAGTGGAAAAGGATGCAGAGGAGTGCAGGGAAAAAAAGAATAAATTCATAGTTACCCAGTTCACGAAGCTGCTCGTCTGCTGCGGAGCATGAATGGAAATGAAAGAGAAACAGTATGGGACACGTGCACCAGCTGAGACAAAGCAAAACCACGCACGAGCGAAGCCCAAGAGCCGTGTCCAGCTCAGTCTCCACGGGCAGCAGGAGGGCACGGACACCCCACGCCCCACAGCCCCACGCTGCTTCACCAGAGCCCGGAGGTTCTGACGGACAACGCTTCCTGCCTCTGCTGCCCCGCAGCCTCACGCCCAGAGACAAACCCCTTCCGCAGGGCTCTGTGGGTCCGGAGCAGGAGGGGAAGTTCAATTCGGAAAGCAGCACGTGTAATAAAACCAGAAGGCATGGAGTCTGGCCCCGCAGCGCCCTGCTCGCACCGCACGGCCGCTCCCCGCCGGCCCCGCACGCCGCCCCGCGCCCGCTGCATGCCGCGGGCACCGGCACAGCCCCGACTCGCACCACGCGTGTCCTGTTTACGCTGAGCTGGAGCCCATGAGATCCTGGTGCTCCTGAAATCTCAATCCACACACGTGTCTACCCGGTTTGTCTACAGGAGTCCTCAAGAAGCTCCAAATCATTCCAGATTTGAACAAATAATCTCAAGAAACACACCAATATCTGTTCTGCCAGCCACTGCTTTCCAAATTGCCTGTCTTTGCTGCCTTTCCCCGCTGAGCTCTTGCTCTTCCTCTGGCCTACACGGCGATGCTGAACCCCCGGGCACCGCCAAACCAAGACCAACCTTCCTCCTTTGCAAGAACACGGACTCTCCCACTCCACCTCGGTAACGCTGGTGCCGGAGCGCCAGTCCTGATCTCAGCCGGGGCCATGGCCAGAGCAGGGACACGGTCTCCGCAGCCCGGCACCCGTTCCGCACAGCCCAGCACACCCGTTCCCCACAGCCCAGCACCCGTTCCCCTGCAGCCTGGGACCCACTCCCCACAGCCTGGCACCCATTCCCCACAGCCCAGCACACCTGTTCCCCACGGCCCAGCACACCTGTTCCCCACGGCCTGGCACCTGTTCCCCACAGCCCAGCACACCTGTTCCCCACAGCCCAGCACACCCGTTCCCCACAGCCTGGCACCCGTTCTCCACAGCCTGGCACCTGTTCCCCACGGCCCAGCACACCTGTTCCCCACGGCCTGGCACCCGTTCCCCACAGCCCAGCACACCTGTTCCCCACAGCCCAGCACACCCGTTCCCCACGGCCTGGCACCCGTTCCCCGCAGCAGCAGAGGCGGCTGGAGCTGCAGTCACGGCACCCGAAGCTGCCCCACGCTCCACCACCAGCCCCTCCTGCCCCATATTCACTGAGTCTTGGGTTCACAGCCCTGTCAGAGACGGCTCCCGCTGCACCCACAGGGACACATGCTACCCTAACATCACAAAACGTGGTCAGGGAAGGTCACTACAGAGGCACAGAAGTGAGAGGAAAGGAGCTGGTTGGTTTCCAGCAGCTTCACGCGCCAAAGGGGCAGAAGGCTCGGCAGCGTACGCCGGTGCCCGCGGTGGCGCGGGGGGCCCTGCTGCCCTGGCGGCCGTGCAGACGGGAACACCCCACGCGTCTGACTAACGCCGTCCTCCGGACGGCCCTCGAGGGAATCCCGAGGATGCTGGACACACATTCACCTCCAGCGCGGATGTGGAAGCACCAGAGCCGTGTCCACCACACCGGCACACCCGAGCTGCCCCGCAGGACGGCCCAGCCCCGGCCGGGTGACGGAGGTTGGACCTGCTCCAACACACGCCGTGTGCCGCACGGGCCGTCAGCATCCGCAGCACAGGTCCCCAGGTGAGACTGAACACCCACGTCAGGCTGTTACACAGCCCTTGCAAACCTCTTGCTACCATTAAACCGACATGCAGAAAATATACAGCATAATGAGAGAAGTGGGGTGCACGAGACAGTTCTCTGGGTGTTGAAGAACTGTGCTCCGTGAGCAGGCTCCTGAAGAGCAGCGGGCACGCAGCATTATCCCAGCACACACCAACCCCATGGCAACCAGGGCCTGCCAAGTTCACACCAACTTTTCCACCTAATAACAGGTCCGTGTGCCCCCACAGTCAAAATCTGGGACACTACAGAGGTCAAGCTGAGGCATACAGGAGACGCTGACTTGAATTAATGAAGCATTTTCTAATTCTGGAAGGTAAATAGGGACAGCTGCCAGCTCAGCGCACACCTAAACGCATTTGACTTGAACGTCTTACTAACATAAATAGTTTCCAACAAAAGCTAAAATAGCACCCCCAGATTCCAGCAGGTCATGTTTGGAGGTCGTCTCCAAAAGCCCCTCGTTTCCTCGCCACGGTGTCTGGCAGGAAGGCTCATCCGGCCCCGGCCACGGGCTGCTGTGTGGCCATGGCCACGGCTGCTCGGCGCTCACACCCCGGCTGCTGTGTGGCCATGGCCATGGCTGCTTGGTGCTCACACCCCAGCTGCTGTGTGGCCATGGCCACGGCTGCTCGGCGCTCACAGCCCCGGCTGCTGTGTGGCCATGGCCACGGCTGCTCGGTGCTCACAGCCCCAGCTGCTGTGTGGCCATGGCCACGGCTGCTCGGTGCTCACACCCCAGCTGCTGTGTGGCCATGGCCACGGCTGCTCGGCACTCACACCCCAGCTGCTGTGTGGCCATGGCCATGGCTGCTCGGTGCTCACAGCCCCGGCTGCTGTGTGGCCATGGCCACGGCTGCTCGGTGCTCACACCCCGCTGCTGTGTGGCCATGGCCATGGCTGCTCAGTGCTCACAGCCCCGGCTGCTGTGTGGCCATGGCCACGGCTGCTCGGTGCTCACACCCCGCTGCTGTGTGGCCATGGCCATGGCTGCTCGGCGCTCACACCCCGGCTGCTGTGTGGCCATGGCCATGGCTGCTCAGTGCTCACACCCCAGCTGCTGTGTGGCCATGGCCACGGCTGCTCAGTGCTCACACCCCGGCTGCTGTGTGGCCATGGCCATGGCTGCTCAGTGCTCACACCCCAGCTGCTGTGTGGCCATGGCCATGGCTGCTCAGTGCTCACAGCCCCGGCTGCTGTGTGGCCATGGCCACGGCTGCTCAGTGCTCACACCCCGGCTGCTGTGTGGCCATGGCCACGGCTGCTCAGTGCTCACAGCCCCGGCTGCTGTGTGGCCATGGCCATGGCTGCTCAGTGCTCACAGCCCCGGCTGCTGTGTGGCCATGGCCACGGCTGCTCAGTGCTCACACCCCGGCTGCTGTGTGGCCATGGCCACGGCTGCTCGGTGCTCACAGCCCCAGCTGCTGTGTGGCCATGGCCACGGCTGCTCGGTGCTCACAGCCCCAGCTGCTGTGTGGCCACGGTCCCGGCTGCTTGGTGGCCATGCCAAGAGGCAAACCCCCCCGGCACCCAGCCAACAATCACCAAAACCACCCCGAAGCCCAGGAGTGTTCCACCACCAACAGAAATACAGGTACTGGCTCATGTGCATTAGCAGGAATCCCCTGGAACTGTCTGTTAAGTGATTTACAGCCCACAGAAATCTCAGCAAGCAAGGAGGAGGACGAGGAAACTCCTTCTCCCAGAGGACAGAGAAAAGTGACGCCCAAGGACCAAAGCACAGGATTATACATGCGGCAAGTGCAGGAAATGTAAAATATCCTAATTAAACCTTCAGAGGGAGAAGTTTGTTTATTTTTTAAATCTACAGTGAGTTTGCTACTACATTGACTTTGTACGTGCCGAAGTCTGTAGAGAGGAGCCCTGGTGAAGCGCCGTGCGTCCCGAGCACCCTGTGCCGAGCAGCACGGTGACACCGCGGGCGCGACCCCATCCTGAGCGCCCTGTGCCGAGCAGCACGGTGACACCGCGGGCACATCCCCGTCCTGAGCGCCCTGTGCCGAGCAGCACGGTGACACCGCGGGCGCGACCCCGTCCTGAGCGCCCTGTGCCGAGCAGCACGGTGACGCCGCGGGCACGTCCCCATCCCGAGCGCCCTGTGCCGAGCAGCACGGTGACACTGCGGGCACATCCCCGTCCCGAGCACCCTGTGCCGAGCAGCACGGTGACACCGCGGGCACATCCACGTCCCGAGCGCCCTGTGCCGAGCAGCGCGGAGACACCGCGTGCACATCCACGTCCCGAGCGCCCTGTGCCGAGCAGCACGGTGACACCGCGGGCGCATCCCCGTCCCGAGCGCCCTGTGCCGAGCAGCACGGTGACACCGCGGGCACATCCCCGTCCCGAGCGCCCTGTGCCAAGCAGCACGGAGACACCGCGGGCGCATCCCCGTCCTGAGCGCCCTGTGCCGAGCAGCACGGAGACACCGCGGGTGCATCCCCGTCCTGAGCACACTGTGCCGAGCAGCACGGTGACACCGCGGGTGTGTCCCTGTCCTGAGCGCCCTGTGCCGAGCAGCACGGTGACACCGCGGGCACATCCCCGTCCCGAGCGCCCTGTGCCGAGCAGCACGGAGACACCGCGGGTGTGTCCCTGTCCTGAGCACACTGTGCCGAGCAGCACGGTGACGCCGCGGGCGCGTCCCCGTCCCGAGCGCCCTGTGCCGAGCAGCACGGTGACACCGCGGGCACATCCCCGTCCCGAGCGCCCTGTGCCGAGCAGCACGGTGACGCCGCGAGTGTGTCCCTGTCCTGAGCGCCCTGTGCCGAGCAGCGCGGTGACGCCGCGGGTGTGTCCCTGTCCTGAGCACACTGTGCCGAGCAGCACGGTGACACCGCGGGTGTGTCCCTGTCCTGAGCACACTGTGCCGAGCAGCACGGTGACGCTGCGGGCGCGTCCCCGTCCCGAGCGCCCTGTGCCGAGCAGCACGGTGACGCTGGAAGTGCGTCCCGCTGGCTGTCACCCATGAAGGGTCTATTACAGTGTCGAGGCTCTGATGTGCAAAAAGATTAGTTAATTTATACCAGTGATCTGAACTGAAATATATTAGTCACAGCAAATCGTATTTGTAAGTGGATGCTCTTATGCAGAATTAAAGTGAATATAATTCATTTTATCATAATTATAGCTTTGAGAGTGAATTGAAGTAAACCAAATGAACTATTTTAGTTCCAAGTCAGAGGCCGCAATGCTGTAAGTGGGTAAACTGGTCTGTTACAAAGGGCAGCATGGATCAGCTCTTCTGGTCACCCTCCCGGCCAGCCAGAAAGGAAAAGCGAATGGGGGGGATCTAACACAGACGAGTCTTGCAGGACAACGCTGACCCTGCCTGGTCAGCACAGGCTGGACATGGGGCCCGCACCCCAAAACCTTCACCCCACCAGGTGCATGCCCTGGGGACACCTGCTGAGCTGACACCTGTCCCCACAGAAGCCAGGGCGCTGGGCAGAAGCCACTCCGGGACACCCCCCGTCACCCCATGGCTCAGTGGGGGTCCCCTTGTCCCCTCACGGCTCAGTGGGGTTCCCCTTGTCCCCCAATCACCCCATAGCTCAGTGGAGGTCCCCTTGTCCCCCAATCACCCCATAGCTCAGTGGAGGTCCCCTTGTTCCCCAGTCACCCACGGCTCAGTGGGGGTCCCCTTGTCCCCCGGTTACCCCATGGCTCAGTGGGGGTCCCCTTGTCCCTTGGTCACCCTACAGCTCAGTGGGGGTCCCCTTGTCCCCCGGTCACCCCGGGGCTCAGTGGGGGTCCCCTTCTCCCTTGGTCACCCTATGGCTCAGTGGGGGTCCCCTTGTCCCCCGGTCACCCCACGGCTCAGGGGTCCAAGATCTGCATCCTGGTTTAGCTTTACCGCAGAGCCGAGCTCTCCCAGGCGGTGCAGCCCAGCCTGCCCTCCCGGTGACCGGCAGCTGCGGTGCCGGCACTGGCAGAGGCAGCACCTCCTGCCCAGGCTGGCGCATCGACAATGGTCCAACTTCCCCCTCACCTGCCCCGATCACGAGCCCACCGAGAGAAACGCTGCCTCTGACGGGCAGCAGGGGCCCCAGGGACAGGGTAACGCACCGACGTATTTGACAGCAAGCTCTCAACAGGAGCGGAGCATGTGGATCGTGACTAATTCTCAATCAAGGCAAGTAACACAGACACCAAGGATGAGCCCACGGGCTCTTCCCCGCCTGCGTGACATCCCTGGTTTTAGGAAACCGCGGCGCACGGTTTGGAGAGCTCCAGAGAGGCGTCCCCGGCGCGTCTCACAGGCGTTAGACCCGAGGCCCGTATTTAACCCACAAACACGCGCTGTGCTGGAAGCAAGCTGCTGCTGCCAGGCACGGGGACGGCTGCTGGCACGCTCCCTGCCAACGCTGCAGGCTCAGGCACCAGCACACGTGCCAGCGCAGCCCAGGCAGCCCCGCGGCAGAGCTGCGCCTCGCGGCCAACCGCCCGCGCCACCTCGCCTCCCCGGGACAGCCCCGAACGCAGACACCTCACCCCGTGCCAGGGGCAGCTGCCGCTGGCTTTGCTCCGTCATTCGTTAACCGCACTCTTAACGGATTAAAGGTACGAGTTCGCTATCTAAGCGAGCGGTGTACACTGATGCGGCCACGACCGTCTGCCTCTGGCTCCCTCTGCAAAGCGCGGCTGGGGCCGCAGGGCCAGCAGCCCCCATGCCAGGGCCCGCAGGGACAGCAGCCCCCCGTGTCGGGGACCGCGGCGATTCACCACGGAACGGCTTCTGGTGCCAGGATAAGACCCACAACTTCGGCCAGCACCCCCCTGGGCCGGGCCGGGGCTGCCAGATCGATGACTGCCCCTCTCCCTGGCGGCCGCGGCAGCAGAGCACACGCTCTGGACAGAACGGAGCTGCCAGCGTCAAACCAACCCTGGCCACGGCTTGCAAGGGCCTCTGCTAATGGCCCAGATGGATGAAAGACACAGCTAAAAGGCTATATATAGCTGAGCTAGTCAACAGAGAAATGGGCTGTTTCACAGTGTGATTCATCAGGCTTGTTTTAAATGTCTAACTTGGGATGAGATAAATTGCTCTCTGGAAGAGCTATTTCTTACCGCTGACTGCAGGGAGTCTAGACACCTACCCCAGGTGTGGCTGCTGCGTCCCCGTGGGCCATGAATCACCCTCCGGCGGCGACGGCCCGGCGCTCCCCGGCACCCAGCGCCCCCGGACATGGCGGCAGCGCGGCCGGTGACAGGTGACCCAGCAGCACAGGACCCGGGCACAGGCTCCCGGCACTGCTGCTGGCTTGTGGCCACCGGCCCTGCCCCGAGGGGCGCGCTGGGCAGGGGGACACTGAAGCACAGGAGGCTCCATGTGAACACGAGCAGCCACTTGTTTGCTGGAGGTGCCAGAGCCTGGCCCAGGCTGCCCAGAGCGGGTGTGGAGTCTCCTTCTGTGAGCCATTCCAGCCCTGGGATCCTGTGTGATCTGCTCTGGGACCCTGCGGGAGCAGGTGGGGCTGGGGACCCGCAGAGCTCCCGCAGCACTAACAGCTGGGGGGCCGGGGCTCTGGGTTCAGCCCCAGCAGCACTAACAGCCGGAGGGCGGCCGCGCTGGGGCTGAGGCGCCTCTGCCCGGGGAGCACAGCAGGAGCCGTTCAAGGCCCCATTTGGGAGGACACCTTTCCCCCTCACCTCTGCTGTCCAGGGCGCCAGATCAGCCAGAGGAACCCCACAGAAAGTCAATGAGGGAAAACATCGGAGCTCCCGCCCTTCACTGAAACAGCTCAAGCGCAACGACTCCAAACTTCAGAAGAAAAACTCCCAGAGCTGGGAAAACAGCTCGAGGAAGGAAAAAATATTACAGTCACTTCTTATTGGAAAAGTGCTGTGCAAGGGACCCTGGAGACCCTGGCTGAGGCAGCTGGGCTTGGGCTCAGGCTCAGAACTGGTACGGGCTGAAACCAGGACTGAATGGAACCGGTTAACTGAGCTGGTATGGGCTGAAACCAGGACTGAATGGAATCAGTTAACTGAGCTGGTACGGGCTGAAACCAGGACTGAATAGAACCGGTTAACTGAGCTGGTATGGGCTGAAACCAGGACTGAATAGAACCGGTTAACTGAGCTGGTACGAGCTGAAACCAGGACTGAATGGAACCGGTTAACTGAGCTGGTATGGGCTGAAACCAGGACTGAATGGAACCGGTTAACTGAGCTGGTATGGGCTGAAACCAGGACTGAATGGAACCGGCTAACTGAGCTGGTACGGGCTGAAACCAGGACTGAATGGAACCGGTTAACTGAGCTGGTATGGGCTGAAACCAGGACTGAATGGAACCGGTTAAGTGAGCTGGTATGGGCTGAAACCAGGACTGAATGGAACCGGCTAACTGAGCTGGTATGGGCTGAAACCAGGACTGAATGGAACCGGTTAACTGAGCTGGTATGGGCTGAAACCAGGACTGAACTGGTTGATGGATCAGCCGTGGCCCGGGAACGGGCCGGGTCGTGCTCCCGAGAAGGTGGTTCGGTGGCACCAGGAGCCCCTGCCGGGCCAGTGGCCGCAGCCGCGGCAGCCGGAGCAGCGGGCAGTGATGAGATGTGATGTGACGAGGTGTGATGGACGGCAGAGCCGACACTGCCAGCGCCCAGTGCCCTGGAGCGTCGGACACCGCGGGAGATGGGACGAGGTGCTGGTGTGTGTCCTGTGCCCCCCGGGGCAACAGGCAGAGAACGTCACCGCGGCGAGAGCTCTGCCCTGCGGGCAGGAGCCTGAGGAGAAGGACCGCGGCTGGTATTTTGGCAGGTACCGCGGCTCGGCAGCCGCTCATGAGGACGCTTTGTAAACCCTTCATGCTTGCAAACATATTGTTGAGCAGGGCGCTATTCAGAGACAAATTTCTCTGTGCTGGAGAACTGAGACTTGGCAAGGCACAGAAAATGGAGAAAGGCCTTCGGAGAGTTTGGAACATAAATCCACACCCCAAACACACCTTCTGAGAAACTCCCCATGGTAAACCGAGATTATTTGATTGTACGTTTCTCCCCAAGAGCTTGCACCCGTAAGTACTGCAGGGCAGGAGAGCAGCCAGCGGATGGGAGGGAGCAAACGGGATCATAGGTCTGGTTTAAGAAATAAAACAATTAAAAAGGGGGTATCTTCAGGAGAAAAAACAACATCTCTTCAAAGGAAAAGTCCATCCAAAAGATGCACCAAAGAGACAGAGGCATTCTGAACAGCCTGCTGGAAAGAAGCCTAAAGCTAAAGGACAGTTTGTGTGCCAGTCGGTCTCCAGCACCCGTGTTCTCTGTACTGTGCCCAGTCCGACCGGTAAGCGCTGGCCCCGCTGCTCCCGCACGGCCGGCTGGGTGGGTGCTGACCCCGCCGCTCCCGCACGGCCGGCTGGGTGGGTGCTGACCCCGCCGCTCCCGCACGGCCGGCTGGGTGGGTGCTGACCCCGCTGCTCTCGCACGGCCGGCTGGGTGGGTGCTGACCCCGCTGCTCCCGCACGCCCGGCTGGGTGGGTGCTGACCCCGCTGCTCCCGCACGGCCGGCTGGGTGGGTGCTGACCCCACTGCTCCCGCACGCCCGGCTGGGTGGGTGCTGACCCCGCTGCTCCCGCACGGCCGGCTGGGTGGGTGCTGACCCCGCTGCTCCCGCACGCCCGGCTGGGTGGGTGCTGATCCCGCTGCTCCCGCACGGCCAGCTCGGCGCCGCCCCCCGGAGAGCGGCACACGGGGTTTCTGCTCAGCACCAGAGCGCCGATGGGATCTCGTTCCTCTGACTTATCAACAAGGTTTCCTCTCGTACGGTGACACGCTGATAAGAACTCGCAATGTATCACGGCAGATGCCGTGTACAGCTGCTGTCACTTCCACGGCAACGTGCAACACGCCAGCCTCACACGGGGCACTGCGGCACTTGCCAGTGGGATGTGATGGACACAATAAGGAATCTCAGTTTGGTGTATTTCAGAGAGACGCTGAGGCAACGTAACTCATTGCTGAATATGCAAAGACAACATTGTTGACAAAGGAAACACTTTTTACCCTTCTCCCAATACAAGGAGAGAAGAAATTTGATGAAAAACGCACAGGTGAAGAAAGAAGGAAAAATCCAGAACATGACAGAGAACCGCTGTCTTGAGCCAAGGGCTCCCGAGCAGGTTAAAGCTCCAGCAGGAATTCCCAAGGCAGCAGAGCCCAGTCCTGCGCAGGGAACGGGACACGGGACAGACAGCAACACCCGGCGATCCCCACAGCACCGGCGCTGCGCCGCTCCGGTGCTCCTGCAGCAGCTCAGCACCTCGCCAGCACCGCATCACACCCCAGCGCCGCGGCAGGAATCCGCGGCTGAGAAAAGCTGGCACCCAAAGAGAGGGCCCCAAGGTCTGAAGAGCAGTGTGCCCTGAGAGGAGCTGACACCGACGGAAAGGGGAAGCAGCGAAAGCACCGCGCGGTGTGCCGAGCGGACCGCGGAGCCGCAGCAGGCGGACCGGAGCTCGGGCCAGTTTCGTCCTTAGATCCCAACACTGTTCTGCTGACACCGTCTAAATCCTCCCTTCGCTTGGGGGTCATTGCTCTCCAAATTCGTAAGCAGAGAATTTCTTGTCAATGGCACCCTGATTTTCAGAAGGGCTATTTGGCCTCAGCAGGCCAAGTTTAGCAGCGCCAGCAATCCAGAAACCCCCCTGTTCACCCGCAACACGTAAGATCTCAGTGGAAAAATCCTGTTCTAGCCTCCAGTAAAGAATGTAGCACAGGAAAGCGGGACTCATGACAGACAGCGGTCCCAGGGGGTTGTATAACTCTCATACCAGGCTACGGCAACCAGCCGCATCTTGGCTTCTTCCCATCTCTTTCAAAATGACCTTCCCAGCAGAGAAAACAAGGAGCAGAAGGAGCATTTCCCGACCCCGGCTCGAAGGAAAAGCTTCACCGGTAACCGCGAGTCCCCCCAGCCCTGAAGCGGACACGACACCCCGCAACGCGCTCCTCCTGGGAACGAAGCTGAAGCGGAGAACGCAGGACGAAGGGGGTTTGGTAGTGACCATAAAAACCCCGCAGCTTCAGCAGGTGCCAGAGACCGTCTGCAGCACCCGGCCCCGGAGCCGAGCAAACCAGCCCCAGAGGCGCCGCTGCTGCTGGCCCAAGCTGCCTGCAAACACCACGGCCCGCAGACCCACCTCGCACCACGATGCGCTTTACTGGTGTGAGCAGACCCACCCCGCACCACGATGCGCTTTACTGGTGTGAGCAGACCCACTCCGCACCACGATGCGCTTTACTGGTGTGAGCAGACCCACCCTGCACCACGATGCGCTTTACTGGTGTGAGCAGACCCACCCTGCACCACGATGCGCTTTACTGGTGTGAGCAGACCCACCTCGCACCACGATGTGCTTTACTGGTGTGAGCAGACCCACCCCACACCATGATATGCTTTACTGGTGTGAGCAGAACCACCCCGCACCACGATGTGCTTTACTGGTGCGAGCAGAACGACCCCTGACACCAGGACACACTCTATCGGTGTGAGCAGATCGACCCCTGACACCAAGACACACTATTGGTGTGAGCAGACCAACCTGACACCAGGACACACTCTATCGGTGTGAGCAGAACAACTGACACCAGGACACACTATTGGTGTGAGCAGACCAACTGACACCAGGACACACTCCATCGGTGTGAGCAGACCAACTGACACCAGGACACACTCCATCGGTGTGAGCAGACCAACTGACACCAGGACACACTCCATTGGTGTGAGCAGACCAACTGACACCAGGACACACTCCATTGGTGTGAGCAGACCAACTGACACCAGGACACACTCCATTGGTGTGAGCAGACCAACTGACACCAGGACACACTCCATTGGTGTGAGCAGACCAACTGACACCAGGACACACTCCATTGGTGTGAGCAGACCAACTGACACCAGGACACACTCCATTGGTGTGAGCAGACCAACTGACACCAGGACACACTCCATTGGTGTGAGCAGACCAACTGACACCAGGACACACTCCATTGGTGTGAGCAGACCAACTGACACCAGGACACACTCTATCGGTGTGAGCAGACCGACCCGACACCAGGACACACTCCATTGGTGTGAGCAGACCGACCCGACACCAGGACACACTCCATTGGTGTGAGCAGACCGACCCGACACCAGGACACACTCTATTGGTGTGAGTAGACCAACTGACACCAGGACACACTCTATTGGTGTGAGCAGACCAACTGACACCAGGACACACTCTATCGGTGTGAGCAGACCAACCTGACACCAGGACACACTCTATTGGTGTGAGCAGACCAACTGACACCAGGACACACTATTGGTGTGAGCAGACCAATTGACACCAGGACACACTCCATCGGTGTGAGCAGACCAACCTGACACCAGGACACACTCCATTGGTGTGAGCAGACCAACTGACACCAGGACACACTATTGGTGTGAGCAGACCAACTGACACCAGGACACACTCCATTGGTGTGAGCAGACCAACCTGACACCAGGACACACTCCATTGGTGTGAGCAGACCAACTGACACCAGGACACACTCCATCGGTGTGAGCAGACCAACTGACACCAGGACACACTCCATTGGTGTGAGCAGACCAACTGACACCAGGACACACTCCATTGGTGTGAGCAGACTAACTGACACCAGGACACACTATTGGTGTGAGCAGACCGACCCGACACCAGGACACACTCCATTGGTGTGAGCAGACCAACTGACACCAGGACACACTATTGGTGTGAGCAGACCAACTGACACCAGGACACACTACTGGTGTGAGCAGACCAACTGACACCAGGACACACTCCATCGGTGTGAGCAGACCAACTGACACCAGGACACACTATTGGTGTGAGCAGACCAACTGACACCAGGACACACTATTGGTGTGAGCAGACCGACCTGACACCAGGACACACTCCATCGGTGTGAGCAGACCAACTGACACCAGGACACACTCCATTGGTGTGAGCAGACCAACTGACACCAGGACACACTCCATCGGTGTGAGCAGACCAACTGACACCAGGACACACTCCATTGGTGTGAGCAGACCAACTGACACCAGGACACACTCCATTGGTGTGAGCAGACCAACTGACACCAGGACACACTCCATTGGTGTGAGCAGACCAACTGACACCAGGACACACTCTATCGGTGTGAGCAGACCAACTGACACCAGGACACACTCTATCGGTGTGAGCAGACCAACTGACACCAGGACACACTCTATCGGTGTGAGCAGACCAACCTGACACCAGGACACACTCTATCGGTGTGAGCAGACCAACCTGACACCAGGACACACTCCATTGGTGTGAGCAGACCAACTGACACCAGGACACACTCTATCGGTGTGAGCAGAACAACTGACACCAGGACACACTCCATTGGTGTGAGCAGACCAACTGACACCAGGACACACTCTATCGGTGTGAGCAGAACAACTGACACCAGGACACACTCCATTGGTGTGAGCAGACCAACTGACACCAGGACACACTCCATTGGTGTGAGCAGACCAACCTGACACCAGGACACACTCCATTGGTGTGAGCAGACCAACTGACACCAGGACACACTCCATTGGTGTGAGCAGACCAACTGACACCAGGACACACTCTATCGGTGTGAGCAGACCAACTGACACCAGGACACACTCTATCGGTGTGAGCAGACCAACTGACACCAGGACACACTCTATCGGTGTGAGCAGACCAACCTGACACCAGGACACACTCTATCGGTGTGAGCAGACCAACCTGACACCAGGACACACTCTATCGGTGTGAGCAGAACAACCTGACACCAGGACACACTCTATCGGTGTGAGCAGAACAACTGACACCAGGACACACTCCATTGGTGTGAGCAGACCAACTGACACCAGGACACACTATTGGTGTGAGCAGACCGACCCGACACCAGGACACACTCTATCGGTGTGAGCAGACCAACTGACACCAGGACACACTATTGGTGTGAGCAGACCAACTGACACCAGGACACACTCCATCGGTGTGAGCAGACCAACTGACACCAGGACACACTCCATCAGTGTGAGCAGACCAACTGACACCAGGACACACTATTGGTGTGAGCAGAACGACCTGACACCAGGACACACTCCATCGGTGTGAGCAGACCAACTGACACCAGGACACACTCCATCGGTGTGAGCAGACCAACTGACACCAGGACACACTATTGGTGTGAGCAGAACGACCTGACACCAGGACACACTATTGGTGTGAGCAGACCAACTGACACCAGGACACACTCCATTGGTGTGAGCAGACCGACCCGACACCAGGACACACTCCATCGGTGTGAGCAGACCAACTGACACCAGGACACACTATTGGTGTGAGCAGACCGACCCGACACCAGGACACACTCCATCGGTGTGAGCAGACCGACCCGACACCAGGACACACTCCACTGGTGTGCTCAGCCTCCTGCGCAGCCCCGGCACGGCTGGGACCACACATCCCGTCCCAGCTCCAGGCACCGGCGTGCTCCCCAGGGAGCCGGGCCCTTCGGATCAGGACTGTGCACAGCCTGGTCTGTGGCAAGAATTAAACTTTAAACACACTGAGAACATTTTAGGCCAGACCAATTTTTCCAGCTATAGTTTAGGATGACTAAAAATAGAGTTTTGCAATGCCAACTGGTGGCAGCTTTAATAACCAGAGAGGGATTACTTGTTCTGTGTGTCCCCAGGGAATCTCCATCTCCTCTCTGCACTGAAGGAGATTTTGACACTTCTTCCCACTGTACTGTCCTCCCCAGATCCCACCGGGCTCCTTAATCCTGGACTGGCACCAGAGCACAAGCAGCACTCCAGACAGCTGCTCAGGACTCAACGAGCTACTCCCCTGTCCCCCCGGGTCCCCTGTGCTCCCCCAGGCTCACAGGATCTGCCGGCCGTTCCTTGCCAATGCTGAGCCCACCACCTGGCGTGTCACGGTGCCACCCAGCGCACCCTGGTGTCACCCGGCGTGTCATGGTGCCACTGAGCGCGTCACGGTGCCACTGAGCGCATCCTGGTGCCACCCAGCGCGTCCTGGTGCCACCCGGCACATCCCGGCTCTGAACGGAACAGGCTGCCCGCCGAACAGCCCTGCCCTCCAAGCGCACGCCCCTCGCCGCGGCCCAGGGCCGGTCCAGCTCCGCAGGGCCAGCGCTGCCATGGCAGGCGGCGGCTCGGCAGCCAGAGCCGCTCCCTGCACCGCCCTGGAGAGCCCAAACCAGCCCTGGAGCTGCTGCCGGCTCACAGTGCCCGTGACCCCCGTGCCACCCCGCACACCAGCCGCACCCCAGCACCACCCCGCACACCAGCCGCACCCCAGCACCACCCCGCACACCAGCCGCTCCCCAGCACCACCCAGCACACCAGCCACTCCCCAGCACCACCCCGCACACCAGCCGCTCCCCAGCACCACCCCGCACACCAGCCGCTCCCCAGCACCACCCAGCACACCAGCCGCTCCCCAGCACCACCCAGCACACCAGCCGCTCCCCAGCACCACCCCGCACACCAGCCGCACCCCAGCACCACCCCGCACACCAGCCGCACCCCAGCACCACCCCGCACACCAGCCGCTCCCCAGCACCACCCCGCACACCAGCCGCACCCCAGCACCACCCCGCACACCACCTGCTCCCCAGCACCACCCCGCACACCAGCCGCACCCCAGCACCACCCCGCACATCAGCCGCTCCCCAGCACCACCCAGCACACCGGCCGCTCCCCAGCACCACCCAGCACACCGGCCGCTCCTCAGCACCACCCAGCACACCGGCCGCTCCCCAGCACCACCCAGCACCATCAGCCGCTCCCCAGCACCACCCAGCAGCGCCGCGGAACAGCCGCAAACACTGCGATCCAGGTGCTGACAGCCCTGAAGAAACACCAAAGAAAGTGACTTACACAGGCTGTTCCCAACATTTACCGAGAGAATAAACGCTCAAAGGGAGAGCAAAGGGAGGTACAGACCACAGCTTAAGCTAAATATGCATTTCACATTTCTAAACTTTGTAAAGTGTATTTGCTTTAAGCAAGTAAAACAGGGTATCTAAATTCTATGTTCTCTATCCCAAATGGCTTATCCAAAGTGATGCAAGATCGACCTGGACGCCACCCATGCTGCAATCGCAAAGACCTATTTATTTGGAATAGAAACCAAACTGGGTTAGAGCGGAGCAGACGGGCTGATCAGAGGTACAAAAAATTAACTGCAGGAAAGGATTCAAAGAATGGGGCACATGAACGGCAGAGCAACGTGTATTCACGGAGATATAAAACAGGGATATAAAATGGTGAGTGGGATTTCAAAACACCAAAACTTCCACAGAGCATCTGAACAAGAAAATACTTCAACTGGAGAGTGACTTATTTCTAAACCAGTAAGATGAGACACTTCTCTGCATCAGGCATAGTTACCTGCCTTACGACACAACTGGCGTACAGAGCGCAACAGGGGTTTGAAAGGGGTCAGGTATTTATACAGAACACAGGAACACGCAGAGAAACAACCAAGTCCTCAGTCTGCAGCCCACCACTGAGCCACCATCAGGAAGCCCATGTCCTCCATCCCCATCACCAGAAGCCCATGTCCTCCATCCCCATCACCAGAAGAAGCCCGTGTCCTCCATCTCCATGACCAGAAGAAGTCCATGTCCTACATCCCCATCACCAGAAGAAGCCCATGTCCTCCATCCCCATCACCAGAAGCCCATGTCCTCCATCCCCATCACCAGAAGCCCGTGTCCTCCGTCCCCATCACCAGAAGCCCGTGTCCTCCAACCCAGCACCCCCATGCCCATGGCTCCCTGTGGCCCCACAGCAGCTCCCCTCCCCAGCCCATCACCTCCTGCTCCCCACACAGACCCGGAGTCTCTTCCCACCACGACGGTCCCAGCCACCCTCTGGTCCTGTTTGGCCAGATGTGGCAGAACACGTCACGGCTGTCCCGGAGCCTGCACGGCCTTGGTGGCCAGGACCACAGGGCTCGATGAACCACCAACTCCCCACTCTCAGCTGCTGCGTCTCGAGCAGCTTGGCCTTGAAACCTCCATACATGGGACAGATTTGTGGATGAGAAGGGAGGACCAGCAGTTGCTCATGTCCAGCTGCCCCAGGAGAACGGGCTAAAAGGAGACACCAGGGATCTTCCCACGTGGGCAGGAGCCAGCAGGGACCCCCGGGCTCTCCCAGGGCTGCTGCACCAGGGGCCTGCAGCGTTAGCTCATCACAGACATCGCCACACGACACGGCCTCGCTTGGACCTGGGACAGGAGTCACACAGCTCTGGCGGAAAACCAGCCCGCAGACCCGAGAGGGACCAGGACCGCAGCCGGCCCCTGCTCACCACCGCCCTGGCCAGGCAGGTGCACGTTTCACCAGCAACAAAACCGCTTCTTCCAAACACATTTTTTCACGTCCCCGAGATATTTTAGTTTTATTCAGCTCATTTTCTTTCGTCCTTCACGAGCAATTCTTCTCTTCTTCCCCTTCCGTGACTCATTTTTCAAAGTTTCCAACAACAAGGGGAAATAATTTATCCGTGTCTCAAGAAACTCATTATTCCTGAAAGATCTTTTAACTTCCAGACGCTGACCACGACACAACCAGCGGAGAACTGTCTCGCAGGCTCCCGCGGCACCAGCCACCTCGCGCCCAGGAGGACACGTGGTTGGGGACCGAGCACAAGGTATCGCTCAGGGTGCGTGTCCAAGGCTGCCGTGCCCGTCCAGAGCCCCTTCGGCAGAGCCGCGGCACCGGAGACGCCAGGAACGCCCGGCAGGCCATGGGGCCAGCTCTGCGCCGCTCCCGGCCACCGCCCCCTCCACACACCATGGGCAATGACACCCCCGGCTCTCCCGAGCCCTGGCGGGATCCACGGTCACAGCTCAGCACCTCCCGGGGACTCGGGGCTGCAGGATGCTGAACAGCGCTCACCCACCCCACAGCCAGCTCACGGAGAACCCGCAAAATGGGGACAAAGACAGGTCCTTAGTGCATTTCAGTGCCCAGAAGAGCGAGAGGTCCTCGGGTGGAAGGGAAGAACACAGGAGAGCGAGAGGTCCTCGGGTGGAAGGGAAGAACACAGGAGAGCGAGAGGTCCTCGGGTGGAAGGGAAGAACACTCGGCATCACTGGGCTGCGAGAGCCGAGGGAGCAAAGCACCGGCCCCTGCCTGGCGCAGCGCCGGCTCTGGTGCCCACGGGACAGGGCAGCTCGGGCTGCAGAGCCGGCTCTGGAGCCCACGGGACGGGGTGGCTCGGGCTGCAGAGCCGGCTCTGGAGCCCACGGGACAGGGCAGCTCGGGCTGCAGAGCTGGCTCTGGAGCCCACAGGACAGGGCAGCTCGGGCTGCAGAGACGGCTCTGGAGCCCACGGGACGGGGCGGCTCAGGCTGCAGAGCCGGCTCTGGAGCCCACAGGACGGGGCGGCTCGGGCTGCAGAGGCCACGGGGACAAGGAGCTGCAGGAGATGCTCTGCAGCACGGGGGGACCCCTCGCCGGGGCCCTGGGGCCCTGCTCAGAGATCGCTGACACGAGGCTGGCAGGCAGCACTCGAGACCGAGTCACTGCTGCTGTTAGCAAAGGAGAGCTCAGGCTCCCTTTTCCAAGCCAGGACCTGCTCGCAGTGCCTCCGGTGTCTCACAGCCAGCTCACCACCGTCTGTTGTGTCTAAAGGCACACCAAAAAATCATTAAGACAGCCACGAATACTTATTTCAGAAGTCAGAAGAGATGAAGGCTGAGGTCTGGAAGGTTCCAGAGCAGGCAGAATAGCGGCAGAAGGTGTCGGTGGTTTGAGAAGTGCAGCACGATCAGCCATGCGTGGTCAGGGTTCCAACCCGCTGGCCATGAGGCTCCATCGCTGTTCCAGCGCTTTGTCACCCTCGGCTCTAGGTCACCACAGGCACAGGCCACGCGAGGGGGAAGGTTAAAGCCTTGGCTTTAAACCCAGATTATCAATGGCTCCGTCTTTCCAGCCGTACGTGCCCGCGGGCAGCGCGGGGCCCTGCGCCCGCAGCCCCTGCGCAGCGTCCCCACGGACAGAACCGGGGAGACCACCGGCTGCGCACAGCGAAGCTGCAGCCCTGCCGCCAGCAACACCACCTTCTCCGCAATAACAGCTTCATTCACAAGCAGAACAATCCCCTCTATCTAAACAACCTCCGGCACAACCAAGAGCTGCTGTTAATGCAATAATAACTCAACAAAACCATAACCACAGCCAACAGAAATCCAGTTTGCCATTTATTTCAGAGGGTTAGCTCAGACGCTGCAGCGGGGAATGTCAATAAGGAACCACGCGAGAGAGGAAAACCTACTGTTGGATGCACATGGTAACAGTTGCTCGAGAATAACTCCTCCTAATCACAAAGTGCAAGGAACTGACTCCAAACCAGCATGTTCACAGTGTTTCTAATCCCTCCCGGTTGCAGGCTGAGGTTCAGGCCTCGCTGTGCCTGCTCTCCCAACCATTTCTCCCCGTGACCTTGCGATTCCAGCGCTGGTGCCTACTGGTCCTGCCTTTGCTTGGGGCGCTCACGTCTCATTTCATTTCTCATTATCAGTGAGAAGCAGATCAAGGACAGACTCTCCTCTGCTGGAATTCTTTGGCTATCTTGCAAAGGAAATAATGGTATTGATTATTGCTTGTTGTCATCCAACAGCTACCAGGACAGCTACAGCACAGCCCAGACAGACACCGTTACCTCTCACCGTGCTCTTGAAACCCCAGCGGCTCCCTGGGAAGCCCGAGGAGCCCCGTCACACGGGAGGTTCGGCGCGTCGCTCACTGCACCCAACCCAGCACGCGGGGTGCAGACCCGCGTCCAGCAGACCCTTCGCAGCGCCCGTCCGTCGCCAGGGAACGCACCTGCCAGCGCCACCCGCGCGCTGCTGGACCCTCGGCTTCCCCGCGCCAGCCACCAACAAGCAGCGTCTGCTTCCCAACAGCCGCGCTCCAGACAGCCCTACGCAACCTCGCACGCTGTGCCGCTCTCCTGTCCCACCGCAACCCGAAACCACCGCAGGGATGGCTGTCAGGTCCCTCACCAACACATCTTACCGTGAGGCACCAGCCCTACCACAGCCTCCACGCAGCCACCTCCTGTCCCTGCGGAGACCCCTTCCCCAGCACGGCTCCGGCCCAGACCCGCGCCTCGGGACGGGCTCCTCCCTCGGCATTGCCCTCCCAGAGCCGCCGCTGCCGCCCCGCAGGCTCCAAACACGCTCAGCTCATCAGGCAACTGCCGCCACAACGCTCTGACAACGCTGCCCAAACCGGCTCCCACCCTTTCCCAAGCAGCTCTCCTGCTCATATCCCCCACACTTCAACACTTCCTCCAGCGCCACCTTCTCCCTCGGGACCCTCTGCCCTCAGCCCCCGGATTCCTGGGAGCTCGGTGACCCCCAGCCCCCGGACTCCCGGGAGCTCGGTGACCCTCAGCTGGCACGTCCCTTCCCGGACCCTGATCCAAGTCCCATGGCTGCAGAAGCAGCTGTCCCCAGCACGGCAGCTCCAAACCACACACCCCATGGCCTCCCATTGCTGCCCCAGCACGGCAGCTCCAAACCACACACCCCATGGCCTCCCATTGCTGCCCCAGCACAGCAGCTCCAAACCACACACCCCATCGCCTCCCATTGCTGCCCCCGGCATGGCAGTTCCAAACCACATACCCCATCGCCTCCCATTGCTGCCACTGGTATGGCAGCTCCAAACCACACACCCCATCGCCTCCCATTGCTGCCCCAGCACGGCAGCTCCAAACCACACACTCCATCGCCTCCCATTGCTGCCCCCGGCACGGCAGCTCTGAACCAGACACCCCACGGCCTCCCATTGCTGCCCCCGGCACGGCAGCTCCAAACCACACACCCCATGGCCTCCCATTGCTGCCCCAGCACGGCAGCTCCAAACCACACACCCCATCGCCTCCCATTGCTGCCCCCGGCACGGCAGCTCCAAACCACACACCCCATCGCCTCCCATTGCTGCCCCCGGCACGGCAGCTCCAAACCACACACCCCATCGCCTCCCATTGCTGCCCCCGGCACGGCAGTTCCAAACCACACACCCCATGGCGTCGGCAGCCCAGCCCCACCTCAGCCAGGCACCTCCAGTCCCACCAGCTCCTGCTTCCCGCCAGCTGGCTGCAAAAAGGTTCTTCCCACCAGCTGAAGTTCTTCCCGGTTCCAAAGGAGCCACAAGTCACCAAACATGACAAAGCACCGTCCGCAGCGGTTCCGCTCAGGCGCTGAGTTCCGTTTACCCCATCGCTCCACCTGTCTGCAACGCCAGGGTGCCCGATCCAATGACTGTCAATATTCCTGTCCTCGCAAAAATTAAGCAGCACCTCAAAAGCAGTAAATAAGGGAGCGCTGCCCATCTGCGCTGCCTGGAGATATTTCATAAGCGAGTCACTGAAGCGATGCTCTGTTAACTCTTCTCGTGCCCTCTCGGCCACGCACGAAGGAACCAGCCCAGAGTGTCCCCAGCGCCGGGAGCCGCTGCCTGTCCTGCTCCGCTCGTCCTCCCCACAACTCACTTTCCCTCTGGAGATCACATGAAGATATGCAACAGTTACTGGTGAACGCAGGATTTAACGGTTCTGTTGCATCAGGACCACCTACTTACTACAAATGCATGAAGAGACATGGAGGGTGTGACAGAAAACACGGGGTAAGGGGGTGAAGACAAGAGATGGGAAAAGCACTTCTGACCCAAAAGCCTTGTCCATCTGTTGGTACCTTCCGGCCTCCCGGACAGAAACACCTCCACCCCGCGACGACGGAGCACGCAGCCCCACACAGCACCCGTGAGCTCCAAGGGCCCTGCAGGGAGCCCAACCAGCTGGCGCGGCAGCCACGGCACAGGCACTTCGCAGCTACAAAAATGCGTCAGCGAGAGCAACAGTGGGTCTGCTTGGGCTGCCGCCTCCAAGGGGGCTCCAGCACCACCGCGCAGGGCTCTGGTGTGCCTCTGAGGCAGCGATTCACAGCATGAACAGCAAGCCCCAGCTCCCACTCTGGAGCTCAGATCCACATTACAGCTAACGCAACTAGTCAGGTTAGCGGCTGCTCCCGCCCGCATTGCAAGAGGCATCAGCAAGGGAAGTGGAGGCAGGAAGATGAAAAGAAGATCCTTAAACTTTCTATGAAAACCTATGGAATTAGCCCACTTGCAGAGGAAGCCTCTTCTCATCCCCGTCTGCTGGAAGCTGACTTACAACCTACCGCAGGGTTTGCACGTCTTCCAAGAAGTCTGCCCAGCAGAAAGGGCAACACCATCATCCCTCTAAGCCTCTCACCTTCCCAGGAGCTCTGCATCACAGCGGCTCCAAGCTCTGGTGAGGAAGAGCTTCCATGCCCGCCGTCCCCACGCCACTCTCAACCCGTGCCACCAGCGCCCAGCAAGAGAAGGGTGGGCGCTGGGAGCCTTGCAGATGGCCCATGGCATGGCGTGAGGCAGCAGCAGCTCACAGGGCACACTGTCAGCCCCAGGCTGGGGAGAAGAGGGCTGAGAGGCAGCTGCTCCTCCTGGGGTCCCAGCAGAGTATGGCGTCCACTGCCCTGCCCCACAGGATGGGACCAATGAGCCAGGGCCCGACTGCAGGACCAGAGCCCCAGGGCCACACTGAGGAGCCATGGTCCCACACCGGGGACTGACCGGGCACCCCTGGGCCTGACCCGCACCCCATGGCCCTGCAGCCCCAGAGCCTGACTGTGCACCCAGGGTCTGCCCTGGGACCCAGGGCTGGAGCTGACACCTGGGGACCCCAGGGCTGGAGCTGACGCCCGGGGACCCCAGGGCTGGAGCTGACGCCCGGGGACCCCAGGGCTCGGCTGGGGCCCTGCGGCCAGAGTCGGGACCCCACGGCACAGACGGGGCAGCCAGCGCTACCAGCCCCAGCCCGTGGCCAGAGCGTGACCCCCGCGCTGGAGCCGCTCACGGGACACCCGGAGCAGAGCCCGGAGCCGCCGGGCGCCACCGCCGGCCCCCCGCCCGCCCCCGGCCCCGCCCGCCGGCCCCACTCACCCTTGACGGCTTCGCCCCGGTTGAGCTGGATCTCGCCCTCGCCCTGCGGCGCGTAGCTCTTCACCACGATGAACTTGCGGCCGGGCACGGCGCTGTACAGCTTCCGCTTGGGCCCGCGCAGCGGGGCGGGCGCGGCGTGCGGCGCGGGCTCGGAGCCGGGCCCGGGGGGCCCCGCCGGGCCGCCGGGGCTGTAAACGAAGACGTAGGTTACGGTGCTGATGCCCGGCAGCTCGCGGCTCGGCCCGCCGCGGCCCGCGGGCTGCGCCATGGCGGGGCCGGCGCGGGGCTCAGCGCAGCCCCGGCCGCCGCGGCGCCGCCCGGGCGCGGGCACCGGCTGCGGCTGGGGGGCCGCCGCCCGCCGCCGGCTCCATGGCGCGGCGCCGCCCGCCCCGCGCGGCGCTCCGCTCCCTCCGGCGCACCATGGCCCGGGGCAGCTGCCGCCGCCGGCGGCTCCTCCCCCTGCGGGCGGGGACGGCGCCGGCCCGGCCGCCTCCCGCCCCCGGCCGCCGCCCCCGCCGCCGCCGCCGCCGCCCCGACCCTCCGCCGCCGCGGGGCCGGGGCCGGAGCCGCGCACCGAACCGCCCTCTGGCGGCCGCCGCGCTGCCCCGGCGGGGAGAGGGGCCGGGGATCGGGGGAGCGGTGCCAGAGAGCGGGGCTGGGGATCGCGGGAGCGGTGCCAGAGAGCGGGGCTGGGGATCGGGGGAGCGGTGCCAGAGAGCGGGGATGGGGATCGGGGGAGCAGTGCCAGAGAGCGGGGCTGGGGATCGGGGGAGCGGTGCCAGAGAGCGGGGCTGGGGATCGGGGGAGCGGTGCCAGAGAGCGGGGATGGGGGGTCGGTGCCAGAGATCGGGGATGGAAGGGCAGTGTCGGGGGGGGCAGTGACAGAGAGCGAGGCTAGGGATCGGGGGAGCGGTGCCAGAGAGCGGGGCTGGGGATCGGGGGAGCGGTGCCAGAGAGCGGGGCTGGGGATCGGGGGAGCGGTGCCAGAGAGCGGGGCTGGGGATCGGGGGAGCGGTGCCAGAGAGCGGGGATGGGGATCGGGGGAGCAGTGCCAGAGAGCGGGGCTGGGGATCGGGGGAGCGGTGCCAGAGAGCGGGGCTGGGGATCGGGGGAGCGGTGCCAGAGAGCGGGGATGGGGGGTCGGTGCCAGAGATCGGGGATGGAAGGGCAGTGTCGGGGGGGGCAGTGACAGAGAGCGAGGCTAGGGATCGGGGGAGCGGTGCCAGAGAGCGGGGCTGGGGATCGGGGGAGCGGTGCCAGAGAGCGGGGATGGGGATCGGGGGAGCGGTGCCAGAGAGCGGGGATGGGGATCGAGGGAGCAGTGCCAGAGAGCGGGGATGGGGGGCAGTGCCGGGGGACTCGGGGGCGCAGTGCCAGAGAGCGGGGATTCGGGGGAGCACTGCCAGAGAGCGGGGGCTATGGGCGCTGTGCTGGGGGGGTCAGTGCCAGAGCGGGGGCTATGGGCGCTGTGCCGGGGGCGACTCCGGGCCGGGCGGTGGCAGTGCCGGGGCAGGTTGCAGGGACAGGACCGGGACAGGTTGCAGGGGCAGGACCGGGACAGGTTGCAGGGGCAGGACCGGGACAGGCTGCAGGGGCAGGACCGGGACAGGTTGCAGGGGCAGGACCGGGACAGGTTGCAGGGACAGGACCGGCGGGCGGGCAGCCTAGGGGGGGGTTTCCCCGAGGCGCAGCGTAGGGGGGCAGGCTGGGGGCCGTGTGCGGGAGGGACAGTCCGGGGGGGCAATGCCCGGCGCCGCAGGGTGCGGGGGACGGGTCTGGGGGCCAGTGGCGGGGAGCAGCAGTTCGGGGGCGGGGATGTGCGGGCTGCTCAGGGGCGGGGAGCGGGGAGCAGGGAGCGGTGCCCGGGCGGGGCGGTGGCAGCAGCGTCCTCTGCACCGAGGCAGTGCCGGGGGAGCCCTCTGTCCCCGACCCGCCGCGCACCGCAGCCCCCCCCGCAGCCCCCCGTACGCAGCCCCGCACCCGGGGGCTCGGGGCTGGTCCCTCCTGCGGCCCCTGCAGCGCCCTGCTGGCAGCCCCCGCTCCGAGCCTGCAGCCCCCCGATCTGCACTCACAGCCCCTTGGGTGCGCACATCCTCCCCGCGAGACCCCCGGGTCCGTGGGGCCGTGTTTCCACGGCCATGGGGGGCAGGGGGCGGTGCGGCGGGGTGTCCCCCGCAGACCCCCTGCTGCTGGAGCTGCTGGGGACGCTGCGGGTGGACAGAGCGGCTGCTGTGGCAGGAAAAGCCGCCCCGTGCGCCCCCCCAGCAATGGCTGTGACCCAGAGTGGGGCTGGGGGACAGGACCGTGTCTCTCTGCCTGGGACACTCTGAGCGTCCCCAGGAGCTCCGGCACCACCACGGAGCAGACACCCACCGCATGGAAACCAGCGGGATGCTGGGAGCGAGACCCAATGCCGAAACAACCGGCACAAGGGGCACGGCTGCCCAGCTTGGCATCGGCCTCGGCCCGAACCCTCTCCACAAAGTGCCATCCGCCGGCTTCAGCAGAAGGCACTGTCACCCCGGGGACGTGCGGGACCCTGCCAGCCCCAGCCCAGCCTGCCGCTGCCGTGCTGCGCTCACTCGCAGTCCCTCAAGGGAAAAAACACTTAATAAGAAATAAATAGCTACCCTTTCCTTATAATGCTTCTAAATGTCACTCCGGTATCATTTTTAGTCAATGCAGAGATATTAAAGACCAGCTCAGATCTGAAATCTCTTCCCTTCATGCTTTCAGGAGCAGTCACGAGCAGCATGCAGAACGGGTAGGTATTGCAGGCAGCTCGCAGCAACATCTGCTCAGCACAGCAGCTGCAGCCCCGCGGTCTGCGCGCTCCGCTGGCCTGGGGACGCGCAGCCCACGGGCCAGTGCCGGTGGCCGCACATGAGCCGTGCGGACGGTACACGGTGGTGGCACACGAGCAGGGCGGCCGGTGCATGGTGGTGGCACACGAGCGGGGTGGCCGGTGCACGGTGGTGGCACACGAGCGGGGTGGCTGGTGCACAGTGGTGGCACACGAGCAGGGTGGCCGGTGCACGGTGTTGGCACGAGTGGGGTGGCCAGTGCGCAGTGGTGGCACATGAGCAGGGTGGCCAGTGCACGGTGGGATCGCTGCGTGCAGGGCTGTGAGACCTCCAGCACCACCGGCTGCAGCAAGTCCCACACAGACCTGCATGTGCAGAGCAGGATCCCCCTCCTGCCATGTTGCTTCTCCAAAGTACTGACTGCAAATCCCCTCTTCCTCTTGCTGTGCCACCGCTGCTGTTCTCAGCCGTGCAGCCAATGTGCCGCTGCCTCAGCCACCACAGAACCCCCAGCTCCACCGAGGAACCTCTGGCTTCACCACAGAACCCCCAGCTCCACCGAGGAACCTCTGGCTTCACCACAGAACCCCCAGCTCCACTGAGGAACCCACAGCTCCAACATGGAACCCCTGGCTCCACCACAGAACCCCTGGCTCCACCATCGAACACCTGGCTCCACCACAGAACCCCCGGCTTCACCATTGAATGCCTGGCTCCACCACAGAACCCCCGGCTCCACCACAGAAGCCCCAGCTCCACCATCGAATGCCTGGCTCCACCATCGAATGCCTGGCTCCACCACAGAACCCCCAGCTCCACCATTGAACACCTGGCTCCACCACAGAACCCCCAGCTCCACCATCGAACCCCTGGCTCCACCATCGAACACCTGGCTCCATCGCAGAATTCCTGGCTCCAGCGCAGAGCGTGCACCCGGCACCCTCCAGCCGGATTGCAGCAGCTTTCTGCACCAGCTCCCGTGCAGTTCCTCACAACAACACTCCCTCGTCTCTCACGTCATGGCTGACAACGCCGCTGCCGGACCCGGAGCCGGTCCTTGCGCAAGGGACACAGAGATCCAAACAGCGCCCGCGGTCTCGGTGGCTCCGCTGGAGCGGCTGCACGGGGGAGCATCGACCATGTGCCTCGCGATCCGGCTCCTATTGCCGTATTGATTCTGGAGCACACTCATTTTTCAATCGTTAAGGAGTTATTAAGTCTAAATGTCTGAGAAGCCTACCTCTATTATATCGGAGGCGCGTTTATAATGAGGTTTGTAATCATTCCAAAGAATACCACCAGTTTTGTTTGGGCTCTTTTGGAAGGCTCGATTTCAATTAAATGATGTTAATTAGTTTAATCATATTTCATGTCAGTGCCCACTTGATAGAGACCTGTGTGAATGGTGCGGCTGCTCCAGGTTCAGGCTCTGCTCTAGAACACTTCTACCTATATTCCCAACTGGAAAAGGTGAGAAAAACTGCGCAGAATGGGGTTTCTGTTTCCTGCCAGGCAAGAGCAGAGCGTCATGAACACAAACTGACAGCGCGCTCCTTCACCTCCTTTATCACCCCGCACCATAAGGCACCTTGAGGCCCTCGGAGCGGGTTCCATGCTCCGTACCGCCCAGTTAAGCTGTAGCTAATTGCTGCTGGATCCATAACTCACTCCTGAACAGCAGCCAGGACGCCGTGTATACGATGAATAAAACAAACACCACCGCGGCAGTGTTTATTAAGCAGCTAAGGAGCTGCTCGGTGTCCCCAGTGTGTGATCGCGATGCCACATCCTCCTTCTCTGCGAGCGGCGCGAGACGGGCGCTGCGGCCGGGCTGCCAGGGCAGCCCGCACACGGCGGTGCCGAGGGGACAGCCGCACCGGACAGCAGCGCAGGAGCGCAGCCTTGTGCACAGCGATCGCGGTCCTGCGCGTCGCGGGGCCGCCCCTCACGGCCACCGTTTCTCTGGAGCTCGTCCACCCGAACCGCACGTCGGGCTCCAGCGCAGCGGCTGCGGAACGGCGGGGGGTCCAGGAGCCAGCAGGTGCTGTTCAGCGGGACACGGCTGGTCCCCGGTGCCCGGAGAGCAGAGGGAGGACTCGTCCCCACGTCACGCGCTGCCCCTGCAGCCACCAACTGCCCAGAGCCAGGAGGAGCCCGAGCAGCCTCCACACGCTGTCCTCCATACGGTGTCCTCCATACAGTGTCCTCCACACGCTGTCCTCCATACAGTGTCCTCCACACGCTGTCCTCCATACGGTGTCCTCCACATGCTATCCTCCATACAGTGTCCTCCATACAGTGTCTTCCATACGGTGTCCTCCATATGGTGTCCTCCACATGCTGTCCTCCACACACTGTCCTCCATATGGTGTCCTCCATACGGTATCCTCCACACGCTGCCCTCCATACGCTGTCATCCAGATGGTGTCCTCCAGACTGTATCCTCCACATAGTGTCCACCACACAATGTTCTCCATACGGTGTTCCACCACACAGTGAACTCCATGTGGTGTTCTCCATACAGTGTTCCTCCATACTGTGTCCTCCAGATGGTGTTCTCCATATGACTTTCTCCAAATAGTATTCTCCATATGGCATCCTCCACACAGTGTCCTCCAGACGGTGTCCTCCACGCGGTGTCCTCGGGTCATTCCTGGGGCTCCTGTGGACTTGTTCCAACCAGTCCATGTCCTTCTCATGTTGGGGGCCCCAACGGTGGACTTGACGTGTGACTCCACGTCTCGTGCTCCTTACAGACATTGTAGCCCCCAGAAGGGTCCATACGCATTAGTGCCTGGACACGGTGACGGAGACCTGACACCTGAGAGGTGTCTCCAGCAGAACCGGTGTTGGGTCCGGGTTGGAGGAGCAGACACTTGTCATGGACACAAACAGCCACAGCGATTCCTGAGGGAACTGACTTCCCTGGTTCAAACCAGCCCGAGTGACTGAACGGATCCAACAGTCCCCACAATCACCTCAGACACATCGAGCAGTCCCAGGTACCCAGGACAGCTCTTTAATTTCATGTGCGCTCAAGGGGCTGATCAGAAGAGCACCACGTTTTGTCAGGTGAGTTGTGGCTGAAGGACTCTGGTTTCAGGTTCACTCCTGCTCCTCCTCCCTCTGGGCAGTCCTGCCCATGCCCATGCCCATGTCCTGGCCACGGCCACGGGCGCTGGGCTCGGAGAGCGCCCCGGTGGGCCACGGGGCTGCGGACGGGCTGGGCCGGCCAAGGGGGCTGGGCCGGAGCTGGGGGAGCAACTCTGGCTTTGTCTCACCACATCCCGCGGGTCTGGCAGGCGAGAACGTGCTACGGTGTCTTATCCATTATCACAAAAGTATCAGTTACAGATCTCGATTTTTTTTCCTCCTTGAGAGCTGAATATCAGGTTTTTTGTTGCTTTAGGATAGAGAGGCTTTTGCTTCCTCCGGTTTTAAAATGTGCTATAAACTGAAGCCTTCGGGAATGCAACGTATTTGGCAGCTTTGCAGTTCACCTGTTCGCCTTTCCCACCAACCGTGCGGCTGTTGCGCTGTGCCGGTTCACGAGGCACCGCTCCCAAAGGCACGTTGGTGGGGTTTGTGATGAGGTGTCTCTGCAGTTGCCTTCCACTCCAGCCATGAAGAAACGGTTGAGAACGTCCGTGTCTCACCCGTCCAGCTCTGCACCCGCAGCCGGTTCCTCTGTAGGAACCTTCCTGGGGCGCCTGCACCCAACAGCGCGTCCTGCGGGTCCGTCCGTCTGTCCAGCAGCGGGGGCTGCAGGGACCTCTCCGTGAGCTGCTCTTTGGTGTTTGGGTCAGAGAGATGTTGCCACCACACAAGCAGGAAGATCAGCTCCACCAGGTCCTTAGAAGCTGCTGCTGTTAGGATTGGACTGGCAGCCCAAGCCTGCTTCTCGAGGGTGGCGCTTACTGCGTGTCCTCTGCAAGAAACGCGTTTGCTGTTCTGGAGTTTCAAATTGTTACTACAAGCGTGGCTGACAGATACAGAAATAGACTGGGTTTGATGGAAACAGCTTCAGCTCCAGCAGGAAAAGAGCAGCTCTGTGGCTCCTCAGCGTTGCCCGGACTCGCGGGGTCACCACGAACGGCGCCCGGCAGGGACCTCTGGCGCCCGGCAGCGCCGGCTCAGCAGGGACTCTACAGCGGTCACCCACCGCGCCCGGCCTTGCGCCCGGCTCCACCTCCAGGGATGGAGACCCCACACCCTCCCCGGGCAACCCGTGCTCAGCCATCCCTGAGGGCCAGCGGAACCTCCCTGCTCCAGCTGGCGGCCCGTGGCTCTGGCCCGGTCCTGGCACCGCTGGCACAGCCTGGCTCTGTCCTGAGAGAGCTCAGCACCCCCCTGCAGGGACTGACACACGCTGACAGGATCCCGCTGAGGCTCCTCCAGGCCGGGCAGCCCCGGCTCCCCCAGCCCGTGCGCTCAGGAGAGCTGCTCCAGCCCTTCACCTCCATGGCCCTTCGCCGGACTCTCACTGGCTCCTCGCCCGGGCACTGGGAGCCCAGCACTGGTCCCAGCTCTGCGGTGCTGAGCAGGGGGGCAGGAGCAGCCTCAACCTGCGGGAGCTGCTCTGTGGACGCAGCCCAGGACACCACACACCTTCTGTGCGGCCAGGGCACGTTGCTGGCTCATCGGCTGGGCCCTTGTGGCCAGGAAGCCAATGGGACCTGGGGTGGGTTAGAAGGGGGTGGTCAGTAGGTCAGAGAGGTTCTCCTGCCCCTCTGCTCTGCCCTGGGGAGACCACACCTGGAATCTTGTGTCCAGCTGTGGCCCCTCAGTTCCAGCAGGACAGGGAACTGCTGCAGAGAGTCCAGCGCAGCCACCAAGATGCTGCAGGGAGTGGAGCATCTCCCGTGTGAGGAAAGGCTGAGGGAGCTGGGGCTCTGGAGCTGGACAAGAGGACACTGAGGGGGGACTCATTCGTGTATTTGGGGTCAAAGAGAATTCCCTTGGTTGTCAATTAGCTGGTTTGGGAGCGATCTGCAATCCAGAAATGGGAGAAATCTTCAGAAATGCTCTGCTGAGAGTATTTCCTGGGCCAGACCGAGATAATGGCCAAAAGATGCAGGTTCTGTCCAAAATCCAGGAGGTGTTTCTGACACCGAGAGCGTTCTGCCTGACCGCCGGGGCTCCCTGCAGCCACAGGGCAGAGGACGCAGCCCCGTCCCCGTGTCCCAGCCGGGGCACCAGGCAGGCGCTCCGGGGCCAACGGCTCTGGCACAGAACCATTTACTCCTTCCAGCTCCCACAGCACAGCTCGTCCCGCTTGCTCAGCGTGCTGAGACACTCCTGGTGTCACATCATCTCTGCACAACCAAATGAAAGAGCACAGTCACCTGCTAACGAGAGCCAATTAGTGGCAGGTTCACAAGGGGGGAGGACGGCGTCACTCCTGCCCCTCCGCCGCTGCCCGGCCAGCGCTCACAGCCCGGCCAGCGCTCACAGCCCGGCCAGCGCTCACAGCCCTGTCAGCGCTCAGCTCCTTAGCCCAGGGCTGAGCACCCGTGTGAGTGTGGTGCCAAGGGTATCGGGCACCTCCTGGGAGCTGTGGGGGGATTGTGCACGCCCTGGGAGCTGTGGGGCTGGGGGGGAATTGGGCACCTCCTGGGAGCTGTGGGGCCAGGGGAGGCATTGGGCCCCCACAGTGACCGTCCCCTCTGAGCAGAGACTGTCCCTTCCAAGCAGTGATGGTCCTCCCCAAGCAGTGACCGTCCCCTCTGGGCAGTGACCGTCCCCTCTGAGCAATGACCGTCCCCTCTGGGCAGTGACCCCACTTTATTGCAGGGATTATTCTGGGTGTTGAGCCACCCCACCTGAGTACAACCACCCCACCTGAGTACAACCACCTCCCTGAGTACAACCCTCTCCCTGAGTACAACCCCCCAACCTGAGTACAACCACCTCCCCGAGTACAACCACCTCCCAGAGTACAACCACCTCCCCGAGTACAACCGCCTCCTCCTGGCTGCGGCTCCCGCCTCACAAATGTGTGTGGAGCAGATGGAGCAGAATTGGAAACCCAAGCGAGACAATTAATTAAAAGGTTTTGTCTCCCTTTGCATGATCCAGCTATCGATTGACTCTTCAAAGCGCTCTGTGTGCATCCCAGCCAGAGAACCTCCACGGAGGCAGCTGGATTTGTGCCTCTCCACCCTCAAACTGGAACACAGGAGGTTCCACTGAAAGAGGAGAAGCAACTTGTTGGGGTGAGGGTGGCAGAGCCTGGCCCAGGCTGCCCAGGGGGTTGTGGAGTCTCCTTCTGTGCAGACATTCCAACCCGCCTGGACACCTTCCTGTGTAACCTCATCTGGGTGTTCCTGCTCCATGGGGGGATTGCACTGGATGAGCTTTCCAGGGCCCTTCAACCCCTGACATCCTGGGGTTCTGTGATTCTGTGATCCCCCGACAGCTGAAAGCGGTTTTATCACTGAGTTGCTCCATCAGATCAGAGCGCCCTACTGCAAAGACAAAACCATCGCTTCATCACTTGACAAAGAGGATAACGGGATTTCTGAAAATCCTGCCTCTAATCCTGCCCATCCTGCAAGATCAGAGTCCTGGGGAGTTTGCACAAGGCGCCTGCGGGGCCTGGCGGGCGCAGGGGCCGGTTTGCGGGGAGGCAGGAGGACGGTCCCTGCGCAGCGCCCGGGGCAGCTGCTGCGGCCACCCCCGCGCCGGCCGCCCCGGCACCGCGGCAGGAGCCCGGGCACCTGGGCAGCCAGACCCACAGCTTTGCCGGGCAGCTGGAGCGCGGGGCCGGTTCTGCAGCGCCCGCCGTCCTGCGGTGCCGCTCTCTGAGCACGCCGTGCCGCACGGACACCGCCTGCGGCACCATCCCATGCACCACCAGCAGCATCGGTGTGTGCACACGCCAGCTGAGACATACAGATCTACAGCTTGGCAATGCAGAGGGCTGCTTCTGCAGATTATTTGCTTAAGATGTTACCACTTTCATCATTTTATTAATCAGAAGCCCACAGCTAACTCCTTGAATCACATCAGCCTTTCCCCCTCCGGAAAACGATGCCACCTCTTGGCCAGCTCACCCAAGAACAGCCCAGAACAGCCTTGCGGCTCATTTTCCCTTCTCCTCTGTGCATTTAGCAGTGTCCAGCCGCTGGCACCCTTCCCGCACACCCTCTGCCACGGACTGTGGCTCACTGCACCTCCAAGAAACCGGCAAGGAGGGTCCTCAAAGTGCCTTTGTCGAGCTAAATATCCCAAATCTTGTAGGTTTGTTTCAAGAGTCGGCACAAAGACACCCGTATTTCTGCCCCAAACACAACCATCATTAGTCTGAGCTCTGTTAGGCCGGCGCTGTGGCCGGCCTGGACTAACACCCACTGATCATCACCCTGTCTGTCCTTGCCCTTGGGAGACCAGAGTTCCTGACGGAGCCATCCACGCAGATCCCGTGGAACCCAGCAGTGATTTCCTGCCTTTGTGACGGTGACTGAAAGGCACTTTCCAGCTCTTTCTCAGTGGTGAATTCAATAATTTGGTCAAATGATATGCACTGATTGTGCCCACACAGTCCCTCAGTCCCAGAGCAGCGGCCGGGAGACAGCTACGGCTGAGCCCAGAGGGTACTCAGACTGCTCGGAACTGCCCAGGGATTAAAATGAGGCCAAAGAACGGGGACCTGCACAGAATCACCGGCCACGCTGCCAGACGCGGGGCAGGTGCTCCCGGCGAGAAGCGGGGGGAGGGGGGAGGCAGCCGCCGCTCGCCGCGTGTGCACGGTCACCCAGCACCTCCCAACCCAAACTGCAGGAGCCCTTGGTGCGGGAGGACACGGGACACGTCTCAGATCCACAGAAGACAGCAACTTTGCACCAGGTCCCAGCGCACCGGCAGAGGCGCTGAGCACCGTCCCCTGGCTGGTCCGCAGCTCTCGGTCTCTCCTCGCGCCGCTGAGAGGAGCGGCGGCTGGTGCTCCCCAATGGCCCCAGCACGTTTCAGCCCCAGAATAACGCAGCATTGTGACCTGGGACCGGCCTGCAGCTCTGCAGGTGTCACCCCAGGAAGGACCGGGGGACAGCGGCTCCGGAACACACAGCGAATGCAGCAAAGGCCCCTTTTGTTCAAAATGACACATCCTGGATCTGGGACAACAAGCCTGCAGGACAAAGTACAACACAGAGTCCCTGAGCGGCGTTTTCTCTCTGCAATGATCCTTCTGCCTGCAAACTTCAAACCATTCTGCTGAACCCTGGAAGACGATCTGGTGCAGAACAACCCAGGGCACAACCACCACGAGCTGGCGCCGCAGGGCCAACGGAACAGGCGAGAGCTGCCCCGGCCCCACAGCCCAGCAGCACACGGGGGCTCATGCCACACGTCTCCCTGGTCCCCAGCCCCACCAGTGCCACCAGCCCCACCAGTGCCACCAGTGCCACTAGCACCACCAGTTGCACCAGTCCCACCAGTGCCACCAGCCCCACCAGCGCCACCAGCGCCACTAGCACCACCAGTTGCACCAGTCCCACCAGTCACAGCAGCGCCACCAGTGCCACCAGCCCCACCAGTGCCACCAGCACCACCAGCGCCACCAGCCCCACCAGTGCCACCAGCCCCACCAATGCCACTAGCACCACCAGTTGCACCAGTTGCACCAGTTGCACCAGTTGCACCAGTTGCACCAGTCGCACCAGTGCCACCAGCCCCACCAGTGCCACCAGCACCACCAGTGCCACCAGCGCCAGCATCCCGCACGGCCACGCCGCTCAGCCCGTGCTCTGGCCCCGCTTTGTTCACTAAACCAGCCGTAGCTGCTTCCAGCGCAGCAGCCCCAGAGCACCCCGGGGGCTCCTCTGCGCAGTCGCAGTGAGTGTGAACACGAACCGCGGTGCCGCGGCCACTCGCTCCCCGGCAGCTCCCGGAGCGGCTGCACCGGCTGCAACCCTGAGCTCAGCCAGCACCCACCGCGGCCCGCGGGCGAGCCGCTGGACTGGGCTGCCGAAGTCACGCAGGGAGTTATCACAGAGCCCTGTACCACTGCTCTCAATATCGCCGAGTCTGCAAAGTCTGGCCGTAACGTCTGTGCCAGACGGATGACTGACAGCGAGCCCTGCACACCGTCTGCAGCGCTGCATGGAGGTATGAAACACACGGGACGTGAGCGTGCAAGTTCGCAAAAGCAACGACAGCGTGACAGCTGAAAAGCGTGAAACCCTGCAGCAGGCTCGGATGCTGAGTGAGCAGGTAAGGCCAGTCACAGCGGGTCTGGCTGAGTGTGACCCGGCCACGGCCGCAGCTAGAAGAGCGGGTCCCACTGTGCGGAGCCATCGCCCTCGGCCGTAGCCACGGTGCTGCCGGAGAGGGCGGCACGGCGCACGGCGCACGGCGCACGGCTCACGGCTCACGGCTCACGGCTCACGGCTCATGGCTCACGGCGCACGGCTCATGGCAGGAAGTAACACAGCTCGAGAAGCCCAGAAACGGCACAGCCCCTGACGGCAAAGCCCCGCTCAAGCGCTGGCTCCATCTAGGAAAGAGCAGCTTCTGAAACTCGGACCATAAAGCGCTTTACCCACAGTGCTGGGGCCAAACTGTCCTGGTTTTGAGCCTTGAAAACCAGGTCCAGCCTGGGACGTGGCCTCCAGAGGACCCGCAGGAGGCCGCAGCCATCTCCTCGTGCTTGGTGCGCCGCTCAGACCCGGCTCTTGCGTGAGCACCTGCTCTTTGACTGCAACTGGCCAAAGACCGCTGAGCGGACACGGCGAACCGCAGAGCTGCCGAGCGGAGATACCTGTGAGGCATCACGAGACTTGGTGGTGACAACATCCCACCGCTCAGGTCACAGACCTCGTGGGACATCGGGACCCGCCGGGGGGATCCCGTGGGTCTGCGGGATGGGGAGGGGGCAGAGCAGCCAGAGGCAGCTTCTGAAGACCCACACATTAACGTTGCTGAAGCACACTCAGCGCCGTGCAGAAGCCGGACAGACGAGCAGGGAGGTAAAATCCCGCCGTGTGACGGAGCAAATGGTGTAACAAAGAAGGACGTGTGCTGATTAGAAGCTGGGGAACGCTCTGGAAACAAGAGAGCCGTGCGGGAGAGGCACACCGCTGCAGCCACAGCACGCGCAGCCGCTGCGGTGCCGCCAGCGCCACAGCAGAGCTGCCAGCACAAGGCAGAGGGAAGCGGCACGTGCAGGAAAGCACCTGCTTTGGGGTGACTCACACTGGAGGGATGAGGCTGCAAGAGATGGGACAGAGCTGGCAAAAGTCTGGTATAAAACCGGGAAGAGCAGCTGACAAACAAAGAAAAACCAGAAACCCCAAACTAATGCATGTGTCCCTCTGTGCAGGAGCTGGAAGCCTAGGAAACAACACAGGAGAACCAGAACGCCCAGGTTTCATGAAAATATTGATGCAGTGCATGCACTGGACACTCAGCAGAAGAAAGACACGGTAGGACAGCGTAACACGGAGCCATCGGAAAGGCTGAATGGGCTCTGGTGGGGAGGAGCTGCGGCGCTGCAAAGACGGCTCAGAGCTAAATCAGATTAACACGTTACGGAGCCAGCGGGGAGCACAGACCTGCCGGGGTCCATCACAGAACACAGACCTGCCGGGGTCCATCACAGAACACAGACCTGACGGGGTCATTGGGGAGCACGGACCTGCCGGGGTCCATCACAGAACACAGACCTGGGTCCATTGGGGAGCATGGACCTGCCGGGGTCATTGGGGATCACGGAGCTGCCGGGGTCCATCACAAAACACAGACCTTGGTCCATGGGGGAGCACAGACCTGGGTCCATCAAGGAGCACAGACCTGGGTCCATTGGGGAGCACAGACCTGGGTCCATTGGGGAGCACAGACCTGGGTCCATGGGGGAGCGCAGACCTGGGTCCATGGGGGAGCACAGACCTGGGTCCATTGGGGAGCACAGACCTGGGTCCATGGGGGAGCGCAGACCTGGGTCCATCAAGGAGCGCAGACCTGGGTGCATTGCGGAGCGCAGACCTGGGTCCGTCAAGGAGCACAGACCTGGGTCCATGGGGGAGCGCAGACCTGGGTCCATCAAGGAGCACAGACCTGGGTCCATCAAGGAGCGCAGACCTGGGTCCATCAAGGAGCACAGACCTGGGTCCATCAAGGAGCGCAGACCTGGGTCCATCAAGGAGCGCAGACCTGGGTCCATCAAGGAGCACAGACCTGGGTCCATCAAGGAGCGCAGACCTGGGTCCATTGGGGAGCACAGACCTGGGTCCATGGGGGAGCGCAGACCTGGGTCCATCAAGGAGCACAGACCTGGGTCCATGGGGGAGCGCAGACCTGGGTCCATGGGGGAGCGCAGACCTGGGTCCATGGGGGAGCGCAGACCTGGGTCCATCAAGGAGCGCAGACCTGGGTCCATTGGGAAGCACAGACCTGGGTCCATCAAGGAGCGCAGACCTGGGTCCATGGGGGAGCACAGTTGTATTTAAACGAGAAAATCCAGAACAGATCATGCATTATTGTGTTCAAAGGGGCACAGGGGAGAGCAGACAGAAATGGAGCTGGAAGAACAACACGCAGAAAGCCTGCAAACTGGTAAGTCACTTTTCAGAAACGTCCAGAACAGAAAACCTGTCAGGGACTTAAAAGACCACTAGATAACCAAGGTATAAAAAAGGGCTCAGAGAGAACAAAGCCCGAGCAGAAAAATGAAATGAAAATTGCCAGTGGCAAAGGGACAGTGAGAAACCACTAGGAACTCGGGTCTGAAACAGCCAGGGGGGTGCGTAACCCATCCCTCCCATCTGCTCTCAGCGCCGCAACATGGCAAACCGGCCAAAAACCAGCGCAAAGGGTTCTGGGGAGGAACCGTGGCATTGAACGCGCATCTCCACGGGCCGGGCCGGGCGGCGGTGTGAGACACGACGCTGCCAGCGGGGCCAACAGCAGCTGCGCAGCAGTCACTGCGCACCCCGCGCAGCTCCGGCCGCACCGCCACGCGGCTGCCGCGGGTCGGAACCGGGCAGACCCGCAAAGAGCCGTGACCGCGATCAGCAAAGTCTGCACCGCTTGTGCCCACGGAGCAGCCGGCCCGGGTGCACATGTCCCTGCTCAGGGCACAGGTGCCACCGGATGGATGAGCTGTAATGGTGTCTGTCAACCCAAACCATGCTCAGCCTCTGATTCAGAACCAGAACGTCCTCAGCCTGGGAGGACAAAACTGGGGGGCAGAGCGGAGATCTGTGGGGGCAGGAGCGCCGAGCAGGCCCAGGGCTGTGCTGCCGCAGCTCTGCCGCCGCAGGAACCGCCCGGCGCGACGCAGCAGGGACGGGGACGGTCACAGAGGGAGATACCACAGACGGTCAGGAAGCCGCAAACCCCTCCCTCTCTGATGCTGTGAAAGGAACGTTTACCCTGGAACAAACTCGGAGCAGAAAGCTCTGAGCCGAGAGCTGCTCCGTACCCAAGGGGCCAAGCGTGGCTCAAGGAGGACCCAGAAGATATCTCCCGATTGAACGGCTCCTGCTGGAGAAACGCCCCTTGCAGCCCCAAGGGCCATTTGTGCTTTCCAAATCCACACCCATGTACGGAAAAATTATACCAGCTCACACCTGTGCCAATATTGTCTCTCACTCCTGCTGATTTTGGCCTTTCTTGATGCTTAATCCCATCTCTATCTCCAGTTCTTTAGGACAAACAAGCCCATGTTCCAGCGCTTTTGTACTCACTAACCTTCTGCAGGGACACGGAGTAGGAACCTCCTCCCGGGCTGAGGACGCTTTGGTGATGAATCACAGAATATTAGAATGGTTTGGTTCAGAATTCCGCTCAGCCCAGGGACCAAGCGTCGCAGGGTGTGGCAAACGCCAATAGCGGAGACAATTTCAATCTGGGATTAGACCCGTTGACAAAGGACAATCCGCCACTGGTGAGCGCCAATGCTAACCCACGGGCAGCCCCTGTGCGCAGGACCCACGGGACCCACGGGCAGCCCCTGTGCGCAGGACCCACGGGACCCACGGGCAGCCCCTGTGCGCAGGACCCACGGGACCCACGGGCAGCCCCTGTGAGCAGGACCCACGGGACCCACAGGCAGCCCCTGTGCGCAGGACCCACGGGACCCACGGGCAGCCCCTGTGCGCAGGACCCACGGGACCCACGGGCAGCCCCTGTGCGCAGGACCCACGGGACCCACGGGCAGCCCCTGTGAGCAGGACCCACGGGACCCACAGGCAGCCTCTGTGCACAGGACCCACGGGACCCAGGGGCAGCCTTTGTGTGCAGGACCAACAGGACCCACAGGCAGCCTCTGTGCGCAGGACCCACGGGACCCACGGGCAGCCCCTGTGCACAGGACCCACGGGCAGCCTCTGTGTGCGGGACCCACGGGCAGCCTCTTTGTGCAGGACCCACGGGCAGCCTCTGTGCGCAGGACCAACAGCACCCACGGGCAGTCTCTGTGCGCGGGACCCACGGGACCCATGGGCAGCCTCTGTGTGCGGGACAAACAGTGCCCACAGGCAGCCTCTGTGTGCGGGACCTCTCGTTTCTAACAGATACGGCAACCATGAACTGATACTAGAAATTGTTGTTGTTACCTTTAAATACAGGCTGCTCACAGTTTTATCCTATTTCTAGTTTTCCTGTCCTTGAAATTCTTCCTAATGCTCCGGTCCTCCTAAGCACCCGCTTATATCATCAGCGAAGTTCAAGAGTGAGCTGCTCACGGAGAGCAAACCATCCACAGGGCCAACACTCGATGTGTTCGCACCAACCTCCTGCCGCCCCCGCGCTTCCCTCCCGGCAGCTCCTGCACGTTGGGATCGCTGCGTATCTACACGACACCTGTGCCCTGCGCCACGTTCCCCATGAGAGCAGTGCATGCAACACAGGCTGCTATCCTCTGCCCCGGACCACCAGAGTGACCACATCGCTGTGTTCAGCTTTGCTGGGACCTGCACGAGCAGCAAATATGAATCTAAGAGGGTTCCATTGAGTGGTGGTAAAAAAAAGATGCACAGGCTCCCTTAAACCTGAATCAAGGATTAAAGAGACAAAGGGCAAGGTACAATAAATCATTTATATATACCATATTTGCATATAGAAACGTGTGCGCATCTCCTCAGCACTGTACAACACGAATTCAGCTCTCGTGTGCTCTGGCAGTGCTGGAGGAGACTGTGACCCTGATCTGTGCGTGACCGTGGGCCGGTTCCTGCTCGCACGCGCACAACGGCCCCGTGGAGCGGCCACCGGCACCAGCAAAAGAGCACCCGCGATGGGAACCGCCGGGCGCCGAGACCCGCGGCGCAGGACACAGCCAGCGCCGCCCGGGGGGTACAACCCCGACGCGCCCCACACCAACACCATCCCCCAGGGACACACGTCCCCGCAGCACTCCACCACCAGCGCCGCAATACCCCAGCACTCCTCCACCAGTGCTGTAATACCCCAGCATTCCTCCACCAGTGCCACAATACCCCAGCACTCCACCACCAGTGCCCTAATACCCCAGCACTCCTCCACCAGCGCCGCAATATCCCAGCACTCCTCCACCAGTGCCGCAATACCCCAGCACTCCTCCACCAGTGCCGTAATACCCCAGCACTCCTCCACCAGTGCCGTAATACCCCAGCACTCCTCCACCAGCGCCGTAATACCCCAGCACTCCTCCACCAGCGCCGCAATACCCCAGCACTCCTCCACCAGCGCCGCAATACCCCAGCACTCCTCCACCAGTGCCGCAATACCCCAGCACTCCTCCACCAGTGCCGCAATACCCCAGCACTCCTCCACCAGTGCCGTAATACCCCAGCACTCCTCCACCAGTGCCGTAATACCCCAGCACTCCTCCACCAGCGCCGCAATACCCCAGCACTCCTCCACCAGTGCCGCAATACCCCAGCACTCCTCCACCAGTGCCGCAATACCCCAGCACTCCTCCACCAGTGCCGTAATACCCCAGCACTCCTCCACCAGTGCCGTAATACCCCAGCACTCCTCCACCAGTGCTGTAATACCCCAGCACTCCTCCACCAGTGCCGCAATACCCCAGCACTCCTCCACCAGTGCCGCAATACCCCAGCACTCCTCCACCAGTGCCGCAATACCCCAGCACTCCTCCACCAGTGCCGTAATACCCCAGCACTCCTCCACCAGTGCCGTAATACCCCAGCACTCCTCCACCAGTGCTGTAATACCCCAGCACTCCTCCACCAGTGCCGCAATACCCCAGCACTCCTCCACCAGTGCCGCAATACCCCAGCACTCCTCCACCATCGCCGTAATACCCCAGCACTCCTCCACCAGTGCCGCAATACCCCAGCCGCTTCCTCCAACTCACCTTGGACAGCAAACGTGGTTTCATTAGTTTCATTAGTTATTTTCACCTTCCTTTCTGCAGAGACAAACACACACCTGGTGCCTCGGTGCCCCAGCGTGCGGCAGCTGCAGGACAGGGACACCCGAGGGGCCCGTGCCCAGCGCTGCCCTGCAGCCTTCCTCCCCAGCACCCACATCACCTTCACGCCTCGGGAGCTCCTCACCCCTTTCACACCTTCTCCGGAACCTCCTCTTGCCGCCGCGTTTCAGACATGTGTTGGTTCCCTCTCAATCACCAACAGGCCCATCGCTCCCCTGACGCAGCCCCGGGCACAGCCGGGTACGTGTTTCCATGCGCCACGGTGTGTATCGTATTTACAGCTCCCGTGAAAGGGTGATTTCTACCCCACCCAGCACCAGCGCCCCTGCCCCGGCTCCCTGCCGAGGCTCCGCGCCAGCCAGTGTCCACCACAGAGAGACAAAAGGCGCCACAGAAGACTCAACCCCGCTCACCACGCCTGCCCACCCTGCGGCAGAAGGCACCGGGGACCTCTCCCAGTGCCCACCCGCCCGCCCGCATCACCCAGGCTCTGGAACGGTGCTGGGGATGCTCTGAGCTGGCCCCAGCGCCTGCACCCCAGCACAGCGTGCGGCACAGCTGTCACCCAGCACCTCAGTCACCCAGCACCTCGGGAACATCTGGCACAGTGTGCAGCAGAGCTGTCACCCAGCACCTCAGTCACCCAGCACCTCAGGACCATCTGGCACAGTGTGCGGCAGAGCTGTCACCCAGCACCTCAGTCACCCAGCACCTCAGTCACCCAGCACCTCAGGACCGTCCGGCACAGCATGCGACAGAGCTGTCACCCAGCACCTCAGTCACCCAGCACCTCAGGACCATCTGGCACAGCATGTGGCAGAGCTGTCGCCCAGCACCTCAGGACCCAACAGCTCCCAAAGTGACACGGTCCTTACCAGCGCCCTGACACAACACGTCATCCCCATGCTGACGTCACCGCATGGTTCTGGGAGCACACAGGTCACTTGTGCCTGGCCAGTGCCAGCCGCGGTGCTCCCGGCAGCGATGGCCGAGGCCCGGGCCCGGCAGTGCCCTGCGCTTCACCGGCGCTGTCGGCGGAGCTTTCGGCTCCTCCGCAGCAGCAACGGGCTCGCGTGCCCACTCGGGGAAAGCGACGGACAACAGTTCCACCAACCCCAGAGAATTCACCGCGGCCGGGGTGAACGAGGCCCGGCTGCTGCGCACCGTCGGCACAGATCGGGTTGGCATTGGAGCAGAGTAACATGTTCAATTGGAAGCATGCAGGGAATTTAGATAAGCAGATTATAAATACACAAACTGCAATTTAACTAAAGGGAAGACATCGCTTATCAGCGGCGGTAATTCTTCAAGCAGATTGTCGCCATAGTATCTGCTCTTTGTCTTTGACTAAGCCTTCAGATCCTCCCGCTGATAAAAGCCTCCTGCGTGGCTGCTGCGGCTGTTTCCTCAAACACCCAAACACCGGATGGCAGGGATGCAAACGGCCCGGCCCAGCCACCCCGGGGCCTGCACCCCCTCGAGACCCCCACACACGGGGGACGCCGGCGCACAGAACGGGCCCGTGTTTAAACAGTAGAGCTGGAGCCACCCGGGTCCCTGCAGCTGCTCTGTCGGTGCGGTGGACACCTGGCGGCTGCTCTGTCGGTGCGGTGGACACCTGGTGGCTGCTCTGTCGGTGCGGTGGACACCTGGTGGCTGCTCTGTCGGTGCGGTGGACACCTGGCGGCTGCTCTGTCGGTGCGGTGGACACCTGGTAACTCCTCTGTCGGTGCGGTGGACACCTGGCGGCTGCTCTGTCGGTGCGGTGGACACTTGGCGGCTGCTCTGTCGGTGCGGTGGACACCGCCCGAGCCACGTCTGCGCCCCAGCCCGCGAATCAGCCAGCAGCAAAATCACCGGATTTAAGGCTGTCACAAAACATGACTGCACTGAACGGCCCCGGCTGAAAAGCGTGTCGGGCCCTGCTCTCTGTGGGGATGGTGAATGGAAAATCACAGCGAGCTCCCCCCGCTGCAGTCCCACATACGGGGTTATTCATTTCAGGGAAAAAACGGGAAACTAGAGCTGCACCTTTAAGAAATGTGAAGGGAACAACATAATTTAATATATTTCAATAATAAAAACTCTGCTGGAGTATATTAGGCAACTGGAAAGGGGATCTGATTGAATTTTAGAAACGGTTCTTGAATACGTGAATCAGATTAGGAGGAAGAGCTGCTGGAAAGCGAGGGCCGCGCCAGGCGGCCGGGCGCAGGAGCTCTCCAGGGCACGCAGATCCCGCAGACGAAACTCCGGGAGGGACACGAGCAGCCCGGCGGAGTTTCCATTTCACTTCCCTCCTCGTTAATCCAAAGCAGCATTTCCCCAAGAGGGAGCTGGCCGAGCCGTGCCGGGCGCCGCGGGCAGCACGGCCCTGCCCACAGGGATGGAAAAGCCACGGCACCGAGGACAACGGGAGCGGTTCCACTGAGCCGCAGCGTCCCCGGCGCCGCGCTGCGGCAGAGCTGGGGCCGCGGTTGAGCCAGGACACAGCGGCGTTCATGGGGATGGGCCCCAGCGCGTCTGCGGGACACGCAGTGCCCTGCCCTGCGTACAGTCTGAACAGCCCCGTGCAGAGCTCTGCGGGACAGGCTGACTGCCCAACCGCCTCTGTCACCACAAGTAGCGAGACAAGCAGGACTGACCAGGAAAGGCAACTGCGCACCTCAGCGTCTCCAGGCCTGCATGGAGGGACGTGCCCCCAGCGCCCGCGGGCTCCAGGACACCTGCAGCCCTCAGGGACGGGTCGGACAGGGTCTCTGCAGGGGACGCTGCCGCTGCTGGAGGAGCTGGGGCTGGGGACAGAAGGGACGGGCTGGTGGCCCGTGCAGACACCATGGCCAGCTCCTCGCTCCAGCTCCAGCTCCAGCTCCAGCACAGACCCTGGCCTCAGCCGGCCATGATCCGTTACCAGCTCGCAAACGCGTCAGCCGGAGCCCCTGCGACACACGGGGCCAAGTGCCACACGAGCACGGTCTGCGTCAGGACCTGGGCAGCACGTTCAGAGTCAATGTTCCTCTTTGAGGCATCCTCCAAACTGTCCCAACAGAGACAGCAGAGAGAAAACTTCGAGGATGTGGGGTGAGAAGTTTTACTGAGCCGAAGTCGTGGACTCAGCCCCACAAAACAAGCAGAAGCTCTCCCGGCACATCCAAAATACGGACGGGCGCGCTGCCGCGGGCAGGGTCCCGCACACAGGAACTCCACAGCAGCACGGCAGCGAAGCCGTGTCAGCTCAGCACCGAGGGAGATACGGCCTGGGGATGGAAACCATATCAGCACAAGCACGTCTCACCAACGCCGCAGCTAATGCAACCAGACACTCGCGCTGCTCGCAGCTTCCAGCAGACACAGCCGCCACGAGCTTTCTGTCACAGCTCCAACACCCAGCGTGGGAACTCAAACACCCGCTACAAACTTCAGGTCAAAGAAATACAACACAACAGCAGTAACCATCTCACTCTCAGCTAATTAACCAATAAAACGTACAAAATACTCCATAGGACCAGATCAAAGGTCCCTTAGCCCAGCTCCCTGTCTGTGACAGCGGCATTGCAAATGCTGTTACCTAAGGAGCTCACACGTGCTTGGCCATTTTGGGTGGTCTGTCCCCCTTGCGTCCCCAGCATCCGATGCCATCGCACTGGGGACACTGGCAGCAACGCACCGGCTGGGTCCCGCCGGTCCCTGCGCACGGAGCGGCTCTGCAGGCGCTCATCTCCGGTCCCTCGGAACCCGCCGGCCGTGTTCCACCCTGAGGCTCCTCAGGCTTTCCAGTAGACGCAGTTTAAATACTCCCCACGACCCGCCAGCTCCCCGGTGCAGCAGCTGGCTCTGTCCCTCCTGCCCCACAGGCTCTTCCACTCCTCCCATGCCCAGCTCCCCGCTCCGCACCACCACGATCCCCGCGGCACCGCCAGCCCCGCGCCTGCCCCGGCTTTGCGTGCGCAAGGTCAGCACAGCCGTGATGCCACCACCAGTGTCCCGGGCTCCGTCACGTCACCCCGGGTGACGCCGGTGGGAAGCTCCTGGGCAAGCGTGTTCCCCCGCACACCGTGAGCAGAGCAGAGCCCTGGAACGGCGCGCCCGCGCTCGCTCCTGCCGCGGGACGGCCCTGCAGCTGCCCCGGCGCGCACACCCGGCTCCGCGGCAGAGGAGGACGGAGGCGCCTGCAGACAGCACGGACAGCCACAAGCAACAGCTGCAGCTGGGAGAAGCTCCGTGAAACTGAGAGGAGATGGAGAGCTTGGCGAGGTGACCTCGGGGAGAAGACGCGGTGCCAGTGTGTGGGACAAGCAGAAACCCAGGTCCACATGGGGAAGTCTCTTCTGACATGAGTTCCGGAAACAAGGGCTTCAGGGCACCAGCAGCTCCCGATGCCAGGGGATGCAGAGAGCCTGAGCTGAGACAAAGGCTAAACGTGCCAAACCCCCGGCACCCACCATGCTGGTGCCTCCCGGGGCTGCTCCACGGCCGGGGACAGCAGCGCCGAGCCTGACCGCGGCACAGCGCAGGTGGGCTCTGCGGCACACAGCAAAGCCCCTCTGCCCAGCTGCTCCGCTGTGCTCGGCCCACGCGCTGTGCGGGAGAGCCGCGGGGCAGCGCTGCGGAAAGGGCTCCGGAGCTGCTCTCAGGGGCTGTCAAGGCTGTGCCGGGATCCTGAGACACAAGTGTCACCGCCAGCTCAGGGGCTCAGTGCAGTCAGACGCACGAATGTTCATCACCTGATCATCTGTTCATCCGTCCGTCCCTCCATCCGTCCATCCATCCACCACCAGGCACGCCTTGCACACGGGACCTGCCCCGGCTCCCCCACCACCCGCTGCAGCGGCAGCCAGCGGGTTGTGCTGGGCGCGGGCAGACGGGCTGCGGGACAGGGGCACTGAAGCCCAGGGGAATCTCCCTGTGGAGATACGACCCAGACCGCAGCAGCATTCATAGGACCCTGATTTAGCAAACTGCCATTTATAAATAAATACTGCACTACAAACCTGATTCTTCTAATCCCTACGACCATGCGAAGCCATTTCCTCTGAAGAGCTGTCCCCGATTGCTCCTCTGCTAACACCATGTCAAACATTAGCTTGCATTTTTTTAAAAGTACCACGTCTACTCACAGAATATATTGCGACCATTTTTCCTTCGCCTTGTCTCATTTCAAAAACTCCGGTCCTTTTTAATGGAAACTGAGCTGGAGGCAATGAAAAACCTGGGAATTTCAGATTGGAAGATATTTGAATAGGAAGATTAAAACCAGCTAAAAAAACTCTTCATTATGGGCAGCCCAGCTCAGTAAACGCCACTGGTGAGACCTCTACCCACCGCAAAGTAATAGCTCCATAAACGGGAAACGCCATCATGCTCCAGGCACCCGTTGCAGCCCCGCGCCCGCAGCACTGAATGCCAGGCAGCACGGGCGATTCCACACCAAACCATAAAGCGTGGTCCTGTTTGGGGTGCAGATACCATAGCGGGGGAGCCTTATAAAGATGTGTAACAAACACCGCATCACGGAAATGGCAGCGCTGCTGCGCTCATTGCCGCAGCGCGGGGCCGCTCGGCTCACACCGGAGAGCGCGGGGTCCCTGGTGCCTGCGGCAGCATCACGGGGACACCCTGCACGCAGGTCACCAGCCACGCAAACACTCACCCGAGGCAGAACGCGCTTCAGCTATGTGACACTTGGGCTGGAGCCAAGCCCCAGCACCGGGGTGTGCACCTGGCTGGATGTCCTGCCGCGACGTCCCCGAGGTGCCGCTGCACCGCGCCGGCACAGAAACCGGCAGCCACGCGTGCCCTGGAGCGGCAGCAGTCGGGGAACCTGCGGGCTGGTGTCCCCAGGGTGCAGCCCAATGACTGCCCAAAACAGCACGGCACCGGAGAGCTGGCACTGCCCAAGCCAGGGCCACACCGCTGCCAAAGCCAGACCATACTCCTGCCAAACAGGGACTGTACTCCTGCCAAACCGGGACTGTACTCCTGCCAAACCAAGGCCACACTCCTGCCAAACCGGGGCCACACTCTGGGCAGGCAGACAAGACCTGTGATGCCAAAACGAGCCTGTGAAGGAGGAGATGCTTCATCATTCTGGTCTGGCATCAGGACATTTGTTTGGGAGAAGCAGGTAACAACTGGGATTACGGACCAGCCCGGCAGATTAAATGTGTTTAAAGCTGGCTGCCTTCAGATAAAATTACCAGCTGTCCTGGAGCCAAACCCCACTGAGCAGGAGCCACAAGCACTGCTCCCTCCTCTCCCCGGTGCAGGGGGCTTGCAGAGGAGCGGTGCCGGGTCATCGCAGCCCCCGCACTGGGGAACAGCCGGCACAGGTCCTGCTGCCACACACAGCGGTGCAGACAGCGGCACAGGGCAAGCGTCACCGGGGAACACCCGGCACGGGTCCTGCTGTCGCACACAGCGATGCAGCCAGCGGCACGGGGCGAGCATTGCTGTGGCAGCACCAGGCGAAGCAGAGCACCGGTGCACGCCGGCAGCCTGCACACCCTTCAGGAGCTGGAGTACACGCAGTCCAGCCAAGTTGAATGACGCTGGACCCACCTTCACCCGCAGCAGCCACCCAGCAGGAAGGGCAGACTCTGCCATGCACCATCCTACCCAACCCAGACAGTTCGTGGCAAAACAACAACCCCAGCACTGCCATCCGGACCCAGAGCCAAGGCGCAGCCGGCACCCTCACCCGCGGGAGGCTGGTTCGTTCAGAAGGCACCCGAAGCCAGGAATAACCTGCCCCACACGGGCAGTTTCCTGCTCCTGGTGAGGAATTTCCACCCCACCTGCCAGGAGCTGTAATGTCCCTGCGGTAGCTCCTGCCAGCAGCCCTCGTGCCATGGCCAGCAGTCCCTACGCCATGGCTAGCAGTCCTCATGCTGTGGCCAGCAGTCCTTGTGACGTGGCCAGCAGTCCCTATGCCATGGCTAGCAGTCCCTATGCCATGGCCAGCAGTCCTTGTGCTGTGGCCAGCAGTCCTCGTGCCATGGCCAGTAGTCCCTATGCCATGGCCAGCAGTCCCTATGCCATGGCCAGCAGCCCCTATGCCATGGCTAGCAGTCCTTGTGCTGTGGCCAGCAGTCCCTATGCCATGGCCAGCAGTCCTTGTGCTGTGGCCAGCAGTCCCTATGCCATGGCCAGCAGCCCTCGTGCCATGGCCAGCAGCCCCTGTGCCATGGCCAGCAGCCCCCATGCCATGACCAGCAGCCCTCGTGCCATGGCCAGCAGTCGTCACGCCATGGCCAGCAGTCCCTGTGCCATGACCAGCAGCCCTCGTGCCACGGCCAGCAGCATCGCTCCCCTGCATGTCCCCGGTGCTGGCACGTGCTGCACCCACACAGGGCGTTCGCCAGGTTCGTTACCCGACGGGCAGAAATTGCTTCCTTTATTCACGATTTCCTCACTCGGTCTCTGTGTCTTTTTGCCACGAGTCAGCCCTGCAGCCACTGCCACTCTGCCGGCACTGGGACTCTGCGCTGGCGCTGCGCCAGTCGCTGCCAACGCTGCTTAATTCCTGGCAGGGCCTGCAGAGCGGGCAGAGCCTCCCGAGGTGGCCACAGTGACATCTCAGCTCCAGCCCAGCCTCACAGCCACGGCAGGCAGCCAGTGAAGCACCGCGAAACACCGCGCTGAACAGGCACCGCGAAACACCGCGCTGAACAGGCATCGGGAAACACCGCGCTGAACAGGCACCGCGAAACACCGCGCTGAACAGGCACCGCGAAACACCGCGCTGAACAGGCATCGGGAAACACCGCGCTGAACAGGCACCGCGAAACACCGCGCTGAACAGGCATCGGGAAACACCGCGCTGAACAGGCACCACGAAACATCGCGCTGAACAGGCACCGCGAAACACCGCGCTGAACAGGCACAGGGAAACACCGTGCTGAACCAGCACCCAGAAACATGTCACTGGGCCGGCGCCAAGAAACACTGTGCTGAACCGGCAGCAAGAAACATGGCACTGAACCAGCACCGGGAAACATGGCACTGAACCAGCACCGGGAAACACTGCACTGGACCGGCACCAGGAAACACTGCGCTAGACCAGCACCGAGAAACCCCACGCTGAACCAGCACCGAGAGCTGCGCAGTGTGTGGGCAGCACCGCGGGCACACACAGCGCCGGCACACACAGCGCCAGGCGGGAGGTGACGGGGTCACCAAGGGCGACAGGAGCAGAGCGCCGCGATTCTGCTGCCCCTGCAACTCGGGCTGCAGCCAAAGTATCGCCTGGCTCCCCAGCGTGCAGCGCTCGGAACGCAGCAGGACACAGGTTCATCAATGCACTTGGGAAAAGCAGCTGGATGGACAGAGGACATGTAGACAGACACACACTGAGAGCTGTGACACATCACTATCCAGAAAATACATTGCTGGAACCAGCCCAGCACACACCGGGGCACTGCACCAGAGAAGATAACGGTGCTGCCAGCCTGCGCTGCACCGCGCGTCCTTCCTGGCACACATGGCTGGGACAGCACCGGCACCAGCGCCCGCCTGAGCTGCCACCACCGCCGCTGTCCCCGGGCCCGGCCAGGAGCCGCGGTGCGAAGCCTCGCGACGCTCACCCACGCGCCCGCAGCACCGGCCACGCAGCCGCTCACGGCCCCGGGACACGCCGACGCCAAAACTCGCCCGGGTCTCCTGAGGACATCCCCCAAACCTGCCCGGATCAGCCAGCGCACGCCGGGCACGCGGAGAGGAGCAGGGGCTGTTCTGGAACAGGACACGCGAACAGCAAGTGAGAGACGAGAAACTTGCACTGGGACCCTGCAGCTGCGGGCAGGCGCCCCTGGGAAAAAGGCTAAAAACTAAAAGATAAAAGAAAGAGCATCAGGCAAAAGTATTCCGTGGGTTGAAAAGCTTGTCTGGAAAGCAACAACAGCGCTGGACAGGAGAGCGCACTGGGAAGGATGCGGCGGTCCGGCCATGGCCGGGACGTCCCCGACTCACCCACCCGGGGCTGGCACAGGGACCTGCGGCTGCACAGCCAGCGGGTGGAGACCCCGACCCGCCGTGGGGACCGAGAGAACAGCCCCCTGCGCTGGAGACCCCGACCCGCCGTGGGGACCGAGAGAACAGCCCCCTGGGCTGGAGACCCTGACCCGCCGTGGGGACCGAGAGAACAGCCCCCTGGGCTGGAGACCCCGACCCGCCGTGGGGACCGAGAGAACAGCCCCCTGGGCTGGAGACCCCGACCCGCCGTGGGGACCGAGAGAACAGCCCCCTGGGCTGGAGACCCTGACCCGCCGTGGGGACCGAGAGAACAGCCCCCTGCGCTGGAGACCCCGACCCGCCGTGGGGACCGAGAGAACAGCCCCCTGGGCTGGAGACCCCGACCCGCCGTGGGGACCGAGAGAACAGCCCCCTGCGCTGGAGACCCCGACCCGCCGTGGGGACCGAGAGAACAGCCCCCTGCGCTGGAGACCCCGACCCGCCGTGGGGACCGAGAGAACAGCCCCCTGGGCTGGAGACCCTGACCCGCCGTGGGGACCGAGAGAACAGCCCCCTGGCCAGTGAGTGACAAGTGACAAGCGAGAGTCATAGGCAGCAGATCACAACAGATCACAGCAGATCTCAGGAGATCACAGCAGATCACAACAGATCACAGCAAGCACCAGCGGTGGGAAATGAGCCAGGGAGCTGCGCGGTGCTGCCGGGCCAAAGGAAAACCCAGTTCTGTGGTGGCCTTAACTGTCACCTCCCAGCGTCACTGACACTTCCTCCCCTCCACACAAACCCCTATAGCCCCCGCTGGCTGCTGCTCCGCCAGCAGAGCCCCCTGAGCTGACAGACCGACAGACCCCCCTGAGCTGACAGACCGACAGACTCCCCTGAGCTGACAGACCGACAGACCCCCCTGAGCTGACAGACTGACAGACCCCCCTGAGCTGACAGACCGACAGACCCCCCTGAGCTGACAGACTGACAGACCCCCCTGAGCTGACAGACCGACAGACCCTCCTGAGCTGACAGAAACCCCTGAGCTGACAGACCGACAGAACCCCCTGAGCTGACAGACCGACAGACGCCCCTGAGCTGACAGACCAACAGACCCCCCTGAGCTGACAGACCGACAGACCCCCCTGAGCTGACAGACCGACAGAAACCCCTGAGCTGACAGAAACCCCTGAGCTGACAGACCGACAGACCCCCCTGAGCTGACAGACCGACGGACCCCCCTGAGCTGACAGACCGACAGACGCCCCTGAGCTGACAGACTGACAGACCCCCCTGAGCTGACAGACCAACAGAAACCCCTGAGCTGACAGAAACCCCTGAGCTGACAGACCGACAGACCCCCCTGAGCTGACAGACCGACGGACCCCCCTGAGCTGACAGACTGACAGACCCCCCTGAGCTGACAGACCAACAGACCCCCTGAGCTGACAGACTCCCCTGAGCTGACAGACCAACAGACCCCCTGAGCTGACAGACTCCCCTGAGCTGACAGACCGACAGACCCCCCTGAGCTGACAGACCAACAGACCCCCTGAGCTGACAGACTCCCCTGAGCTGACAGACCGACAGACCCCCCTGAGCTGACAGACGGCCACCAGCCGCCCCCGGGCAGCACTGCCGCCGCCCCCAGCCCTGCTCCTGTCCCCCGCTCGGTGACCACGGCTGCGCTCCAGCCAAGCGACAGTGTCCACTGAGTGACAGGACAGCATCGCCATGGTCCTGACATCATTTTCCACCTCGTTTTATACATTCTGATGTTTTGCTCTGTATTTTAATGAGTCCTCATAAAAAAGCAGAGATGTGTTCATGGCGGCACTGACAAGGGAGCCTGTGGGACTGCAGTTAATTTAAAATCCAGCAAAATAGAGAAGCTGTCTGAATTTCCTGCTCGCAGCACACAGTGCCCGTATTTATCAACGAACCCCATCGGCCTTTGAAGTCTCACGGCTTCCTCTAGCACAGAACGACTGAGCTGGGACCAGCGCGGCAGAGCAGCGGACTGAGGGAGGCAGAGAGCAGCCCCGGGGTCTGAGGGCCCCAGCCCCGGGCTGTCCAGAATTGGGGCTCTGGAGCCACTCGGGGGGGGCTGAGGGCTCCGAGCCCCAGACTGTCCAGAATTGGGGCTCTGGAGCCACTCGGGGGGGGCTGAGGGCTCCGAGCCCCAGACTGTCCAGAATTGGGGCTCTGGAGCAGCTGTGGGGTCTGATGGCCCCGAGCCCCGGGCTGTCCAGAATTGGGGCTCTGGAGCCACTCGGGGGGGTCTGAGGCCCCCGAGCCCTGGTGTGCAGGGACTGTGCCTGGTGCTGCCCGCCCGGGCTGCGTCTGGAGCCACCGCCGAGAGCATCCTCCAGCTGCCCGCCGGCCCCACCAGCAGCCTTCGCGCTGCACTGTTGTCACTGCAGCGCCACTTGTAGCAGGATGGTTCATTTTCACTCGGACGGTGGCATTGCTCTGTGTCCCACCCACAAGTGCTGGTTTCCACGCTAACCTCCCACAGGGGGAAGCTGATGAAACTCTCACACCCCTTGAGCGCCAGCTCCGCTCAGTGTCTGCTTCACTGCACTCTATTTCCCCACTCTCGTCTCCCGTTCTGCCTTTAGCCACCATCTCCATCATCCATCCTGCTGCTCCTGGCCCTGTACTATCAAAAAGACCAAAACACGATATAAGGGGGGAAAAAAGCCACTCTAATGTGTTGTTTGTACATCATTGTAACGTTGACAATGTAAGGTTTTAATGTTTTGGACTGGCGAACTGAAATCCCCTGCTAATACAACCCCATTACAGCAGCCACCAGCGGTGGCTCCGCCGACACGCGTGGCCCGCGCGCCCTGCGCAGGGGACGCGGTTCCCCTCCAGCGCCCGACCCGCCTGCCCAGCTCGAGACCGGAACCCTCCGCAGGACCCCCCTGCCTGGTGCCAGGACCTCCCCGCAGCGACCGCGCCAGATCCCGCCCGCGGCCGCACCAACGCCTCCTGCGGCAGACGCTTCCCCTCGCCCTCGCCGTTCGCTGTCCCCAAATCGCGGTCCCCTCCCGCAGGGGCCCCTTTCCTCCCCAGGAGCCTCCCGCCGAGCTCGCTGCCTCTGGTGACTCGCTCCCGCAGCTCTGCGCGACCACCCAGCGCCTCCCACGCGCCCTTCGGATGCTGTTACGGCTTTTGCCTTTTCAGGCCTTTCTGATGAAGTTCTGTGATGTTCCTGGAACTCCCCGTCTGCAGTTGGCACGGTGAGTGCTTTCAGTGTCTCTCACCCCTCCAGATGCTGAGCCCAGTAAAACTGTGCCATTCACTACTCCACGTGTTCTGAAAGGTGACTGTTTCTGTAACTCAGATGAACGCAGTGCAGCCTCTCCTGCTGTGTGCCCTGGAGGCAGCGGCCCCAGGGGATCACCACGAGCCACCAGTCCTGGGGCATCACCATGAGCCACCAGCCCCAGGGGATCACCACGAGCCACCAGTCCTGGGGCATCACCATGAGCCACCAGCCCCAGGGGATCACCACGAGCCACCAGTCCTGGGGCATCACCATGAGCCACCGGTCCAGCAGGATCACCATGAGCCACCGGTCCTGGGGCATCACCATGAGCCACCAGCCCCAGGGGATCACCACGAGCCACCGGTCCTGGGGGATCACCATGAGCCACCGGTCCCGCAGGATCACCGCGAGCCACCAGTCCTGGGGGATCATCACGAGCCACTGGTCCCAGAGGATCACCATGAGCCACCGGTCCCAGGGGACCACCACGAGCCACGGGTCCTCAGGGTTCCCCACGAGCCACTGGTCCCAAGGGATCACCATGAACCACCGGTTCTGGAGTGACCTGGGCAAGTGACCACAGGCTCTCACCGCGGGGCCGTTCCCACCGCGGGGCTCTGGCAGCCCCCCGCACGCACCCCAGGCTCCGGGGTTTGTCTCCACAGCAGCTCTGGATCACGCCAGACGTTCGAACTCCAGCCCCTGCCAAGCCCTCCCAGCCCCGCTCCCGCCGCCCCGGCGCTCATCTATGCACACGGCAGATCGGCTTTACCGCCAGCCTGCCGTGTCTCCTCCCCGCAGCACTGCGCCAAGACCTCCCTGCGCCGCCCGGGTCACCCAGAACAAACTGCTCCCCGGAGCGTCCTGCAGGCTCTTGCCGTGCTTCTCAAACCCTGCGGTGTAGCCTTCAGATACAGAAGTCAACGTTTTAACCAAGTGAACTCATGAAAGCCCATCCAAAGGCCCTGCTAATAATTCAGCTGGTGAGCTATATTTGTTGCAAGAGCTGCATGCACTGCATGAACTGCTACCGATCTTTGCACATATTGGTAAGAGCACCTGGCGGACGGGCGGGACGCGGTGGCGAGGGCCGGCGCCCAGGCCGAGGCACAGCCGGGATCTGCTGGTGTCTCCGCTCCTCTGGTCTAGTCCCGCTTTAATTTCGCCCAACTGAAATAAATATTCCTGAAGCTTCGCTGGTTTCCCAGCTGACAGCGTATATTCTTAAGGGAACTTTGAGGCAAACAGCAAAAGCTATTACAGAGCCCGACAGGCCTGCCAGGGAGGTGATCTGGCTCGATTACGGCTCAGACTCCCCTCTGGTTTATCAGAACTTAGAAGCCATTTGTCCCAGCTGCTTCGGGCGGTGTGAGCGCGGAGTGAGCAGCACACCCACAGACTCGCGGGGCAGGCGGCGCCTCGAGTGGCGCGGTGACGCTGCGCTCCCTGTCCTGCCGCGCAGCGACGGCGAGGGGAGCCGGCTCCGGGTCAGCCCAAGGGCCACCGAGCTGGGGCCATCCCACGGACAGGGTGCAGCCCTGGGGACGGCAGGACAGTGACCCTGGCAGTGCCAGGCAAGCCCTGGGCACCAGGCGGGTCCCCAGCTCCCCGGGCACCGGCGGAGCTCAGGACCAGCCGCAGGGCTGCCCGCACCCCCAGGCTGAGCTGCAGCCCAGCGCCCTCGGCATGGGGCAGGAGCGCACCCGCGAGGCAGGGCCCTTAGCGGCTTCACCAACGAGCCTTTGGAGCCGCTTGCTCTGCGAGATGGGGGGGCTGGACCCGACAACCTCCAGATGTCCCTTGCAACCTGAGTTACCCTGCGGCATGTAACCCCTTGGCAAACACCCCGTAACCCCTTGGCAAACATCTTGTAAGCCCTTTGTAGACACCCCGTAACCCCTTTGCAAACATCTTGTAAGCCCTTTGTAGACACCCCGTTAACCCCTTTGCAAACACCCCATATGCCTTCTGGAGATACCTCGTAACCCCTTTGCAAATACCCCGTAACCCCTTTGCAAACACCCTGTAAGCCCTTTGCAGACACCCTCTAAGCCTTTTGCAAACACCCTGTAGCCCCTCTAGAGATACCCCGCAACCTCTTTGCAAACACCCCATAACTCCTTGGCACACATCCTGCAACCCCTTGGCAAACACCCTATAACCCCTTGGCACACATCCTGCAACCCCTTGGCACACACCCCATATTTGCTGCGCAAGGTCTCCAGTCTGACAACTGCGGACTCACGGCCTCCTCGCCGTTTTTCTCCACAAAGCGCGGCCCAGCTGGTTGCTTCCTGGTGGAGCTGCCTTGGACTATGGTGTCACACCAGGAGCAAGAGGTCCCCCACTCACGCTCTTCACTACCCCACCCCAAAAGCAAACCCCAGATCCAAAGCAAACCCCAGATCCAAAGCACCGGGCACGGCGCTGCTATCGCTGCTCGGTGCTATTGGGACCGCGAGCAGCCGGGTGAGCCAGGAGCACCAGGAGCACAGGGAGGGGGTGTCCTGTGCATCGCCCACCTGCAGACCCCCTCCCCATCTCGGGGAAGGCGCTGGGGGCCATGGCACAGCCACGCGGGGCCGCACAGCAGCAGCTGCCGCCCGGCTGGAACACGGAGAATGGAACAAATGGAGGTAATTGCTCCTCAAATCCCTGATGCGGGTAGAACAAATCAAACGGATGCAGCCCTTTCAAAGGCAAGGAACGGAAAACAAATTGTCTGAGGCTTTTAAAAAATAAATAAAGAAACCAGCCACTGAGTCTTTGGGCAAAGATCTCATTCACTTTGCTGAGGGAAAAGAAAGGGCTTGGGAATAGCGAATCAGTTCACATTGTTAAAAGTAATAATACAAAAAAAGAGATTGGGACGAGGCATTTATTTTATTAAACCCCCCAAGGAGAGGTCAAGAATATTAGAAATAAAGTCCCCGGGTTGCAGTTGATGCTATAGCTGCAGTTTTAGCAATTTCAGAAGAAGGATGTTTGTTCGGGTGGCAAAGCGCCAGGACCCGGGGAGGCGCCGGGAGGACGCCCGGTGCCGCAGCCAGCCCGCGCGGGCTCTGCGCCAGCGGGACCCGCCGGCACGCGGCCCCGGGCAAGGCCGCCACGGGCAGGGCCACGGCAGGATGTCATCCTGCGTCCTCGGCGCGTGTCCTGCTCTCCAGGGCAGGACCGCACACGATCCGGGCTCAGCAGATCCCCACTGACCCGGCCCAGCCTTGCGCTGTGCGCTCCGATCCTGCCCATGGGATAACAGGACACTGCGTCGACCAGACATCGGCCGGGAAGGATCGGGACTGTCCCGCCAGCTCTCAGACTGTATTCACTACCATTTACTTTTACAGCCACAGATGCTCTTTCACTGCTTTGCCTTCATGTTTTCAGCCACGTGGAAGCAGATGTAATGTTGGCTGGAACAATCAAGTGTTGGGCACTTCATAGGAAGAAAGCAAGAAAGAGCAGTGAAACATGAGCGATGCATTTGGATGCCAAGCTCTATACGCTCCCGAACGCTGGAGACGAGGTTTCCTGAGGGGTCGGCCCAGGGGGGACGTGGCCTCCAGGGGTCCCTTCAGCCCAAACTGTGACATGGTCCCATGACAGGGAAGCCCAGGAAAGCAGAGCTCAGACCTGTCCCAGCAGAAAGGATGCCTGAGCCGTAAAGTACAAAACCAGCTAAATCACAAGACAGTCGTTGAGATCAAACACGCTGCGTGAACGGGGAAACGGAGAGATTGCTGCGGAGACACGTAACGGAGACGCACAAGGCAAGAGAAGCAAACGTCCGGACAGCGTGAGCATGAGAGGAAACGCCGGCATGGGGAGAAGCCGGGACCGCTCTGCAAACACACCCGCAGCGAGAGGAAGACCCCGGCGATCGCTGGGGACCGCTGGGGACTGCTGGGCATCGCTGGGGATCGCTGGGGACCGCTGGGCATTGCTGGGGATCACTGGGCATTGCTGGGGATCACTGGGCATTGCTGGGGATCAGTAGGCATTGCTGGGGACCGCTGGGGATCGCTGGGGACCACTGGTGCTCCTCCAGCTGACTGCAGAGGGGGAAAGTTTTCAGTGGATGAAACTAAAAAGACCCATGTGCTCAATACTTGTTCGTCTTTAAATCAGAGCCCAACCGTGAGATTTCAGAGGCAGAGAGTTAAGATCCTACCTGGAAACTAGAAGTGGGAATTAATTGAGAATATCTGGATGTGCCTGACTACACACGTGGTAGGAAGTTTAAGAACAGACAGGAGCAATCTAAGGACAACTAAGGCCATCTTTTGAAGGCTTATGTTACACAGAGTGTGTCCAAAAGAGTGGAAAGTTACAAATGGCCAAAAAGGGAGAGAAGAAAAGCTAAAGAAATATCATCACTTCACTTCTTGGAAAAAAACATCGCAACAAATAACAAGGCAGAGTGTTTGTGTCTGCCCAGGAGGCAGCAACGTGGTGACAGTCCGGGCTTTGCCAAGGACAGATGCACAGGCTGGCGGCAGCGGCACAGCGCGGCCGTCCCGGCTCCCGGCCGCACAAACAGCAGCACAGCGCGGCTGTCCCGGCTCCCGGCCGCACAAACAGCGGCACAGAGCGGCTGCCCCGGCTCCCGGCCACACCAACAGCCGCACCAACAACCGCACAGCGCGGCTGTCCTGGCTCCCAGCCGCACCAACAGCCGCACAGCGCGGCCGTCCCGGCTCCCGGCCGCACCAACAGCCGCACAGCACGGCTGTCACCTGCTCCTGGCCTCACCAACAGCCACACAGCGCGGCCATCACCGGCTCCCGGCCGCACCAACAGCCGCACAGCACGGCCGTCCCGGCTCCCGGCCGCACCAACAGCCGCATAGCGTGGCCGTCACCGGCTCCCAGCTGCACCAACAGCCGCACAGCGCGGCCGTCCCAGCCCCCGGCCACACCAACGGCTGCACAGCGCGGCTGTCCTGGCTCCTGGCAGCCCCAGACCCCCTGGGCAGAACAGCTCCCGGTGCTCCTGTCGATGGCCGACCTGGGGCCCCGTGTCCTCTGGCAGAACAGCAACGCACTGCAGACCTCCCTGCCACAGCTACAGGCAGCACAGACCTCCCTGCCACAGCTACAGGCAGCACAGACCTCCCTGCCACAGCTACAGGCAGCGCAGAGGGGCTGCGAAATACCCCAAAACCAGGATTAGGGTTTCAACGGATCCTGATGAACTGCAGGTACTAAAACCTATGCAGGAATCATCAACTGCACAGGGATTCAGACAGGGAAGCACGGGTTAGTGGGACTGAGGGAGAAAAAACGTGGAGGCATCACACACTTAATGAGTCACACATCACACCGTTCCATTAAATGCAACACGCTGCGCTATCAAAGCCACAGCCTGACAAACATCCAACGCGGCTCTGCCGCCGCAGTCCCGTGCTGCTGCCCGCCCGCCCCCGCCCACGCTGCGAGACCACATGGATGGACAGGAGCGGGGCCCCGGGGAACGGGAGGAAGGTGGCAGGAGTGGTGACACGGAGGGACGCGCGGCCGGCAGTCTGCAGCGCGCACGGGAGCGCCGCGAGCTCCTCGCTGCACCTCTGCACGACAAACGGGGCGTCACGAGCCAGAGGAAGGAATATTCGCATCAGACGTAAGGAAACTTCCTGGTGGCGAGGACAGGGAGAGGCAGGAGCGAGGAAACGCCAGGGCACGTCCACCAGCGACAGGCAGGACGGGCACAGCTGATGGTCTGCGGGGAGCCCCTTCCTCCCTCTCCCCTGCACCCCACTGATCCACAGCACAGCTGGGCTTCAGAGCCAGCGGCCCCGGCAGCAGCGGCACCGGCGCTCTCTCCCCAGGGCAGGTCATCAGCACAACAACCACCAAAGGCAGCGGGGGACTCCCTGCCGAGGCTCACCCAGTGCCCCGGGCTGCGTTAACCTCAGCATCGCCCAGCTCCCCGCCAAGGCTCACCCAGTGCCCCGGGCTGCGTTAACCTCAGCATCGCCCAGCTCCCTGCCAAGGCTCACCCAGTGCCCCGGGCTGCGTTAACCTCAGCATCGCCCAGCTCCCTGCCAAGGCTCACCCAGTGCCCCGGGCTGCGTTAACCTCAGCATCGCCCAGCTCCCTGCCAAGGCTCACCCAGTGCCCCACGCTGCGTTAACCTCAGCATCGCTCAGCTCCCCGCCAAGGCTCACCCAGTGCCCCGGGCTGCGTTAACCTCAGCATCGCCCAGCTCCCTGCCAAGGCTCACCCAGTGCCCCGGGCTGCGTTAACCTCAGCATCGCCCAGCTCCCTGCCAAGGCTCACCCAGTGCCCCGGGCTGCGTTAACCTCAGCATCGCCCAGCTCCCTGCCAAGGCTCACCCAGTGCCCCGCGCTGCATCAACCTCGAGCATCGCCCAGCTCCTTCGCCCCAGGCTCCTCGCAGCCCGGTCAGCTGAGCCCGCTCCTGCCAAGGGACGGACCCCCGGCTCGCACCCCCTGTCCGTGTCCCGCTGTCCCGCTCGGCCGGGCCGACGCAGCCCACGGCTGCAGGACACGCACCCATCCTGCCCCTGCCCCTGCTCCCAGCGCAGCGCGAGGTGCTCTGCACTCCCTCTCTGGATAAAAAAGAAACGCTAATGCTAAACTAGGTTTTGTGTAAATTCTCTTTGCTATCCTGAATATATTTGCAAAACAATCAGAATTTTGCTGGGAGTTTTTGCCCTCAGAATAAAGAATTCTGGGCCAACACTGCAGACACTAAATTTACTTGATGTTTACTCTAATAAAAATCTGACCCAGAATCAATTTTTCTGCAAGACTTTTGAAGGAAGATGTGAGAGGACGGTGCGTGTTTATGGACGCCTTGTCACTCACCGCAAAGCGGAGGCTTTCTTGTTTGAAAATACAACGTACCCGGGAAGCGAGTATTCAGATGAGACGGGGATCGCTGCGCTGCTCCTCCCGGCCCCGCGGGAAACCAAAGCTCCGTCAAAGCCGCACGAGCGCGCTGGGAATGATGAGGCCAAACAGCGGGTGAAACAAACACCGGGTCACGCAAACCACCGCTATCAATTAGCTGCTCTAAGCACTTGTCAGCACACGGCTTCACGCTGATCAGCACTGTGCGTGCACACCTGTGTCCTTTGGAAGAACATCAGCGCATGCGACTGGGAGAGCAGCACCCATGCAGTGCCCCGGCCACCGCGGGCTGGTGACACGGGGACAGCACGGGAAGGGCGGCAGAGCTGACAATCCTGGCACTGCCAACACCCCCGGCACCGCCAGGAGTCCCCGCGGCCAGGACGGGAGGGCAGGAGGCGCCGAGTCCCTCTCTGCTCCTCCAGGACTCTCCGGCCACTCACGCCCACACCACGGTGACACCACCCTGCGCTGCAGTGTCCCTGTGCTGCAGTGTCCCTGTGCTGCAGTGTCCCTGTGCTCTGCCCTGCCCACAGCCCCCTGGTGCGAGGGGACGGGGGACAGCAGCTGTGGGGCCACACGCTGCTGTCCCATCGGCAGCTTTGCTTCTCCTGCCCTCGGGCTCACCGCCTGCTCTCCTCACGGCGCCGAGACCAGCTCTGGGCAACCCAGCAGCCCCGAGCCTGCCAGGCGTACCGGCCACGGAACACGCTGGAGGCAGCCGTGTGACTCCACCACCCCAAACTCAGCCTCATGAATTTCATAATCCTTCCGTCTCTGACAAAACACCCAACTATCTGAAAATAATGGAGAAAAATGCCTTTTCATATGCGTTTTCTAAAGTGCATATGGCTAGGAATAATTAAGCCACCTCCAGCAACCCTTTAAAAGCTTGCACAAGCAGGAGCCCGAAGAAAACGGGGCAGCAGCGCTGGGCAGTGAGACGGGGAGGCGGCTGCTGCGCTCTGGCCTCTGGGGTACCGGCTGGGCTACGGCACCGAGCGGCACCGGGGGCACTGCGCATGCCAGCCCCGGCGCCAGGGCTCGGCAGGTGATTGGTGGTTCTGCGCAGAGGCGAGAGGAGCCGCAGCAGTGTCCCCGCGCTCTGGGGAGCAGCCGGGGCCGCAGCCACCGGGGCTTTGCCGGCAGCACAGCCAGCGGCTCTCCCGGCAGCACCAGACCCCTCCAGCCGCCTCCTCCTGCCTCCCTGCCACCTGCTCGGGGCATTTTGAGAAAACTTCCAAAGCCTTATGGATTGTAACAGCCCAGGGTATTTTTTACCCACACCAGCCTCCTAGTGCTTTTCCAATGGAACCGCGCACCCGGCTGCCGCGAGCTCCCGAGGCGCTGAGCTCCCGAGGCGCTGAGCTCCTGAGGTGCTGAGCTCCCGAGGCAGCTGCAGGGTGCAGAAACCACTGCTCATCCCGGTTCTGAGGGCCCTCGTCATTAATTCCATCGCACGCTCTCTTCTCCTTGTGCCATCGAACAGGCAGAGGTTCCCTATTTCCCTCTGATTAGCCATTCAGCATTTTCAATATTTCTAACATATTTCCCCCTATTCATCTCGTTTCTAAGGTAACGGTCCCACTCTCCTAAATCTCTCTTCAAAGCAGAGAGGTTTTTCTCATTCCTGATCATTCCCACTGCACCTCCAAACCCTTTAACCCGCACTGATCTGGCAGCGCCGGGCCCAGGGTGCCGCGCTCGGAGGTGTCACCACTGATCTGGCCCAAGGCATCGGACTGCTCTCCATGTCATCAGCCAGCACGGTGCGGCCAGCCAGCGCCGCTGCGCGCCGTACTGCGGCTGCGCACGGAGCGGAGCCTTCCACCCAGCTGGCCAGAAAACATCCTGCAACTCTGCCGCAGTTACACTATTCAGAATCCTAGGAGGTACCCATGAGGTTTGTTTTTTTCCCCCTCTAGTACCTGGTTTACATTTATTTTCATTATTTTTAATTCACTGACATGTTTCCTTTTCCCCAAATTCTTTAGATTGCCTTCAAGGGCCCCAGAGCTGTTTCTGCGATGCAGTTAATGTAAATCGCTGCCATCTGCCGAACGGTTCTTCAACGCTCAAACCCATTTCTCGGTCATTAGTGAGCACAGCTCTGACGCAGACCCAGTTCAGACTCCTCAGGTACCCGTTTCTCAGCAGCGCTTCCCCCCTCCACAACACCTCCTGACACCACTTGTCACCAAAGGGACCCTTGGCCATGGAGGTGTCCCCAGCAGCCCTGCCGGCCGAGGGGCGCAGCAGGCGCCCCCAGACCAGAGCAAGGACGAGCACCAGCAGCGGCGAGCGGGGGCAGAGCCGACGTTCGCATCGCACACGGTCAGTGACAGGGAGCAGCGGGGGAACACGAGGTCCATGTCACCCCCGCACCTCCGGCCATGGAAACCACGCGGAGCACAAGGAAGGGCTCCCCACACCGGCGAGGGGGCCAGAGGGTTCGGCAGAGCGATGCCACCCCAGGCCCGCAGACAGAGCGCCCACAACCCAACAACCGCAGGTCGCTGGGGTCACATTGGGTGTTGGCTTATCTGCAATGTGCAACCTCGAAGTATTAGACTTCACGATGCATTCATTGTCATAGCAACGACAAGCACAACGTGCCATTGATGTACTCACCATTTTTCTGAGATGCGAGACTAGACCAAGGGCCGGGAGAAGATGGAGAAAAGCCCCTTGGCGCTTGCTCCGGGCCCCGGCCACCCCGCTCGCCGCGGCACGGACAGGGGCTGCGCCGGCCACCCCGCTCGCTGCGGCACGGACAGGGGCTGCGCCAGCCACCCCGCTCGCTGCGGCACGGACAGGGGCTGCGCCAGCCACCCCGCTTGCTGCAGCACGGACAGGGGCTGCGCCGGCCACCCCGCTCGCTGCGGCACGGACAGGGGCTGCGCCGGCCACCCCGCTCGCTGCGGCACGGACAGGGGCTGCGCCGGCCACCCCGCTCGCTGCGGCACGGACAGGGGCTGCGCCGGCCACCCCGCTCGCTGCGGCACGGACAGGGGCTGCGCCAGCCACCCCGCTCGCTGCGGCACGGACAGGGGCTGCGCTGGCCACCCCGCTCGCCGCGGCACAGACAGGGGCTGCGCTGGCCACCCTACTCCCACCCGCTGCCCAGCCCCGGGAGGGGCTCTGGTGGTGCCGACCCACCGCCCGCGGCACCGGCCAGCCCGGCTCTGCCGCCCCGAGCCTCACCTGGCCTTGCCGCGGCTGCTCCTCCGGAGCGTGGGCAGGTCGGCCTCCTTCTCCTCCTGCACCCGCTGCAGGGACGGGGAGCGGCTGTGGGCGCTGCGGGCGCTGCCGGAGCTGGCCAGGCTGCCGTCCCCCGCCGCCGCCTCCTGCATCTGTGCCAGCAGCTGCGGCGGAAGGCTGCGCAGCGAGGGCACCGGCGAGTAGGACGCCCGGCTCTCCGCCTTCAGGTTGTTGTCGCTGGCTGAGCGCTGCAGCATGCGCGGGGAGGACAGGCCGCCAGTGCCGAGGATCCGTCTCCGCTTCGTGTAGCTGGGAGTTTCTCTGAAAGGCACTGCAAGAGAGCCGGGAGAGTGGCGTTAGCTGCTGCGCACGCAGCGGAGCCAGAGTCGGCCGCCATGGCGGGCTGGAGGGTGGCGGCAAAGCAGGAGCCTGGGAAAGCACGGGCTGGAGGGCAGGGGCGGCCCAGGCTCCAGCGCCGGTCCCTGCACTGCCCGGGAGCAGCGGGGTCAGCCAGGCCGGCGCGGGGTCGGCCAGCCCGGCACGGGGACGGTCAGCCCGGTGCGGGGTCGGCCAGCTCGGCGCGGGGACGGTACGGAGGTGGCATCTCGGGAAGCACCGAGGAGGCTCCCAGAGCGGGGAGCAGGGTGGGCCAGGGCGCCCGGGGCCACCAGCGAGGCCCTGCCAGCCCGTCTCCAGCTGCCGCCCCGGTTCAGAGGTGACAACGCACACGTGGGACATGGACACCGACAGCATCCACGGCCACGGCCTGCTCTGTTCAGAGGCAGGGAAGGCCTAGGGCTATGGCTTCAGGCATGTGCCAAGTTCAAGCCTAGAGAATGCAACGCAGAGAACAAAACACCAGCTGGTACCCGCCCTGCCCACACCAGCCTCGGTCAGCGGCTGCGCGAGGACACGGGCCTCGGGGGTCCCTGGAGACGCAAGGTCCTGCCTGTGCCCGCGGCTCCGCGAGGGGAGCGGGACGGGGCAGGGGACCCAGTGGCCGCGGGAACAGGGCCCTGCAGCCCAGCACCGCACTGCAGACCCCGCGCCACGAAACATGTAGTTTCCCAAATTTTGTTTAATGAATCCATTTCCATCCTGAACCTTAATGTGCCTAAAGTTGGGCTGATGTGCGGCAACATCCAGAGCTGACGATATCCAGCCGGTTTCTGGTGCAAATGCAGTGGGACCCTGCTGACAAGACCTTCCACGCCACATCCAGACCGCCCTGGCTTCACCCTTCCACACCACCACACCCAGACCGCCCTGGCTTCACCCTTCCACACCACACCCAGACCGCCCCGGCTTCACCCTTCCACACCACACCCAGACCGCCCCGGCTTCACCCTTCCACGCCACATCCACACCGCCCTGGCTTCACCCTTCCACACCACACCCAGACCGCCCTGGCTTCACCCTTCCACATCACACCCAGACCGCCCTGGCTTCACCCTTCCACACCAGCCCTCCCACACCAAGTGTCAGCGATGCACATGAGCCCGGACACACTCCGGTGGCCGCCGCCGTGGGCGCAGCCGTGGGTCCGGGCAGGACCGTGCCTGGCGCCGAGCGAGGCCTCAGAGCCGGTCACCCTGACCCACCCAGGGCCTTCCCGGCCGCGCAGCACAGCCACACGCAGAATATTTTTCCAAGGAATATTTTAGGTTCAAACTACAAGAATTTCAAGCTGCTGTAAATCCTCCCGTTGCCATAGCAACGCAATGCATTTGTTCTCCCATGAGTTTCGACCACGTGACGGGGGAATTTCTGCCGGCAGCGTCCGCGCCCCCCGCGGCAGCTCGGTCCAGCCCCCAGCCTCCCGCGGCACCGCCCGCGCCCCGGCACCGGCACCGGGCAGAACGTCACCCAGACACCACAGGCAAGAGGAGGTGTCGGAGCGAAGGACGCAGAGCCAGGCTGCGCTGTGGCGCGGTGCCGGGGTAAAATGCGCCGCGGATCCAGGCCTGGGCGCGGGCAGGACCGCAGGACACCGACGTACGGCCTGTCCGGCACACGCCACACGCAGCCGGGAGCTCTGGGCCGGCCACCTACAGCCGCTCCACAGGCAACACCGAACGGCCCATCTGTCACCCACAAACACAACACGTCTCCACGAGACGTTTCATTTTGCGCTACACCACTTCCCATAGAAAACTGCTTCAAAAAGTCAGAGAAGCAGCGTGGAACGGAGGCAAGTCACGGCACCGCTCCGAAAACTGACAAGAATTGAAATAGCTGCTGCAAACACAAGGAAGTTTCGTGCAAGTGTCAAAGAGCTGTTTGCAAACCAAGGAGAGTGGGAACTTTAAGTTCTTGGAAAAAAGCATAGAACCACTTTTAGTAAAAGTGCCAAATGCTGCCTAATGATAAAAGCACCAAAGTCAGTGGCCTGGAAACCTTCCAAACCGAAGGCCGAGGCACTACTGGTCGGGCGCACACCGGCAGCGCGCTTCCCGGGACCCACAGCGCCGGCGGCGCCGGGCGATCGCGGGACAGCAACGTGACACAGGCCGGGAGCTCGGGGCTGTTCCCCGGGACAGGGTGACACCCGAGTGCCCGGTGACGGGAGCGGTGCCCCATCAGCCGCGGCGGCAGAGGGCACAGCCGCCAGCTCCGCAGCCCTAGCGTATGGGAATCTTGGTAAACCGGAAATATTCAGCAAGAAAAAGTTCAAGATCTAGAAACATCTGCCAAGCCACCGCGCTCCCCGCTCAGCACAGACCCGACCCGCGCCCCTGCCCGGCACGGCACGGCTACCAGGAGGCAGAAACGGCCAGTAAAGCCAGAGCTCGAGCCAGACTGATGCTGAGGTGCTGGGCTCATCGCTCCTCCACGTGTGACTGGGCTCAGCATCGCTGGTCCCGACTTTAACCAAGGAAGGAAGAAATAAAAGTGTAGCAATGAAAACTTCAGAGAGCAGGAGATGGCCTGGGCTCACTTTAGTGTGCTTTATAAATGAATCGTTAGTTCCTTGATATTAATTGTTTAGAAAAAAAACATAACTGTATGTTGAACTGATTGAGTGCAAGGTTACTGTAAAACAACCCCATTGCTGAACTGCTTTTACCAACCTGACAAATGAAGGGGGAAAAAGAACAGAAGCACAGACTGGTTTGGGTTGGAAGGGAGCCCAGAGTCCATCCAACGCACCCCCGGCGCGAGCAGGGCCCCCCCACCCAGCTCAGAGCCCCGTCCAGCGCGGCCCGGGAAAGAGAAACCGCGGAAAAGCAGAGGAGGAAGAAAGCAGCAAGGGGCAGCAGATCCTTTGGGCCTGCGCTGGGTCCCGTCCGCTCCTGGCTGGTCCAGCTGCACGGAGAAGCCGCAAGCCGTCCGGCCCCGCGGTCCCCGCAGGCGCAGGCCGCGCACTGGAGACGGCGGGGAGCGCGGCACAGCTCCCGGCGAGCGCTGCCCGCAGCAGCCGGACACCGACAGCGCGAGCACGGGCCCGCTGCGAAGAGCAGGCACGCTAGCACTCTTGACACAGGCCAGGGCAAGTGCTTCCATTTAGCCTGGTCACCCACTTCCACACCCTACACAAGAGCACTCATCGTTCTACGTATTCCAAGAGCTCCCTCTCAACACCAGAATTACAGTGCCCGGCTTAAAGCCAAAGGAGAACACAACCTCTGCGCCAGCCTCCCACGGGGAGCAGGAGCAGAGGGGCCCGGGACCGCCCTGCTCCTCACTGATCGCCCATCAACACGGCGAGAGCCCCTGAAGCACAACACAGCATTTACGGGAGTGAAGGAGAAGGCATCCAGGTCACATAACGCGGTGTAAAGCCAAAGTTTCCCGAGCATTTAACTCCAGAAGCACATGAAGAGGATGGTGTTCGGTGGAGTATCCTACAGACGGTCCTCTTGAGTTACGGGAACGACCTTGATCAAAATAGAATGAGAAAGCAGAAAGTTTTTGTACAAGAAAAGATATTTACGATGCGCTAGCCAAACTGTTAGAGCACGTGGAAGGTTAAGTAGACCAACTGTAAGATAACTTTGAGCGTGTGGACAGCTGGCACAAGCCAATTAAAACGGAAAGTTAAAGGCGTGTACAACAGACACTAACTGTAAAGGTAAGTGCCTCGCCAAGACAAGGATCTCTTGGATCACCCACACTGAGAGTCCGTGCCTGGAATCCCTCGGGGCTGGGCTGCAAAGGCAGCCTCCCGAAAGGCAGGATGCACCTGCACTATCTGTGCCACTTCACTTTGGTCCCAGCGCACAGCAGCCGCACGAGGCGGCACTCAGGCTATTTCATTTGCTGGGCAAGGGACTCGCACAAATCCCCAAAAATGAGTGAAAACCCTGCTTTCCAGCACTTCCACGGGAGCACAGGCTTCCAGCCCATTCACATTTAGATCGCAGAGCTCCCCGGTGTCCGAGCACAGGCCCGTGTCCCGACACCAGCGGCTGCGGCCAAGTCTGCGCTGGTGCGTGGGGAGAGCAGGGACCAGCGGGCCCAGCGGAGCCCGAGGAGCCCGAGCGCAGGGCTCGGGTGGTGGGAACCTGCCCTGCCCTGCCCTGCCCAGCCGGGGCTGCCCCGGGCCGGCTCAGGGCACGGTGCGGCGGGAAGGCAGCCGGCTCAGATCAGATGCTCTACATAGAGGTTAGAGAGGCAGAAACAACACCAGTGCCCGGGAAAGGCAATGAGCAGGCGTCGGGCAGCTCCGCGGGATGAGGGAGAGCAGGGGTCCAGCCCTGCCCATGTCAGCAACACACGACTTCTCTGCCCAGGTGCTCCACAGCTTTTCCAAAGCCCTCATCTAATCACGGGCTTATGTCCAGCCAGGCTGGAAGCTCTGCCATGTGGATCCAGCACAGCCTGCGTCTGCTCTCACGACAGGAGTGAGATCTATTTGGAGAGACACAACCATGTTCTTGGCTGCCATACACAACAAGATGAAGACAGCAAGGGAGACGAAATGTTGCACATGGCAGAAATGTGGAAAAGAAGATTGTGTCACAGCCAGATAGCAGAAAGGACAGGAGAGATACCCACACACTGCATGAGATGGGGGCTGCGGCAAAGCCTTGGGACAGCCCCCGAAACACCAGTAGAGACAGTCTGCTGTGCAAGGGTGCTATGTGTGCACGATTCGCACAAGGAAGTCCAGCAGATCAGCCCTTGGCACAGTGACAAGGACAGCAAAGGCACCAGAGCAGGTCCGAGGCCGCAGCAGATGGAAATCGAGGCCAGCGCACATTGGGCAGCGAAGGACGGCGGTGCCCGGCTCAGCGCCTCAGCCCCCGGCATCCTCTCCGCGCCGTTTCCAAACTGGCCGTTCCTGGGAGAGGCAAACGAGGGACCGACAGCCCGAATGCGTGATTTGCCGTTCCCTCCTCACGCTGGGGAGCACCGTGTGTCCCACAGCAGCAGTCTTGCAGTAACGCTGCCGTTCCGAGGCAGAGGAGCAGAGCTGCTCCCGGGGCAGGAGCGCTGCGGTGACCGCGGCTGCCGCGGGCCCCGGCTCCGGCACAGAACGACGCGCAGACCCGCCGCGTGCTTACAACCGCCCTTTACGTCTGTGCAGCTACACCCAGGTCTCCAGAACGTGCAGCAATCCCAGCCCCATTTAAAGTCTTAAGAACACCGGAGGAGCCCCCGCCGCTGCCCACACTGTCCTGTGGCCAGGCCGGCACTCAGCCCCAGTGTCGTGCCAGCGAGGACATCACGGTGCCACCGCCCCACTGGCGCCGAGGTCAAACCCTCCTGCACCACAGCCAAAAATGAGGTCGCCCTCGGCTTTACGGGGCGCTGAGTCCTCTTCTGGTCGGGACACTGAGCGAGGTTCCTTCAGGCCACTCTCCCCCTTCACGCTCTGTGGGAGCCCCAGCGCGTCCCTGAGACAGGACCTGCCCCGTGTCACCCACCGTCACAGCAGCCTGAGGACTGAAATCACACTCCGGGCCAGAAGGAGGAGAGCACTGGAGAGGGCCTGCAGCTGGGACAGCGCTCCAGGACACTGTCCCCACAGGGACAGGAGGGGATGGGCAGCGCCAGTAAGGAGAGAGCCACAGGGGCAGCCACAGCGGGGTGTTCGAGGAGCCCCAACAGGTAAAAGCAGACACAGCAGCCCTGTCTGGCTCTCTGTGTCCTCAGGACACTCGCGAGGCACTTGAGAGGTGTGGGAACAAGGCTCAGGGAGCGTGTGTGTCCCCAGGGAGTGTGTGTGTCCCGAGGGAGTGTGTGTGTGTGTCCCCAGGGAGCGCGTGTGTGTCCCCAGGGAGCGTGTGTGTGTCCCCAGGGAGCGTGTGTGTGTGTCCCCAGGGAGCGTGTGTGTGTGTCCCCAGGGGGCGTGTGTGTGTGTCCCCAGGGGGCGTGTGTGTGTGTCCCCAGGGAGCGTGTGTGTGTGTCCCCAGGGAGCGTGTGTGTGTCCCCAGGGAGCGCGTGTGTGTGTCCCCAGGGAGCGTGTGTGTGTGTCCCCAGGGAGCGCGTGTGTGTGTCCCCAGGGAGCGTGTGTGTGTGTCCCCAGGGAGCGTGTGTGTGTCCCCAGGGAGCGCGTGTGTGTCCCCAGGGAGCGTGTGTGTGTGTCCCCAGGGAGCGCGTGTGTGTCGCCAGGGAGCGTGTGTGTGTCCCCAGGGAGCGTGTGTGTGTGTCCCCAGGGAGCGTGTGTGTGTGTCCCCAGGGAGCGTGTGTGTGTCCCCAGGGAGCGTGTGTGTGTGTCCCCAGGGAGCGCGTGTGTGTCCCCAGGGAGTGCAGTCCCTGGCCAGAGCCCAGAGCAGGCGGGGGACACGGCCACCGTCCCCCACAGGCTGGGGAGCAGAGAGCCCGTCCAGGACACGGCTCCTCTTCCGCAGCCCCGGACTGGGGATGGGGGGCATGAAGAGGCCTCGGACCCGGCCCGAGGAGCCGCTGCCCAGCGCTGTCTGACAGGCTGAACCCAGCACGGAGACTCGGGCTCCGCACGGGCCGCTCGCTCACGGCACCGGCCTGTGAGGGAAGGGCGGATCTGCCCGGGTTTGGCGCGTGTTCCCTCAGCAGAGGCTCAGGGCAGCTCCGGCAGCCGCCATAACCCGAAACACTGCATGAGTCCAGGGCTGTGTCAGCCGCTGCGAAACACCGCACCAGTCCAGGGCTGTGTCAGCCGCCCCGAAACACCGCACCAGTCCAGGGCTGTGTCAGCCGCCCCGAAACACCGCACCAGTCCAGGGCTGCGTGTCAGGCGCCCTGAAACACCGCACGAGTACAGGGCTATGTGTCAGCCGCTCCAAAACACCGCACCAGCCCAGGGCTGTGTCAGCCGCCCCGAAACACCGCACCAGTCCAGGGCTGCGTCAGCCGCCCCGCGCGCTGCACCGCCAGCTCCTCCTGCTCCAAACCTGCCTGAAACCCGTAACAACCACAATAACGCACCGCGCCTGAGCTGCAGACACCAGGGACCCCAAGCAGGACAGCTCCAGGCTGCTGCCCCCAGCCAGCCGGGACACGGATCTCCTCTGCCCACCCCCACATCCATCCCCCTGGGGAAGGGCGGCAAGGGAAAGCAATAAAGAAAAAATACTTTGTGCAGTTCATACAATCAGCTTTGAAGATTCTTTTCTATACCTTCTCAAGAGTTTAATCAAAGTGTGTTTACTGGGTTTCTCCCAGCGAAATGAATCACTTTGGTTACCATGACAGCGCAGCTCGGAGCGGCACAGCCCAGCCCGGCGCTCCCGGCGCTCCCCCTGTGCTGCTGCCCCGTGCGGGGAACGCGCGGCCCCCGGCCCAAAACCGCCCTCGCTGCGCCGGCCCCGCAGCCCCGGACGCGGCTGGGGCTCCCCGGGGACACCGCGGCACCGCGACCACGCTCCAGCAACCCCAGAGACGCCTAATGAGCCGCAGTGTAATCAACGCTCAGCGGTTATTTAGATGTGCCGGCTCAGTGTTAAATATTCATGTAAAAGAGCAAAAGCACGCGGAGTGCAAATGTCTCCACAGCTCCAAGCTGAGAGGCCACATTTACATTTTAATAGTGGAAAATTACAAAGCAAAGCGGGCAGGACGGCGGCTCCCGGCGGCGGGACTGCCCGGGCTCCCCACGCAGCCCGGCCCCAGCAGAGCCCGGCGGGGCTGCCCGGGCTCCCCACGCAGCCCGGCCCCAGCAGAGCCCCGCGGGGCTGCCCGGGCTCCCCACGCAGCCCGGCCCCAGCAGAGCCCCGCGGGACTGCCCGGGCTCCCCACGCAGCCCGGCCCCAGCAGAGCCCCGCGGGGCTGCCCGGGCTCCCCACGCAGCCCGGCCCCAGCAGAGCCCCGCGGGGCTGCCCGGGCTCCCCACGCAGCCCGGCCCCAGCAGAGCCTCGCGGGGCTGCCCGGGCTCCCCACGCCCCACGCAGCCCGGCCCCAGCAGAGCCCCGCGGGGCTGCCCGGGCTCCCCACGCCCCACGCAGCCCGGCCCCAGCAGAGCCTCGCGGGGCTGCCCGGGCTCCCCACGCAGCCCGGCCCCAGCAGAGCCCGGCGGGGCTGCCCGGGCTCCCCACGCAGCCCGGCCCCAGCAGAGCCCCGCGGGGCTGCCCGGGCTCCCCACGCAGCCCGGCCCCAGCAGAGCCCCGCGGGGCTGCCCGGGCTCCCCACGCAGCCCGGCCCCAGCAGAGCCCCGCGGGACTGCCCGGGCTCCCCACGCAGCCCGGCCCCAGCAGAGCCCCGCGGGGCTGCCCGGGCTCCCCACGCAGCCCGGCCCCAGCAGAGCCCCGCGGGGCTGCCCGGGCTCCCCACGCAGCCCGGCCCCAGCAGAGCCCCGCGGGGCTGCCCGGGCTCCCCACGCAGCCCGGCCCCAGCAGAGCCCGCTCCCTGCTCCCCAGCAATGGGAGCCGGAGGCACGGCCGAGGCGGGCAGAGCAGCACCGCGCAGCCCAGCTCCCGGCCCAGAGCTCGCTCGTGCGCTGAAAGGAAACGCAGCCTCACGGCAGCTTTTTAATTGCAAAAGTCACTCTCCGACCATTTCTCCGGCCCCCTCCATCCGCCTCTCAGCTGTGACGCTGTGGCCCTGGCCGGTCCCTCAGGGCCACCCCTCCTGTCCCTCCCTGTCACCCCAGCGAGGGTCTGTCACCCTCCTGTCCCCTCCCTGTCACCTGAGCGAGGTTCTGTCACCCTCCTGTCCCACCTGTCCCTCCCTGTCACCCAGAGAGGGTCTGTCACCCACCTGTCCCACCTGGCCCCTGAGCGAGGGTCTGTCACTCTCCTGTCCCTCCCTGTCACCTGAATGAGGGTCTGTCACCCTCCTGTCCCACCTGTCCCCTGAGCGAGGGTCTCTCTGCCCGTCCTGCTCCGTGCCAGCCCTTCAGATCTTATTGGCATTTGCAAAACCTACATTTTGCCCTCTAAAACCACGAGTTCATCCACCTCGTTCGTTTCCCCACACGCGATGCTGAGCCGCGCTGGCAGCGGAACAGCAACGCGAGACTTCAGCCTCTCCCTCCTCATGGACCCACGAGCCCGAGCCCCCCAGCACCGCGAACTGCCACGGCAAGAGCCGGGCACGTGTTCCCGCTCCTCTGCACCCTGTTCGGTTCTGCTGGGACCGCCAGGCCAGCGCCACCCCCGGGGGAAATCCTGACGGCCGCTCGGACCCGGTACGGGCGGCACACGAATTAACTGTGATAGCAGAAAAACATAGAAATCTAACGCGTATTTCTGATCTGTCTCTGTAAATAATCCCTGCGCACACCTCTGCATCGGCAAAAAACGCAGCCAAGACCAAACCAGAGCGTTTAAGCGTTCCCGCACCAGCCCGAGGACGGCGTGCGCCGCGCCGGTGCGCGTCCCAGCGAGCAGGCGGGAGCCGCTGCGGAGCGTTCACACGAACCGACGACCCAGCGTGCTGCCTCGCTGGCCGGCACCTTAGCACCCCCCCGGCAGCTGCAGGGACGGGAGGCCGCTTTGAGAAGGGCCCCGCGATGATTCCAACCACCATGCAGAGCCTCGCTTCGTGTCACCGCCAGGAAAGCCCGGAAACACGGAACAGGACACTTCTCAGTTAATAACAAGCAATGAGGGTTTCATTTCTATCAGCCAGGGTGGCTTTGAGAGCTCAGATCTCACTGACAAAAATAACGGCTGACATCATAGGCTGGGTGAGACTGCCGGCCCTCTGCTGTTCTCATTGTGGACAACTTACCCGAGCGCGTTTCAACAGACCCGGTAACAACTGTTAAAGGAGAACAACAGCAGTGAGTATTTCCAGTCTTACCCACTGTGTCAGTTCTTGGTACAGGAGTAGTTATATTTCTGTATTTATCAATGGCTTAGCAAAGATACAGGTCATTGGCAGTGAAAGCAGAGGCGACACAGCGGCGGGTGCAACGACGTGGGTCAAACCGCTGTGGTGAGGGTGGTACATTCCAACTGGACACGGGCAAGGAACGTTTGTACACTGAGGGCGGTGAGAGCCTGGCCCAGGTTCCCAGAGAGGTGATGGATGAACCATCCCTGAGACACCTCAGGCCAGGCTGGACGGGCTCTGAGCACCCTGAGCTGGTGCAGATGTCCCTGCCCATGGCAGGGGGATGGGGGGGCTGGAAGGTCCTTCAGCCCAAACCATCTGTGATTCTACAACACACAAGAAAGGGTACGAACACAACGAAATCTCAGGCGTTTGTTGAGACAGGATCATCTCAGGATGCTCCATCACAGCCTGACGGGAGAGGAAGCGCCTGGGAAACACGAGCAGCGGTTGTACAACAGCGGGCTGCTCCTCCAGAGGCAGCGACACCGAAACGACCCGAGTCCCGACACAAAACAGCGGAGAACCGGCTCCGAGCTCAGCGCGGCGAGCACGAGAGCTGAAATAACCAGAGCTATCGGCCCCGGCAAACGGCACCGTTATCTGTTCAGCCACAGGGTATTAGGGAAAAATGCATCTAAATTCAGCCCACACTTCTAAAAATAATGTTAGAAACAGTGAATGTTCAAAATAAAGCCATGCGATGGTTCGGAAGCCGGTCAACCTGATCTATATCAAGAAAATAATGAAATGGAAGCTATTTGTGGTTTGCCAAGGCGACAGTTAGTGTCACGGACAGATCTGTATGCTGGGCAAGAGCTCTCACCAGAATGTTCATGCAGACTGGTGCGAGCTTTACTGTTCTCATCACAAGTTTGCAAACCCGGCCACTCTGGCCTTAAAAATTTATTGTTCCATCACCAGCTTTTTGAGGAATCTTTCAAACCCATGACACAGAGGATCAGATTTCTCCAGTGAGGTCACCCCTGCACAGCCCCACGGACACTGGGGTCCGAGCGCACCCCTGCGGGGCGGCTGGAAGGGCCCTCGGACAAGCGGGGACAGGAGGAGCATCCCCTGGGGACAGGAGGAGCGGCGCCCCGGGGATGGGAGGAGCATCCCCTGGGGACAGGAGGAGCGGCGCCCCACCCGGGGACAGGAGGAGCGCCCCCCTGGCCAGGGTATCTCCCCAAGAGATGAGCAGTGAGCACCTGAGCACACCTCTGCAGGCGCCTGGAGCGGCGGGGCCGAGGCTCTGCGGCACCCGAGACCTCCTGCTGCTGCCGAAGGGGCCCGCGCTGCCCCGCTGCCCCAGAAACCGCGCAGACAGCGCAGCAGCGGCTGCAGAGCAGCCAGGGCGCCACGGGCCACAGGGCGGCTGTGGGGGCACCGGCAAGTCCTCACAACCCAGCCTCTCTGGTCCAACCAAGACCACAGAGCACAGCAGGTGCCACTCATGGCACCCTCTGTCTGACCCAGGAAACACGAGGACAAGTTCAAAACCAGAAACCATGGAACAGCCCAATTCCACAGCCTGCACAAACGTTTCCTACTTGTACAAGCACGCTCTCCCTCTCCAGGTTTGCAGCTCTGAGCTCCCCAGCGCCAGTGACGCGGCCGGGACAGAGCGAGCGGCTCTCGGTCCCTGCGCGCGGGGAGCGTGGCGAAGCCTGAGCGAGCTGTCCTGCACCCACCGGCTGCGAGCGGCCGCCACCAGCCACCCCACACCCACCTTTTGACCCCACAGGGGCGAGCCCGCGGGACGAACACCCCGCAGCACGTGGGGCACCTCGGGTGTCCTTCTGAAACACGGCTGCTGGGTTATCTGCACATGAAATTCAGTTCACACCCTCTGGGCTTGCTCTGCAGTGTAAGACAGAGCACAGCAAGTGGGAACAGCTCCAGCGCAGAGGAACGTCCCCAACCCAGACAGAAACACGGACGAACGCTCCCGGAGCCCGAAGTGCAGCTGCGCGCTCAGGGCTGTCCTGAGAACGGGGCCCAATCTCCCGCGAAGCACCCCTCCTCCTCCAGCGCCCCGCACGGCGGGGCCGCTCCCGCGCTCCCGGCGCTGGGGCCGCCCGGTCCTGCCTCGTGGCCACGCAAGCGCAGCGTCACGCTGGGGCCCCCGGGAGAAACGCTGCGGCTCACAGCGCTGCCCCGACCCCAGCGCCTCAGTGTCCGCGCTCCTTGCGCTGTCGGGGCACAGGCCAGGCCACGGCACCCGGCAACGCAGCCCGTCCTCTGGGCAGAACGTGCCCCTCTCCGTTCCTAATGAACCTCAGGGAACAATCTCTTCTCTCCTGGGAAGTTCATCTGCCAGTTCCCGTGACCCCAGGTGGAAACCATCTGGACCTGCTGGTTTGCTCGAGATTAGTTTGCAACTGTTACCTGACCTATTTTTACATAAAAAGCCATATCTAAAACATGAACAATTCGTTCTACCTGACACGTTTTCATGCCCTTTTTCAATAAAAATAATTGAGCCAGTCAATCACAGACTCAGATTCAATGACAGAGGAACTGGGACTGGCAGGGACCGCTGGGGGTCACCCAGTCCAAGCCCTCTCCCCGCACCAACGGCCACTCCCGGCCACTGGCATCAACGGGGTGGCTCTCTTGTGAGCGCCCTTCGCTGATGTAGTTATAGGAATTCTCAGGCTTTTCCCCATGTCCTTTCTGACTCTTCCACCTCCCCACAAGTTCTCAGCAGCCGTTTACAACCGTCAGCCACAGCCACCTGAGGAAGGAGGTGACAAAGGGTGCCTTGGGGCCAGGGTTCCAGATCCACAGCCCTTCCAAGAGCCAGGCCCGGCACTTGCTGGCTGTTTCTAGCTCCACAAGTCTTTTTTCGGCTGCTGACCTTCTGCGAAGGTGCACACGCCAAGAATCAGCTCTTCACCGCGGTTCCTCCGTGGCTCTGGAGGGCTCTGAACCAATTCCCTTCTCAGAATAGTTCAAGAAAACTCTACAGGTGTTGATTTTGTCTCTGACCTAAAACTGAGTTTTGCACGACACACGTCGCATATCCACAGAAGGCACGCTGTAAGGAAAAGGGCCGACCAGAAAACCCCAAACTACTCCCCCATAAAGAAGCAAGTGCAACCAGAACAGCGGCTCCTTTGCTCATTTACCGATAGCGGCAGCTCCGCGGCCACGGCCGCTGCTGGGACCGAGCTCGCCCGCCCGCGCACCAGCGTGGTCCACAGCCCAGCAGGACCAAGAGGCTTCGGGCAGGAGACGGTTGCACAGAGAGAGATAGCGGTAAAGGGATTTCACAGAAGAGCTGCCCAGAGCTCCTTGGAACAACAGTTCGGTTAATTCTTTAGCTTGGCAGCCTCAGCACTCGTGAGCAAACCCCGGACTGAACAAAGTAACCGGATGCCGATGGCCCCGGGGAAAGTAGCTCTGTCCTGCCGCCCCCAGAGCCAACCAGCCCAGAGCTGCGGCTCCAGCGCCCGCCACGGGCAGAGCCAGGGAATCACGAACGCAGCCGCGCCGCCCCCAGCACACAGCAGGGCCAGAGAGGGAGGAGAGGGGAGGAAGGAAGATCAAACTCACCAACATCAGACTCTTTGTGGGTTTTGATGATTTCAGCCAATTCGAAATTTCCTGCAATGATGGCCACCTGAAAGAGAGGGAGGCAGAGAGGTGAGCGGCTCGGCAGCACCGGCCCCGCGCTCGCTGCCGTGGATCGCGCCAGATGGACCAGTAACAGCTGCTTCCCGCGGGCACGCGGAGCCAACGATTGTTCTGCCTCAGCTCACCCAGTCGGTAACCCCGCGGTGAAAACGCGCTGCCGGCACCGCAGGGACGGCGCGTGGCGACAGCCCGTGCAGCGAGAGGTGCCGAGCAGCTCCGAGACGGCCGGTCCCTCTCCCGGCCCGGCGGTGACCGCCTGGTGCCAGCCAGGAGTTCACACCAAGTCCCGCGGGTACTGACCAAACCTTCTCCAGCCCGAAGCTTCCCAGGGAATCCCGGTGAGCCCAGGAACCGGGACCGACTCGCGCTCGCTCGGGCTGCGCTGGCCGAGCAGCAGCTCAGCTCAGGAAAGCCGCAGCGTTTCAGACCGACGTTAAGTGTTGCTTTGCCTACCACCCATCTCACGGCTTCTCTGCACAGGAAGAACCGCAGAGAACCCAAAGGAACAGGGGAAGCGGGGAGGCTGAACGCGGGTCTGCCACAGAACACTCGGACAACACGGGTCCGTCGCACGGTGGCGGCGCGCTCGGCCCCAGGCACGGCAGAGCGGCTGGGCCAGGCTCCAGGAGGGAAGCGCCTGAGCCGCAGCCGAGAGCCCCTTCCAGGAGAGCGCGGGGAAGCAGAACGGACCCTGCACGCCGGTGGCCTGCGGGCGCAGGGACTCCCACACAGACCTCTCCTACCGTGTGCAGCCTGACTACGAGTCAGCCTCTTCATTCTGTGAACACGACGGCCTGGGTGAGCCCCTGTGAGCAATCCCTGATAAACAGGTGAGCTGTATGGCAATGGTTTTACTACCCAGAGGTCAGTGGATGAGCCCAATTTAAACTCAGGATTAGTCATTTAGCTTAAGTAGATGCACACTGAATGTAATGGATTATTTAGAAACACAAGGTTGTGTGATTTTTAATATACTCCTTGATTCATGTTACTTGGTAAATTAGATTCACTAAAATTTTAAGCTGTAAGGTCCTACTTGTATTTACCAAAAGCAGCTACAGACTACACTGAACGCCTGCAAGGGAAAGTCCAGCTCGCACTTTGCTGGGAGAAATGGGACTGACTGGGAAGACAACGATGGAGCCAACGCGGAGACATTCCAGGCACCTGCAGAGCTGAGAAGGAAGGATTTATCCAGACCAAACAGCACCTTCGAGGACACAGACCAAACCCAGTGTCAACAGCTGAACCAAACACAGGCCCACGTGGAGTCGGGAAAAGGGTCCGATGGGGAGCAAAGGACCCGATGGCAAAATTTTGCTATTGGATTGAATCTCAGTGTGAATGGTCTGTAAAGATATAACAGTTCATAGTTTCCTATGCGCGGGTGGAGCTGTGCGCAGGTACGTGGTTTGAGCCAGCCCTGCTGCTATTCTGCTCCATTAAAGCTTTTCTTTTCCGAGGATTCTGTTTCCTGCAAGTCTGCTCTGCACGCGGTTACGGGTGTCCCTGAAAGTTCGCATTCAGAGCTCTACGTACAGGCTCCGGAGCCAACGGTATCAGGGAAGGAGCATCGTGAATGTTTCCACGGTGCCGACACGGCCTCGCCGGAGAGTTTGGCTCCGGGGCTTCAAAACAGTCCCGGCAGCAAACGGTCATCAGGGAAAGAAAACGCCTGAGCGTCTGCTTCATACACGGATACAGGCACCCGAGAGAAGGGCAGCAGCTCCGGCCTGGTACATCTCCCCATGCAGCAAATAGCACAGCAAACCCGCCACCGCGCTCTTTAACATCGCGCCTCTCTTTAAGAAACCTAAACCCTAAAAGCACTCCCCGTGACACTTGCTCCCCAAACCGCTCCTGCAGGTGCCACGTGCTGGGAACGCGGGACAGCGGCGTTCTGCACAACGGGGCTACGCGTGTGAAAGGAGACAGAGCGAAGCACTAAGACTTCAGCTGACAGAGCAGGGACTCTTGGCTGATGTCTTACGTGTCCAGGGAAACAGCCCAAGGCAGCGCCGCACGGCGGCCGCCAAGGCCCAGCAGCGCAGCACTGCAGAACAACGGGCAGAACCGTCACTTTAACACGTGAGCCTGGCCCAGGCTGCCCAGAGCGGGTGTGGAGTCTCCTCCGAGCCATCCCAGCCCCTGGGATGCTGTGTGATCTGCTCTGGGACCCTGCGGGAGCAGGTGGGGCTGGGGACCCGCAGAGCTGCAGCACTAACAGCTGGGGGGCTGCTGGGACAGAACCGCGGTGACACCAGCAGGAGCACACGGAACCCAGCACTGGGCCTCGAGGAGCTGAACGGGTGCGACACGCACCCGCCATCGATCCCCACAGGTGTCACACACCCGCCATCGACCCCCAGCAGGTGTCACACACCCACCATCGACCCCCACAGGTGTCACACACCCGCCATCGACCCCCAGCAGGTGTCACACACCCACCATCGACCCCCACAGGTGTCACACACCCGCCATCGACCCCCGCAGGTGACGCGGGTTCCAGGGCCACACCAGGCTGCTCTGGAGCTGCCGGCCCAGTCCTGCGTTCGACGGGAGCCGCAGCCACCGCCGCCCTGCGCCCCTGCACCCCAGGCCCTGCTTGAGCCCCCGCGGCACCTGCAGCTGGATCGAGAATGAGAAGCAGCTGGATGGGGAATGAGAAGCAGCTGGATTGAGCTGATTCTGGGCAAAAGCGAAGTGCTGCTGCTCGGAGCATGAGAACACGTGTGAGAACAGGCCGGGACGAGGCTGCTGGCTCTGCCCGTCCCTGCTGGAACCGTCACCCCCTTTTCTTCCCGGGGGGGGCTGGTACTCGAGAGCAGCGTATGGATGGTATCGATGGGGCAGCAGGAGCCGAAGCCCAGAGCCAGGGCCGGGAGCAGCTCCGGCGCCCAGCGCTCCTGCCCTCCCACCACAGCAGCTTTTAGAAATACGAGCTTCGTTTGCATGTACCACTAACTTGTGACGAAGGGATATATTTAACGCGGTGACTCAGAGCAGCACGCACACCTCTCCACTATCACCCTTTCTCAGCAGAAATAGTCTCACTATCCTCAGCCCCACAATGTTTATGTGCATTTATTTCATTTTCCGAGGCCCAGAACCCTGCCCTGCTCCCCGGCTGGAGCTGGAAGCGATCGGTGGCGGCTGCAAGAAAGACCCTTTCCTCCTGCAGTTGGGAAACGAGGCCACCACAGCACAGACAAACCGAGTCACAGGTGCTTTCCCCCGGGCTCGCTTCAAACGGCCATCTCCACAGCTCGGTCCTCACACACAGCGACAACGTCTGCCCTCCCAAAGTCATGTTCTCTGAGCAGGCAAACAAACAGAGGGGCGAGTGACCTGAATTCGGGCAAATCTGAAAGGAAAAACAAGCAAACTGACAACATTTAGAAAAGGCGTTTGAGCTTTGAAGTTCCTCAAACAAACAGCATGAAAAATCCTAATTCCGAGTACAAATGATGAGTTTATCAGATGTAAGTCTCGGGAATAATTCCCAAAAGGCCGGTGAACCTTGTGCTGCGCAGGAGCCGCTCCGCGCACGGCTGGAGCCGCTGTCCCCGCACGGCTGGTGCTGCTGTCCCTGCTCTGGCTGCGCCGGGGCCGGTGACACCACGGGACACACGCCTGCCATTAAACACCGCAGGTGACACACACCCGCCATGAACCCCCACAGGTGTCACACACCCGCGATCGACCCCCGCAGGTGACACACACCCGCCATCGACCCCCAGCAGGTGACACACACCCGCCATCGACCCCTGCAGGTGACACACACCCGCCATCGACCCCCAGCAGGTGACACACACCCGCCATCGACCCCCGCAGGTGCCACACACCCGCCATCGACCCCCGCAGGTGACACACACCCGCCATGAACCCCCGCAGGTGTCACACACCCGCCATCGACCCCCGCAGGTGACACATACCCGCCATCGACCCCCAGCAGGTGACACACACCCGCCATCGACCCCCGCAGGTGCCACACACCCGCCATGAACCCCCACAGGTGTCACACACCCGCCATCGACCCCCACAGGTGACACACACCCGCCATCAACGCCCGCAGGTGTCACGCACCCGCCATCGACCCCCACAGGTGACACACACCCGCCATCGACCCCCGCAGGTGACACACACCCGCCATCGACCCCCACAGGTGACACACACCCGCCATCGACCCCCGCAGGTGTCACACACCCGCCATCGACCCCCACAGGTAACACACACCCGCCATCGACCCCCGCAGGTGACACACACCCGCCATCGACCCCCACAGGTGACACACACCCGCCATCGACCCCCCGCAGGTGTCACACACCCGCCATGAACCCCGCAGGTGACGCGGGTTCCAGGGCCGCACCAGACCACGCTGCATGAGGCGCCGGTGAGGAAGGCAACCTCACAGACACCCTGGGGAGGGAGGAGACCCCGCTGGGCACGTGCTCCAACCCAAGCTGCAAAAGCAAAGGAGCCGGAAGGATTCCGCACAGCGCTGCCAGCTCCGCGGGGGCTCGGCGCACAGCGGGGGCACAGTCAGCGCTCCCATGCACCCTCAGCACCTGCACCCTGCACCCAGCATCCGGCACCTGCACCCTGCATGCCAGCACCTGCACCCTGCACCCCAGCACCTGCACCCCAGCGTCCCGGCACCTGCACCCTGCACCTGTACCCCAAGTACCTCAGCACCTGCAACCCAGCACCTGCACCCTGCACCCCCAGCACCTGCACCCTGCACCCCCAGCACCTCAGCACCTGCAACCCAGCACCTGCACCCTGCACCCCCAGCACCTCAGCACCTGCACTCTGCACCCCCGGCACCCTCACCCAGCACCCCCCGTGCTGGCGGAGCCGTGCGGACCCTGCACTACAGACCATGCCCTGAACGGCATGTTAGAAGCAAGAGCTTTTTAGGGACGGCTAGACAAGAAAAGGAAGTCTCAAGGACAGAAATGCCTGAACTTTTAGTATTTCACAGCCAGCAACTTGAGCGGCTGTACACCACAGTGGGACGAATTGGTGACGGTCAGAAAAGCCACTCTGACTTGCCCACAGAAGCCCAACGACCCACTTTGAAGCAGCCAGCCGGACGCCCCCATCCAAACGCGTTAACATCGCAGCCAGGTTCCTCCTCTGGGTGCTGCCGGGGACAGCGGCCGCGCAAAGGTCATTTCTCACCGCGGTTTGCGCTGGTGCCACAGACCAGGCTACGGAAATACACGCTCAGGCTGCACAACCAGCTACGGCTCCGGCACAGGGTTATTTTCTGAAATGCCTGAGTCATTCCACAGCACGATACGAAAAGTGACAACGCTTTTTAATCTAACAGCTATTCGCCTATTTTTATCTTTTTAGGCAAACTCGGTAATTTCTAAAAGGAAGGAGGGACACCCGAAGGGGCCGCGCGGCACGTAACGCCAGCGCGCTGGGGAGGCCTGGAGAGGTAACAGCGGAAAACTGAAAGATCACTCAAATATCCCCTGTAGGAGTAATGGCGGTGAGACCTCACCCAGGTCTGCGGGTGCCAGCGCTGCACAAACACCCCTCGCCAAAGAGAAACAAGGACAAGGGCGTGCTACGCTGCATGGGCCCTGAGACAGTCCCCAGCCCTCCTGGTGACACCGAGCTCGGGTGACACCGATGAGGACCCACCAGGACCAGCAGCACATCACCGAACCAGCACCGGCCCGCAGAGCGCGGGCACCCAGGTGTGGAGAACCAAAGCACCCGTCTCAGGGCCCGCGGCCACCGGCACGGCCGGCACCGCTCACCAAACGAGAATCGACCTGCGCAGAGGCCGGTCAAACAACTCCAACCCACGGCACTGCCCTCGCCCTTCACCCTGCGCCCGACTCCACAACGGTGTTCAGCGTTTCTTGTGCTGAGCTGTCGCTGTATGTTCACACTAAAGCACCCGTTACCTCCTTGCGCCGAGGCGTGATGTGCTATGGTGACGATGGAGCTCGGGTGGATGTACTGAGCCATGGGAAGACACTGTGGTTATCTGCCCCAAGGGGCAGGGCGCTTCAACAAGGGCGAGGATGAGGTCACGTTCTGATCGAGCTGATCAGAGTTCTGATCGAAATGATCAAGCAGGACCCCAGAGGAGGCACCTCCAGGCTCCCGCAGACCAAACGCCGTGACCCCTCTGCACCCGCTGCCACCAGCCCGTGACCGTCACGCGCTGCAGACGTGGACCTGCAGAGGCCCAGGGCAGGGACACCAGCTGCAGGAGAGGCCGCGGTCCCACCCCGTGTGACAGGGTGACAAACTCGCACGGCTGGTGCTGAGCCCAGCCCAGCACATCCTGGCTCAGCCCAGCCCGGCTCCAGCGCCCGGTCCCGTGGGGCTGCTGAGGAACCACGAGCCACACAAAAGCTCATCGAGATCTTCACAACGTGGGAAGATAAAGGAAGAGTGGGAAGTGAAGAGATCGAGTTCAGCAGCAGGAGTTTCCATTCTGGATGGTACCTTCAAAAGGGAGTCACGTGAATGAGGGTCGGAACACCGAGCGGGTGCCAGAGTAGCTCTGAAAATGCTGACATGTTCCCGTATTTTCACAAGAAGCCCACACCCCCACGGGCTGAACCTCCAGCGAGGAGGTGACAGACCTCCCAAGTCAAGCCACCGCCGCGGCTGCTCCGCGTTCAGCACGCCGTGCTCTCAGAGCTGTCTCAGTCGCAGACCACAACAGCCAGACAAGTCCAGAGCTTCCCAGTTACCACCCACACGTGCGACAGGCAGAAAAGGCAGCGGGAGCGGCGCTGGAGCGGGCGCCGGGGCGGGACGGGGGAGATGCCCCAGCAGCAGCTCCCGCAGGCGCTGCAGGGCAGGCAGCGATGGCCAGCGGCGCTGGGCACGGCCCGGCAGAGCTGCAGGGAGGGCTCCGGCGGCCAGGCTGGTGCCGCGATACACCAGAGCCGCCCAGCAGCCCTCGGACCCGAGAGGCATCTGCCGGCAGGCCAGACCGGCGTCAGCTATTTCTGCGTCACTTCACCCAAGACTCCTCCAGTTACCGAGGCTTCCCACGGCTGATGACCTGCGACCTGCCCGTTACCCCAGATAACAGAGAGCAGAATGATTCTTTTTAATCATTGCATTTTATTTAGCCAGGCAGCACTGCTATGTGTCTGCACTGTTTTCAAAGCCGTCCCCCTCTCCTTGGCCGGGCAGACTCCAAGCGTGTTCTATATTTGTTCTAGGCCTCCAGCAGTCTGGCAGCCCTACCGGGCCAACCCTGCCGCTCGCATACGGCAGCTCCATCTGGGCCGCCATACGAGCCGGAGCTCTAGATACGTTCCAGCATGTGTGCTGCCATCACACCGCACAGATGCAGCTCGTCTGATGCTCCCGGGAGCGTCACCGGGTCAGTGACGGTGTGACAGACCCAACACCTCCCGGAGCGACAGGCGGCGCTCCTGCGCGGGACAAGCGCAGCCCCGAGCCCGCCCGCCCTGCTGCAGGCACACAGGGCCCAGCTTCTCTTTCTATCAAGAAGCCAGAACTTCTCTGCATATTTTCAGTTATGGTTGTTCACACCTTTTCTCTTCGCTTCACAAGTCCTTTTTTTGTCCACAGAATCACAGCTGGTTTGGGTTGGAGGGACCTTCAAATGTCCCCCATCCCCCTGCCATGACAGGGACATCTGCACCAGCTCAGGGTGCTCAGAGCCCGTCCAGCCTGGCCTGGGGTGTTTCGGGGATGGTTCAGCCACCCCCTCTCTGGGATCCGGGCCAGGCTCTCACCACCCGTAGCTGCGGTTCCCTTCCAAATGTCCCGTTTGTTACGGTATCTCTTTGCTCACCTGGTTGGCTTTCCTGCTGCTGGAAACACTTTCAGAAGCACCACAATCCTGTACAAGTTGTGCAGCACCAGAAGTGTTACCCACCCTCACAATATCCAGGTTGTTTTGCAGAATCTTCACAGGGACTGTGTGTGGTACATTGAGAATACTGATGGATAGTTACCATCTAGAATGTCTTTCTGGATTCTTTTTCCTGCATACCCTATGCCAATTTTGACATCATAGGCTCTAATTAGATTTTATTCTTGTTTTACTGATAACTTCCCTAGTTTTGGGAAAGTAAATCACATTAAAAGCAAAAAGCGTAGTACACAGATGGACCGACAAGCCCATGAACTCGGCTGGCAGAAGCAGCGATGTCTGGGATCAGAGAGACAAAACCAGCACGGTCTGGTACAAACCGACCCTTGGAACCACGAGATCCAGTGCATAGATAGAGGTGGAGAACAATCGGCCGACACGGTGCAGCAGAACCCAACGCGGGGTAACAGCGGAAACCCCAAACTGAGCACACGTCAAGGAAATTGTGACATTGCATAAAGAAAGATGTCATTTTAGGAGGTATTAACCAGATGGCAAAGACCCATCTGGACTGACACATGCGGTGCTGGGACAAAGGTCTTTGGGAAGGAGGCAAATGAATGGAAAGCACCAAAGCTGGAACTTTGGACCCCTGAGGAAAGACGGACAGAAGTGGGTTCGCTCACCTTAAATCTTAAAAGACTATTAAAAAAATGTTGGTGATGGCTTAACCCAGCAGTTAGTGCTGGAGGGACAGGAAACGTGCAACGCTGCCAAGACCTCTGACTGAAGCCACAGAAACTGCTGGCTGTCTCAGCACAGAGGAGCCTTGAGGAAACCCCCGGGCAGAAACAGCTCCAGGGCTGCTCTCCTGCTCGGAGCGGGCAGAAAGAGCGCCAGCCCGACCTCCGCGGGGGACACCTGTGCCCAGGAACGCATGGCACGACACACCTGCCTTTCCCCATGACAGTATATCTAGACTGCATCCAGAAGATACATATATATATGTGCATGTGATTTGTTATATTCAATTTACCCTGCTCTACGTGTATTTGTTACTGCAGAGGTGCCACCGAGCAGGACGTTGCGCAGGGCATCGCTCAGGCCCTCGGTCCAGAGCAGCCGCGTGCCGGTGACGAGCCCCAGCCCGGCCGGGGCAGAGCCTGGGGACACGGGGACACGGGGACACGTGTTAGCGGAGGAGCCCAGAACACTGTGGGGAGGAGAAACTGCCTTGGAAAGCAGGGACACACACCGGGGGTAAACCACAGGGATAAACGCTTGGAACAAGAACTGCAGCCAAAAAGATGAATTAAGAGTACCAGTTAGAAAAGTGTGCAAATCCAGCGCTGCGTGCTGCAGAACCCGCGCGGACGCCCAGCGCTGCGCCGGGAGCCGGGGCACAGGAACAGAGCAGGATTCACCACGGGGACACCAAAGAGGTCCAGCAGAGCCTGGCCCAGGCTGCCCAGGGGGTTGTGGAGTCTCCTTCTGTGCAGACATTCCAACCCGCCTGGACACCTTCCTGTGTAACCTCATCTGGGTGTTCCTGCTCCATGGGGGGATTGCACTGGATGAGCTTTCCAGGGCCCTTCAACCCCTGACGTTCTGTGTGATTCCCTGAAGAGCCATGCTGCCGGCCATGAGCTGTCACCCGCACACCAGCGGGGCTGTCACACGTTTGCTCATCGGAACCACTGAGCTCCGCGGGACGCACACGCGGGGGGTGGGGATGCGCACACGCGGGGGGTGGGGATGCGCACACGCGGGGGGTGGGGATGCGCACACGCGGGGGGTGGGGATGCGCACACGGCACCCAAAGCTGCCGGGCACACAGACGCCGCCGCCGCCCGTGGAAAACACCCCCACGCTGGCCATGCCCGCGAGCTCCCTCATCACTGACAGCCGATCTCAGCTGAAACCGCGCTCCTCAAGTCTGGACTGCGAGAAAGCTTTTGGTGATTCTGAAGTGTAAAGGTTAGAAGCAGCCGGGTTTCTGCGTTACCTGATCGTCAAGGACAACAAAGAGCTTAAGCACAGACAACAGATTTCTCAGAGATCCTGAACTTTGATAAACTGTATTGCTGAAAGTTAACAAATATACTTTTAAAGGCCAAAAAAATAATGTCTTCCCACTCAGAGAGCAAATGCATTAAGTCTGAGGAAGACATGTTGTGGTTTCAATAAATACCAGGTTGAATAACCACTCCAAGCGGTAACAGGAACTCCACACCTCCATACATTATTTTAATTTCCACTACCGTAGAACTCGAGAGCGAAATCAGTTGGCTCGGCACACACACAAACCCACCGCCTCACAACCCAAGTGCTGGACAGCAGAGCGGACGGGGAGGACGAGGTTACCGCTGCACTGACAAGGAAAGTACGGAGCTTCTTAACAAAACCCCGCCATAGACGTTCCCGCAGCAGGCAGAGCCCTCGGCGCCGCTCGGGTGTACGGATTCGGAACACGTCAAGCGGCACATGTGGTTTCTGTTTTATGTGTCGAGGAACAACAGCCGCTCGCAGGAGTTTACAGCTGAGCTCACCACACTGAAAAACACCCCCTCGCTCCAGCAGCTCCTCCCCAGTGTCTCCAACACCCAACACTCACCTACACTAGCAGCATTACATTTATTAGTTTCTATGACATCACGAGCTATGTCATCAGTAAGTTAGAAATCCAAACGCTCTCAGCTAAAATTTAACTTTAATTAGAAAAGAACCACAGTTAACTGAAGACATTCCTTAACAAATCACTCCGTTTGAGAATATTCCGTTGCCTGGGCAACGTGACTGCAAATTGCGGAGTTCAGACCGTGATGTCTACTTTAAAGCAACAAGATACAAATCTCCAAAGAAAACCCATCTAACAACCTGCTAGTGCTGTTCCAGAAAGCTGAGACAAACGGAGCATTGGGACAACGTCCGAGCGCAGACCTCAAGGGTTCTGGGAGAGCACTGGAGCTGTTCTGAGGCGCAGTGACGGGACAGTGCAGCAGAGCTCGGGAAGGCTGGGGCGCCCGGGGGACACGGGCGGGGAGCAGCAGGAGTGGCAGCACCGGCAGGAGCCAGGGGAGCCACGAGCTCCAGCACCGCGACCAGCGGTTGGTGGCTTTGCCCCGAGCTCTTTGCTGCACAGCTCACCAACATCAGGAGCAGACAGCACCAAACCTGCCTTGCAGCTCCAGGCTGGGCACAGAGCGGCTGGACAGCAGCCGGGCAGAAAGGGACCCGGGGGGACTAACGGACAGGAAGCTCAGCATGAGCCAACAGTGTGCCCAGGTGGCCAGCAGGGGCAACAGTGTCCTGTCCTGTATCCAAACCAGCGTGGTCAGCAGGACAAGGGCAGTGACCTTTCCCCTGTGCTCTGCATTGGGGAGGCCACATCTGGAGTGTTGTGTTCAGCTCTGGGCCCCTCAGCTCAGGAAAGAGATTGAAGTGCTGGAGGGTCCAGAGAAGAGCAGCAAGACTGGGGAAGGGACTTGAGCACAAGCCCTATGGGGAGGGGCTGAGGAGCTGGACTTGTTTAGTCTGGAGAAGAGGAGGCTCAGAGCTGAGCTCAGCACTGTCTAGAACTACCTGAAGGGCAGTTGTAGCCAGATGGGGATTGGGCTCTTCTCCCAGGCATCAGCAATAGGACAAGGGGCCATGGGCTTCAACTCTGCCAGGGGAAATTGAGGCTGGAGATGAGAAAGCAATTCTGTGCAGAGAGTGGTCAGGCATTGGAATGGCTGCCCAGGGAGGTGCTGGACTCACCGGCCATGGAGGTTTTGAACTGAGATTGGACATGGCACTTAGTGCCATGATCTGGTCAATGGGCTGGATTTGGACCAAGGGCTGGACTGGATGATCTCTGAGGGCTTTTCCAACCCAGTCCATGCTGTGATTCTGTGAAACCGGCAGGTCACTCAGGTCTCACAGAACCACCACGCGGTATCCAGGGCGTTATCTGCCTGCGTGCCGGGTTCCGCACTCAGGTTATGAACCACCGATACTATCGGCAGTGCCAGAGATCTGCAGGCGTGAGCTGAGCCGCAGCCAAACGGCGCCGGAGCAGCCCCTGGTGCCGGCCACGGCTCGTGCCCGCCGGCAGCCCTCGGCAGAGGGGCGGTGCAGCCAGCTTTGAACGCACCCACGGGAGCGGACGCTGCCCTATCCACCAGGAAACGCAGATTTACCGTCCAGAAGAACACCGGGAAAGCAGGTACTGTGTAAACAGAGACGGTCAACAATGGCCATTCGTAAAGAGCGAACCAAATTCAAGGCATCCAAGTCCCGTCCAGGCGAGGGAGCGGGCAGGCTCTGCGAAGACGCTGAAGACACGTAGCTGTCTTCTGCAAGACTTCTGACAGCCTTCTATGCCGATCTCAGAAACAACAGAAATTAAATCTGGCTGAAACTCCTGCCAAGCGCTGAAAAACTGATGAGAAAAGTAATTTGTGACTGTCAGACTACAAATGTACGCTGAACGGATTCCACAGGAGCCGACCCAGGTTCAGCAGGACTCAGTCTCACCATCGGCAGAGGGATGATGCACTGCAGAATGTGCTTATTAAGCTCCTAGGTGTGACCAAGCAGGAAGGAGATGCAAAGTCAGAGTATTATAATTGAAATGATTGTTGGAAACTCAAGAAATAAGTGTGGGGGTGAAGATTTAGTCTCAAGAGACAAATGCAACGGCAGTTTATGTACAGGGATTGCAGGAGATGGGTCAGCCTGTGGCAGTGTCCAGCTGTGGCCCCTCAGTTCAGCAGGACAGGGAACTGCTGCAGAGAGTCCAGCGCAGCCACCAAGATGCTGCAGGGAGTGGAGCATCTCCCGTGTGAGGAAAGGCTGAGGGAGCTGGGGCTCTGGAGCTGGACAAGAGGACACTGAGGGGGGACTCATTCATGGGATCAATATGGAAAGGGGCAGTGTCAGGAGGATGGAGCCAGGCTCTGCTGGTGACAACCAGGGACAGGACAAGGGGCAGTGGGTGCAAACTGGAACACAGGAGGTTCCACTGAAAGAGGAGAAGAAACTTGTTGGGGTGAGGGTGTCAGAGCCTGGCCCAGGCTGCCCAGGGGGTTGTGGAGTCTCCTTCTGTGCAGACATTCCAACCCGCCTGGACACCTTCCTGTGTAACCTCATCTGGGTGTTCCTGCTCCATGGGGGGATTGCACTGGATGAGCTTTCCAGGGCCCTTCAACCCCTGACACTCTGGGATTCTGTGATTCCTCGAGGTTCACCAGGAACAGGAGCCCATGGGCACCAGGTACAACACAGGGAATTTTGCCCGGGTGTAACAAGGAGGCTCCTCAGCAGGAGGACGCTGAGCAGGGGCAGGAGCCCCAGGTGGGACCCCGGGGGGTTCCAGCCCCAGCAGCCGCGGGTCCAGCCGAGCAGGGGACGTCCCCGCGTCTCCATCCGCAGCACCAGCGCGGCTCGGGGAGCCCGGAGCTGGGACTGCAGCACCACCAGCTGAAAGTGAGTCAGCCAAGTCACGCTGTGGCAGAAAAAGGAAAACATAGCAGGATTTACAGTGAGCAGCCTCACCCCCAACACGTGCAGCGTAACCCCAGCGCTCCGCGGAACAGGCTGCTTTCAGCTGCAGACGGCTGCTTTGGGAACAGAGTTAAACAAAAGATACGGAGAGACTGCAGAGCGGGTCAATAGCAATGACCACATTATGCTTTCAAGGGCCTGTGAGCTCTGGGACGTTCACCCAGGGAGCAGCGATCGGGTGGGGAAGAGGTGACCTGACTGCAGAAGCAGAGAACAGGCAGCGAGGACAAAAATAACCTGTTCTCAGTAACAGGGAAAAGCAACAGGCTTAAAACTCAACAGGAAAGATCCAGGTTAGATGTCAGAAAACACTGAGAGGAAGAGTGAAGCGTGGGAGCAGCCCAGCCCGGGACGGGGCGCACGAGCAGGGGAGCAGACACCACGGCACCTTCAGACAGAGCCGACCCGGGGACGCGGCAACGGAGCCCAAACCGGCCCCCCGGGGCCCTTTCAGCCACGGCTTTCTGGAGCCTTCCCCGCAGGGACCCGAGCGAGGGGGCGCAGGAAGGGTCCTGACCCACGGCGGGGGTGCTCCGTGGGGCCCCGACCCCGCCGCGGGGGGGCACTCCGTGGGGCCCCGACCCCGCCGCGGGGGGGCACTCCGTGGGGCCCCGACCCCGCCGCGGGGGGGCACTCCGTGGGGTCTCCTGCAGCACCCTCACTGCGGGACGGGACAGGGCCGGTTGTGCAGGGCTGACGAGGCGGGTGAACTGGCTGGACCAGCAGCTCCAGGGCGGGGATGGGCCACACGGAGCTCAGCCGGTGGCCGGTTATGAGCCCATTCCCAGGGACGGGAACAGCGGCTGGTCCCGTTTGGTATGGCAGTGGCCAGCAGAGTGACAGGAGGGACATCACTGTCACCAGCCCGGGAGCACCAGTGTTACATCCTGCCTGGGGGCTGCAGCCGCCCCGTGCTCAGCACAGGACGGGAAACGGAGCCCCTGATGTCCTGGGGATCCCGGGGCCCTCAGACCCAGCAGCACCCTCGGGCAGGGACCGGCTGACAAAAACCTCGGTACGTGCTCGGGCTCCAGGAGCGATCGGCGTCGCTGGAGCTGCACAAGTGACAGAGCGCCGCAGCCATGGCGGCTCTGCGCCAGCACAGCCCGCACCAGCCAACAGGAAACCGTGTCCGCTCACAGCACAACTGCCTCCAAATCAACCAAACAGAGCACCACAGAACCACCAAAAACCACCACCCTCCACCAAAACTGACACCAGCACCATCGCTGAGACACGGGACAAGGGCCTGCGACCTGGGCCAAGCGACACGACTGGTGGAGAACGCAGACGAGACGCCTCCCCAGAGAGGGCACAACGGTGGCATAAAGCACCTTCCGCCACTGCTGGGAACGGGGGATCGGAGCAACACACGGAGAAAGAAAGACGACCTGCACCCACGGGGGCACAGGTGTGAGCCAGAAACACCCCCACACCCCACCCACTTCCCTCCGAACCGCTGCAGGAACTCAGGTTCATTGCCACCACCCTCTCCTCCCGAGTCTGAACACAAAAGGCACCACAGCCCGTCACTTCGGGCCCTCCTCTGCCGCAGCAGCCGGTGCCGCGGGCGAGGGGGCGCAGGGGAGCGCACGGCACAGCTGCTCCAGGGGCCGCACAGCCTGACGCTGCCATCCCGAACCCGGCCCGGCGCCGCCACCCCAACCCGACCTTGTGAACACGGCATCTCAGCTCCCCAGGAGGAGCCCAGCGCCGCAGGGGGTTCCGGGCCACCCCGCGCAACGAGGATGCAGATTTGCGTCGGGGAAGATAACCCAGCAGATTACAACCTCTAAACCCTCTGAATGACTCTGTGCTATCTGGAGCCATCTCAGGGCGCTGACACCAAGATACCATCTCCACAGCCCTTCCCACAAGTACCGCGTGTTCTCTTTCCCACCCCAGCAACCACGCCGGTGTCAGAACGAACGCCCTGAACCGGGGTTCGCTCCGCTAAGCGCCGTGCCCGCCGTGCCCGCGGAGGCTCGGCCGGGCTCGCTGCCTCACCTGGAACGCCGTCTGGCTGTTGTAGTTGCGGATCTCTTTGCTCGCACCGCGGAAGAGGAGGACCCGGGCGCAGCTCTCCTGCAACGGGAAGAGCAGTGAGCGTGGCACCGGCGCCCTGCGCTGCCCTCAGAACCCAGAGACCAGCAGCAAGAACTTTGGGCCGTTTGTGAGAGGGACAGGACCCCAGCCCACAAACCTTCCCCAGCACAGGCTAAAGGCCACAGGATGTGCCCAACAAGCCCCACCCCAGGCATGTGCCCCCTCAGGTTAAACGTGAGCACCTGGGCAAATTAGCACCCACCTCAGACTAAGTGTGAGCACCTGGGCAAATTAGCACCCACCTCAGACTAAGTGTGAGCACCTGGGCCAAATCAGCACCCACCTCAGACTAAGTGTGAGCACCTGGGCCAAATCAGCACCCACCTCAGACTAAGTGTGAGCACCTGCTCCCAGGCAGCCCTCTCCACCCAGGCAAAGCGCTCCCTTCCCACGGGGAGCAGGGGCTTGTTGAGAAGTAGAACCAGAGGAAAAATTACAGAACAGTAAATCAACAGTAATTCAGGCAGTAAATCAGCAAAACCTCTTGGGAACAGGAACAGATTAACTCCCGGACTCTTCTCCAGCCACCTGCCCCTTGAGAAATCCCAACCCAGGCTGGTGCTCCAAACACAAAGAGCCTCGTCCCCGTGGATGCCGCTCAGAGGAACGTTTCTGGGGGGGACCAGCACCAGCAATGAGGAGATGCCCCAGCGTGCCGCCGTGCTCTCCCAGCCAGGCCGCTGCCCACCGACACGTTCCTGTGTAAAGCCCCGGATGGCACGGGTGTACCTGGTTATAGAGAGCGCAAATGTGCAGAGCCGTGTTTCCTGAGGCGTTCTGTGCAGTCATGTCCGCTCCGTAGAACAGAAGATGCTCCAGGTGCTGCACATGGCCATAGCGACATGCCTGCTCGAAATGCAAAGTGGAAAACAGAAAGAGAAATCAAGGAGCAGCAGGAAGATAACAGATCCCATAACATGCTCTGCTGGACTCGTCCATGCTGGAAAAGCTGAATCAGGCTGGACCTGTAAGCTGAAAAGCCCCATTAACATGCACACACACACCCTGCTGCTCCTTACAGCAACTTACTCCTGGACGCTCATCAGACAAACCACCTCTACACGGCTGCAGGTGCGGGGTCAGGGTCACTGCAGTTCCACGTCCTCCTCCAGACCGTTTGTAATTATCCGGTGACAAGAAGCCCCGAAGCACAGGCAGGCGAAGGGGAGCGCGGCAGCCCCCATCTCTGGGTAGCTGGTGTGGTACTTCCCTCTACGTTTGGTCCACCCCAGGACCAGCACTCCTCAAAGATCTGCCACGGCAGGGTGGTCACGGCCGGTAAATCGGGATCACAAACACACGTCTCGTTTTCTCATCCTCATGCATCTGTCCTCAGCTGTGCCAGCACTCATCCACCTTCGGGCAGCTGAGAGTGGTGCTGGGGGCGTGGGTACAGACAACCCGCCCTCCCCGTGGTCCCAGACGCGGGACTCCAGAGCCGGCGCATCCTCCCTTCCCCTCGAGGATCTGGGTCTTGACGCCCAAGGGCAGCTCAGGGCCCGACCCCCCGCCCATGCCTTCCCCACGCCAAGCCCACCCGTCGATGTGTGAAACAGGGACAGATACAACTGGTTTGGACCCAGAATGTCTCATGCGTTGGACCGAGATCCCAAGGCAGTGTCCATGGGATGCCCACGAGCCGGGCAGAGCCCGGGGATGATCCCGGCACTGCTGACCCAGGCCAGAACCGGCCGGCACACGGTAGCGTGAGATGGAGACCACGAGCCCGGCCCAGTGCGGGAGCTCAGTCCTGGTGCCACCAGCGTGCCCAGCAGCACCCCCGTGTCTGCAGGGACACCCGCGGGACGGGACGAGCCCCGTCAGCGGCAGGACAGCGGCCGCCCCCGCGCCCCGTCGCACCTGGTGGATCTCCTGCCAGCCGTTCTCGTCCACGCAGCCCAGCCGGGCGTAGTCGTGCAGCAGCAGCTCGCAGCAGTAGGGGTCCCCCCCCACCATGGCGCTGTGGTACAGCGGCGTCAGCCCCCGGCTGTCCTTGTAGTCCGGGGAGGCGCCCAGGTCCAGCAGCGTCTGCAAGAGAAGCGCCTGCCTTGCTCCGCAGCCGCAGGTGGCCTGGCGGAGGGAAACCTGCCCTGCGGTCCCGGGGGCGCTCCCACCGTGGCAGGTGTCAGTGCCCCCATCGCAGCCCAGGGCTCACGTAATCAGTGCCACGCTCTTGTAACGAGCTGCGTCCCCCGACAGCAACGCGCGGGGTGCTCTGGCCCAGGAAGGACAGAGCGTGCGTGCAGCCTGGACGGCGTGCGTGGAGGAGCCGGTGCTGGGGCACGGGGCAGGGGGAGGGAGGGGGAACCCCGGCCGCCCCCACTCACCAGCAGCGCCGCGTGGTTGCGGCACCGCACGGCCTTGTGCAGGGCCGTCATCCCCTCCCGCGTCCGGAAATCCAGGTGCGCTCCCCCGTTGCGCAGAGCCTTGATCATCTCGGCGCTGAGCTCCAGCTGGGCGGCCGCCGTCAGGGGACACTCTGCAGAGCGGGACAGGCGGGTGAGACCGCGGGGACACCCGCCCCTCGGGGACACGCTGCCCCTCGCGCGGGCTCATCTCCCGCCGGGCTCCGGCAGCGCAGGCTCCTGCTCCCAAAGCCGCGTCCACCGCGGCCCCGCGCGGGGCTGGGCGCGGGCGCTGCCCTCGGCTGCTCCGGTGCGGACGAGAGTCCCGCAGGGGAGGGGGAAGGAGAGCGCCGGCAGCTTGAGGGCTGGCAGAAGGGCCTGTGCCGGCTCCTGTCTGCGGGACAGCCACCCCTGGACACACTGTTCGCACCGGGGGAGACGGGGTGAGCACCAGTATCCTCATTCCGTCCCTCCCTGCACCCATCAGCTACAACTACACTCATATTTTTCAGAAAGGTACCTAATTTGCACATAAAATATCTCGATTTAGTAGAAATAACTATTTAAATGGGAATAACAAAATGGTTTGAGACCCAAATAGAAAAGAATACAAATACTAATTTTCGAGCCTGCTATCAGCCGCATTTTTAAACGAGCCAGGCAGCGGTCAGACGAGGCTCCGGGCTTTGCTAAAACCCGCCGGGCTTTGTGCTACAAGGCACCAGCACCAAGAAATGAGGACGGCTGGAGGCGCCGCCACGAGGACTGGAGACGGGTTCACCTGCAGGGAACCACCAGCGAACGAGAATGTCAGCGCTGGTCCTTCCCTGGCCCTGTCCGTGCCAAACTCATCACTTTAAACATGGTCTGGGAGAAAATGACAAGTACTCGCTAAGAAATGTCACACGCACGTGATGTTGTTATATGTGTCAAAGCCAACGGTACGAGGCATTGACCTCCATCCCCACGTGCAGTTAAACCACCGGGCGTTGCTCAATATCTCAGTTTAAATGAGACAAACTCTTCAAAGAGGCAAAAGACACAGAAAACGAGGCTGCACATCTTCCGTTAGTCTCAGTTATTAACACGCCAAATTCAGCTGAAAAATCTATCACATTTTCTTGCACCTCAAAGACTGAGAAAGGTCCAAACAGGGCGTTCCAAGAGGCACTGAATGAACTGCAGCAAGCGATTTGTTCGCTAAATCTAATCTAATTACTGCCTAATCTGGGATTTCAGTGATTGCACTCTGCTAATTCCTGGAAACGTGCGTAGCCAAATATATGCTTGAAGTTATTAACGAACAAGCGCACAAGACGCGCAGCAGCAAAACGACGCAGCAAGATGGAGCCCTGCGAGTTGCACCGCGATGGGAGCGGCCAACGGGGCAGCACCGACCTGTGTGGTAAAGCCAGCACTAACGTGTGTGGTAAGGCCAGCACTAATGTGTGTGGTAGAGCCAGCGCTAACCTGTGCGTGGTAAAGCCAGCACTAACCTGTGTGTGGTAAAGCCAGCGCTAACCCGTGTGTGGTAAAGCCAGCACTATCCTGTGTGGTAAAACCAGCACTAACCTGTGTGTGGTAAAGCCAGCACTAACCTGTGTGTGGCAGAGCCAGCACAAACCCGTGTGTGGTAAAGCCAGTGCTAACCTGTGTGCGGTAAAGCCAGCACTATCCTGTGTGGTAAAACCACCACTAACCTGCACGTGGTAAAGCCAGCACTAACCCATGTGTGGTAAAGCCAGCACTAACCTGTGTGTGGTAAAGCCAGCGCTAACCCGTGTGTGGTAAAGCCAGCGCTAACCCGTGTGTGGTAAAGCCAGCACTAACCCGTGTGTGGTAAAGCCAGCACTAACCTGTGTGTGGCAGAGCCAGCACAAACCCGTGTGTGGTAAAGCCAGCGCTAACCCGTGTGTGGTAAAGCCAGCGCTAACCCGTGTGTGGTAAAGCCAGCGCTAACCCGTGTGTGGTAAAGCCAGCACTAACCCGTGTGTGGTAAAGCCAGCACTAACCTGTGTGTGGCAGAGCCAGCACAAACCCGTGTGTGGTAAAGCCAGTGCTAACCTGTGTGCGGTAAAGCCAGCACTATCCTGTGTGTGGTAAAGCCAGCGCTAACCCGTGTGTGGTAAAGCCAGCACTAACCTGTGTGTGGTAAAGCCAGCGCTAACCCGTGTGTGGTAAAGCCAGCGCTAACCCGTGTGTGGTGGCCGCCCCAATGCCCCAGTCCCCGACAGGTGACAGTAAATTCTGCAGCCACATCTGCCCCAAATGGCCCCAGCGCCCAGAGCCGAGGCGGGAGCAGCCCGAGCAGCTCAGGGCAGCGGGGCCGGGGAAGAGCAGGGACATGGGCCGGGTCTAAAGAGCTGCTCCGGGGACTGGGAAATTAAGAACAGCACTGGTGAACTGCAGCTTTTTCTGTCCTTGCTGAATACCAAGCACTGGAAATATCATCATTTATTTATTTATTCTCTTGAAAGGTTAGTTGGACATCTGCCCACAGCACCATCACTTCACTGCTGGCCCTGGAAGCTCCGGGTTAAAGACTCAGAGCAGAAGTATTCCCAAGCAAGTAAGGACTAAGATCTTCCCAGCTATCTGAGGGAGAGGCCTGACCTGGAGGCCAAGCGGCCCCTTCCCGGCCCGTGCGCAGCGTCCCCGCGGGCGCTCGAAGCAGAGCCATGGGCAAGGGAACCTGAGACCTTCTGCACAGAGAGCGTTTCCCGCCGGTGTTCGCATCCCCTCCGCCCTCAGGTCTGACCAGAGCCCGCGACGGAGCGGCCGATCCGTGGGCACAGACGGACGGGAGCGCTGCGCCCGAGCGCGCGGGACAGGGACAGTCCATGGCAAGAAACAAAACCACGGCATCGACAAGATTTTGGGCTGCTGGAGATGGTGCAATGAGGGACGGCGGCTGATCAGAGACCACCTGTGGGAGCGGTGCCAGCGCTGCGGAGGAGCGGAGGTGGCGACTGCCTCTGCTTGGGCTGCTGGGCTCAAATGTCACCGCGGGCTAAAGGGATCGCGCCGTATAAAAGAATCAAAGGCACTGCTGGTTCGGTATTTATCATCATCGGATGCATTCAGAGAGGCAGGAAAGCTCCTTCCCCACAGCCCTTGGGACCAGCAGCCTCCCTGTGCTCTGCAAGCTCTGCCGAGCTCTGCCGAGCCCTCCGGCCCTGTGGGATGAGCCACCAGCCCCGCGGGACGAGCCACCGGCCCCGTGGGACGAGCCTCCGGCCCCGTGGGATGAGCCACCGGCCCCATGGGATGAGCCACCGGCCCCACGTGCCAGGCAGCACAGCCTGTGCCCTCCTCCCAACACGGCACACGCCGCGGAACTCGGTGGGAATACGGTGGTTTCCAGAACGGCTGGCCAGGGGCCGGGACGTGGCACCGGGACCCTCACCCCGCCGCTCTCGGGCCGCCCCGCACCGCGTGCTCAGCAGCGCGGGCCGCAGGGCACAACCAGCACTCGCAGCACCGCTCCTGTCCCGGGAGCAGGTCACAGCGCTGCCGTGCCAGCGGCTTTGCCACGGGCTTTGCAGGGCAAGCGTGGCCACATCCGCGTGTCTCCCGGGCCAGCAGAGGGAACGTGGGTCCCGGGGTAGCTCCCGGGCACCTGTTGGTTCACGATGGGTCTGGATGCTGTAACTGTAGCAAAGGCTTCCCCGCAGCCTGCAAGCTCGAAGAGCAACCACGATGACACCGGCAGCTCCTACAAACCTGGGGAGCCGCTGTCCAGGGCTGCATTTTACTTTACCATTCACCAAAATAAAACGCTGTCCTGCACATATGTATAGTTATTTTTTCCTGGGACAAGGTAGCATGGAAAAGGATGAGAACTGACACACATCAGTTGTACTGCTCAACCTGCTCCCATAAAGGGGAGTATGGAAAGCTGTAGTGGAAAACAAATAATGCGGGAAAGACAACTGGCTTTCTCCCTGCCCAGGACTCTAACGTTCACATAAAAATACACCGGGCTCTGAACAACAGCAAAACAACATTGACGGGGAGCGGGGAGAGGCCTCTGGTTAAAGGAGTCAGACACCATAAAGCCGCAGCACTGTACCCCGCGAGCTGCTGCCGGGCTGTAACAGCGAGCGCCTGTAACAGCGAGCGCCTGTAACAGCGAGCACCTGTAACAGCCCGTGCTCCGGTGAGCCCGCCTGTAACAGCCCGTGCTCCGGTGAGCCCTCCTGGAACAGCCCGTGCTGACGGACCCCCGCCCCACACCCGCATCGGCACAGCCAGAGCTCCCAAGCAGGGAATTTCTTCCTGGTTCCTCAGCCAACAGGGGCCGGTAACCCCAGGCTGAGGTGCGGCCAGGACACGGGGCAGGACACGGGGCAGGACACGGGGCAGGACACGGGGCAGGACACGGGGCAGGAGCAGGACACAGGACACGGGGCAGGACACGGGGCAGGACACGGGGCAGGAGCAGGACACAGGGCAGGACACAGGACACGGGGCAGGACACGGGGCAGGAGCAGGACACAGGGACAGGGCAGGACACGGGGCAGGACACGGGGCAGGAGCAGGACACAGGGCAGGACATGGGGCAGCAGCAGGACACAGGGCAGGACACAGGACACAGGACACGGGGCAGGACACGGGGCAGGAGCAGGACACAGGGCAGGACACAGGACACGGGGCAGGACACGGGGCAGGAGCAGGACACAGGGACAGGGCAGGACACGGGGCAGGACACGGGGCAGGACACGGGGCAGGAGCAGGACACAGGGCAGGACACGGGGCAGCAGCAGGACACAGGGCAGGACACAGGACACAGGACACGGGGCAGGACACGGGGCAGGAGCAGGAGGACACCCCCGGCCGCTCCATCCAGCAGGACAGACCGTGGGGTCCCATCCCGAGACGCGGGGTCACCCTCAGCCTCCCAAACACGCGGCTGGAGAGCAGGAGCTGCCGAGCCGTGCCGGCCCCGTCTGGCACCCGCGCCCCACAAGCCCCTTACAAAGGGAGCAGTGACACACGAGCCCTGCCAACGGCAGCCAACCGGAGAAAACTCCCCCAAACCAAAGACTGGAGGAGTGCGGCCTCTCTTTAATTAAGGAAACGAAGATTGAATGTTGACTTGATTACCATGTATAAATACCTTCATGTGAAGACATACCAGGTACTAAAGTGCTCTTTAATCTAGAAGATAAAGTACAAGGACAGCTGGAAGCTGAAGCATACAAATTGAAATGAGAGGCGCATTTTAAACAGCGAGGGTGATTAAGCAAACCCCGAAGGAAAGGCACAGCTCTTCTGTCCCCTGAATCCAGACTGATGACTTCCTGGCAACCGTTTAAGCTTTGCTTGGTGAGCACACACGCACAGAGCAGCCCTGAGATAGGGTCAGATGGAAGGTACCGCAGCTCCACCCGCTCCCAAGTTCCAGGAACCCCGAGTACCCACCAGCAGGTTTGTGGCATTCCTCCATCCCCACAGAACAGGCGGTAAAGCAGCACTGAAGCGCTTCTGCACAAGACTCAGCGCTGGGTCCCTCTGCTCTAGCAGCCTATTTCTGCACCTCATAGCATCCACTCCGGTTTTGCCTTCGGTTCTGAACCGGATCCAAACAACAACTGCATCCAAACTACAACGGATCTGGTGCTTTTCCTTCTTGCTCCTCTCTATTTAATAGTCTGGTCAGTACTCCAGAGCCTGCTCCTATAAGCCTCTACCCTTCTGTCAAACAACATCTGGGTTCAAACCGCATCAGATCCAAAACCCTGACAGCAGCTTTGCGAGCGTCACGCTGCCTGCTGTGAGGTGACACAATCACCCCGGAGCGGGGGGCTTTCCCTGTAAGGAAAGATCCCCACAATGGCCCTACGGTCGTGGGCAGAAATGACCGCACGTGTTGCTGAGCTGTTTGGCCAGGTCAGCGCAGGCAGCGACCGTCCCGTGTGCTGTTTGTCACCGAGCATCGCCCACCAGGACACTCGGCAGGTCCAGCCAGGGTGGCGACACCTGCAGATTAAGCAGGGTGAACAACCCCGGGCCCGTTCGAGCGGCTCTTGCCAGAGCGCAGCCGCACCAGCTGCCACGTCCTGGCCCCGCAGCTGCACCAGCTGCCCCGTCCCGGCCCCGCAGCCGCACCAGCTGCCCCGTCCCAGCCCCACAGCTGCACCAGCTGCCCCGTCCCGGCCCCGCAGCCGCACCAGCTGCCCCGTCCCGGCCCCGCAGCTGCACCAGCTGCCCCGTCCCAGCCCCACAGCTGCACCAGCTGCCACGTCCCAGCCCCACAGCCGCACCAGCTGCCATGTCCCAGCCCCACAGCTACACCAGCTGCCCCGTCCCAGCCCCACAGCTGCAGCAGCTGCCCCGTCCCAGCCCCACAGCCGCACCAGCTGCCCCGTCCCAGCCCCACAGCTGCACCAGCTGCCATGTCCCAGCCCCACAGCCGCACCAGCTGCCACGTCCCAGCCCCACAGCTACACCAGCTGCCCCGTCTCAGCCCCACAGCTACACCAGCTGCCCCGTCCCAGCCCCACAGCCGCACCAGCTGCCATGTCCCAGCCCCACAGCTACACCAGCTGCCCCGTCCCAGCCCCACAGCCGCACCAGCTGCCCCGTCCCGGCCCCGCAGCCGCACCAGCTGCCACGTCCCAGCCCCACAGCCGCACCAGCTGCCCCGTCCCAGCCCGGCAGCTGTCGGTCCCAGGGGGATTCAGCTCAGTGCAGCCAAATTATCTGAGGGGGGAAGGGAGGTGAACGGTGTGAACGGCACCGCAGTCTGCCCCCTGGTCTTGGACACACCAAACTTCTGAGTACAGAGGTAGCCAGTGTTTCAGAAACCACCCGAAAAACCGTCGCACTGAACCAGAAAACAGAATATTAACCATCAGGCTGGAACGTGCCCATGGGCTGGAAATGTGCCCGTGATTCACACGCAAAGTCCAACTCTATAATCAATACTAATCAGCTGCGTTACTTTAAAACAAGAATAATAGCAGATACCCCTCTCAGAAACAGACCATGGCACTCCCAGCAGGAAGCGGGGGAATCTGCCTCCCGCCCCGGCCGCCCCGACGCGCTGGAGCCGCCCCGGCCAGCCCGCTGGTGACCGCGGTGCCCGCCCCGCCGGCCACGGAAAGGAGCAAAACCAAAGCAAACAGAGGCCAAGATTTTATCTTCCTGACTCCCAAAATACTTCTTAAACCTTCTGCCTGCTTTGTGACCAGATCCAGAGGCCACAGTTTGCTTTTACCCAACTTGCTGCTCTGAGAGATGGACTCATCCTGTGCAGAACCCCCATGGGAAGGTGTCCAGCCCCACGGCTCCTGTGTTGTGCTGTATTCCCAGACCCATGTATTTGCCCCACAGGAAGGTGTCCAGCCCCACGGCTCTTTGTGTTGTGCTGTATTCTGCCCCACAGGAAGGTGTCCAGCCCCACGGCTCTTTGTGTTGTGCTGTATTCCCAGACCCACGTCTGTGCCCCACACACCATCCTCTCCCCAGAGCCTTCTGAAGCCTCAGGCTCCCAAGACCCACAGAAGACACGCTGCTGAGAAGCCCGACACGTCCGTGTGCTCCAAAGCTCACATCCCAGACGATGCGCTGTTTGTCTCTGCCCAGATCCCCCGAGTGCCCCGGCACGCTCCCCCAGCTGCTCCGTCCCTCCCCGCTCCGGAGAAGCCAGGCTCACCTCCAGTATCCGGATCGTGGAAGTTGGGGTCCAGTCCCTTCTCCAGCAGCCTGCACACCTTCTCCGCATTGAGCATCTGCACGTACTCCATGAACTTCTTCAGATTTGCCTGCAGCCATGACACCCCAGGAAACACAAAACACGCAGGGTTAGCACCCCAGTGTGAAGAAAAGCCAGCGGAGGAACATCCCCATGCAGGAGACCCCAGGCAACACCAAGAGGAACATCCCCATCCAGGACACACCAGGCAACACCAAGAGAAACATCCCCATCCACACGGGATAAAGCACAGAGCCACAAACCTGCCATTGCTTACAAGGCTCATTCCCCTTAGTGCCCCACAGACAAGAGTGTGGGGAGGCAAGAGCCAAGAGTGGGGATTCATTCACCAGGGATTCACCAGGAATTCACCGAGGATTCACTGGGGTTTGAGCAGCGATTCACCAGGGATTGAGCAGCGATCGACCGGGATTCACCGGGATTCACCGGGACTCACCGGGACTCACCGGGGCCAGCAGAGGCCACGGCTGATCCCTGGTTGCAGAGCACAACCAGCAGTCCCACCAGCTCCCATCCCCGGGTGATCCCCACACCCCGCACCCACACCAGCCCATGCAGCGCTGCCAGGACAGACCCAGCACAGCGCAGGACAGGGCGCGGGAGCCAGGAGGAGCCACCCGCGGGACAGAGCAGGGCCGGGTGACACATGGGACAGAGCAGGGCCAGGTGACACACAGAAGGACAGAGCAGGGCTGGGTGACACATGGGACAGAGCAGGGCCAGGTGATACACAGAAGGACAGAGCAGGGCTGGGTGACACATGAGACAGAGCAGGGCTGGGTGACACATGAGACAGAGCAGGGCCGGGTGACCCACGAGACAGAGCAGGGCCGGGTGACCCACGGGACAGAGCAGGGCCGGGTGACACACGGGACAGAGCAGGGCCGGGTGACACACAGAAGGACAGAGCAGGGCCGGGTGACACACAGGAGGACAGAGCAGGGCTGGGTGACACACGGGACAGAGCAGGGCTGGGTGACCCACAGGAGGACAGAGCAGGGCTGGGTGACACACGGGACAGAGCAGGACTGGGTGACCCACGGGACAGAGCAGGGCTGGGTGACCCACGGGACAGAGCAGAGCTGGGTGACACATGGGACAGAGCAGAGCTGGGTGACACATGGGACAGAGCAGAGCTGGGTGACACACAGGAGGACAGAGCAGGACTGGGTGACACACAGAAGGACAGAGCAGGGCTGGGTGACACATGGGACAGAGCAGAGCTGGGTGACACACAGGAGGACAGAGCAGGACTGGGTGACACACAGAAGGATAGAGCAGGGCTGGGTGACACACGGGACAGAGCAGGGCTGGGTGACACACGGGACAGAGCAGAGCTGGGTGACACATGGGACAGAGCAGAGCTGGGTGACACACAGGAGGACAGAGCAGGACTGGGTGACACACAGAAGGACAGAGCAGGGCTGGGTGACACACAGGACAGAGCAGGGCCGAGTGACCCACGGGACAGAGCAGGGCTGGGTGACCCACGGGACAGAGCAGGACTGGGTGACCCACGGGACAGAGCAGGGCTGGGTGACACACGGGACAGAGCAGAGCTGGGTGACCCACGGGACAGAGCAGGGCTGGGTGACACACGGGACAGAGCAGGGCTGGGTGACCCACGGGACAGAGCAGGGCTGGGTGACCCACGGGACAGAGCAGGGCTGGGTGACACACAGGACAGAGCAGGGCTGGGTGACCCACGGGACAGAGCAGGGCTGGGTGACACACAGGACAGAGCAGGGCCGAGTGACCCACGGGACAGAGCAGGGCTGGGTGACACACGGGACAGAGCAGGGCTGGGTGACCCACGGGACAGAGCAGGGCTGGGTGACACACGGGACAGAGCAGGACTGGGTGACCCACAGGAGGACAGAGCAGGGCTGGGTGACACACGGGACAGAGCAGGGCTGGGTGACACACAGAAAGACAGAGCAGGGCTGGGTGACACATGGGACAGAGCTCACAGTTCACAGCTCCAGCGCCCATGGCCAGCGCGCAGCAGCAGCAGCAGCAGCAGCAGCAGCAGCAGCACTGCCCGCTCGTGGGGACATGTGCCCCCAGCATTTGCCGCTCGGTGCTACTTCTCCCCAAAAACTGAAAGCGCATCCAGCTCCTGCTCAGCATCCCTTCGGCCACTGCAGAACCACAGGAGCGCCGAGGGAAACGCGGCACAGACAGGACTTGAGGACTCCAGCGAGGCCTCCAGGACGCCATCCCAAGATGCCTCTTCCCAACCACCCCGGCTGCGCCGTTAACCCCGCGCCCTCCGCTCCCGCCGCCCGCACGTCCCTCTCCTGCAGCAGCCGTTGGGCAGACAGCGCTGAGCTCACCCATCGGTGACGCTCCACGCGTGGCCCCTCTGACCCCGGCCAGAAAGGCACCGCCGGTCCCACCGAGAGCCACCGCAGCCGTGACGGGACACGGGGACACCAAGCCGAGAAAGGGACCCCACCCCACGGCCATCCAGGGCCCGGCAGCTTCCCTGGGCCCCCAGGACAGGGGCAGCGCCACACGGCCCTGCACACACACACGGCCCCTCCGCGTGTGCCACGGCGGCTCAACCAGGTTCACCAGACCCTCCGCGTGTGCCACGGCGGCTCATCCGGGTTCACCAGACCCTCTGCGTGTGCCACGGCAGCTCACCCGGGTTCACCAGACCCACTGCGTGTGCCACGGCAGCTCATCCGGGTTCACCAGACCCTCCGCGTGTGCCACGGCGGCTCATCCGGGTTCACCAGACCCTCTGCGTGTGCCACGGCAGCTCATCCGGGTTCACCAGACCCTCCGCGTGTGCCACGGCGGCTCACGTGGGTTCACCAGACCCTCTGCGTGTGCCACGGCGGCTCACCCGGGTTCACCAGACTCTCTGCGTGTGCCACGGCGGCTCACCCGGGTTCACCAGCCATGGCCCAGCACCGACCTCCTGAAGTTCTGCTCCCGAGGTTCTCCAGCGCCTCCCACCACCAGCCCCAGCACCGCACCCACCCAGACCACCCGCGCCCACCACCAGGGGCTTGGTTGTATCTGCACTGTTCTCGGTGCTCAGGAATTTAACACGATTTTTGACAGAAAGGAATTGACGCCCTACGTCAACTTCACATGGTACTTTTATGTTCAGAAAGCAAACTCAAGAGCAAGTGCCTGAGCAAAAGGAGGACGCGGAGGGAGCCGCCCCGGCCCTGGGATCTGCGGCTCGCTCATCCTCACGGTCCTGCGTTCACCATCACGGTCCTGCGCTCATCATCACGGTCCTGCGCTCACCATCATGGTCCTGCGCACCACACAGGCACTAATGGGTCTGCCATGGAATTTCCCTTTGGGCAAAATCAATTAGTACCCAGCCTTTCAGATGGAGAGCAGAGAAGGTTCATCTGCCCAGGGTCTGAGAGCAAACACACAGCAAGGCTTCACAAATAACTGATGAAGTCCAGAGACACAACCGGTTGATTTTGACACAGAAGAACGTTCTCTTTGCAGCAGTTTGCACAGCCCGCCTGCCCTGCACCCCCTCCAGATGTGCACCATCTCCAGATGTGCGCTATCTCCAGATGTGTGTCCTCCCCAGATGTGTGTCCTCCCCAGATGTGCGTCCTCCCCAGATGTGCGCCCCGGTGCCGCGACAGGAGCCGCTGCAGTTCGCACATTAACGCCACGGGGAGAGGTCGGACACGGACACGGCTCCTGAGCCTCCCCGGGCAGCTCTGCCCCTCCAGGTTTGGTCCCGCACCTCAGAGCAATGGAAATGCCCCAGAAAACCAAGAAACGGATAATTAAAAAGGCCGTTTACCAGAGGCGTAATGAATGCTACGGCCTTACAGGAATTCCATGCCCAGGATTCAGGAGGCAGCCCTGCTGCGCTCCCAAAGAAACCCGAACAACGAAAGAGACCAGAAAAGCGGAAAAACAAAAGACTGCAGCCTCGCTGGTGTCTCTGATCAGGCTCACAGCCCGGCCTTACCAACAGCTGCGTTTGTGCCGCAGAGGTGCTGAGCGGTGCCGGAGACACCGCCACGCAGCCACGAGGGGGTCACCAAACACCTTCCACCGCCAAGAGACGGCGGGTGTGGAACCGTGTGTGGGGGACATGGCATCACCAAACACCTTCCACCACCAAGAGACAGTGGGTGTGGAACCGCGTGTGGGGGACACGGCATCACCAAACACCTTCCACTGCCAAAAGATGGCGGGTTTGGAACCACGTGTGGGGGACACGGCATCACCGAACGCGTTTCACCACCAAAAGACGGCGGGTTTGGAACCATGAGTTGTGGGACACGTCATCACCGAACGCGTTTCACTGCCAAAACACGTCGGGTTTGGAACCACGAGTGGGGGACACGGCAGCCGCGGAGGGGCCGCTGCGCCGGGCTCGGGGAGCAGCAGCGTGCGAGCGGAATGGCCCAACGCTTCCACTATCAGTTTCAATTTCTTATTCTTTACTAAGAGGGAGATATATAATTAGCTCAATTAAGCTGTTTGGCAGAACGAAGTTAGAGAAAAATGCATTGTTTCATTCAAGTTGCGTGTTTCTATGACCACGGAGACTGCTGTTTCCACACACAGACCTGGGGAGGCCGTCTGCCGCTTCCCAGGCAGCCCCACGGCACCGCGTCAGCACCAGATGTGGGAAACACCAGAAACTGGTAAAAGAACAGGAAACTGCTACTTGAGACACCCTGGTCACTACACTCCTGAAACCACCGCGTCAAGACCCTGGGACGCTGCTCCCCGGCGGCCTCTGGCACGTCTCGCCTTCGCAGCCCACAGCCGGAGAACCGGGCCAGCCCACGCTCCCGGCACCGGGTCCCGCGGGCGCTGTGGCAGGTCTGCGGTGGAGCAACCCGGCTCTGCCGAGTCCCCTCGGCAGCCCCCGACACGTGTCCGCAGCCCACGGGCCGCGTTTCAGCCGTCTGGTCACAGCTGCCCGTGCCCGGCAAGGCGGCGCAGCCAGAGCTGCGGAGCCAGCGCCCGGACCCACACCACAGCACCGCACAGGCACAGCCAAGGAGCTGAACCAAAACCAGAGCAGCCGCGGCCATGCTGCCTCCCCCGTGGCACGGCCGTACCCACCAGCCCCGCAGAGGGGACACGGGGCCCCCGGGCGCTGCTCCTCACCGGCGCAGCCGCGGTGGCAGCCCCAGGACACGGAGCGGTGCCACCAACAGCTCCACGGCCGTCACGCACGTGAGGTTTCGGTGACACTAAAGATGTCTCCCCTCTTAGAGCCGCACCTGTTTAACCTGAGTTTGCGCACGATGGCTGTGCCGGACGGCTGTGTTTACCATATAAACGCGCTGGTTAAACGCCCTTCTGCCAGCAGCCGTGGACCCCAGGCGCTTTCTCTGGATCGTTCTGAATCAGAGGCAAAACGCTCTCGGCGTTTGAAACCAGCTCACGCTCCAAACGAGCCGCAGCCGCGGCCCTCGCTGGGCACGCGGCACCCGCTTCTCACAATGAAGCACACGGAGGCGTTTCCACTCTTCCCCGTCGGTTTGCAGCTCCTGCTCCGCAGAGCTCTCCCGTCTGGTTGTTTTCCATTTCAGTTTAGCCAGAAACGCTGAATATTTTCCTTGTTATCTGGACTGATTCGCTCAAAGCTGAAAGGAGATTGAGAACTGAGAAAGTAGGGAAGCCTGTTCTCCTTCCCCGTCTATGAATAAACCCTGGTGGGAACGGAATGAGATCTCCCTATTCTGAGAACCTGAGGGGTCTGGGGCCGGGTTTCCAAAGGCACGAAGGTGGGCAACATGAAGAGCGCGACCGTCGCTCTCCCGCGGGAGCCCCGGGGCCGAGCGGCCGCCCCGGCAGCTCCAAACCTCACCAGACGCTCCATTTCCCGGCACTTAAACACCTTCGAGAATTTGTGACGAGAACCACTCACACAAGCCGAATCTCTGTCTAAAAGATCAGTCACCTTTAAATACAAAAGACATGCACTGATAAATTTACTTTTTGTCTTCTGTGTCCAGGACATTCAAGCAACATTTACTGAAGTGGTAACGACTCAATTTAAAATGTTATTTTGCTTTAGTTTTAATTGAATTTCAGCTTTTATCCAAATGCAGTTTGATGCCAATCAAAAGAATAAAAAATAATCAGAAGCCAGTGAAGGCATCGCATCACATTTCCTACATGCGAAAACTGAAGCCTAGATGCGTTTCTATAAAGCCATCTGGCTGCTCGAGCGAACGCTCGCGATGGATCTGCTGCGAGGAGAGTGCCGCGGCTGGCGTGGCGGTCGTGCCGGCGTCCCAGCGGCTCTGCCAGCCCGGGCGAAGCAGCGTCTGTGGGGACCAAAAACCGAGACCCACAAAACCTCATGCAAACAAAACCAAAGCCCAGAGTCAGACTCCCCGCCGATTTCTTAAGGAGCGTGTTTAGTCTCTCATTTCCCAGACACCCGCACACAAGCAGCAGGGGCTGCAGGAGCCCCCGGCCCCGCACGGGACCACAGGGACACGGCCGAGCTCAGCCCTCCCGCAGCTCCCGCTGCCGCCGGGAAACCCTGCGGGAAGCCGTCCCGACCTCCCGTCCGAGCTCCCGTACCGACCTCCTGTCCTGACCTCCTGTCCTGACCTCCCGTACCGACCTCCCGTACCGACCTCCCGTACCGACCTCCTGTCCTGACCTCCTGTCCTGACCTGGGGGAATGGGGAAGCCATCCTGACATCCCACCCCAACCTCCTGTCCCGACCTCCCGCCATGACCTGGGGGAATGGGGAAGCTGTCCTGACCTCCCGCCCTGTCCTCGGGGAACGGGGAAGCCATCCTGTCCTTGGGGAACGGGGAAGCCATCCTGTCCTCAGGGAACGAGGAAGCCGTCCCGTCCTCGGGGAACGGGGAAGCCGTCCCGTCCTCGGGAGCCTCGTGCTCGGGGTACGGCCGCACAGCTCCCCTACAAGGAGCAGGGAGATCCCCGTGAGGAGCGCAGGAACCTGGCTCTGCGCTCACCCCAGGGGCTGGAGCGCGGTTCATCGCCTCCCAAACCCCGGCCCGAGGAGTCGGAGCAAGTTTGGGGCGCTCCTGTTTGCTCGGGAGAGGGGGAAGCGCGCGGGCCCGGTCCAGCCGCGCAGCCGCCGCGCCGCACTCCGTGATCCACCGCTGGCTCCGAACCGCAAGGAAAATCTACACCCTCCAAAGAGGAAAGCTCATTGACAGGAAACTGGTGCGAAGGAACAAGCTTCTCTCTCTTGAATTGGAATGAAAGAAGTTAAATGAGATATTCTCCTTGCGGACAAACTATTCTGCCGGTCGCCATGCGCTGCGGGCCGGGTGCTGGGGAAGCCGGCTGCCGGCACCGGCTCCGCGACCGCAGAGGGACAACACGTCCCTGGTGCCACGGGCAGGCTGATGCTCCCGGAAGGTTCAGTGTCAGGGAAAGACTCGTCTTTTCTCGGGTCCAGTCTGCTGCAAAGAGCAGCCGAACGCAGCCGAGCCGTCGGTTGTGCGGAGCACCGCGGCTGCGCGGCCAGCCCTGGGCTGCGGGAGGAGCGGCCTCGCCGCGGCACCGTCCGACCAGCTCCCACACGGCCATCGGGCAGCAGAGACGCCCCATCGATTCCCACTATAACGGCCAATAATCGATTTCATGACACACCACAAGGGTGTTTAACTGCTGTTTTGTGTGCCTCGCTGCACCCCCACACGAGCGGGACGGAGGCCAAGGCCTCGCCAGGGCCAGGGGCAGCGCCGCCGGCCGCGGTGGGGACAGGACGGGACTGGGCAGGATGTGGCCGCCTGGGCCGCGATAAACCTGGTTTTGCCATGGCAGCTGGTACGGGGCCGTGTTTGGATCGGTGCTGAAACACTCCTGCTGGCACCGCGACGGTTCAGCCACCGCTGAGCAGCGCTCACCCAGCACCAAGGGCTGTTCTGCTGCTCCCCACAGCCAGTGCTGGGGACACGGGGAGCTGGGAGGGGACACCTGGGACAGCTGGGACACCCCACACCACTGACGCCACGCTCAGTGTGGATCTGGGGAGGAGCAGGAAGGGGACGCTCGCAGTGACGGTGTCTGTCTTCCCAAGTCACCGTCACCCGTCCCTGCTGCCCTGGGGACGGCTGAACCCCCGCCCGCCATGGGAGGCAGGGGATCAATTCCTCATTTGGCTTTGCTCGTGCGCGGCTTTTGCTTTGCCTGTTAAACTGTCGTTATCTCAGCACACCCGTTTCCTTACTGTTACTCTTCCGATTCTCTCCCAAGACACAGCGGGATCTGGGTCCGCAGTCACCAGAGCGGGGTGGGCCGGGTGGGCGGCAGTCACCCCGGGCAGCCCCCCACGCTCTCTGACACTGGAGGACGCTGGGCCCTGCTGTCCCGCCCTTCGCTCGTCAGTCTGTCTGGGTAGAGGAGAAGCCAGAGACAGGCGGGAGGTCTCAGGACAGCCCAGCTGGTGAGCCCCGCGTGTCTCTGCAGAGCGCACAGGCAGCAGCGTCCGCCAGGACAGCAGGACAGCAGGACAGCAGGACAGCAGGACACCACCTTCTCCAGCCTCGCTCTGGAGCCCTTGCCCGGCCTTGACCATCTTCAGCCACTGCAACCCAGAGCCTCCCGGGCCCTGGAGCACCCAAGCCCTCCAGCCCCCAGCACACACCAGCTGCCCGGCACACACCACGTCCCCAGCACACACCACGTCCCCAGCACACACCACGTCCCCAGCACACACCAGCTGCCCGGCACACACCACGTCCCCAGCACACACCACGTCCCCAGCACACACCACGTCCCCAGCACACACCACGTCCCCAGCACACACCAGCTGCCCGGCACACACCACGTCCCCAGCACACACCACGTCCCCAGCACACACCACGTCCCCAGCACACACCACGTCCCCAGCACACACCGGCTGCCCGGCACACACCACGTCCCCAGCACACACCACGTCCCCAGCACACACCACGTCCCCAGCACACACCAGCTGCCCGGCACACACCACGTCCCCAGCACACACCACGTCCCCAGCACACACCACAGCAGCACACGCAGCTGCTCTCGCACCCAGCACCCATGACCTGTCTCTTCCAAGGTCCTCCACAGCAGTGCCGGCTCCTCTCTGCCGCCTCCTCCTCCGGCACGGCCGTGGCACTCGCGCCCCTCACCCGGGTGTGCCTCAGTGAAGTCGTCCCCCATGTCCCACCGCTCCACCGAGCAGTGTCACCACCACCACCTCCCCACTGCAACCACCCTGCCATGGTTGCTGTGCACCAACCTGACACTTCTTTGTTGGTTCATTGCCCTCAGTCTGCCTGCAGCCCTGCCTGAACCCCTAACTGCACCCCTGCCTGCACCCTGGCCTGCACCCCTGCCTGCAGTCCTAACTGCACCCCTGCCTGCACCCCTAACTGCAACCGCCCCGGCCCAGGCCGGGGCTGCAGTTTGTAACTGTGCAGTTTGCAGCACAAGAGGATCACTTGATCGCTGGATTGGCGGATCACTGGATTGCCAGATCGCTGGATCGCCGGGTCGCTGGATCGCCGGGTCGCTGCCTGCAGCCAGCGGTCTGGCTCCGTGCCGTCGCCCACCCCCAGCGTCGATGGCACGCGCTCTCAGCCCGCACCGTGCCCCAGTCACCGTGTACGTGTGCTGCTGCTTGATCCCTTCAAGGTGGAAACGCCCCGAGCCCCCCGGTGCCACAAGGTCCTTCGTGGACACTTCGGTAAATGCCACGATTTCTCTGCACAGATTTTTGTTCATAAGAACAATGGGATTGTCCTTTCTAACATATTCTTTTGCACTCTCATTTCTAAATGGTCTGCTGCAATTCAGTGAGAAAAATATCTGTAAGCATGTCACTGCCAGCAGGTCCCACGGGGTGCAGGGGACCGGGGCTCATGGACCGATTCACCAAGTCACTTCAGTACTGCCAGCAGTACGAGAAACCCGCTTCTCCACTTCTTAGCACTCAAAAAAATGAGTTATTTTTATTTTTCTTGTTTTTCTTTTTTTAATGGCCGTTAAGAATCCTGCCTCGAGGTCATTAAAAGATTATAGCAGTGTATCCTGCCGCTGAAAGCCAGACTCTAACCGCGGAACGTTAGCATACTTCACTCCGATGAGACCACCACCCCAAGCCCAGAGGCTCTGCAGGCCCCACGGTCCCGGGAGAGGTCCCGCCATCCCTCGGACCCGAAGCGAATCCTCCACAGCCCCTTCAACCACCGCGCCCCCGAGAAAGCGTATTGCACTGCACGAGCACTGAGGCAGCACCGCAAAGAACGCGGAGCCCCTGGCCTCCAGCGACACGCGGCGTGTGCCCCTCGGGCAGCGGCACCGCCCGCGCTCCTGCTGCCCGGGATCCAACCCCGCGGCGGGGGCAGCAGCGGAGCCCCCGCAGCGCGACCCGGCGTGGGAGCACGCGCGAGCCCGCGGCCACGGAGCCGGAGCCGCGGTGACCCAGGGAGCCCTCCCGCGCTGGACGTGGAATGAACCCCCGCACGGCCGCCAGCCCCAGTGCCCCCGCACGGCACCGCAGGACTGTCCCGGCCCCCGGCCCGGCGGTGCCCGCGCGGCAGAGCGGGCAGAAGCAGCGGTACCGTGCTCGGCGCCCGGCGGTCCCCAGCAGCGCGATGGTTCTCCCTCCGCTCCGCCAGCCACCGTCCCAGCGAGGAGCCCATGCCCCCGCGCTCCGCATCCCTGGCTCATGCTCCGTCCGGTGCCGGAGCCTGCACACGCTCCGCTCTCCCGGCGCAACAGCCTCGGTCTGCGCCGGCCGGGCAGGTCACACCCGCCGGCTCGCGGCGCCAGCAGCACTCCAACGAGCGGCCAGCACAGCGCCAACACAGCGCCAGCACAGTACAGCACCAACAGCAGCACAGCACCAGTACCAGCACAGCACCAGTACCAGCACAGCACCAGCACCAGCACAGCACCAGTACCAGCACAGCACCAACACCAGCACAGTACCAGCACAGCACCAGCACCAGCATAGCAGCAGCACAGCACCAGCACAAGTACCACCACCAACACCAGAACAGCACCAGCACCAACACCAGCACAAGTAGCAGCACAGCAGCAGCAGCAGCACAGCACCAGCAGCAGCACAGCACAGCACCAGCAGCCGCGTCCCGCTCCTCCCAGCGCTGGCCCCTGCGCGGCCGCCCGCCCCCCTCACTCCGCACCCTGCATGCGGCCCAGGGCTGCTCCTGCACCTCCACAGTGCCCACGGGCCAAAGGGGCCCGTCAGCCTCCTCCGGATGGAGCCCAAGGGCAGCAGAGCTGCGGCATCTCACTCTGATGCCACATTTTATCATCAAGGGACGGTTTAAAACTAAAGCAGCAACATGAAGGAGATTTGTTTTTGAAGTAGACATTGAAGCATAGAGATTAAGTGACTATGTGATACGGTGCACGTATGGTGGCTGCACGCTGGCAGGGCGAGTCCCCAGCCGCGGCGCCGCTGTCCCGCGGCAGCGTGCCCAGCGTCCTCCAGCAGGCTCGGCCCCGCCAGGCTCTGCGGGGCTGGATTCGCGCTTCCTGGGGCCAGGAAGATGCTGGGACTTCTCCAGGTTTGCTGCCTGGATATTCTGATGCCATCAGACGAAGCCTCGTGACTTTAATCCTCGTGAGTCAAACCTGAACCCTAATGGCATTTTGATTCTTGCTTCTGCAGCTCTGCGAGTGGAAGGCAGAGCTTCTGCCCGCGAAGGCGACCTTCACCTTTGGGGCAGGTCAGACCTTCTGGGAGGTTTTCCTGCCTCCTGCTCAGCGCTCGCTGTTGTACCTGTTCCCTGGCAATGTGCAGCCCGCGGCTGCCCGTTGTGCCAGGCAGATGTGCCAGAGGCAAAGCACCATGTGCAGACCTGGAAAATGTGGCTGCCGGGAGCCGAGGAGGAGGCAGCACGGGCCCCGGGCCCTCCTGTGCAGCTCGGAGCCCATAGCTCTGCAGGGGGTTCTGAGCCCGTAGCTCTGCAGGGGGTTCTGAGCCCATAGCTCTGCAGGGGGTTCTGTGGGAGCTCATGATAAACAGCAACAAGGGAGCTTGCGGGGACCCTGGGGTCTCAGCCAGTCTCACACCCTTCCCAAAAACCCTCAAACCTCCCTGCATGACCTTCCCTGGCACAGTGACCTTCCCTGGCACAGTGACCCTCCCCGGCACAGTGACCTTCCCCGGCACAGTGACCTTCCCCGGCACAGTGACCTTCCCTGGCACAGTGACCTTCCCTGGCACAGTGACCCTCCCCGGCACAGTGACCTTCCCCGAGACAGTGACCCTCCCCGGCACAGTGACCGTCCCTGGCATAGTGACCGTCCCTGGCACAGTGACCGTCCCTGGCACAGTGACCCTCCCCGGCACAGTGACCTTCCCCGGCACAGTGACCTTCCCCGGCACAGTGACCCTCCCCGGCACAGTGACCGTCCCTGGCACAGTGACCTTCCCCGGCAGTGACCTTCCCCGGCACAGTGACCTTCCCCAGCATAGTGACCGTCCCCGGCACAGTGACCTTGCCCGGCACAGTGTCCTCCACACAGCCCCAGGAACGTGTCCATGTCACTGCTCCTGCCCCAGCCCTTCCCCAAGAGCCGTCCCAGAAATGCGGCTGGCGGAGGCTGACCGTGTCCTCGTGCCACGAGCAGCTCAAGTGCTGCCCGTCGCGTTAGAGCCACCGCTGTGCCGTGGCCACCACGCTGCCGGAGCCCAGCTCCGTCCTCCTGCCTCGCAGCTCCACACCACGCTGGCCCCGCCATCCCAGGAGCCACCACCGTCCCCGCGGGGCCACGTGCCTCCTCAAGGCACAGTTACCAGCGGCAGCAGCAATCTGATGGGCTCAGACCTCTCACAATCGCTGTTCTTAATTTCTTAGGCAACAAGTGACCTCATGGGACCACCTCAGGTGCCCAGGGGGAAAAGCCACGCGAGCGGCAGCCAGCGCACGCGTGCCCAAGCCCTGGTCACCGCTGGCACCCCTGCCCGGCTGGGCCAGCGCGTGTCCTGCTGCGCAGCCCGCGGGGCTGGGGGGTCCCTCCTCCCCGGAACCCCCGTGCACGCAAAGCACCGGTCCCACCACACTCCTGCTCCCGAACACCCAGAGAGGCCGGGCGGCGCGCCCACCGCTCCTGGGGCTGCAGACCTGGAGCACTTTGCACTTGGCAGGTGGATCCCGCCAGTGAAACCTGGACCCAAAGGCGCGGGTTGACGCCGAGCCGAGGCTGGGGCCCGCGCGCGAGGCGGAGGCGTGCGGCAGCCCGCACCGGGCAGCGACCGCGGCTCCTCAATGCGCCGTTGTGCTCTCCAGGCATTCGGTGACTCCTCCGTCCAGCCCAGAGAACAAAGCTGCTCTTCAGCCACCACGCGTTCCTCCGCCTCCGGCCCACAGAACGGCACCGAGCTCTCCCGCAGAGCCGAGTCCCACCCCACAACTGCCTTGAGCACCGTGGGCAGCTCGGGCACCCCACCGAGGGGTCCCTCGGGTGACCCTCATCCGCACCAGCCCATCGCCGGGACCGCTGTGCAGCCGCGCCGGCACCCGCACCCATCGGGCGGCCACCCGCGGCGCCCGCCAGCTCGACCCCTCCTTACCTTCGTGTGGAGCTTGGCAAACTGCTTGTCGTCCAGCAGGGCCTGCGTGTACACACGCCGCTTGTACCGGAACTGCAAGAGGGAAGAATGTCAGATATGAGACAAACAAAACCCACTCAGCACCAGCCGGCTCTCCGGCAGCTCCGGCCAGCGTCATCCTGCACAAAGACATTCGGTCTGGATCTGAAAACAACGGATACGGATGCACCGCTCTCCATCATTTGCTCTAATAGTTAACTGCTTTCCTCACTAAGGAAATTCTGGCCAGTTTTTCATCTGAATTTGTCTGGCTCCAGCCCGTGTGGGCTGAGTTCTGCCCCGTCCCCGTTAACGAGGGGTCTCTCTACCGACAGAACGGTTTTCCCCGGGACGGACTGACAGAGGGGGCTCACGCCACCCCCGTGGGGCTGAGCTCTGAGCTCTGACCCTCACCGAGGCTCTGCTGGCCCCACACCATCACTGCCGCTCCATCGGGGGGACGGCAGCGTCACACACCTCCCCAAACACAGCTCCTGCCAAGGGCATGGGGGACAGCAGTGTCACACACCTCCCCAAACACAGCTCCTGCCGGGGGCACGGGGGACAGCAGTGTCACACACCTCCCCAAACACAGCTCCTGCCAGGGGCACGGGGGACAGCAGTGTCACACACCTGTCCCCAAACACAGCTCCTGCCAGGGGCACGGGGGACAGCAGTGTCACACACCTGTCCCCAAACACAGCTCCTGCCAGGGGCACGGGGGACAGCAGTGTCACACACCTCCATCCCAAACACAGCTCCTACCAGGGGCACGGGGGACAGCAGTGTCACACACCTCCCCAAACACAGCTCCTGCCGGGGGCACGGGGGACAGCAGTGTCACACACCTCCATCCCAAACACAGCTCCTGCCAGGGGCACAGGGGACAGCAGTGTCACACACCTGTCCCCAAACACAGCTCCTGCCAGGGGCACAGGGGACAGCAGTGTCACACACCTGTCCCCAAACACAGCTCCTGCCAGGGGCACGGGGGACGGCAGTGTCACACACCTCCCCAAACACAGCTCCTGCCAGGGGCACGGGGGACAGCAGTGTCACACACCTCCATCCCAAACACAGCTCCTGCCGGGGGCACGGGGGACAGCAGTGTCACACACCTCCATCCCAAACACAGCTCCTGCCGGGGGCACGGGGGACAGCAGTGTCACACACCTGTCCCCAAACACAGCTCCTGCCAGGGGCACAGGGGACAGCAGTGTCACACACCTGTCCCCAAACACAGCTCCTGCCAGGGGCACGGGGGACAGCAGTGTCACACACCTGTCCCCAAACACAGCTCCTGCCAGGGGCACGGGGGACAGCAGTGTCACACACCTCCCCAAACACAGCTCCTGCCAGGGGCACGGGGGACAGCAGTGTCACACACCTCCCCAAACACAGCTCCTGCCAGGGGCACGGGGGACAGCAGTGTCACACACCTGTCCCCAAACACAGCTCCTGCCAGGGGCACGGGGGACAGCAGTGTCACACACCTCCCCAAACACAGCTCCTGCCGGGGGCACGGGGGACAGCAGTGTCACACACCTGTCCCCAAACACAGCTCCTGCCAGGGGCACGGGGGACAGTAGTGTCACACACCTCCCCAAACACAGCTCCTGCCGGGGGCACGGGGGACAGCAGTGTCACACACCTCCCCAAACACAGCTCCTGCCAGGGGCACGGGGGACAGCAGTGTCACACACCTCCCCAAACACAGCTCTTGCCGGGGGCACGGGGGGACGGCAGCGTCACACCGTGCCACGGTGACACATTTGGGAGTGATGTCAGGCATCTTGACCAAAAGGCTGGAAACTCTCCTCAGGCAGCTTTGCCTGCAGCAGGAGCCCTGCCGTTCCCTCGCAGCACGGCCGGTCCCGCCTGCGTGTCACCCGCCTGCCACCTGCGGGCTTGGAGCACGCGTTGACGGGCCCCACTGCGAGCGACCCGCACGGCACAGTCCACACGGTTCTGTTCTCTGTCAAACTCGTGTAGTCAGACTTTATCAGCAGCGATTTTACATTCACACCCAGATCCCTGGGGCAAACGCATCGTCTGACATTGGTCCCTGGGAAACCCCACTACAAATATATCTGTGTGGTGACAATCGCGGTGACAACTGTGTTTTATCACTGATTACTTACCCAGTGGCACTTGTCCTACTGAGGTTTTATAGTGCTAATCCAAATCTGAATATCATGTAGAACAAAATCAAGTATCCCCAAGTGGCTGCCACCTCTGTATAGTTATCTTCGCCAAGCAGAATTACAATTTTCTTAAAGAGTGGAACTGGATTTGTTTGACGAGGTCTCTTTGCAATGCATGTATCGTATTCTGAGATTTCGAATTGCTATGAACTTAATCCTCCATCAACATTTCATTATTTGAGCGGGAAGTGACACCACGTTATCTTTGGGCTGCAGTTACTAAGCTCATCCCACTTACTTTTCAACACTGGAGAACTCTGAGCGCACCTCCAGTCTCGTCGGCCCGCACTGCTGGGCACGCGTCTTCTCACACCGCTGCTTTTTAACCATTCCAAGGCAAAAACCGTCCTGCTGCCCCACGCGGTGACGGTGAGGACAGTGCTGTGTCTGGCGCGCACACGAAACAAGCACCTCGCCGGGAGGACACGGTCAGCTGCTGACAGCGGACAGCCGCCCGCGGGACACCCCGGGACACCGCCAGCGCCACCCGTGCCACGCGGTGCCGGCTCTGAGCCGGCACGGGCCTGGGCACCAGCACCCGCAGCTGCTGTCCCGCCCCATAACCAAACCCGGGCACCACAGCCCCATGCAGAGCTGGCACGGGGCTGGGCACAGCACCCGCAGCTGCTGCTCCACCCCATAACCACACCCGGGCACCATAGCCCCATGCAGAGCTGGCACGGGGCTGGTTACCAGCACCCGCAGCTGCTGCTCCACCCCATAACCACACCCGGGCACTCACAGCCCCACGTGGAGCAGAGCCGGCACGGGGCTGGTCACCAGCACCTGCAGCCGCTGTCCTGCCCCATAACCGCACCCGGGCGCCACAGCCCCATGCGGAGCGGCGCACCTGGCTCCTGCCGGGAGCGGCTGCGCGCCCGCCGTGCCGCGGCACTGTCAGCGCACACAGAGCCCTCGCTCACCCGACCGCCTTCCCGCGCTGCCCTGAGGGCTGATTATCTTCTGGGGTCAGGAAATCTCAGCCATATCACACACGATTAATGTACTGAAAATAGATGCTGGATTTCTGGTTTTCCAGGACGATTCCCAGCGCTCAGCTGCCATCCTTACCAAGTCATGAAGAATTGAAATGACACACAACAAATATCCACATCAAGTCTGCATTTAGATGTGTGTGGCAAGTCATTAAGTGTGGACATTATGCTAAATTATACAAAACCAAAGCATTAAAGCCTGTACAAAGAACATTAAGGAATTTACCACCTCAAAGGTTTATTTGCAAGCATCCTTAATGTTGTTCCCAATGTTTCTGTCTACATTAAATGATAGTTTGCTACAAAATTATCGTGCTGCACTTTCTATACAAATTAGGCAGGATTAGTTATAATACAGCATTCATGCTTGCATCCATAAAAGCTTGTGCAGCTTAGGCACGTAATGCTTTCTAAATAGACTCTGTGGGTAAGATGTAGCACAAGACCCCCACATTCAGAAGTGTGTGCAGGTACCGGGAGTCCCGCAGCAGACAGCGGCAATGACCAGTGACAGCCAATGGAGCCAAAACCGCCGCGACCGGTTGGAACAAGAGCGACGCGCAGCCACCTGAACCCAGCCCCGGCAGAGCCTACAGCCCGTGCAAACACGGAGTCACTTCAGGTAAACAGGAGCAGTGTAGGTTTATTCTCCGTGCTCATCGCACAAAGAAGGCCCATGCAGGGACAGCCACCGGCTGCCACAGTGCACGGCTGCGCTCCAGTCTCTACTGCGACTGTAAATCAAACCATCGAGCTCAAGTCCTTCAGCCTCACACTCAAAGATGTCCCTATGACGTTCCCTCGGCACCTACGAGACGCCTTTCCTTCCGTTACCGCAATTCTGTGACAGCTGGGTGCCACCAGACAAGCGGAGTTTGGAAAGGGGGTCGGCAAACAGGGAAGCTGTTCATGGGTGGTGACGGGGGAGATGGAGCTCTCGAGCACACACGGTCACGAGCAGCCACAGCTCAGCTTTCCCTCCATGGATTCCCCGCGAGCAAACACACCCACACGATTTCTGTGCTCGCACCCCTGGAAGGGAAATGTAAAATAAAAGGGGAAGGGGGCAGGGGGGCAGTAATGTTTGTGGTGCCTATAGAGACTGCAGCGATCACAGACATCCTACATACTTATGGCCACATATATATATATATATATATACACACATATATATATATATGCAGGAGGAATGGCAAGTGCTACCAAGCAGTGACAGAGCCCAGGGAACGGCAGCAGATGTGCCGGGGAGGGTCAGTGGGACATGGGGAAAAGGTTCTTCCCCAGAGGTGCTGGACACTGAACAGGCTCCCAGGGAGGGGTCACGGCCCAACCTGACAGTGTTCAAGAGACTGGACACCGTCCTCAGACACACGGGGTGACCTGCGGGGTGTCCTGTGCAGGGACAGCAGTTGGAACCGATGATCCTGTGGGTCCTTCCAGCCCAGGACATCCCGTGATTCCATATACATCTCTATAGGTAAATGTGGACATGCACACATGAAAGCACTGTTTACCTCCAGGTAGGGGACGGGCGTGTCGGGGTTCAGGGGGTACTCCCGCAGCAGGCGCTCCTCGTCCAGGAACTTGCCGGCGCGGCCGTTGAAGGCCGGCTGGAACAGCCCGTAGTTCAGAACATCCTTCAGGCTGTGGTTCAGCGTGCACAGGATGCGCTGCTTGGAGATCCACACCGGCACGTCGGGATTCAGCCGCAGACACTTCTGTGGAGACACGGAGCGCGGTTAAGCCGGGCCCCACCGAGGCGCTGAGCCAGCACCAGCTAGGACAGCGCAGGAGGGGAAAGCGCCGTCTGTGCCATGTCTGCGGGTTACAGGAAGGGGAAAGAAAGTTAGAGAAGGATGAGACTTAGCAGATCCCCCAATGCATCCTGTGGGCTCAGGGCAGACTCCAACACTGTATGTTATAACATCCTGTAAAATACAAGAAGTGACAAAGAATGTTTTATGGCCTGGTAACAGCATAATAGCAGAATTTCACTTAATCTCCCGTAGAGTGTAAGGAGTCGGTAGACTGCTGCACAGACTTCCAGGTGCGGAAACACAGCGGCATGAGCGGCAGCACCAGGAGCTGGCAGCACCAGCGAGGTCTGCCAGTGGAGAGAGCAGAACGAGGAGAACAGAGAGAAGGAGAAAGAGGAGGAGGAGGAGGAGAAGAGCCCTCGGCCTCCCACGCGGGTTCCCTGGCACGGGCAGCAGTGTCCCTCCATCCCCAGGACGCAGCTCATCCCATATTTCCAGTCCACGGTCTCCCGGCTGCACCCCCTGCACCACGCTCGGGCTGCATTCTCTGCACCGCGCTCAGGCTGCACTCCCTGCACCGCGCTCAGGCTGCATTCCCTGCACCGCGCTCAGGCTGCACTCCCTGCACCGCGCTCGGGCTGGGTTCTCTGCACCACGCTCGGGCTGCACTCCCTGCACCGTGCTCAGGCTGCACTCCCTGCACCGCGCTCGGGCTGCACTCCCTGCACCGCACTCGGGCTGGGTTCCCTGCACCGCGCTCGGGCTGCACTCCCTGCACCGCGCTCGGGCTGCACTCCCTGCACCGCGCTCAGGCTGGGTTCCCTGCACCGCACTCAGGCTGGGTTCCCTGTACCGCGCTCAGGCTGCACTCCCTGCACCACACTCGGGCTGCGCTCCCAGGCCCCTGGGGTGGCGTTCTGTCCCTCCGCCTCTTGTCCATCCCAGCACTGGGTTCCCCCTTCGGTGTGTTTCCCCTCCCCGTCTGCTCTGTGGGAGGAGAAGACAGCATGCAGCCCGGTTCCAGCGTTCCATTCCACAGCCGCAGCCCGTCAGCCCCGTTTAACGCTCCTCATTTTTGTGCTGGAGGGCAGAGGGAACAACCACGGTCCCTGTCCCCCGTGTTCCCAGCAGCCGCTGCTCCCTGGCCGGGTCCTGCTCCGCTCAGCACCCTCGGGACCCCACACTGTCCCTCCCCAGCCCACACCAGCAGCTGCGGCACAGACAGCGGCCGCGGTGCCTCTTGTCCGTGAAGGGGTTCGAGAGCTGAGACGTGGATTTACAGACGGACAGACCGACCCAATCCCCCCGCTCCACCTGCTCAGCAGCACCTCAACAGCTGCCAGCGACCCGCAGCGCCAGAGCTGCCACCGCGCGTCCCCCCGCACCGGGACACGGACGCCCACCCGGCATCAGAAGTAACTGCCCGGCCTCACTCGCCCCTCCGGCCCCAGCTCCAGCTCCAGAACGTCACCCCAGGGCCTCTTCTGGTCCTTCTTCCCCTCACCTACACCTGTCTGCTTCTGTGAATCAAACGGCCGCTGTTTTGAAAAAGCTGAACAGTTTTGCCCAGAGAGAAGCGAGTGACATTGTCCCGCACGTCACCACCCAGCACCAACCACCGCAGGGCACCAACCACCGCAGGGCACCAACCACTGCCCAGCACCAACCACCGCAGGGCACCAACCACCGCAGGGCACCAACCACTGCCCAGCACCAACCACCGCCGGGCACCAACCACTGCCCAGCACCAACCACTGCCAGGCACCAACCACCGCCGGGCACCAACCACCGTGCTGGCGTGAGGGCTCGTTTTTCCCAGGCACAGGTACCCTGCACGGGGCACCAGGCACGGGCACAGCCAACGCGGGTCAGCGTCCTGGATTTCACCGCTGCCGCAGCAGCGCCCGGCACGCGGAGCAGCCACGGCTCGTGCGCGGGCGCGAGGGGAGGGGCGGCCGTGCCTGGGCTGCGAAACCAGGAGCTCCAGGCCCACGGCAAACACCAGCGCGGCGCTCCTCCCGTCCCCAAAGAGAAGCAGAACGTGCTTCGTTCTTTCAGAGACCCGTAAATGAAAAGATAAACGTCTGTGCCTGCCTACATGCTTATTTAGCCTCCAGGACTCTTCCTCACTGCCAAATCATACTGTTCAGTATTAAAATATGCGGCTAACGGAAAGAACCACACTGACAGGCGTCAGACGTGCACAAGCACCAGCACCGGCTGAAGGAACGTCCCAGCACAGAAGACACTGAATTTCATACCGAACTTTGCACTGCAGAGACATACCCTGGGGAGTATTAACTCTTCGTATTTAGGACAGAAAACAACTTCCGCCCCCCAGTGGGGCTCTTTCTGTTTTAACCTGCAGCAGAAACCAGAAGGAAGAGAATGCGCGCGGTCAGGACGCTGCACAGCCCTTTGGCCGGGTCCTGCTCCGCTCAGCACCCTTGGGACCTCACACTGTCCCTCCCCAGCCCACACCATGCCTCGATGTCTCCTGTGACTCTGCTTCTCCAAACACTGTCGCATGTATTAACCATTTCCTTGCATCAGAGTTCTGCGAGTCAACTTGACTGTTCCACTCCATGGTGCAGCACAGCCGCCCCGGGAGCAACCGAACACGGGAGACCCGTCCAAACACGGGACACCCGTCCAAACACGGGAGACCCATCCAAACACGGGACACTCGTCCAAACACGGGAGACCCATCCAAACACGGGAGACCCATCCAAACACGGGAGATCCATCCAAACACGGGAGACCCAACCAAACACGGGAGACCCAACCAAACACGGGAGACCCATCCAAACACGGGACACCCGTCCAAACATGGGAGACCCATCCAAACACAGGAGGCCCATCCAAACATGGGAGACCCATCTAAACACGGGAGACCCAACCAAACACGGGAGACCCATCCAAACACGGGAGACCTGTCCAAACACAGGAGGCCCATCCAAACATGGGAGACCCGTCCAAACACGGGAGACCCAACCAAACACGGGAGACCCATCCAAACACGGGAGACCCATCCAAACACAGGAGGCTCATCCAAACAGGGGAGACCCATCCAAACACATTGGCCGATGCCAATGCCGTGCCAGACGCTGCCCCCAGCTCCACCAGCAGCAGTGGCTGCGCTCGGACGGCGAGGGGCACCTGCCACCACCGCAGGGACAGCGACCCAGAGGCAGTCACCGCAGCTCACGGGGGTGTGAGCGGCTGCCAGCCCCGGGGGCTGGACGGTCAAGGCAACAGTAATTCCAAAAGGAACCGAGTCGCCTTGTGCCCTGAACCCGCCGGGAAGGGAAGGGAAGGGAAGGGGAAGGGAAGGGAAGGGAAGGGAAGGGAAGGGAAGGGAAGGGAAGGGAAGGGAAGGGAAGGGAAGGGAAGGGAAGGGAAGGGAAGGGAAGGGAAGGGAAGGGAAGGGAAGGGAAGGGAAGGGAAGGGAAGGGAAGGGAAGGGAAGGGAAGGGAAGATCTGTCCCTTGGGGCTCTCCTGTATGGGAGGCTCAGTGTGGCTCCTGTCAGTCCCCTGAAGACGCAGGAGGGACCCTGGGACCGGAGGAGGCCGCTCGGTGGGGTCACCGCAGCGAGGCCGGTCCCGTGTGCCGGCACCGCAGAGCCCAGCCGGGCAGAGCCTGCGGCTCAGGGGGCAGAACAAGCTGCTCGCTCTGGTTTGCGGTTACAAGCCACAGTTTCTTCCACACAATGATAAGCTCCAATCACAGCAATCAAAGCCTCAGGAACAACACGGTGCAGCTGCTCAAGTTTTAACAGCACAGACAAATCCTTCCCGGAGGAAGAAAGAGCCCAGAGCTTCAGATTCAATCCCAGCAACGCACAGGCTGACAGACAAGATCTATTCAAGAGCCAACCTGCAATAACGACAATAAAGAACGTGCATTCAACAATCCCTTAAAAGCAAAAATAGCCAACAATTCTTCATCGAAGAGCACACAAATGAGAAAGAGTTGAAAGGAAATTAAAAGAAGCAGCTGAAAAGGTAACGTGCTTGCAGGCAGCGGGGAATACATTTCATAATAACACAGCAGCAGCTCTGAGCAGATGTATGGCCAAAATGAACAAACAGCTTCTAAGAGGCCCCCACAGAAAGCTGGAGCAGCCGAACCAGCAGAGCAACCTACCAAAAGTCATGTATTTCTTTTAGAAAATGGGAGTTGCCCCTGAATGGGAACAGCAAAGGGCTCGATCCTGCCACACCAGGCACAAAATGCCAATGGTGTTGGAGCCATGAAAACAGTCGCGGAGGAGAGGGAACGTGCCGGCCAGCGGTGACGCCACCAGGACCCGGTGCAGAATCACCCCGGAGCCGGCGCAGCGGCGCGGACGGGCCCTCGCTCCCCCAGCGCCGCGGGCGCCCACGCGCAGGCTCCCGTGGAGCGCGGCCAGAGCCGCGCAGCAGGCGCCCGAGAGGGCAGCTGTGAGCTCCACTGCAAGCGCTGCGGCGGCCCGTGCTCGGCTCCGCGCCGCGGGAGCCCCCAGGAGCAGGACCGGCCGTGCCAGGAGCGGCGCCGTGGCCCCGCAGCTCCGGGAACAGGCCCGGGCTCTGTCGGGAACCACAGGGACTGCGGCAGACATCTCCATCACCGCCCAACCTGCCCGCTGCAGCCGTGCCCCACGCCCCGAGGGGAGCCCGGAGGGACCCACGCCGGCCACAACCACAACGGGGCTGCTCTGCTCACCCTACACACACGTTTCACACACATTTTGAAAAGGTCCCTTGCTGCCGAGAACTAAAGTGCCAGGAGCAAGAAAGCACTCACTTGGATCCATAACCCACATCGAAAACAGTAAACAGAGGTGAAGGTTAAGCAGGCGGGTTTCCTGACTCGGGACCCGCGCTGCGGGGCTGAGACGCCAGCTGGCAGCACATCCAGATCCCCCGCGCCACGTGCAGCCCCCTCAGGAAACAACAGAAACAGGAAAGAGGTAAAAGGAAAGCAGACAAAGGTGAGCGGAGCACAGAGCGGCCTGCAGACCCGGCTGAAGGGATCTGGAGCGTCCCGGAGGAGCCGCCATCACCGCGCAGCATCCGCTGCTCCCAGCCAGCAGCGGCCCGGTGGCACCAGCACTGGGACAGAGTTACAGCAGCAGACGCTGCGTATGACGCAAACAAGCCCAGGTAACTTTTTCACCTTTTCTTAAACGATTATGTCTGTTTTTCTCCAACTGTACGTTTTGTCTCCCCAGTCACGGGTGAGAAGCCTGTGTCCCTGCGCAGCGGTCCCGGCAGCAAGCTGAGATCCGGGACACGCGTGACATGCTGCGCAATCCTCCGAAATCCGGCAGGATCCCCCGGCCCCTCCTGACGCCGGCGGGAGAAGGGACGGGAGCCACAGGGAGTCATGACGGGATGGCCCAGAGACCCACCAGCCACCCCTCGGCCCCGCGGGGACTGGGACCCCCGGCTGACCTCCTGGCCAGGGCCCGCGGGACAGTCTGAACGTCACCGCTCAGCTCGTTTCCCTGCAGGACCGCGGTGCAGGGCCCGGGCAGAGCAGCCCCAGCCCACGCTCCAGCGCAGGAGAGCAGCAACCAGCACGAGTGTCTGCGCGGGACGCTGGGGAGACGGGCCAGCTCAGGGACCGCGCTGTGCGCTGGCAGAACAACAGGAATTCCGGGGCTTAGATCACCTCCTGAGGAAAGCTCCGGCCCCGCCGCCGCTGTGCTCAGCACCACGCTGGGAGAGCCGCCTCCGCCAAGAGGAAACCAGATAAAGAGCAGGAGGGAGGTTCTCGGCTCCCGCAGGAAAGCACCGTCCTGCAGTTACATGCTGCAGATAACAAAGTCCTCTGGCTCTAAAGGTTTTCCAGCGAAACGGCTGCTGCTCAGGAGCCGGTCTGGAAGGACGCTGGTCACTGTTTTATCAGCCCCAGCCCCACAGCCTGAGACACGAGCCCATCCCGTCACTTCCATCCAGAGAGCAGGAGCCCCAGCCCCGTGCCGGAGCTCCCGGCAGAGCTGACAGCGACAGCCGGCACCGTCCCACCCGCCCGGGGCCCAGAGCGGCCGCCGCGGCACAAACGCAGCTTGAAGTGAGTGTTTGAAGAGGTTCAGCTCCCGGTGAGCTCAGAGTGACTGAGCCAGGCAAGACGTCCCTGTCACACGGGGCGACCACAGCCCCACGCCGGCCGCCCACGGACCAGCTCCCCAGCGCCGTCGCTGGCCAGCCCATCCAGGCGCTGGGCTCCCCACAGAACAGGCGCAGAGCGAAATGGAAGTGCTGGGCCTGTAAATCACGCTGATCCACCAAAGAGCCCGAGAGACGTTAGAGATGACTGCTAACCTTCAGCGACTGGGAACGTTTCCTGCTTGGCTTATGCAACGCCACAACCACAGCTACAAAACACCACCAACCCGGGTCTAACTTGCGACCAGCTGGAAACAAGGAGCTGGGAAGCTTCAGCTCCCCCTTGGCCTCAAAAGCCACCTAGAGCCAAGCTCTTCTGGAGAAGGAATTAGATCTCCTGTTCATCCAGCCCAGGACCGAGACACCGGCTGGGCAGGCTGGTCCTGATCAACACGTCACAGACACAGGGACCTTCTCAGCACCAAGAGCAGATGAAACCAGGTTTGAGTGGGTGGCAGAGGCGGCAAAGGGCACATGCTGCGCCGCCTGCACCGCTCTGCTGGGCACAGGATCAGTCCCGCACTGCACCGCTCTGCTGGGCACAGGATCAGTCCCGCACTGCACCGCTCTGCCCAGCACTGCTCTGCTGGGCACAGGATCAGTCCCGCACAGCACCGCTCTGCCCAGCACTGCTCTGCTGGGCACAGGATCAGTCCCGCACAGCACCGCTCTGCTGGGCACAGGATCAGTCCCGCACTGCACCGCTCTGCCCAGCACTGCTCTGCTGGGCACAGGATCAGTCCCGCACAGCACCGCTCTGCCCAGCACTGCTCTGCTGGGCACAGGATCAGTCCCGCACAGCACCGCTCTGCTGGGCACAGGATCAGTCCTGCACTGCACCGCTCTGCCCAGCACCGCTCTGCCGGGCACAGGATCAGTCCCGCACAGCACTGCTCTGCCCAGCACCGCTCTGCCGGGCACAGGATGAGTCCCGCACAGCACCGCTCTGCCCAGCACTGCTCTGCTGGGCACAGGATCAGTCCCGCACAGCACCGCTCTGCCCAGCACTGCTCTGCTGGGCACAGGATCAGTCCCGCACTGCACCGCTCTGCTGGGCACAGGATCAGTCCCACACTGCACCGCTCTGCCCAGCACCGCTCTGCTGGGCACAGGATCAGTCCCGCACTGCACCTCTCTGCCCAGCACTGCTCTGCCGGGCACAGGATCAGTCCCGCACAGCACCGCTCTGCTGGGCACAGGATCAGTCCTGCACTGCACCTCTCTGCCCAGCACTGCTCTGCTGGGCACAGGATCAGTCCCACACAGCACCGCTCTGCTGGGCACAGGATCAGTCCCACACTGCACCGCTCTGCCCAGCACTGCTGTGCCGGGCACAGGATCAGTCCCGCACAGCACTGCTCTGCGAGGCACAGGATCAGTCCCGCACTGCACCGCTCTGCCGGGCACAGGATCAGTCCCGCATAGCACAGAGCAGATGTGCTGGGGCGCAGGCACAGCCGGGCGGTTTCACAGCGTTTGTGCCAGTACCTGTGCTGGGCGGCCTGGGGAGCTGTGAACCAACAGCCACAGCCCCCGGGGTGGTAAAACCAAGGGTCCAGCACAACGAACAGCAGAAGGACCCCACGGAGCCAAGAGCTGAGGGACAAGCAGATGAGCCCACACCGGCACAGCGCTGCGCTCGGCCCCAGCGCGGCGCTGCCCACGGGTGCCCACGGCCAGCAGGGACCCGGGGACAGAGAGCACCGCCGCACCACTGCCTGAGCGCCGGTGTCCCGGCACCGCAGCATGAGCCCGGTGTACTGGCACCACCGCACCACCGCGTGAGCCCCGGCATCCCGGCACCGCCGCCTGAGCCTCGGTGTCCCGGCACCGCCGCACCGCCGCGTGAGCCCCGGCATCCCGGCACCGCCGCACCGCCGCCTGAGCCCCGGCATCCCGGCACCGCTGCGTGAGCCCATGTCCTGGCACCGCTGCACCGCCATGTGAGCCCCGGTGTCCCGGCACCGCCACACCGCCACGTGAGCCCCGGTGTCCACCGCTGCCTGCACTCCCAGCTCCTCTCGGAGAGGCTGCACCAGAAGCGGAAAAGGTGACAGCAAGAGAGAAAAGATGAAGGGCCTAGAGCAGCCTCCGCGTGAGCCTGAACCACGCAGAGCAGGCTCTTCAGCCTGGGAGACACGACTGAGAAGGAATATGACAAAACTGAAAAGGGCATAGAAAAGATTAGCAGGTATTATCTCCTTGGGAACTGGTGCAAACCGCACAAGACAAGGTGACAGATAGGACATGTTCACCAGGCGCCGGCGCTGATCTGCGCGGCAGCGCGCTGCCGGGCTCCGGCAACCGCCGCCAGATTGGCCTCGCAGGTACTTTCAGTTGCACGGTCGTGACCACACGTCAGCGCGGTGCGCGGCGCCGGCGTTCGGCTTCGCCAGCTGGAGCAGCCGACCCAGACCGGACTCTAACGGCAGCAGTAACTCCGGGTCACAGTTTACAGCTTTACACAGTTTACCACCACGCTTTTCCTCAAAGCTACAGCTTCTCCTACCTGACGCCAGCCTACACTCCGCTGCCTCCAGCTCTCAACAACCAGCCAAATTCTGTGGCTGGATCTTTCTTCTTTATATTTAAGACTCCACGATTTTGCACGTGCACCTTGTTTGTCACAACTGCATCACCTCTGTTGAATTGCACCGACTCCCACCCACCCGCAATAAAGTCTCTTTCAAAACAACACTCGGGGAGGTGTTAAGCGGAACTAGTAGAGCCTGAAGCAGAACAAAGATCGGTGTTTCTCAAGAACCCGGCCCGTGTTGCTGCGGAGCTCCACGCCAGCGGGCCGCAGGCTGGCGCTGGGGACGGCACCGGGCAAGCCGCCTGGCGCCCGGCAGGGCTGCACGGGGAGGGCTGAGCGGGCGCAGAACCCACGGCGCCGGGGCCGCTCGTGTCCGACCCACCTGCCACGCAGGGCTTGTCCTGCCCAGCAGGGCGCGCGTCCCCGGCCGCAGCGCGCGCCTCTCGACCCTCACGGCACCTCCGAGAGGAGGCGGCTCTGTCCCCCTCCCCACGCACCGTCACCGCGGCCGCGTCTCCCTCTGCCGTCTCCTCTCTGGGCTGGGCAGATCCCACACTCCAGCCCGACCCCCTGGGGCCCCACGGGACCCACCACACTGTCCCAATGTCCACACAGGTCTGGTGAGCCTGGCCTGGCCCTGGTGTCCCCAGCCTGGCCCTGGTGTCCCCAGCCTGGCTTCAGTGTCCCCACAGGTCTGGTGTCCCCAGCCTAGCCCTGGTGTCCCTGGCCTGGCCCCAGTGTCCCCACAGGTGTGGCCAGCGCTGAGCGGGGCAGCAGCCCCGGCCCACCCCCCGTGGTTGCCCTCGGGCCATCACTCCAGGAGCTGCTCTACTGCCCGCGGGCGCTGCCGGGGACGGGGGACCCCCCAGGACATCGGAGGCTTCGTTTCCCATCCTGTGCTGAGCATGAGGCGGCTGCAGCCCCTGGGCTGGTGACAGCGATGTCCCTCCTGTCACCCTGCTGGCCACTGCCATACCAAACGGGACCAGCCGCTGTTCCCGTCCCTGGGAATGGGCTCATAACCGGCCACCGGCTGAGCTCCGTGTGGCCCATCCCCGCCCTGGAGCTGCTGGTCCAGCCAGTTCACCCGCCTCGTCAGCCCTGCACAACCGGCCCTGTCCCGTCCCGCAGTGAGGGTGCTGCAGGAGACCCCATGAACACCCCAAGTAACGGCCAAACTGGACACCCCCGAGATGGGGTAACGACCTTCCCTGCACTGCGCTCGCCCGGAGCCGCCCGCCCCGTTGCAGAAAGCCATTGAGCTGGCTGGGGACAATCTGGCCCTGGTAAATCCACGCCGGCTGCTCCTCGTCAGCTCCGTGCCCCGTGTGCCTGGGCAGGGCGCCCGGGGTTTGCTGCAGCCCCTTCCCCGGCGGGAGCTGAGGCGCCTTCCCTTTGCCCACCCCACGCACCCGAAGGGCTGACACGCGTTCGAGGTAGAACACCGCGACTTCCTGGCACAGACGACAGCCGGGGTTACCGGGTAACCCACCTCCAGCCCCTGCAGAACCCTTTGCACCGAGCCCATCAGTCCCGACCGGCAGCTTCTTGCACGCATTGTCTCTAATAAAGAACTGAAACAGACGAGGGAGACATGGCCTCCTGAAAACGCGGTTAAATCTCACCAGGAATCATCTTCCAGCCGACCAGTGTTCCCGTTTTCCACTAACGGCACAACTGGAAGCTCATCGGTGCTCAGGTCTGGGCGCTGGCACTAAGGCTTCTGCTAAAGATGCTGTCAATGGCTCCTTCTTGCTCTTTTCCCTGATACAATAAGTGTTTTGAGCAAAAAGAAAATGTGCCTTATTGCTACCCACTCATCCGCTCCATACTCAGGATCCTTTCAGCAATTACCCACAGGTTTGGGGTTTTTAACCCGTTTGCTTCAGCGCTCACTTGCTGGTCCATTTTATTGTCAAACTTCCCCAGCACTTTACACCGTTAATTCACTGTGTTTCTCCTCTATGCAGTGGCTTTAATTAAAAACAAAACTAACGACAAGGCCTATAGATTCATTAACCACCCCTCTGACGGTGGTTCGGCCGGACCGGTCTGCGCGGAGCCTCGCCGGCGAACCCCCGGAGCCGAACCCCCGGACTGCGGCTGTTCCCAGGCACCGCGGCACAGCTCCACGTCACCATGCTTCAGTACAAATCCTGCTACACGAAGGAACTCCGGCTTGTCCAACAGAATACAACTCACAGTAACTCAGACCTCGTCAGGGGCGCCCACACCGACGCCTCCCTTGCACCTTCCACCCAGTTCAAACCCAGCATGTCTGTTCTCCAGCGAGCGGGTTTGCAGGCTGCTGCGGTCAAACCCCGCACCTCCCTCGGGGCTGTATGCAAACGTGGGTCCCGCTTCCCGCGGAAACAACCCCCGAGGTGCAACCGCTCTGATCCCAGCGGCACGAGCAGCAGCGAAAGCTCCGAACAAACCCCGCGGGGAAAAGGCAACAACTGGACGTGTCTGTGCAGGAAGAACCCAGGGAATACAGCGCACCACAAATGGTCCAGCAGACACACAGAAAACGCAGCCTCGGGGTGTTGGGAAAGGCTCCTCAGCAAGAAAGAAGTGGTCACTAACCACAACAAGTCTTACCTGTACATCTGCTTGGGTTTAATGAGAACCAAAACCAGGACATCAGTTAACTGAACACTGAAACTGCGAGGAGAAGACGCGGAGCTTTTGTCAACATCACTAACAAGGAAAAGGAGGATTTCAACAAAAGTATTGAAAATTCACAGAGAAAGAAAATACAACAGGACGAGTTACTTCATTTCTAAGTTTGTTTGTTATCAAAACGCGAATCACTTTAGATTGCCGCAAACATCGGTCATTCACGACCAGTCCCTCCCGAAGCGTGTTTTATTCCAGCTCCCTGGTGTCTATCGGTGTCTGGCTCAGAGTCCCCAGGGGCAGCGGCAGCAGCTGGAGCGGCACCTGCCCAAAACCCTGCAGAACGGGGCGGCAGCAGAGGGACACGCTCCAACAGGGAGGCCACCTGACTGCGCCGGCCCGCGTGTCACCTGCGCCTCGTGTTCCCCTTGTCACCTGCGCCTCGTGTTCCCCTTGTCACCTGCGCCTCATGTTCCACTTGTCACCTGCGTCTCGTGTTCCATTTGTCACCTGCGCCTCGTGTTCCACTTGTCACCTGCGCCTCGTGTTCCGCGTGTCACCTGCGCCTCGTGTTCCACTTGTCAGCTGCGCCTCATGGCAGAGCCCTTGGCCTCCAGCCGCACTGGGACACCACATCAAGCATTACCGAGAAGCTTCCAGAGCCACCGAGAGCTGCTGGGGAAGGTTCCAGAACCACCAAGCTCTACCAGAGAAGCTTCCAGCACCCACTGCAGTCACCCTGCACACCCACTGCAGTCACCCTGCACACCCATCGCTGTCACCCTGGGCACCCATCGGTGTCACCCTGAGCACCCATCACTGTCCATGCTGAGCACCCATCGCTGTCACCCTGGGCACCCATCGCTGTCACCCTGGGCACCCATCAGTGTCACCCTGAGCACCCATCAGTGTCACCCTGAGCACCTATCGCTGTCACTCTGGGCACCCATCGTTGTCACCCTGGGCACCCATCGCTGTCACCCTGAGCACCCATCACTGTCCGTCCTGAGCACCCATCGCTGTCACCCTGGGCACCCATCAGTGTCACCCTGAGCACCCATCAGTGTCACCCTGAGCACCTATCGCTGTCACCCTGCGCACCCATCGTTGTCACCCTGGGCACCCATCGGTGTCACCCTGAGCACCCATCACTGTCACCCTGCACACCCATCGCTGTCACCCTGCGCACCCATCGCTGTCACCCTGGGCACCCATCACTGTCACCCTGGGCACCCATCACTGTCACCCTGAGCACCCATCACTGTCACCCTGCACACCCATCACTGTGACCCTGGGCACCCATCGCTGTCACCCTGCACACCCATCGCTGTCACCCTGAGCACCCATCGCTGTCACCCTGAGCACCCATCACTGTCACTCTGCACACCCATCACTGTCACCCTGCACACCCATCACTGTCACCCTGGGCATCCATTGCTGTCACCCTGCACACCCATCGCTGTCACCCTGCACACCCATCACTGTCACCCTGAGCACCCATCACTGTCACCCTGGGCACCCATCACTGTCACCGTGCACACCCATCGCTGTCACCCTGAGCACCCATCACTGTCACTCTGGGCACCCATCACTGTCACCGTGCACACCCATCGCTGTCACCCTGAGCACCCATCACTGTCACTCTGCACACCCATCACTGTCACCCTGGGCACCCATCGCTGTCACCCTGCACACCCATCACTGTCACCCTGGGCACCCATCACTGTCACCCTGCACACCCATCACTGTCACCGTGCACACCCATCGGTGTCACCCTGAGCACCCATCACTGTCACCCTGGGCACCCATCACTGTCACTCTGCACACCCATCGCTGTCACCCTGAGCACCCATCGCTGTCACCCTGGGCACCCATCACTGTCACTCTGCACACCCATCACTGTCACCCTGAGCACCCATCGCTGTCACCCTGCACACCCATCACTGTCACCCTGAGCACCCATCACTGTCACCCTGGGCACCCATCACTGTCACCGTGCACACCCATCACTGTCACCCTGGGCACCCATCACTGTCACCCTGCACACCCATCACTGTCACCGTGCACACCCATCGCTGTCACCCTGAGCACCCATCACTGTCACCCTGGGCACCCATCACTGTCACTCTGCACACCCATCGCTGTCACCCTGAGCACCCATCACTGTCACTCTGCACACCCATCACTGTCACCCTGGGCACCCATCGCTGTCACCCTGGGCACCCGTCACTGTCACCCTGCACACCCATCACTGTCACCCTGAGCACCCATCACTGTCACCCTGGGCACCCATCACTGTCACCCTGCGCACCCATGGCTGTCACCCTGCACACCCATCGCTGTCACCCTGGGCACCCATCACTGTCACCCTGAGCACCCATCGCTGTCACCCTGAGCACCCATCAGTGTCACCCTGGGCACCCATCGCTGTCACCCTGCACACCCATCGCTGTCACTCTGGGCACTCATCACTGTCACCCTGGGCACCCATCGCTGTCACCCTGCACACCCATCGCTGTCACCCTGGGTACCCATCACTGTCACCCTGGGCACCCATCGCTGTCACCCTGCACACCCATCGCTGTCACCCTGAGCACCCATCACTGTCACCCTGGGCACCCATCACTGTCACCCTGAGCACCTATCGCTGTCACCCTGGGCACCCATCGGTGTCACCCTGCACACCCATCGCTGTCACCCTGGGCAGCCCTCGGTCCCCACACGCTGTCCCCAGGCTCTACTGCCTCCCCGTCACCTGTCACCGGTCACCCCGGCCCCTCCCCCGCTCCGTCACCAAAGTCAGTTTTGTAAAACAATGGCTATAAAACAGAAGTACAAATTTCCATCGGCCAACCCGTAACAACGAGGACCAATCAGAAGCAGGGACGAGGATTTAGGTTGGCTGGCTGTTTAATTAATCGGCCGGGCCTTTAACGATGCCAATGACCTGTGAATGTCAGGACCAATTTAGAGCGCCAGTGGTGTGCAGCAAACCCAGCTCTAAGCCTAAAGGGTGACGGGCTGCCCTGCTCAACCCAGCACCAGCAGGACAAGCGCGGCTCTCGTAGGACTGACAGGAGCTTTCCTTCCACCGAGAGCGGTGACGTTGCTGGACCACGGCCACGGGCCAGATACCGTGTTTCAGAGCCACTGTTTAATGTTGCTTCGTAACATCCGGTTTGCATTATTTAATTAATCTAATTTGTCACGGCTAAGCCACCATCACACCAGCTGAGGGCTGAAGAAACGTGCAGTACCAACAACAACGTCAAGGACCCAAGCTGGGGAGTGGGGTTGGACGGCACGTGGGTCAGTCAAACAGCCTGGGCACTACAAGGAAATACGGTGGCGCTAGCAGAGTTTGCATCTTCAACACGCAGCACGTTACACCATCAGGTACACACTATCGTGAGTCGCAGCACGTTACACCATCAGGTACACACTATCGTGAGTCGCAGCATGTTACACCATCAGGTACACACTATCGTGAGTCGCAGCATGTTACACCATCAGGTACACACTATCGTGAGTCGCAGCACGTTACACCATCAGGTACACACTATCGTGAGTCGCAGCATGTTACACCATCAGGTACACACTATCGTGAGTCGCAGCACGTTACACCATCAGGTACACACTATCGTGAGTCGCAGCACAAAATGCAGCACGTTTCTACACAAGATGAGACGCAGCAAAAACTAACCCCGTTCTGTACAGCCTCCCACGCAGCCGTCGCAGAGGAGAGGAGCTGCGCGGGCTGCGGTGCCTGCCCGTGACTGACACGAGACCGGAACCAGGACCGTGCGTGGGCTGCGGTGCCTGCCCATGACTGACACGAGACCGGAACCAGGATCGTGCGTGGGCTGCGGTGCCTGCCCATGACTGACACGAGACTGGAACCAGGACTGTGTGTGGGCTGCGGTGCCTGCCCGTGACTGACACGAGACCGGAACCAGAGCCGTGCGTGGGCTGCGGTGCCTGCCCGTGACTGACACGAGACCAGAACCAGGACCGTGCAGGGGCTGCGGTGCCTGCCCGTGACTGACACGAGACCAGAACCAGAGCCGTGCAGGGGCTGCGGTGCCTGCCCGTGACTGACACGAGACCGGAACCAGAGCCGTGCGTGGGCTGCGGTGCCTGCCCGTGACTGACACGAGACCAGAACCAGAGCCGAGTCTGCCAGGAATTAGGGATGGCCAGGGAAAAAGAAATGGTATGGAAAAATACAGTCAGATCACAGAAAATAGGAAGCAAAAGAAGAGGGGAGGAAGAGGGAGAGGAGAGGAGAGGAGAGGAGAGGAGAGGAGAGGAGAGGAGAGGAGAGGAGAGGAGAGGAGAGGAGAGGAGAGGAGAGGAGAGGAGAGGAGAGGAGAGGAGAGGAGAGGAGAGGAGAGGAAGAGAAAGAGAGAGAGAAAGAGAGAGAGAAAGAGAGAAAGAGAGAGAGAAAGAGAGAAAGAGAAAGAGAGAGAGAGAGAAAGAGAAAGAGAGAGAGAAAAAGAGACGAGAAGAGGAATGACCCCCACCCAGCTCCAGTTCAGCTTCATTTGGAGCACCAGTCCTGCATTAATCTGCGACTCCATAAACATAAACGTCCGGGGTGCTGGGCTCTGCCGCGCAGGATGGCCAGGACGCTGAGGCAGCCCAGGGCGCGGGAAGGCAGCACGCAGCCCTTTTGCTCCTCTTCCTCAGCTCCCCTGATCTGTTGGTGTCTCCAAACAAGCACAGCCCGGCATCCCTGCCGTCCTGTGCTAAAGCAGCCGACTGACCCACCACACGTCCCTGCGCCCCATACTGTGCTACAGCAGCCGACTGACCCACCACACGTCCCTGCGCCCCGTCCTGTGCTACAGCAGCCGACTGACCCACCACACGTCCCTGCACCCCGTCCTGTGCTACAGCAGCCGACTGACCCACCACACGTCCCTGCACCCCGTCCTGTGCTACAACCAGCCGACTGACCCACCACACGTCCCTGCACCCCGTCCTGTGCTACAACCAGCCAATTGAGCAGCCCCGGGGAGGTGACAGATACTCAGTTTGTGAACAGTGTAACGATGTCCCGGGCCAAGCCGAGGGTGCCGCTGTCCTGGGACCAACAGCGTGTAACACCCTGCAACACCAAATCCTCACACACCGCTGGGAAACGGAAAGCCAAACGGAAAACGACGCCAAAAGCTTTTTACTACATAGATTGCAAAAGATAAGTTTCTGGACCTAATTCCACGAACCTTTGCACAGAAGAAGGAGCAGGCTGGAGCTGAAGCAGGACACCTCTGCTGCCAGCGCTGCTTCGTCTCACGCGCACCGGCGCGTTCCGCCGGGCTGCTCTTCGCAGACACGCAGTCAATGCACGGGCACAATACCAAGAGGTCCCATCAGTGGGACACAGGCAGGAGGACAAGCTTTGGGATTTTGCATATATAGGCTAATTTGGAAAGGAGATGTATAAACCAGAGATCAAGATTTCTGCATCAGTGAGTGCTCCAAGGGAAAAAGGCGGACACAGAACACTGCCGGGCAGGAAACTCAGCTCCTGCAGCTGGAAGGAAGAAATGCAAATGTGAGATACATTCTAAAACTGCTCCCTCCTTTGTCACCGCGCTGCTGACTTTGTAATCGGGGATTTAGTATTTCTTTTCGCAGTCTAAAGCTCATGTTTTCATGCTGAGCTTCCCCGCTGTGTAAAGCGGATTTGGGCGAACTCGAACCGCGCTGCTCTTTCCTGAGCAGAGACGCCCCATAGCGTGTCGAGAACAAACCCACCGGTGCCCCCGCAGGTTTAGGAGACGGGGAACACTCGCTGTCACGGCACAGACCCCCGAGCTGCCCCGTGGTCTCGGGGGCACAGGAGATGTGGCGGGAGCCCCGGGACCCCGAGGAAGGGGCAGCGCCCGGCTGCACCACGGCAGTGGCAGTGACCTGCGTTTCACATGGCTCCAGCGACACGGTTGCTGGCACAGCCCGTCCCGGTGCCGCAGCGCGGTGAGCAGACACATCTCCGGGAGGTGCTTCTTCTGGGACAAGACATAACGAGAGATGGGAAAGAAGGAAGGAACCCACCACAGAACCTGCACCTGTGGGATATCTGGAGAGTCCAATTCTGAACAGTCAGATTTGCAATTCCTTACAATCTTCGACCTCCACACAACTGGCTTGCACAGCCCATCCATCCACACAGCATGCACAACACTGCAGGTTTAAAACACGCTCTGTGACTGCAGGCACAACCCCTGCACACTGCAGGTTTAAAACACGCTCTGTGACTGCAGGCACAACCCCTGCACACTGCAGGTTTAAAACACGCTCTGTGACTGCAGGCACAACCCCTGCACACTGCAGGTTTAAAACACGCTCTGTGACTGCAGGCACAACCCCTGCACACTGCAGGTTTAAAACACGCTCTGTGACTGCAGGCACAACCCCTGCACACTGCAGGTTTAAAACACGCTCTGTGACTGCAGGCACAACCCCTGCACACTGCAGGTTTAAAACACGCTCTGTGACTGCAGGCACAACCCCTCCCGCGGGGCGGCCGGGCAGCGAGCTGGTCCCGTGGGGCCCGGGGTCCCCTCCCCACCCGCCACCTTCCCGCGCTCTGCCCGCCCCCCACGGGACACTAAGGAACAGTTTCAGTTACGTTTCTTCAGCACTCGTGCAGACATTCGTTGTTAAGGTATATGATTCACAAACTCTAACCGCAGGCTGAGATAGGCTGGGGACAGCAAGAGCAATTTAAAGCCAGAGATGGGTGCTGAGCAGCGCGGCCGGGCGGTCAGTTCGCACCGGCCCACGACGGCCCCGCTCGGCACGCGGGGGAGACAACACCGCGAGTCACCGCACCCGCGCTCCATAAAACCAGCCTGAAAATGAACCGCGTGCGCTGATGTCTCACACTGAGCCTGCAGGACAGCGTGTGCTTTAGGAAAGGTTACCTCCTAAATGTATTATTACCGTTGAATTAGCTCGCTGAGGAGGCCGAGCAGCGCGGAGGGAGCGGCGGCTGCGGGCGAGCGAACCGCCCTCGCAGGCCACGGGTGGCACCAGGGAACTGGCCCAGCGGTAACGAACCCCAGAGACCCGTCACTCCACATACACCCAGAGTAACCCGTGAGCAGACCAGACCCAGAGTCACCAACAGCAACCACCGAGCCATCAGCAGAGAGGAACCCCACACGTGAACACACATCAGGAAACGTTTCAGGCGTTATTTAAACATTCAGGGACTGGCGCGGTCCCTGCAGGCCCCGCAGGCACCGAGGAGCCGGCCACACCAGAGCACGCGGCGGCTCAGCCAGCCGGGGCAGCACCGGAGCCGCAGCCATGGCCCGGCGTGTGACCGGGACCACCACGTGTGTCCCCAGGCGTGTGGCCAGGACCACCACGTGTGTCCCCAGGCGTGTGGCCAGGATCACCACGTGTGTCCCCAGGCGTGTGACCAGGACCACCACGTGTGTCCCCAGGCGTGTGGCCAGGATCACCACGCGTGTCCCCAGGTGTGTGACCGGGACCACCACGTGTGTCCCCAGGTGTGTGACCGGGACCACCACGTGTGTCCCCAGGCACTGCCGGGAGGCTGCACCTCCAAGGGCTCCATGGTACAGGTGCCAGTGCTGGCTCCTTCCAAGAGCCACCAGAGATGCTGCACGGGCTCCAAGGACCGGCACCCGATGGGCTGCAGGTCTCCACCCTGGCCAGACACGGGCAGGGCCAGTCATTAGACGCCATCCACGCCATGCACGCCATCCACTCCACCCACTCCACCCACTCCACCCATGCCCCACGCCCACGGGTGCCGCTGGCAAGGCCCTGCACTCCGGCACCAGGACCCTTCTCCCAGCCCCATGTGCCGCATCCAGCCCCTGTGGCGGATGCTCCTTCGTGTCTCTGCACTTCCAGCTCTGCCTTCGCGCGTTTTCCTCGCACGTGGATGGAGTTGGCGGAGGTTTGTGAAGTGGGTCTGCAGCACTGCTCATTTTTACTGCCATTTTCCAGTAATTCATGTGGGCTTTTTTCACCTAAGTTTTCGTATTCACTATTTTCTGGAAACGTTGATAAACGGCTTCAGGCATCCGATCCGGTCTGGACGGCCTCGGCGCGTGGGCTGCGGGTCACGGCGCTGCCGGCACAGGACACCGGCGGCTCGGCAGCTGCAGGCGGCACGGAGCCTCTTTCGGCTGATCCACAGAGAACCTTACATTAAAAACGAAGATAATCTCGGAATTTTCCACCAACCCAGATTTTAATAAAAATCATCTCCCCAGGAGATAGCTGTAATATAAAGCTCCAGTACCGCTTCTCGTACTGCGGCCCGTGCTTGCTTTCCAGTAACTGTGAATTATGGCTCAATTATGTTCACTTTGCCCTCCAAGCAGGGCAAAGGGAGCGAGGGCTGCCCTCACGTCTTCTTTCCAGAAGAGAACAAGTGCAGAGCTCCGGCCGGTGCATTCCCGCCCGGCACAGAGCTCAGCCTGGTGCATTCCCGCCCGGCACAGAGCTCAGCCTGGTGCATTCCCATCCGGCACAGAGCTCAGCCTGGTGCATTCCCACCCGGCACAGAGCTCAGCCTGGTGCATTCCCATCCGGCACAGAGCTCAGCCTGGTGCATTCCCACCCGGCACAGAGCTCAGGCCGGTGCATTCCCGCCCGGCACAGAGCTCAGCCTGGTGCATTCCCACCTGGCACAGAGCTCAGGCCGGTGCATTCCCGCCCGGCACAGAGCTCAGGTTGGTGCATTCCCACCCGGCACAGAGCTCAGGTTGGTGCATTGCCACCCGGCACAGAGCTCAGGCTGGTGCATTCCTGCCCGGCACAGCGCTCGCGGTGCCGTGTGCTTCGCAGGCTCTGTGCTCCCGGGACCTGCGAATCCCACACTGAGCTGCCTGTGTCGGCCACAAATGAACCTTCAGCTCCCAGACTGGATCAGCAGTTGAACCTTCGAGTTACAGAAGCTCTGGCAACTACAGGTCTGCAACTGTTCCGGGGACAGAGAAATGCCCATTTTGGCAGTTTAGCCCTAGGAAAATGTGCCCACCGTATCCTTCACGCCTTCCTGACTCCCAAGCTCTGCTCCATCCACTTCCCTGGCAGTCACATACCCCCTGCATCCCGCACTGCTGCCCGGTCCCCTGGTCCCCAGCCGCACCAGCATCACCCCCGCAGGCCCGTCCATGGGCTGTGGTGGCATCTCCAAGGTGGCACCTCCTGCCTCGACCACCTCTGCATGGAAACCCGCCCGTGGGACGGGAGCCGGCGCAGCAGCAGCCCTCGGACAGACGGACAACCGGCACTTCAAACAAAAGAGGTTTTCTCTTTTTAAGTACAAAAAGCAACAGCAAGGAATCACACAACGTCCTGGGCTGGAAGGACCCACAGGATCATCGGTTCCAACTGCTGTCCCTGCACAGGACACCCCGCAGGTCACCCCATGTGTCTGAGGACGGTGTCCAGTCTCTTGAACACTGTCAGGTCGGGCCGTGACCCCTCCCTGGGAGCCTGTTCAGTGTCCAGCACCTCTGGGGAAGAACCTTTTCCTCACGTCCCACTGACCCTCCCCAGCACATCTGCTGCCGTTCCCTGGGCTCTGTCCCTGTCCCAGAGCAGAGCTCACCCTGCCCCTCCTGCTCCTGCTGAACCTGCAGCCCATGAGCTCTGCCCTGTCTGCTCTGCTCCAGCTGCGCAAACCCAGGGACTGCAGCCGCTGCTCACACGGCTTCCCCTCCAAATGGGAAATCGCACTCTGGTCAGCACAGCCGGGCTGCACCGGGCACAGCCCAACCTGTGCACAGCCCAACCCGGGTACAACTCAACCCGGGCACAGCCCAAACAGGCACAGCCCAACCCGGGCACAACTCAACCCGGGCACAGCCCAAACAGGCACAGCTCAACCCAAGCACAGCCCAACCCAGGCACAGCCCAACCCGGGCACAGCCCAACCCGGGCACAACCCAACCCAGGCACAACTCAACCCGGGCACAGCCCAACCCGGGCACAGCCCAACCCGAGCACAGCATAACCCAGGCACAGCCCAACCCGAGCACAGCACAACCCAGGCACAACCCAACCCGGGCACAGCCCAACCCAACCCGGGCACAGCCCAACCCAACCCGGGCACAGCTCAACACGGGCACAAGTCAACCTGGGCACAGCCCAACCCGGGCACAGCTCAACCCGGGCACAACCCAACTCGGGCACAGCTCAACACGGGCACAAGTCAACCTGGGCACAGCTCAACCCGGGCACAGCTCAACCCGGGCACAGCCCAACCCGGGCACAGCTCAACCGCCCTCCGGCTGACAGGAGGACCACGAGCTCCCACAGCACAGCGGGAGCGGAGACGTCGCAGAAACCGTGGGTCCTGCTGCTCCTCTCAGCGAGGTGAACGCACAGGAGGGGTCATTCCGGAGCCCAGGGTCTGTCCTGCACGAGGAAGCTCCCGCAGGGACCCCCGTCATCTCACAGGCTGTGTCCAGCGTGGCCCCCACAGAGCTGGCTCTGGCGGTGGAGCCGGAGGGACAGAGGACCAGCAATTCACCCAAGGATGCTGGAGACCCACAAGTAAACCTGATGAGCAAGAGTGAAATGCAGGTCCTATTTATACGTTAAATGCATTTATGAGCATGTAGAGCTGGAAGTCAGGGAAGCAAAAGCACAGCCCGTGTTAATGAGAGAAAGATTGTAGCTCAGATGTGTGGTCATCCCAGGTGAGACCCCTCCTCATTTCTCTCTCCATCACGTAACCCCCCGCCAGGAGGATCCGTCACTCTCCGCCTCCGCCCTCGGGCAGCGAAGGGCGCATCCTGGATGTGGTGCTGAGGTACCTGCTGCTGACCCACTTTACAGACCAGCTCTCTGTGAGGCTGAGCAGCGTCACTGCGGACTGGAGGGAGACATGGACGCTCCACGAAAGCGTTGCACCCCTGCTCCCGCACCCTCTCCCAGTAAAACGCCACAAACGAGTTGTCACAACGACCTGCGACGCTCAGCACAGACCGACAGCGCGGCCACGGGGCTGCAGCTGCCCACCCTCGCCCCTCCTCGTGCGCGACCGCGGTGCCGGGACCCCAGAGCCAGTCCGGGGGTCCCGCTCCGTCCGGGGGGAAGGTGCAGATCAGAGCAAATGCACAACAAACGCACACAGTGCAGACACGGGTCTTGTTAACGCACACGGTGCAGACACGGGTCTCGTTAGTCAGCGTCACGTTGACATCTCGTCAGAGCAGTTCTAGGGGGAAGCAATTAACTGGAGACGGGCTCAGCACAGCCTGCGCGGCACGGATGGTGCCGGGACCCCCCTGTGCCAGCCTCAGGACCGCAGCTCCTCCCCGGGACCGTCCTCAGCTCCCACTGCCCACGGGTGGACGGACCCGCTGCCAGAGCCGGCCCGGCCTCGTCCAGCCCTGCACCCGCAGGAGGTTTGGGCGCCCACGTTGCAGCCCCAGCTCGGGATGATCCCCACGTCCGCAGCACCCACAGCGCCTGCAGCGCCCGCCATACAACAGCTGCACCGGCCACCGCCATGGGGACAATGTGCAGGGAAACCCGTGTCACACAGCGTGGTGATGTCCCCCTGCCCTCCCCGGCAGGGACACAGCTCCGGGGGCAGCCTGGGCACCTCAGCCACCAAACCTCCCCTCCTAGCCCAGCGCAGCGGGGTCAGGCTGTGCTGCAGGGACTCCTGTCCCCATGGCCCAGCACAGTGGGGTCAGGCTGTGCTGCAGGGACTCCTGTCCCCATGGGCCAGCACAGTGGGGTCAGGCTGTGCTGCAGGGACTCCTGTCCCCATGCACAGCACAGCGGGGTCAGGCTGTGCTGCAGGGACTCCTGTCCCCATGGGCCAGCGCAGCGGGGTCAGGCTGTGCTGCAGGGACTCCTGTCTCCATGCAGAGCAGCACAGCGGGGTCAGGCTGTGCTGCAGGGACTCCTGTCCCCATGGGCCAGCGCAGCGGGGTCAGGCTGTGCTGCAGGGACTCCTGTCCCCATGGGCCAGCGCAGCGGGGTCAGGCTGTGCTGCAGGGACTCCTGTCCCCATGGGCCAGCACAGCGGGGTCAGGCTGTGCTGCAGGGACTCCTGTCCCCATGGACCCAGCACAGCGGGGTCAGGCTGTGCTGCAGGGACAGCAGAGCAGCACCCGGCACAGCCTCAGCCCAGCCTGGCGCGGGGCAGACGGCCGCATCCGCCGCGCTGACACAGCGCACGTTCCCGTGGCTTGCTTTAAATCAAGCCTGAACGGTTTCATGCAAATAAATCGCATTTATTCAAAACAACTCATTAAATAATTCACCCACGATGTCCCAAAGGGTGTTGCACAACACTTGGCAGCTCAGCTTCCCGTCCCCAAAATAATCAGCCGCAGCCACAGATCCGGCACCGGGACCGCAGCTCTGCCGCCCCAGGCAGGAGCCTCGGCACACCCGGCACAGCGAATGGATTGATTTGAGTCACAGCGATCACCGATTCCAACCATGATAAATCAGCTGGCAGGAAATCTGGATAGAAATAATGGAGTCTGCTGTTGTTCTGCATTTGTAGTCCTGAGCTGTTTTCCTAAAGAAAGTCTGAGTCGAATCAATTCCTAACCATTACAGTAGATTAATTTGCAATTTAATATAGACTTTACAACCCAAAGTGCTTTTTCCTAAGTAGATACACTGTAACCGTATGCATCTCTTTAAGGAATTACAATGTAAAATATAAATGCAATTTTTAAATTTTACCCTAATATTTTAGAAAAGAGCAAGAGCAGCCCTGGCCAGTGGGTTTAGAATTAACTGTTAAACCGCAGCCTAAAAACTGCAGTGGCTTTGCTGAGGGACGTGACCCGCGTTAACGACCGGTGTGCAAACGTCATGATCCACGTTAACGACCGGTGTGCAAACATCGTGACCCACATTAACGACCGGTGTGCAAACGTCGTGATCCACGTTAACGACCGGTGTGCAAACATCGTGACCCACGTTAACGACCGGCGTGCAAACGTCGTGACCCACGTTAACGACCGGCGTGCAAACATCGTGACCCACGTTAACGACCGGCGTGCAAACATCGTGACCCGCGTTAACGACCGATGTGCAAACATCGTGACCCACGTTAACGACTGGTGTGCAAACGTCGTGACCCACGTTAACGACCGGCGTGCAAACATCGTGACCCACGTTAACGACTGGTGTGCAAACATCGTGACCCACGTTAATGACCGGCGTGCAAACATCGTGACCCACATTACTGACCAGTGTGCAAATGTCATGACCCACGTTAACGACCGGTGTGAAAACGTTGTGACCCGCATTACTGACCAGTGTGCAAACATTGTGACCCACATTACTGACAGGTCTGCAAACGCTATGACCCACATCACTCCCCACTCCGCGGTGCAAGGGCCCCGCAGGCTCGACCCTGGGGCTCCGGGGGGACACCGGGGGTGACACCGGGGCCCTCGCGGCACTGAACGCCGACCTGCCCTGGGGGTGGGGACACGGGTGAAACGCGAGGGTTTGCTGCGCTGAGGACCGTGGTCGCCTGCGGATCCCGCCACCTGGGTGCTGACAGAGCGCTCCAGCATTTGCATCAGGAAACCAGACACAAAGCTACGAGAGGCTGTAAAAGGCGTCGGGCTCGGTGCGGCGCTCAGCAGCGCACAGCAGCGGAGCGCGGGCTGCGCGGCGAACGAGATAGAGAGCGGAACAGCTGCCTCATTCACTAAGCGCTATTCATCTGATCTGAAAGGGGCCGCGTTCCGATGGAAAAACAATGTGCAGCTTGTAACCAAAAATCATCTCAAAGCATGTGCATAAGTGGTTTGATTCTCCCCTAAAAGGGGTGAAAAATCTCATTCAACTCCTGACAGCCAGAGATGGCTCCAGCAGCAGAAGGCAGATCTTCGGCCAGGGATCGAGGTTTCAGCGCAGGTTTAGGCTACTCTAGAGGTCGGATCCTGACCCCCAGTCTTCCCTTTGCGGTGACTGAAGTTCTCCTGATTGTCCTTTTCCGCTGCTCACACAGCTGGGGGGACAGAGCACGGAGAGGAGTTTGAGCACCCGTGCGGTACTGGGAGACCAGCGAGAGGCGAAGCCCGGACAGAGAGGAGCCCGGTGCCGCGGCCAGGGCCAGCGCCAGCGCCAGGGCCAGGGCCAGCGCCTGCCCAGGGCACGCAGCCCCAGCGGAGCCACAGCGCCAGAACCACAGCGCCGGAGCCACAGTGCCACAGCCACAGCGCCACAGCCTCAGCGCTGGAGCCACTGCGCCACAGCCACAGTGCCGGAGCCACAGCGCTGGAGTTGCAGTGCCAGAGCCACAGAATTGGAGCCGCAGTGCCAGAGCTGCAGCATCGGGGCCCCAGCGCCAGAGCTGCAGCGCCAGAGCCCCAGCGCCGGCCCTGCTCTCGTCACCCGTCTGCTCCCGCTGGTCCCTTCCCGCCCGGCACAGGCTGGTGCTGCCTCCTCTCGTCCCCCCGAGTGCAGCCACAGGCACGGGCCGCGTCCTGGGCCCCCGGCAAAGGCCTCGTGGCAAAGCAAGGCCTTCCCGTTCCCAGGGGTAAAACTACCTCGGAGAAGATAAAATGCAAGAAGATGATTTTGAGCTTTTTATTCTGATTTGCAACAGCAGACAAGGGCCTAAGCTGGGCATGGTGCGGGCGGGTTTATGTTTAAACAGAGGGCTCCATCCGTGCCAGCGGGAGCTGACGACACGTCCCGGCGTCGGGCACGGTGAACACCCGAATAACGGCAGACGCCATCTCTCTGGCCCCCAGAGCAAAGCAGACGCAGCTCCAGGCTGAGCCGGCGCGGGGACCTGCCGCGGGTCACCGTCAACAGGCAGTGTCAGTGACCCGCGGCGGCTCCGCGGTCTGGCTGTGACATGATTTAAAAGGGAAAAGACAAAGAGTTGCCAGCACAGGATGGAGAAGAAAAGCCATCGGAATCTCCGGGAGGAGCCGCACGCTCATCAGCCGCTCGCCGCTGCTCCTCCAGATCTTTCCGAGCTGTTCCAGTGAGCTCCGGCTCTCTGAGAGTTCACAGCTTCCTAAGCACCACTCGTCTGCAAACGGCTCTGATCCCTCTGCGTGTACATTTTTTATGTGATGTGCTGAGTCGTGATTCCTTGGAACAAGCTTTCCCTGCTTCCAGCGAAAACTAAATAGAAACCGTGCCCGTCGTTGTTCTGCACCCACAACCACGGCGGCGGGTGCCCATGTGGAGCGTGGCCGCGCTGCCCAGCGGCTGCTGCACGGCGCGTTTTCCACGGGACACGTCCCGGGTGGGCTCGGCACCGCGCAGGACTCCAGCGCCGGCTGCGGAGGGCCCGCACGGCGGCCGAGGTGCTGCGGCGCTCTCCCGTGACCAGTTCTGTGCCGCCACCTCTTCCCACCACGGGCCCCAGACAAGGTCACAACTCACTGCCAAAGTGCCTGAGCCACAAGACTCGGTTTTCAAACACGTTTCAATGATACAGACCTACAATTCACAACTATTTCGGAGAAACAAAACTTAGCTTGGGCATGTTTCTGTCTCCTTAAAAACCAGACTATAATCTCATGAATCTTGTGGGCGTTTTGGATAATTTTATCCCGGGTCTCCATCACCCTCTCCCACGGAGCCACGCACAGGGAAGAGCTGAGCTGCAACGTCTCTGCCCGGAGGATCAGCACCCGCGGGCCAAACGCAGGAGCAAGCAGGTGGGACAGAAAAGGTCCACAAGCACCAGGAAGGATCCTCAGGGCCTTGCACATCGTCCTCCTCTTCCCTCTGCCAGCCCACCCTGCTGCTGCGCCAGGGCCAGTGCGCGCCAGTGCTCAGCACCCAGGGCTGAGGGCGGAGGGGAGGCTCCCCGGCTATCGAGCTCCAATACACTGCGATCTTGGGAGCCACTACAGAGCCCAGGCTGCCAGAACAGGCCAGTTCCCTGCCCTACAGCCACGGCACAGAACGGGCCCGTGCAGCTAAACGCTGGCACACCGCTGGCAGGAGGCACATGGAGCTGCACACCGGATGGCACGGCCGGCAGCACCAAGCCCAGCTCCTGTGCTCCTGCCGCAGCGCAGCTGAGCGGAGAGCGGGACGGCGGCCAGAGGCTCGCACGGGGACCGGTGAGATGCTGGGGCTCCCCAGGCCACATTGCCAGCACAGCAGAACTCGGCCATAGCCCCACTCCCTGCTCAGCCCTGCTCACAGCGCACTGCTCACCCTGCTCACCCTGCTCACGCTGCTCACGCTGCTCACCCTGCTCACCCTCACCCCAGTGCCGGTGCCAGGGGAACCTGCGGGAGCCCCAGCGCTGCTCCAGCTCTGCCACACAGACCCTCGAACCCGCCCTGTCCTGCCAGCGCCCGAGGGCACCCAGGAGCCATGCGGATTTGGGACAGCAGCTTACAGCAGTATACATGCCAGCAGTTTCACTACGATTTTTACTATTGGGTTTTTAACCCACACCAAATGTCAATAGCTTCATTCATCCTTCCCATATCAATTGCTTTCCTGAGCTCAGCACTTCTGTCTGCTGAGCTGTCCACAGCCAGCACGATGTTATGCAGCACACGGCACCTGCACCACCATGCAGAATGTGGTTGGGCTCGATGATCCCGAGGGTCCCCTCCAACTAAAACGATTCTAAGGTTCTATGAGTAAAGCTCTACGTGTCTGCTGGTGCGAGTGACCGCAGCTCGCCCCGCGCGGCAGAACGAGCAGCTGTGCTGCCGTGGGCTGCGGGGTCCGCGCAGCCGCTTCGCACGCTGCTGAGCAGCTGCTGAGCCCGCACGGGCACACGCTGCACCCGCCTCCCAGCTGACACCCCCCGTGCCAGCGGCAGCCGCAGGGGACAGGGGCCGCGGCAGCGGAGCACGAGGCACGCCTGCCTCAGCAAGGTGTGCCCACCGGCACTCCCTACATCCCCGTCTTTTCCCTGCTTTTATTCTAGAGAAAGGAAACAACGCAGCAGGCAGCATGTTTTACAGAGGGGCCTTTTATTTACAGACGCAACAGCCCCGCTTCGCGAACTGCCCGGGCAGAACCGGGGTGCCCTCTGCAGCACCGGAGCCCCGTCCCCTTCCCCCCCGCACGTCCCCACTGCGGCACAGCGAGTCAAACCAACTCCAAACAAACAGCGGCCACGCAGCCTGGCTCCCCACGGCCAGCCCTGTCCTGTCTCCCCACGGCCAGCCCTGTCCTGCCTCCCCACGGCCAGCCCTGTCCTGCCTCCCCACGGCCAGCCCTGTCCTGTCTCCCCACGGCCAGCCCTGTCCTGTCTCCCCACGGCCAGCCCTGTCCTGTCTCCCCACGGCCAGCCCTGTCCTGTCTCCCCACGGTCAGCCCTGTCCTGTCTCCCCACGGCCAGCCCTGTCCTGCCTCCCCACGGCCAGCCCTGTCCTGCCTCCCCACGGCCAGCCCTGTCCTGTCTCCCCACGGCCAGCCCTGTCCTGTCTCCCCACGGCCAGCCCTGTCCTGTCTCCCCACGGCCAGCCCTGTCCTGTCTCCCCACGGTCAGCCCTGTCCTGTCTCCCCACGGCCAGCCCTGTCCTGCCTCCCCACGGCCAGCCCTGTCCTGCCTCCCCACGGCCAGCCCTGTCCTGTCTCCCCACGGCCAGCCCTGTCCTGTCTCCCCACGGCCAGCCCTGTCCTGTCTCCCCACGGCCAGCCCTGTCCTGTCTCCCCACGGCCAGCCCTGTCCTGTCTCCCCACGGTCAGCCCTGTCCTGTCTCCCCACGGCCAGCCCTGTCCTGTCTCCCCACGGTCAGCCCTGTCCTGTCTCCCCACGGCCAGCCCTGTCCTGCCTCCCCACGGTCAGTCCAGCCCTGCCTCCCCACGGCCAGCCCTGTCCTGTCTCCCCAGGGCCAGCCCTGTCCTGTCTCCCCACGGCCAGCCCTGTCCTGTCTCCCCACGGTCAGTCCAGCCCTGTCCTGTCTCCCCACGGTCAGTCCAGCCCTGCCTCCCCACAGGCAGCCCTGGCTAAGCACAAGTTCAGGAAAACTTTGCCTATCTCTCTTTTACAATAGGAAAGTTCATTTCTGCATTTCCGGTGGCTTAGGAGAAGAATCAACGCTTTGTGCACCGGTTTTCAGGCTTTTCTCTCGTTGGCTTTAAGGAGATAACAACCCAGAAAATATTAACCTGGAGTGCCGGGTGACTGAGAGGCAGGATGAGCACGGAGCCTCGGCAGCCCCCCACAGCACCGGGCGGCCCTGGCCCCGGCGGGGACCCCGAACACCCCACTGCAAAATCATCACTAAAATACGCTTACTGAGACACCCTGCCTGCGCCTGTTCTGGTGGCAAAGTGACTGTCCCACAGTGACAGGCGGCGGCTCCACTCGGCACTGCCCGCTCTGCCGGCGCCGGGGAGCGGAGCCCGCGCCGGGCATCGCCGTGCAGCCGCGGTCACACGGCTCCCGCAGACCGACGGACACACGGCTCCCGCAGACCGACGGACACGGCTCCCGCAGACCGACGGACACGGCTCCCGCAGACCGACGGACACGGCTCCCTCAAACTGACGGACACGGCTCCCTCAAACTGACGGACACGGCTCCCTCAAACTGACGGACACACAGCTCCCGCAGACCGACGGACACACGGCTCCCGCAGACCGACGGACACATAGCTCCCGCAGACCGATGGACACACAGCTCCCGCAGACCGACGGACACATGGCTCCCGTAAACTGACAGTCTATCCAGCTGGTGTCCTCATGCAGCCGGACACCCCCGAGCGGCACCGTCACACAACACCCGCAGCTCCTGCTTCTCCAGCACAAACAATGCAAACACTTGCTGTGTCTCCTCCCAAAGCAGCATCTGCCGCTCCAAGGGTCTCTTTGCTCTCCGGGTCATTCTGCCCCTCACCACAACCCAGCTGTCCCTCTCCCTCCAGCCAGGCCACCACTGTGCCCCCTGCACCCACCGCCCCCAAATCCTGCCTGCAGGAGCACAGCGCCCACCATCCGGGTCCCGTCACGCTGCGTCCCCCGCGGGCTGGGCTGGTCCAGGCGGCTGCCAAGAGCTCGGTCCCCAAACACAGGGGACACTGCTTAGAGAACTTCACAAACTGCTGGTGACAAGGGAGGGGAGGCGGTGAGGACCCAAAACTGAAGCAACAAGACAGATCCATCTAGTGCCACATTCCTCTCCCCAAGCACTCGGCTTGAGAGCCTCAGCTGCCACACAGGGAGCTCGGAGGGGAACAGGGAACAGTAAGTTTGGGGCACTATGAAAAACATCCCGCCAAGCAGTGAATCACCTGCCAGGGTCCGTGCAGGACAGGGGACCCTCCAGGGGCTCGCGTGGCTCCTGACCGAGTCCCAGGCGCTGCCCAGCACAGGGGCGGCTGCGCCAGCACGGCCAGGCTCTGCGTGTCCCCAGCCCCAGCCCCTGCCCAGGGCAGCCCGCAGCCCCATCGCCTGCCCCGCCAGCCCATGGCACAGGCTTTGGGAACGTGCAGCCCCATCGCCTGCCCCGCCAGCCCATGGCACAGGCTTTGGGAACGTGCAGCCCCATCGCCTGCCCCGCCAGCCCATGGCACAGGCTTCGGGAACGTGCAGCCCCCGAGCCAGCTCTGCTGGGCAGAAAGGAGGGACATCTGCAAGCTCTGTGCTCAGTTCTCTGAGGGGTTTATCGCCTCTCTATGTCCCCAGCAGAGCCCTTCACCTCCAGGGCAGGGAATGCCATCAGGTTCTTCTGCACTGCGAGAAGGGAGTCTGCTTTTGGCAAGGAAGCTGCGCTCCCTTCCCTGCCACGCACCCTCCCCAGCTCCCGCGCTGCACGAGGGCCCGTCCACCTGCCTCATCTCCCCCTGCCCCATCTCTCCTGCCCCACCTCCCCCTGCCCCACCTCCCCCTGCCCCACCTCCCCCTGCCCCATCTCCCCCTGCCCCACCTCCCCTGCCCCATCTCCCCCTTCCCCATCTCCACCTGCCCCATCTCCCCTGCCCCATCTCCCCTGCCCCATCTCCCCTGCCCCACCTCCCCTGCCCCATCTCCCCTGCCCCATCTCCACCTGCCCCATCTCCCCTGCCCCATCTCCCCTGCCCCATCTCCCCTGCCCCATCTCCACCTGCCCCATCTCCCCTGCCCCATCTCCCCTGCCCCATCTCCCCTGCCCGGCTCCATCTCGCAGGCGGTCTGTGTGGGCACAGGGCAGCTCAGCCTCCCTCCCCTGAGCTCAGAGCTGGTGCACGTTGCTCAGACTATTTAACCTGAAAGGGCCTGGCCCATCATTAGGATGTAAACGGCGAGCGATGTGCCTGAAGAGACTGCCTTTCAGAGACAAGGTCACAGCCTGGGTGGCGATTTGCTCCTAACAATGGAAACCACTATCAGTGAATGTGAAGGCTTTCAGCTGAATAAAGACAGCGGTGGAGAGCTGGAAAGGAATCTAAAAGAGGCTTGGAGACAACTCCAAGAGAGCTGGGAAACTTGACTTGAAAAATCAGCAACTTCACAGTCTAAAATCCCACCTGGAGGCTCCAACCCTGACAGAAGAGATGAATAAACTGAACTTTGCCCAGCTGAAGTCCTGTTCTCTGTAACACCGGCAGCTACTGGAGTCTGTTACTGAAAAGGTACCTGTCCACCCTCTGCCTGAAGATCCCAGACAATCCCCACCTTCAACAGAGCTCGTCACAGCAAAGCCCACGGCACATCAGCTGCTCCTGCAGCCAGACCCAGAGCCCCAGGGGCACCCCTGGGAGGAGGGTCCGGGTCCCCTCACACTGTGCAAGGGCTGGAGTCCAGCGAGCAACCCCCCCTCGGTACACCAACCAACCCTTTGCCAGCACCACACAGCCCACTAACGCAACAGCCTCCTGCGAGCACTGCCTTGTTCTGCCAGGGCTGTCCCTGCCGCCAGCCTGAGCGCCTGCGGGCTGCCGACGGCAGGGAGAACGGTGCGGGGAGCAGCGCAGTGTCCGGCTGCCCCGGCGCAGCCCGCGGGGAGAACGGTGCGGGGAGCAGCGCAGTGTCCGGCTGCCCTGGCGCAGCCCGCGGGGAGAACGGTGCGGGGAGCAGCGCAGTGTCCGGCTGCCCCGGCGCAGCCCATGGGGAGAACGGTGCGGGGAGCAGCGCAGTGTCCGGCTGCCCTGGCGCAGCCCGCGGGGAGAACAGTGCGGGGAGCAGCGCAGTGTCCGGCTGCCCCGGCACAGCCCATGGGGAGAACGGTGCGGGGAACAGCGCAGTGTCCGGCTGCCCCGGTGCAGCCCGCGGGGAGCAGAGGGTCTGCCAGGGCAGCCTGGCGCCGTCCTGTCTCCCCCAGCTCCGGCAGGCTGCGCCGCAGGGCGCTGCACCCACAGCTGCACCCTGCCCCTCTCTGCTGTGCCAGGGAGCAGGGGCACAGCCTCCAGCTCCCCCTGCACCCCGTGAGATCCCGTGTGCCGCCCCAGGGGCCGGGCAGCAGGGGCAGGGCTGGCCAGGCAGCGCTGCCCGTCCACAAGCGCCATGCTCGGCCGCCGAGCTCGCTACTGGCGCTGCAAACCAGAGCCCTGAGCCGTGACTGCAGTCAATTCCTCTGCGCAGCAGCCAGGCTGGCGGTGCGCAGCTCGCGCTTGCCAGGATGCGAGCGCCATGGTGCTCTCACCCATCCCCACCGCACTCCTGCACTGCCTGCCTGCACCCCTGCCCGAAACCCTTCCCCAATCCCTGCACCCCTGCCCGCACCCCTGCACTGCCTGCCCGCACCCCTGCCTGCACTCCTGCCCGCACCCCTGCACCCCTGCCCGCACCCCTGCCCCCGTGCCGCCCCGCCGCTGTCCCGGGCAGCAACACCCGAGCCCCTGGCAGCCCCCAGGGCTCCCCAAAGGCTCCTACTCCGCTGGCTCCCACCGCAGCCCATGGAGGTTGCACCTGAAACATTTCCAGCTCTCTGACAAGCATCTGCCCGTGGGGCAAGCGGCTCTGGGAGGGAAGTTCCTGCTTTACACATGCAGAGATGCTCTGCTTTGCACAAAGTGCCCGTTCCCTCCTCTGCCTCAGGGGATCTTCGGTCTGGCAAAGCTGAGCTGCTTCACTCTGGCCCTGGGACTGTCCCCTGGTTGCAGTGAGGACTTGTGAGGAGGAAGAGGGTGGGAATCACAACACACCATCGCTCTGACTCCAGTGCCGCTGCTTCCTCCGATGCCCACACACGCTCCCCAGACAAAGGCAGGAAGGGAGGTGCGCAGCAAAGCAGAGCTGGGTACCGGGCAATGTGCAGAGCAAGGGCCCCCACTGACAGCCCTCGGGCCCTGCCCCGTCCTGCACCTCACAACGGGGTCTGGGGCGAGGGCTGGGCCAGGATGAGACCTGTGCCTGTGCATCAGCTCAGGAGGACCTGATGGGGCTACTACAGCAATGAAGGGAAAGAGCAGACCCTGTGTCTCCGAGAGCATTGCTCACGACCCAAGCAGCGGCTGTGGTAGGAGCAAGCGGCTGTAAAGCCCTTTCTGCAGCACAAGGTCAGTCCTGGCTAGAGCAGAGCATCTGTCCAATTCTTCGACAGCAAAGGCAGCGCTGCCTCTCCCGTCTGCCGCTCCCAGCGCTTGGCAGCGCAGCCTGCAGAGCCGTGCCCGCGAGCGTGCCAGCACCCCAGCCCAGCGCTCGGCCCTGGCCCCAGCCGCTACCGCTCCATCGCCGAGCAGGACCCCACACCAGCGTCTTTCCCCACCTAAGAAGTGTGCTCTCGCTTCCTGTGGCCCCCTGCACCCCAGCAATGCTCTGCTCTGCCCAGGTCTCTGCCTCCTCACCCCTCCCCACCCCTCAGCCCTCTCCTGCCCGCAGCACCCACTCCAGGATCACAGGCTCCCTGTGCTTCGTAGCCCACACATCCCCAATGCTCCAGCTCTAACGAGCACTCTTCATCAGCCCCTCAGCGAACTTTTGCCTTGCACTGACCGAGCTCAGTCTCCGAGCACTCGCTCCCCCCGAGCAGCCAGAACCCAGGTGACCCTCAGCACTGCTCTGGTCTGTAACAGCCACCCACACCCTCCTCGCTTCACCGCGCTCTGCCAGACACCTGCTGTGCCCGGGATAACCACGCACCGTGCCACCCCCTGCCCCTCCGTGCCACACGTCACAGCCACCCCGGACAACACACCATGAAGCCCGTGACTCCTGTGTCACAGCTCGGCTCCCGGCAGGTCACACCTGCACGTCCTGCCTGGGGCACGGTGGCCCAGCACAGCACAGCGCACCGCACTGCCGTCCAGCGCAGCGCTGCACCCTACGCACCCAACCTGCTGCGCTGCACCTTATGCACCCAACCTGCTGCGCTGCACCCGGGCCTGACACCCGGCACCGGCTGTGGTCACATCGGCACCCACGCACAGCCCGCGCACCCCCGCACCCGGATCGGCACAGCCCTGCTGCCCGCACAGCCTGCCCGGTCCTGCCCGCACTGCCCGCAAGCAGCAGCCTCAGCTCCCGGCGCTGCGGGTCCGGGCTCCCGCAGCCCGGCCCCGCCGGTACCGGTGCCGGAGCCAGCACCGGAGCGGTACGGGTGCCACGCCGGTGCTGGAGCCTCCCGAGCTGCGCCCACTCCCCGCGCCCGGTCCCGCTGCCCCCGCGCTCGGAGCGCAGCCGGTCCCGGGCTGGTGCGGACCCACGGCGGCGGGAGCGGCCCCGACCTGCGGCCGCCCCGGAGCGCCCCGAAAGGCAGCGCTGCAGCCGCGGCTGCCCGGCCCGCTCCGCCCGCCTCCGCGCCGGGCTCTGCGGAAAGGGGAGCGGGGCGGTGGGGAGCGGGGCTACGGGGAGCCGGGAAAGGGGCTATGGGAAGCCTGGCACCGGGGAGCGGGGCACCGGGGAACGGGGCAATGGGAAGAGGGGCAATGGGGAGCGGGGCACCGGGGAGCGGGGCAGCAGCGCGCCGTCCTGCCGGGGCCGTGTCCGGCCGCCCCCCGCCCGCGGCGGTGCGAAGTTTGGCGGGGGGTGCCTGGTCGGCAGCCGTCGCGGAGCGGGGCCGGTCGCGGTGCGGGTCGGGGCGCGCACTCACCGTCTGCTGGAGGTCGGGGATGCCGATGCGGACGACGATGGCGCCGGGCGCGGGCTCCTCCATGCGCGCCGGGGCCGCCAGCTTGGGGGAGCGGGGCCCGCCGGGGCCCCGGGCCGGGTCGAGCCGCGTCTCCTCCCGCAGGCCGGCTCCCGGCTCCCCGGCGGCGGCGCGGGGCTGTCGTTCCGGCGGCGGCGGCTGCTCTGGCGGCGGCGACTCCGGGCTCTCATGTTTGCTGCCGGCGGGGCTCAGAGGCATGCTCCGTGCGGCGCGGCGGGGCGGCCGGCGCCCGCTCCGGCACCGGGGGCCGCGCTCACAGCCCGCCCGGGGGCCCTGCGGGGTGAGGAGAAGCGGTGAGCGCCGGGACCAGCCCCGGCAGGGATGGGACCCCCACCCTGCACACGGGCAGCCCTGAAGGGACCCCGCGGGATCTCACCCCCCCGGCAGGGATGGGACCCCCACCCTGCACACGGGCAGCCCTGAAGGGACCCCGCGGGATCTCTCCCTCCCGGCAGGGATGGGACCCCCACCCTGCACACGGGCAGCCCTGAAGGGACCCCGCGGGATCTCTCCCCCCCGGCAGGGATGGGACCCCCACCCTGCACACGGGCAGCCCTGAAGGGACCCCGCGGGATCTCTCCCCCCCGGCAGGGATGGGACCCCCACAGGGCACACGGGCAGCCCTGAAGGGACCCCGCGGGATCTCTCCCCCCCGGCAGGGATGGGACCCCCACAGGGCACACGGGCAGCCCTGAAGGGACCCCGCGGGATCTCTCCCCCCTGGCAGGGACCAGGGACCCCCACAGGGCACACGGGCACCCCGCGGGGGGACCCCAGCAGAGGATGCCCAACCTCCACTCGGGGACCTGGGGGGGAAGCTCCAGCCGGGGCCCAGTGCAGGACCCCACACTCCACCCAGGCCACCCCCGCAGGGACCTCATATAGGACCCCTGACTGCCCCCCGCAGAGAGCCCCCCCAGGAACCCCCACCGATCCACACAGGAACCTGGCAGAGGCAGCCCCACGGGGTTCCCCACGGCAGGGACCCTGCGGGGACACCCTCCACACAGGGACCCTCATGTTGGGGGCCTTGCAGAGGACCAACCCCACCCTACATGGGAATCCCCAAGTCATGGACCTCACAGAGAAGCCCCATACCATGCAGGGATCCTCACAAGTGCCCCCCTATCGCGCCCCCAGCAAGGGCCAACTGCAAGCCCTCCCCAGCCCACAGCGAGCAGAGCCCCCATTGCAGTGTCTCCCACCAGCACCGCAGGGGACCCTTCCATGTCCCGGCAGAGGGACAGGGCAGCAAAGCGTGGACCTGCGCTGGGCTGACCCGTCGCGCACAGAGCCCCAGAGCCTCTGCTCCCCAGGGCTGCACTGCATGCGCCGCAGCCAGCACAGGGGGGCTGGACATGGTGCCCTGCAGCCAAGGACGGGATGTCCCAGCTTCTGGGGCCTGCTCTGCTCCTTCAATCAGCTGCCTTCTTCCTTTGATCAACTGTCTTCTCTGCGCATCACCACGAGTGCCTGCAGTTCATCCCAGCAGCCTTGTCCTCCATCTGCAACCGGGGTCCTCCACCTCCACACTGACACCAGCATGTCTGAGGGCCTGCCTGACTCCTTCCCCGTCTGCCAGAGGACCCCCGATGGAGGCAGACAGCAGCAGGACCCGGACCCCCGATGGAGGCAGACAGCAGCAGGACCCGTCGCTGATGCGTGGGCTCAGCACCCTGCCTGTCTCTGGGTTTTACAGGGAAAGGCCTTGGTTCTGGCCCTGTCAGCTGTTCACCATGCAGCAGCGGCAGCGCTGCCCACCGCGGGGTCCCCGCAGCCCCTGCTCACAGGCGGCCAGCACCCAGCGCGCCCACGCACAGCCGCACACAGCCGGGCCGGCCCTGGGCTGCAGGAACAGCTCCAGCGGGCTCCGGGAACACCCCCACCAGCCCCCGCCACGTGGGGCTGTCTGCCAGGGCCTTCCCCAGCCGGCTCCTGCTGGGACAACACGGAGCAGCAGTGCCCTTGTGCCAGGGCTTTGGGAGTGGACGGTGCCTGACCCATGTTCCTGCCCCAGACCTGTCTCAGTCCGAAGCCACGTGCGCACGCAGCGCAGCGGTGGCAGGCACGGCCACCACTGGCTCCAGCACAGAGTGGGGACGCCAGCAGCTGCCACCACAGGCTGCTATTTCTGCCAGAGCCCCTGCCAGTGGGGGCTAATGAGAGCCAGGAGGTCCCTGCCTGCTCAGCGGTCAAGCCCCTGCTCCCAGGCAGGGCCAGGCGAGCGACTGCCCTTCCAAGAGCAGCTGGACCGCCGGGCTGAGCCCTGCAGGACGGTGCATGGGGCTGTGTCCGGTCCGTCACTGGCTGGGAGTCAAGGCTTTAATCGGCGTGACAATCCTGACACAGAAATAGCCTCCAAACCACTGAGAGCTGGAGAGATTTACGGTATGGCCTGGATCTGTCCAGGAAATGAGTAATGGCTCTTCCTTCGGCCCTCCCAGCCTGAGGCCGAGGGACTGCGCTCGGCACCGGTGAGAGCCAGGCTGTGCCAGGCGGCCAGCCCGCGAACCCCCCAGCTGGAGCACATGGGACTGCGCTCAGCACCGGTGAGAGCCAGGCTGTGCCGGGCGGCCAGCCCGCAAACTCCCCAGCTGGAGCACATGGGACTGCGCTCAGCACCGGTGAGAGGCAGGCTGTGCCGGGCGGCCAGCCCGCGAACCCCCCAGCTGGAGCACATGGGACTGCGCTCAGCACCGGTGAGAGCCAGGCTGTGCCGGGCGGCCAGCCCGCAAACTCCCCAGCTGGAGCACATGGGACTGTGCTCGGCACCGGTGAGAGCCAGGCTGTGCCGGGCGGCCAGCCCGCGAACCCCCCAGCTGGAGCACATGGGACTGCGCTCAGCACCGGTGAGAGCCAGGCTGTGCCGGGCGGCCAGCCCGCGAACCCCCCAGCTGGAGCACATGGGACTGCGCTCAGCACCGGTGAGAGCCAGGCTGTGCCGGGCGGCCAGCCCGCGAACCCCCCAGCTGGAGCACATGGGACTGCGCTCAGCACCGGTGACAGCCAGGCTGTGCCGGGCGGCCAGCCCACGAACCCCCCAGCTGGAGCACGTGGGCTGCAAATGCCGCACCGAGCACGGGCGAGGCAGGCGGGGAGGCCGTACCCACAGACCGGGCAGTTCAGGGTCCGGGAGAGTCTAACGGGTCCTGGAGCACCAGCACCGCAAGTCCGTGGCACTAGCCCCGAAATGGAGATTGTGGCCTGATCATGACAAACAATGAGATCAGCCCAGGAGCAACCCGCGGTCCTGGGCTCCTTTCCCTCAATCCGCACACGCACCCCTCTGCTGGAGAGCTGCAGGTCCCGCCTGCTGCTGCTGCTCCAGGGGTGCGAGGAGCAGGGGCAGCGCCTGCGCCTGGGGCACGGGTCAGCATTTGTGCCCGGGCACGACACGGTGCCGTGGCAGTTTCAGTCATCTCCGGTCAGTCCCCTTCTAAGGTCCGCGGAAACATCCTTGCCAGCAGCAAAGCAAGCCAAAGCCACGGCTCCCCAGGGTGCCCGTCCCACTGCAGCGCCCCGTGCCTCCCACTGAGAACAGGGCTCCAGCCGGGCGCTGGCTGGGAGACGAGACCAGAGCCGCTGGAAAGGCTCCTGCGCCATGGGGCACACGTTGTGCCCCACCCTGCGTAAATCCTGCTCCATGGGGCACACAGATACCCCACCCTGCGTAAATCCTGCTCCATGGGGCACACGTTGTGCCCCACCCAGCGTAAATCCTGCTCCATGGAGCACACGTTGTGCCCCACCCTGCGTAAATCCTGCTCCATGGGGCACACGTTGTGCCCCACCCAGCGTAAATCCTGCTCCATGGAGCACACGTTGTGCCCCACCCTGCGTAAATCCTGCTCCATGGGGCACACGTTGTGCCCCACCCTGCGTAAATCCTGCTCCATGGGGCACACGTTGTGCCCCACCCTGCGTAAATCCTGCTCCATGGGGCACACGTTGTGCCCCACCCTGTGTAAATCCTGCTCCATGGAGCACACGTTGTGCCCCACCCTGCGTAAATCCTGCTCCATGGGGCACAGATACCCCACCCTGTGTAAATCCTGCTCCATGGGGCACACAGATACCCCACCCTGTGTAAATCCTGCTCCATGGGGCACACGTTGTGCCCCACCCTGTGTAAATCCTGCTCCATGGGGCACACGTTGTGCCCCACCCTGTGTAAATCCTGCTCCATGGGGCACACGTTGTGCCCCACCCTGTGTAAATCCTGCTCCATGGGGCACACGTTGTGCCCCACCCTGCGTAAATCCTGCTCCATGGGGCACACAGATACCCCACCCTGTGTAAATCCTGCTCCATGGGGCACACGTTGTGCCTCACTCTGTGTAAATCCTGCTCCATGGGGCACACAGATACCCCACCCTGTGTAAATCCTGCTCCATGGGGCACACGTTGTGCCCCACCCTGTGTAAATCCTGCTCCATGGGGCACACATTGTGCCCCACCCTGCGTAAATCCTGCTCCATGGGGCACACAGATACCCCACTCTGTGTAAATCCTGCTCCATGGGGCACACAGATACCCCACCCTGTGTAAATCCTGCTCCATGGGGCACACAGATACCCCACTCTGTGTAAATCCTGCTCCATGGAGCACACAGATACCCCACCCTGTGTAAATCCTGCTCCATGGGGCACACGTTGTGCCCCATCCTGTGTAAATCCTGCTCCATGGGGCACACAGATACCCCACCCTGTGTAAATCCTGCGCCATGGGGCGCATGTTGTGCCCCATCCTGCAGCCCTGCAGCCCCAGGTGCAGCCGCATCAGAAGCGCGGCTCCGCCAGCCCGCGCTGGCCGGCCCCCGGTGGCAGGGCTCGGGCTCCCAGCAGAAAAGGCCGCCCGGCTAAAGCCAGGGCTGGGGGAACAGGCCGTGCCGCCTTGAGCCAGGGACACCGGGGACGAGGTGGCGCTGGTGAGGGGAAGAAGTGGGCGAAACAACCGTGAGTCACAAACAGCCAAGGAGTCGCAGGCTGAGGTGTCTCATGGCGCAAAAGACAAAGGAGTTAAGAGTGGTCAGGAAGGGAGATGCCAAAAATACCTGTCAAAGGGCCAGAGAGGGGAGCTTGGAAAGTCTGAACCGGGAAGCCAGCAGCTGCGGCCTGACATGGCAGAGGCACAGCGGACAGCCCGGGGCACAGAGGGGAAACCTGCAGCCGGCCCAGAGGAACCTGCACAGAGCTGGAGGGACCCGGGAGCTGCAGCCGGCCCAGAGGAACCTGCACAGAGCTGGAGGGACCCGGGAGCTGCAGCCGGCCCAAAGGAACCTGCACAGAGCTGGAGGGACCCGGGAGCTGCAGCCGGCCCAGAGGAACCTGCACAGAGCTGGAGGGACCCGGGAGCTGCAGCCGGCCCAGAGGAACCTGCACAGAGCTGGAGGGACCCGGGAGCTGCAGCCGGTGCAGAGGAACCTGCACAGAGCTGGAGGGACCCGGGAGCTGCAGCCGGCGCAGAGGAACCTGCACAGAGCTGGAGGGACCCGGGAGCTGCAGCCGGCCCAGAGGAACCTGCACAGAGCTGGAGGGACCCGGGAGCTGCAGCCGGTGCAGAGGAACCTGCACAGAGCTGGAGGGACCCGGGAGCTGCAGCCGGCCCAGAGGAACCTGCACAGAGCTGGAGGGACCCGGGAGCTGCAGCCGGCCCAGAGGAACCTGCACAGAGCTGGAGGGACCCGGGAGCTGCAGCCGGTGCAGAGGAACCTGCACAGAGCTGGAGGGACCCGGGAGCTGCAGCCGGCCCAGAGGAACCTGCACAGAGCTGGAGGGACCCGGGAGCTGCAGCCGGCCCAGAGGAACCTGCACAGAGCTGGAGGGACCCGGGAGCTGCAGCCGGTGCAGAGGAACCTGCACAGAGCTGGAGGGACCCGGGAGCTGCAGCCGGCCCAGAGGAACCTGCACAGAGCTGGAGGGACCCGGGAGGCAGGGTAAACGCCTCCCTGACAGCGGGCACTGTGCTGCACAGACCCCCACACGCTACAGCGTTCCCCCGAACACGCGCGGCTGCAGAGGGGCCGGGTCCCACCTGCTGCCCTCCTGCCCTCCACACACGGGGGTTCCAGTGACAGCAATGCCACAGCTGTCCCCTCCTGCTGCTTCAGCCAGACCCCGCCCTGCGGTGACAAACCGGGCAGGCCGTGCTCTGCCCCAGCCAGGCCTGCCCGGGCTGTCCCAGGACAGAGGTGGCCCCGGCTCCAGGCTTCTCGGGGACAACGTCCCCCGGCCTGAGCCCTGCCCACGGTCCAGAGCCAGCGGTCCAGAGCCCGCGCTCCACTGCCCGCGCTCCACTGCCCGCCTTCTGTTCAACCAGCGCTGTGCGCCGACTTTCTTTCATTCTTTTTCCATCTCATTATTTCACTAGGGGGAGAAACTAAATGCTGCACATGGTAATCCTCAGGAATATTCTTGCTTTTTTTCCCAGTCTTCAGGTACCTCGTTACTTCCCAGTAACATTTAAGACACAACTGTGAATGGTTCAAAACACATGCTGACCACCCCCAAACTCCACTATAGACTTGCAGAGTCATTCACATTCATTTTCTTTTATTAAATCAACTTCTCCACTGAGGAAAAAAACCTCACTTATCTTGAAAAAAGATACAAATTGAGTATCTTAGAAATTTTAATCCAATGAGTCTTATTCTAACACCAGGAAATACTGATGAAAAATCATCAGTTATAAAATCTGTGAAGAAGGTTTCCTGGTGACAGGAGCCCATCAGCAGCTCTTCCACCAAAGCACGCGGCGCCTGGCCGGCCCAGCGGAGCGCCCTGCACGCGCCAGCAGGCGCGCCACAGCGAAACGCAGGGCACAGCAGTCTGCTTGGATTGGCAAATACTCTTCGCAAGAGCCCTCACAAGAGGCTGTAAAGTCCAGTGACCGTTACCTCTTAACTGCGAGAAACCATGTTCCCCGGTGGCCTGTCCCGCTCTGCACCGTTCCCACTGTCACTGCACCTGCCCCGCCACCCCTCACAGATCCCTCATTGGGGACAGCCGTGCCACGGGGACCACGCCCTGCCACGCCGCTCAACCCTGCTCCGGCGCCTTCCCAACTCTCTATCGGGGCTCCGGGTGCCCCCCGGCTAGAGGCAATGCAGACCCACGGCCATCGCTGTGTGACGCTGAGCGGCTTTCCTGTGGAGGGGAGGCTGGGAGCGTCCGGGGAACGTGCAGCGCCGCGCTGCTGCTGCGAGCTGCAGCGGTGCCACCGGCGAGAGCCGAGAAGACAGCAGCCCCGGGTGTGCCACGAGCAGGAGGAAGCGGCACCGCTCCGGGGCGGGGAGCCGGCACCTGCCAGGGAGGAGGCAGCTCCAGCGGTGCAAAGTGAGGAGCCCAAAGGGCTGCCAGGCTGCGGCTCTGCCAGTATCAGCACCGGGCCCCGCGGCGGCGCCGAGCGCCCAGCGCTGTGCTCTCAGAGGTTGCTCTGGGCATCCTCGCGGACAGGGCTGCTGGCACCCAGCTGACACGTCTGAAATCCTCGCACCAAACTCCCTCCTCCAGGTCTCCTCTCACCCTCTCTCCTCTTCCTGGAAAGCTGCTTCAGACCCTTCTTTGCAGTGACGGTTAGGAATGGCCTAATTTGTAGCCCACACGTTCACGGCTAGTTCACCCCACTCTTGCATCAGCATTGCCTGTTAGCCTGCACAGCTCTCCTCCTTTGTTTATGTAAGTATTTGTATACGTATCTCAGGCAGCAATTAGATCCTCACTCAGACTTCACTTTGCAGGCTAAACAAGTGCCATTCACGTGGCCTCCTGTTGCACGGCAGGTCCCTGCGCCAGGGCCGCTCAGGAGGGGCCTCGGTCACAGGGACCAGTCGCAGGCTGGATTCACACTTAGGGACACAAAAGAACATACTTGCAAAGCAGACCTGTGCACGGCTCGTGCCGTTCCGGGCTTCGAAGTCCCTGTCACCCAGAACACACATCGCAGGGAGGTCTCAGCCCTGCCCCAGTGCAGTCCCGTGGGTTGCAGCAGTCCCGCGGGTTGCAGGATTGCAGCAGTCCCATGGATTGCGGCAGTCCCGCGGGTTGCAGGATTGCAGCAGTCCCATGGATTGCAGCAGTCTGCTAGGGAGCACTGGAAGAAAACAAGGATAACAGCGGCTGACAGCTCCACAGCAACTGTCCTTCCAGAATCAAGGGAGATCTCACAAGTGTCGGCATAGGGGCCAGCAGAACTGCACACCTCCTGCATCTTCCTCAGCAGGGACTGCTGGCCACCCCCGTGTCATGGCCACCAGCAGCTGAGTGCGTTGTTCTGCAGGCAGCCACACTGTCTTGCAAAAAACTCCCAGCACCAGACTACTACAGCAAGCACTGCAGCCTGCCCGGGGCTGGCAGATTTCCCTCTCTGAATCAGCCTAAACTCTCTGCCCTCTCGAGCGCCTGTCTCCCATGTACGGCCACCTCATGGCCGCCCTCACGGCCACCTTCACGGACACCCTCACGGCCACCCTCATGGACACCTTCACGGACGCCCTCATGGCCGCCCTCACGGACAGCCTCACAGCCACCCTCACAGCTACCTTCACAGCCACTCTCATGGACACCTTCATGGACACCCTCATGGCCACCTTCACAGACATCTTCAAGGACACCCTCACAGCCACCCTCACGGTCACCTTCGTGGACACCCTCATGGCCACCTTCACAGACACCCTCACGGCCACCTTCATGGCCACCTTCGTGGACATCCTCATGGCCACCCCCATGGCCAGCCCGCCGGGGCTGCCTGGGGCTGCTCCTGCCGCTCACACCCCAGTGGCTCCGTGACCCTGGAACGGCCCGGCCGTCTGAGGAGCAGGGTGCCCCGGGACCCGCCAGCGTGGGAGCGCCCGGCTCAGCGCGTCCCAGGTGCGTCTGCGCCGCACGGGCTGGTGCCTCGGGCACGGTACCGGCGGCTGCAGGCAGCTGCTCCCTAGCACAAGTGCTGCTCTCTGGGAGAGACGGCGGGAGCAACAGCTACTGCAGCACTGACTGGGCGAGGACTGGGTACCTGGGCCATGCTGGTGTGTGGGAGCAGCACAGACACCCCAGCCCGCTGGCAGGGCACAGGCTGCACCAGGTCCCTGTGCCTCACAGGGCTGTGGGTGCACACGGCAGTGGAGACCGAGGGGAGACCCAGCGTCCTGCTCGGGTGTCACTGCTGGGGCAGGTGTGGAGAGCGGCACGTGGGGCTGTCACTGCTGGGATCACCGCAAATGGTCCCATGCGCTGGGGCTGTTTGTGGCAAAACGAGGTGCTGGGGCACTGCCTCTGCCTCTGTGCTAGGAAAGGACCAACTAGGACAGACTGCCCGACTGACTCCAGATCAGCACCCAGGGCCGCGGGGACAAGGCAGCCCACCCACCCACCTGCACCAGCACCGCCGCTGCCTGCCAGGCCGCAGGGCCGCGGAGCCCAGGCAGTGCTGCCCGTCCCTGCTCCCGCAGCTCCCGCAGCGCCCCAGGCTCCACTTCTGCTGCCGCGCCGAGCCTGCCCTGGCTCCGCGTGCACCCCACGTCCTCCCGGGACCGCGGAGCCCCGGACCATGTTCAACAGCCCTGTCCGGAGCCCCCGGCCCTCCCGTGCCGCTGCAGGAGTGCAGCCTCACCTCAAAGCACCGGGGAGCTTCCGCTCTCGCCTGGCTGGCGATGCCCATGGAGCAAGCAGAGCCGTCCTCTCGCACAGGCCAGACGTTACTGATTTACCAGGGGCGGCTGCAGCTGCGGCTGGAACGCTCGGTCGATGGCTGCAGCGCTGTGGAAGGCACGGTGGCCTCTGCGGGGGGGACGGGGAGCAGGAGGGACTGTGCTGCTCTGCCCCCACCACGGGGCCTGAGCGCAAGGCCCTGTGTGGGGTGTCGGGAGCCTGGGGCTCCCACGGGCCACATTCCCACGGGCCCAGGGCTGCTCCTCAGCATCCTGCCAGCTCCGAGCCAGGGGCCAGGCACGGCCCTGCCCAGAGCCGGGTCCTGCCCAGAGCCGGGTCCTGCGCAGAGCCGGGTCCTGCCCAGAGCCGGGTCCTGCCCAGAGCCGGGTCCTGCCCAGAGCCGGGTCCTGCCCAGAGCCGGGTCCTGCGCAGAGCCGGGTCCTGCCCAGAGCCGGGGCCCCGCCGTGCCGCAGCGTCCCCACTGCTTTATCGGGCACAGGCAGGTCAGCCAGCACCGCTGTTTGCGGTGGCTCCGGCCCAGCCCCACGTGAGGGGCAGCACAGAGCAGCCTGTGCAGCCCGACCTTGTCCTTCGCCACCGCTGCCCGTGTCCCCAGGCGTGACTCCCGTGGGGGACACGCAGCACGGGCTGTGCGCGCCGTGCCGGGACGCGCAGCGCTAGCGGGCGGCGGGTGGGCGCGCATCGACCGGCCCGGCGCGGCGGACACGGCCGGCCGGGAAACTCTCCTCCCCATTGATTTTCGCTCTCTCTGTTTGCCAGGGTCAGTGGGTCACTGGGCGTGTGCAGACAGTTAAAGGGCAAGTCCCCAAACACGCTGCTCATGGGAGGAAACTCACTGCCCCAGCGCTCGCCTTTCCCGGGGTGACAGCAGAGCAGTGCTGACCCCAGTGCTCACCATTCCCGGGGTGACAGCAGAGCAGCGCTGACCCCAGCAGAGCAGCGCTGACCCCAGCGATCGCCGAGCCCAGCAATCGCCGACCCCAGCAGAGCAGCGCTGACCCCAGTGCTCACCTTTCCCGGGGTGACAGCAGAGCAGCGCTGCCCCCAGCAGAGCAGCGCTGACCCCAGCGAGGGGCAGGGGTCGAGGAGCAGCATCCCCTGCCCATGCAGTGCAGGCCCGGACACACTGGGCCCATCTGAGTGCCCAGCAAAGGGGCAGAGGCACCTCGAGCTCCCCAGCACACGCACACGTGGACGCAGCTGCAGAGCACGGCTGGTGATGATTTGCAGGGAAACCTGTCAGCAGAGTTCTGGGGCAACAGTCTTTGGCACAGGGGTTTCCCAGAGCTGTCCTGTGTCTGCTGCACAGCGCTGCAGGAGAGGATCCCGCTGCTCCGCCACCTGTGAGCGGGCCCCACAAAACCACGGGAGCCAATTCCCCACCGGACTGACCCTGGCACAGCCCCACTTGGCCACAGCGAAGGCTCTTTGCTCACTCCTGCCCCTGTCCCAGCTGCAGACGACCCTTCAGGCTGACAGGACAGACATCAGCAATCCCTGGGCCACCCCTGTGCTTCCCACAGGCCCCGGCCCCGCGGGGCTCCCGGCCGCCCACCTCCCACGGCGCTGTGCATCCCCAGCTCCGGGACACGGCTGCAGCGCCCGCCCCACCCTGCCCCATCGCCCCAGGGGGACACAGCCCCCCTCGCAGGAAGGAGCCAGAGCTCCCTGCCATCCTGCACAGGACAGGACCCCCAGCCCCATGGCGGGGGAGCAGCAGCCACGGGCTGGTCCCAGCCAGGAGGAAGGAGCTCGGGCCAGCAAACCCTCTCTCTGTCCCTGCAGCCCCCGCACAGGGCACAGTGCTCCTCGGTGCCAGGCACTGGCCACACAGCCCAGCCTGTGGCTCGGGGCAGCACAGCCACCGCCAGGCTCAGCCCGGCGCGCCGCCTGGCCACGCGCCCCTGTCCTTGGCAAGCTGGGCAGGTGGGACAGACGGACAGCACTTGCGTGCTGGCGCTGCATGACACTGGGGCTCCAGGGGTACTGCTGGGACACAACAGTTTGGTCCTTGTCCCCATCCCTGTGTGCTCACTGCTGCTCCTGGGCAGGACACAGACACACAGGCAGCCCACGCTGCCAGCTGGCCCAGCTTAAAACCAAGCTCATTTCGTCCTGGTGGCTTTTGTCAGGAGCAGCTTGCAACTGTAGCTGTTCCTCTAAAGCACAATTGGCGATGAACAATGACACAAGAGCAGGAATGAGGGGCTGGAGTGCAACCTCTGTAACTCAGCCCTACCAGACCGCCCGTGGGGCAGCCCAGCACCAAGAGCTGCCCACGCAGCCCCTCCTGCCCCAGAGAGGGGTCTCGCAGCAGAGCCAGGGGCCGGCTGCAATGGGAACAGCCTCACCGGGAGGCCCCGGGGTCCTGGGGGGTCCCACGCTCCCCCTGCAGTAACTCTGAGCAGGAGCGGTGCGTAGCCATAGGAACACCACTTAACACGGTCACCTTGGTAACTACAGCTACACGCTGGCGCGGAGCACGTGCGAGGCCCTGTGCACCCCGGTCGGAGCCCTCCCATCCTGCACCCCGCGCAGCCCGCTGCCCGCCCCACCAGCGCTGCCGCGGGGGCCGGGGGGCAGGGACAGACCGGACGCACAGGACTACCCAAGCAGTTGGAAATCACCACCGCGACCAGAGCGGGGAGTCAAACCCTTCCAGAGCCCCAGGGACCGGGCTGGCCACAGACAGCCCTGTCCAGCGGCGTGCGCTGTCCGGGCTGCCATCTCCTCCCGTCCCACCGGTCCCTAAACCCCCTTCAGCTCCCCATGTGGAGCCAGAGCTGTAGGAGCCCACACACACCCTCACCTCGTGGATGCAGGGGAGGAACACGCCCGGGTCAGACACAGGTGAGGGCACAGCCAGGAGGAACAGGCCCCTGGAGCCTGCCCCGCCATGGACATCTGCTCCCTCTGGCTCCCCTCAGCACCGCTGGGCACTGCGGCAGGTCAGCACGGCCCGGGAACGTGGCGGAGCCCAAGGACAAGCAAACGCGAGCATTAGGTCCGCACACCTCCAGCCCTGACCTCGGCAGGCGGCTCTGTGTGCACAGCCCCCCGCCGCCCCGCAGGCCAACACCCAGCGCCTCGGTGCGCGGCCACGCCACGGCCACGCCACGGCCATGCCACGGCCACGCCACGGCCACACCACGGCCACACCACGGCCACGCCACGGCCACGCCACGGCCACGCCACGGCCCAGGCTGGCAGCGCCCGGCCGCAGGGCTGCACGGCCCCAGCCCGGCCCTGCTGCACCCGCACCGTGCCCGCTCCCCAGCTCCCGCTGAGGGAGCACGACACTGCAGGGACACAGAAACCTGAGGACCTGCAGGAATCACACGATCCACAGAGCAACCCAGACAGCCCTGCTGCTGCCAGGACCCGCCAGCCCCTCACCAGCACCACCAGTGAGGGTCCAGCCCCTCGCTCAGCCACGGCCCTGCCCCATCACAGCCCCCGCACACCCAGCACAGCCCCCGCACACCCAGCACAGCCCCTGCACACCCCGGACCCTGTGCACCCAACAGCACAGCCCCCGCACACCCAGCACAGCCCCTGCACACCACGACACAGCCCCTGCACACCCCAGCACAGCCCCTGCACACCCCAACACAGCCCTTGCACACCCAGCACAGCCCCTGCACACCCCAGCACAGCCCCTGCACACTCAGCACAGCCCCTGCACACCCAGCACAGCCCCTGCACACCCCAGCACAGCCCCTGCACACCCCAACACAGCCCCTGCACACCCTGACACAGCCCCTGCACACCCTGGACCCTGTGCACCCCATCACAGCCCCTGCACACCCAGCACAGCCCCTGCACACCCCAATACAGCCCCTGAACACCCAGCACAGCCCCTGCACACCCCAATACAGCCCCTGCACACCCCGGCACAGCCGCTGCACCCCGGCCTCGCAGGCGCCCTGCCCTCCCTGCCAAAGCTGCAGGCCGCAGCAGCAGAGCTCTTGGTCCGGGACTGGCAGTGCTGAGCCCACGTTTAGCAGCGTACATCTGACCTGTTCCCAGGCGCTTGGTCCTGTCTGGGCGCAGACACTATCCAGAGCCGCCACCCCAGAAAAACATCCTGCTGCTGCTGGGGCCCAGGGCACCCACTGATCAGCCAGCTGAACACATCATTCAGCCTCTCCCGCTTAGCCCCTGGGTAATAGGATAACGCTGCCTCCATCTGTTTGTCTGGGACTGAGACGCTAATCGCCTCTGGCACCCTCCCCTGCCCAATGCCCGGCCGCGCCACCAGCCCCGTCCGGCGCAGGGCAGAGCTGCTGCAGCGGCAGGACACGGGGAGGTGCCCGGCAGAGCCAGCCGGGCGGCCGTGGCGGGACAGGGGCAGGACTGCGGCAGGCTCCCCGCCACAGCCTCCCCATGTCCCACACACCCGGGCTCCTGCTGCAGCAGGGAGGGCCGGTCCTTCCCCTTTGGGGATGGGAACCACGTCCTGCACAGGGATCGCCTTCACCCAGCCCAGCCCCATGGGGGCCGCTGCCCCGGGATCCGCTCTGCTGCAGAACGAGGACCAGGTCAGAGCAGCGTCTGCTGTGCAGTGACCTGCTGCAAGCGCGCAGAAATGATGCTGCCACCGCAATCAGATTCAGGCCCTGCGAACCATGCATGTACTCCGGGACCAGGCAGGACTGACTTAATTGAACACACAAGCTAGCAGAATAGCCTCGATGAATTCCCACATCTCGGTACAAACACCGTGCATCCCCGCCACGCGTATTCCACGACTGCACCTGCCCTGCACTGGCAGCCGGTGCTCAGACTGGCACAGCCCTGCGGGAAAAACCCCTCACAGTGCAGCAGCCCCCCAGCCCCGAACCACCTGGCACAGCGCGGCACAGCACGGCATGGCATGGCACAGTATGGCACAGCGCGGCGCAGCACGGCGCAGCACGGTGACTCCTCTGCACGGAAATATGCAGCGCAGCCCACGCAGCGCAGCCCACGCAGCGCAGCCAGCCCTGCACGGAAACACGCGGCACAGCCCACGCTGCTCGGCCCACGCGGCACAGCCAGCCCTGCACGGGCAGCCTGAATTATCCAGAGGATTTACAAGGTGAAGTGGCAACACACTTCAGGGGTCCTGGAATGAAGCTGCAGGCTCTGAAAACAGCCTGCTGAAACCAAAAAAAGCACCCACTATTCTTGCGCATTAGCATTTCATGTTTCCTTTGTTCCATCCTTTGGTTTCCAAGCCTTCACCCTGAAGCCTGACACACGCAGTTCGCTGCGCGACAGCTCAGCCTGCCTAGTGCACAGGGAGAAGGGCTGGGTGAGGCTGGGACTTGCTAAGCCCAGCCCCACAGAGGTGTCCACACGGTGTGTGGGTGCACGGGGGTCCCTCGCTTCTCAGGACTGGGGCTGGCAGGTCACAGCCTGGGGACGGGGCAGAGGCTGGAGTCCTGCTCCCCTGCAAGGCCCAGCACTAGTTGCACTGGTGCAGGGCGAGCAGGAGGTGGGAACAGACCCTCGGGAACACGCTCCGGGTGTGCACACCCTCAGGGACACACTCCAGGTGTGCACACCCTCAGGGACACACTCCAGGTGTGCACACCCTCAGGGACACACTCCGGGTGTGCACACCCTCAGGGACACGCTCCGGTGTGCACATCCTCAGGGACACACTCCGGGTGTGCACACCCTCAGGGACACGCTCCGGGTGTGCACACCCTCAGGGACACACTCCGGTGTGCACACCCTCGGGAACACACTCTGGGTGTGCACACCCTCGGGAACACACTCTGGGTGTGCACACACGGCGTTAGCCAGACCCTCTGTTGGCAGGACCCAGCCGCACTGTGCCAGGTAGGGGATGGGGTCCTTGCTGGGCACAAGAACCCCTGTGGAGGGGGAGGAGGGGGCTGCTGGAGGGCGGGCAGAGGCCGGGACAGGGCACGACGTGGGGCAGGAGAACGGGCCCACCACCAAGCCGAGAACATAAGAGAGGCGGCGGTCAGACCAGCCCCAGAGCATGGGCAGACATTTGCCATCTCCCACTCCCACAGGACATCTCCTGCCTTTCCTCAGCTGTGTCTTACAGCTCCAGGTGCTTCTCCAGATGCAGCTCCAGAGGGGCCCAGGGGAATCCATCAGAGGGGGCACCTGGATCCCCCTGGATGGGCCCGGGGGAACCCACCAGAGGGGACACCCTGGGTCCCCCCGGCTGGCCCCGGGCAGACGTGGTCAGCCGGTCCCCGCGGGACCTCTCCTCGCAGAGCGCGGCTCGCGGCGATGACCTGCCCCTGACTGCAGCCCAAGCGTGTCCCTGCAGCCCCAGCCCTGCCACCCTTTGCCAGCCCTCACAGGCCCCATTTCTGCCCTCAGCTCTCCCCACGCTGCCGCTGAGCACAGCCAGGTCCCCATCCCCACCGCCCAACAGGCCATTGTCCCCCAGAGCAAGGCTGCAGCCCCACACCAGCCTCAGCCCCCTCCTCAGCGCCTCCCGTCGGACGCCCGGGGCGGTTCTGAAGGCAGAGCGGGAAGGGCAGAGCAGTGCTTACCTGAAATGACTGTCACGGGCTCGGGTCACAGCACTCCCTCTTCATCAACCTGCGGACGACAGAGAGCGAGGACAGTCAGCCAGCGCACGCACGGCACCGGGCACGCTGCGCCGGTGCGGACGGCAGTCAGCCGCGGCACAGCGGGGTGCGGGACCCGCGGGGCCGGGAACCAGAGCATCCCAGAGCAACTTCCCACGGGACACCGGGAGAGGGGCAAGGCCACCGCCAGCCTGCGCCAACACCTGCGCGAGCAGGAGCCCCGAGCCCTCTGCCCAAGCAAGGCCCCTCACCCCAGGAGGGGCACGTCTGCTGCCCCGAGCAGAGCCACGGGGGCTCTGCCCCTTGCCCAGCCCGGCTGGAGGCCTGCTAGTCCCCGCTGGCCTAGAGCACGGCTCCAGGAGACCCTGGACAAGGACAACGCAGCTTCCCAGCAGCCTGGGCTCGAGCCAGACGGACAGCGGACACAGCCACGCTGGGGCAGCAGGGACCCTCGAGCACCTCTCCCGCCCTGGGGCAGCAGGGACCCTCGAGCACCTCTCCCACGCTGGGGCAGCAGGGACCCTTGAGACCCTCTCCCACGCTGGGGCAGCAGGGACCCTTGAGACCCTCTCCCACACTGGGGCAGCAGGGACTCTCGAGCACCTCTCCCACGCTGGGGCAGCCACCCCAGGCAGAGCCGTAGGCACCGGCGGGCTCAAGCCGAATCACCGGCAGTTCTAAGGGTCAGGTTTTCCATAGGGTAGACTCTCTTGTTTGGGAGGAGCAACTGGGGACCAGGGCCCAGCCGAGCCCACCTCCAGAACACCACACAGCAAGCGTCCCAGGCAAAATTCAGGAACAGCTACAGGCAGGCAGGAAGAGAGAAGAGTGCATCCATGATGCCTCTGCTCTCCTGTGTGCTGGCAATGTGCATGCTCGCTCTCCCCGCTTCTCATTAAAGATTCTTTCTGGGTGAGTGGCTGAAATGGCTGCTCTGTTGTAGAAAATTAAAAATGTATGACTTGGGATTTCTTGGCGCACGCCTGTTGTGCGGCAGCTGGTGTCAGCAAGTGCAAGGTGCTGCGGGGGAAGGGGCCGCGGCGACGCTCCCACCCTGCAGAGCCCGCGGCGTGCCACGCGGGCCGCTGCACTGCCACCGGGCTGTAAACGCTCTGTGAGACATAGTCCAGCCTCTGCTAGCAGGGGATCACAGACACTGCGATACACCTGCAAAACTTTGCGGCTGTTGTGTGCTTCTCTGTAAAACGATGCTGCCGAGGCCCCAGCGCGGCCGCAGCGCCGGGCACGGTGCCCCCTTGACTCCTCCCTGGAGAAAAGCTCACGAGACACCTGTGCCATGAGAACAGAGGAAACCCAGCACAGCTGTTTACACAGGACCTAAGCAAAAGAGCACAGGCCGTGTGTGTGTCCTGCTTGGACAGAGCGACCGTGGCAAACTGTCTCTCGCGGGTCCCTCAGCACTGGGAATGCCAAGACTGAGAGCAAGGCAGGCGGTGGGGCGGGGGACGCTGCGCCTGCAGGGACACCAAACCTTGACCAGCAGCCTCACAGCGCTTATGGCAGAGGGTAACACCCCTGGCACAGGCTGGGACACCCACACGACCTCCCTCGCACCGCGCACTGGCCGAGATCCCTCGGTGCCGCAGAGACCGCGGTCTGCAGCCAGGCCAGGGCCCGGGCCAGCCCAGCGCCGTCAGTGGCGCCAGGAGACTCACCCGCCACGACCGGGCGGCTGGGATGAGGGTGGGCTGTGTGGCGTGCAGCAGGAGCCCCCTGCCCGCCACAGGCGTCTCTGGCAGCTCCAGCTCACCCACCCCAGGCAGCCCCAGCCCACGGACACGGTGGGTTCAGGCGGGAGTTACACAGCAAGGCTACAGCCACGTGTCACCAAAGGTGGCACGACCCAATCACCCCAACATGCCTGGTGGCCCAGCTGCACACCCTCTGGGCCTCTGCATGGACGTCAGACAGGCAGCGAACCCAACCACGCACACGGCAGACACGGGGAGCACGAGAGCCTGCCCCAGACACGCAGCGAGCCCCACGCTGTGACGGTGCTGGCACCGCACCGAGCTCTGAGCCCCAGCGGCAGCTCGTCCCGACCCATCCGAGCACCGGCCGCACTTCCCCACCACCTCCACTTCCCACCATCCTCACGGGTGCGCGAGGGCTGGGGCTGCACAGGCAGCACTGGGAGCAAAACGGGCAGGAGACCGTGGGGACGAGGTGTCTGCACAGCCCCACACGTCCAGCGGCTGCAGGACCTGGCACCAGGGCCCCCCAGGAAACTGTAAAACAAAGGGGACTCGGAAACGGGAGGAATGAATGAGCAAAGGGCGAGAAAAACTGTCATAAAAAGAGGAAGGAAAGAGCAGAGATTGCTGCCTTAGAAGGAGGCAAATAAGAAGGGACACAGATAAAAGGCTGTAACATCCTGAACAGTTTGCAGAGAGGAGACAACGCTTCTGTTCTTTTCCCCTCACAGTGTGAGGGCAGCGGAAGATGTTGTGGGATCTCACACTAAGAAAAGGAAATACTTCTGCACATCGCCTGAAACTAGATGGTGTGTCTGGCTGCCACAGGAAGCCCCTGGGGCCCAGAACGGTGCGAGGTCCCCGCTGGATCTCGAGGTTTCTGTGGGCGAGGATCCCAACCGAGGTGACCAGCGGCAGCATCTGGCGGCGCCGTGCAGCCCCTCCCGCAGGTCAGGACCACTGCCGCGGCTGCAGCCAGCGGGACCCCGCGCTGCGGGCAGCCGGTGCCAGAACCTGGATCCCCCTCAGCACGGGCAGTGGTCTCAGCTCCTGGATCCCCCTCAGCACGGGCAGTGGTCCCAGCTCCTGGATCCCACTCGGCATGGGCAGTGGCCCCAGCTCCTGGATCCCCCTCAGCATAGGCAGTGGTTCCAGCTCCTGGATCCCCCTCAGCACGGGCAGTGGTCCCAGCTCCTGGATCCCACTCGGCATGGGCAGTGGCCCCAGCTCCTGGATCCCCCTCAGCATAGGCAGTGGTTCCAGCTCCTGGATCCCCCTCAGCACGGGCGGTGGCCCCAGCTCCTGGATCCCCCTCAGCACAGGCAGTGGTTCCAGCTCCTGGATCCCCCTCAGCACAGGCAGTGGTTCCAGCTCCTGGATCCCCCTCAGCACGGGCGGTGGCCCCAGCTCCTGGATCCCACTTGGCATGGGCAGTGGTCCCAGCTCCTGGATCCCCCTCAGCACGGGCAGTGGCCCCAGCTCCTCTATCCCACTTGGCATGGGCAGTGGTCCCAGCTCCTGGATCCCCCTCAGCACGGGCGGTGGCCCCAGCTCCTGGATCCCCCTCAGCATGGGCGGGGGTCCCAGCTCCTGGATCCCACTTGGCATGGGCAGCTGGTCCCCAGCTGGTCCCAGCTCCGGGGCAGAGCCGGAGGTGGCCCGGGACAGTGAGGGGACCCCGGGGGTGGCTCTGGACCGCAGAGCGGCCCCAGCAGGGGCAGCCGCCGTGCTCGTCTCCAGCAGCACGGCCTTTCCTCCACGTCCACCCCAGCCTGACCTCCAGAGCAGGTCTGGGCCAGCACGACCGCCTCTGGGCTCTCTGAGCTGGACTGCTCCAGCACCTTCTCTCCTGTCCTCAGGTCACCAGGGCCTGGTGGAACACCGGCCATGGGAATACACATCCCGTCATGTCAAAGGCACTGATGTGCACGGGAAGCAGCTCAGGAGATAAATTAAATGCTTTTAATATGAGCATCCTCTCCCAACGCTGATAACAGGCAAAGAAGATTTATGAGTTTATTATTGGACCTGATAAATTAAACTCTTCATAGAAGAATAAATTATGCAGATGATGTGTGATGTATTTAGACTGCAGCTTGCACACTGCCAGGATCCAGCCCTCACATCCCCGAGGATCCTGCGGAGCCGGAGGGGCCTCGTTCAGACGAGCGGGACGGCTCCAGGGGGCTGTTACTCCTGCTCAGGAACGGCAGTTCTGCCCTTCACGTGCCCGGGACCGACTCCTTTATCAGGAATGTCCAGATTCCCTGCCTCCCGTTCAGCTTCCTCCCGTTCCAGGATAAGAGGCAGGAGCTGCAGCCGCGCAGGAACCGCAGCAGCTGGTCCCCAGCAGTCTAACAAACACGACATGATTGGAAATGACAAGTCACTGGAAGTAAAACTGTCCCCAAGACAGAACTGGGAGCTGGGAAGCATCTGGAGGCTCCTGTCTCCGGAGGGCTGCGGGAACGCCGCTTGCACTGAGACATCCGTGGGGTTGTGATATGACAGATGGGGCACAAGCAAATGCCCGTGGTCGGGGTTCATACAGGGGGACGTGCCCATTTCCGTCTCCTGATCCCACAAAGGGACGATGCCACTTGGTCCCTCTCACAAGCGTCCCCAACGAACCCGTTCCAGCTGCTCCAGACAAGAAATGCAGGCAAAGCCTTCCCCGCAACAAGCAGCCTCCAACGCGGGCCAAGGCGAGCATCGCCGCGCAAGCCCGAGCGGCACATCTCTGCACCAGACGAAGCTCGGCCACCGGTCTGGCCACACTGCAGCCAAATTCCCACCCGGGCACGGCACTGCCTGGCACAGAGTGGTCGGCACAGCTGCTCCACGTTGCCCCAGGGGTCTGTGAGACTCGGGCTGTCAGGATGAGCTCAGGTGTGGCCATCACGTCCCAACGGGCTCTTGTCACAGCTCCAGGATCTGCGACCCTGCGGAGGAGCAGCAGACACAGAGGACAGGGCACAGCCTGCGGCCCCCGCACGCGGTCTCCTGCGCCCCTGCGCACTCTGGGAGCTGTAGTCCCTTCCTGCCAGGCCAGGAAACGTTACATCATGGCACAAGGACAGGGCTGAGACTCCTCCGGGCAGCGGCCGGTCCCCTGGGCAGCCCTGCCTGCGGCGGCTTCCGCCGGCGCGGAACAATAGCGACCAGGCTGAGCGCTTGCGGGGCTGCTGCGTTTCCTGCCATTCTTCGCGCTCCCCGGGGATGTCTATAAAAAGCAGAAGAATCCAGACCTGGAAGTCTAAATCACTCCTTAAATACGCCAGGAATGGCAGCCTGTCCCGGAGGAGGGGAGCCCCGCAGTCCCCAGCGGGAGCGGCCGAGGGGAGCTGGGGGACAGCCCAGAACCCATCGGTTCTGTGCTGGGGACACGTGCAGCCCAGAACCAAACTGCGCCCTTGGGTCTCTCAGTGCAAACAAACCCAGCCAGCCACCAAACCAGCCCTGCCCAGCGAAGGCTCTGCAGCTCTGGAGCCTGCAGAGTCACCCACCCTGGCATGAGAGAGCAACACAAAGAACCGGCTCCTTCCAAACGAGCAGCCCCTTGGAGCAGGGCCTGGGCTGGAGCACGGCGGCGATGGGGCCTCCCGCAGGGCCAGGCTGCAGGGGCTGCTGTGGGGCGCACGGCTGTGGGGCGCACGGCTGTGGGGCGCACGGCTGTGGGGCGCATGGCTGTGGGACGCATGGCTGTGGGGCGCATGGCTCGGGGGCGCATGGCTCGGGGGCGCATGGCTGTGGGGCGCATGGCTGTGGGGCGCACAGCTGTGGGGCGCACGGCTGTGGGGCGCACGCCCCGGGCTCAGCTGAGAAGCTGGCACGGACGGTCCCCTGCACCATCCCCAGCCCCGTTCCAGCCAGAGTCAGCTGAGTCCACTCAACACCCAGAACAAACTCACAGAGCTGCTGGCAGCGAGGGGAGAATGTGCTGCTGCCGGAGACCTTTCAATATTTAATGATAGAAGAGTCTCCTGCTCGACCTGCTTCTCGGGTTACGAAAGAGCCCATCATTCTGCTCCCCTTAACAACGAAAGAGCCCATCGTTCTGCTCCCCGTGACAGGACGGGCGGCGTGACCGCTGGTGCTGGCGCAGATACCCCATCCCCAAAGTCTGTGCTGATCCGTGAGAGACCTGCACAAAGCAGCGCTGCCCCCCCTTCCCACACTGCCAACAGGAGCCAAGGCACTCATGAACCAGAGCTTTTGCCTGTTGTCACAGTTACAGCAGCTCAGCTGCATTTAGGTGTGGGATGGCAATTTACTCTTTGTACCCATTTTAGCTGCGCGGCCTCCCCCAGCTCCAGGTCTGCCATGGCAGAGGGGATTCCCGCCCCCCAGCACTGCCAGCCCCGCGGGCCGCCGAGCCCCCGCGGCTCCTGCGGCACAGCCGGACCCCAGACCCCGCTCCAGGGCTGGCAAAGGGGCAGGCAGAGGATGCTGGAGCAGGCAGAGGATGCTGGAGCAGCGCAGGGCTCAGCCGGTGCCCGTTGTCCCCTGGAAGGACACCCTTTCCCTGTTCCACGGCTCTGCTCTTCTCCGGCTCCCCTCGCGGCCCCTCCTGTCTCCTGCCCAAAGGGAGAGCGGGGCAGGAGCCGGGGGCGCTGCCGCGTGCTGATCCTTCCAACACAACCTCGCAGCGGCGGCCCAGCCCTGGCACGCCAGCCCTGGAACGCCAGCCCTGGAACGCCAGCTCTGGAACGCCAGCCCTGGAATGCCAGCTCTGGAATGCCAGCCCTGGCACGCCAGCCCTGGCACGCCAGCTCTGGAACGCCAGCTCTGGAACGCCAGCCCTGGAATGCCAGCCCTGGAATGCCAGCCCTGGAACGCCAGCTCTGGAACGCCAGCCCTGGCACGCCAGCTCTGGCACGCCAGCTCTGGAATGCCAGCTCTGGAACGCCAGCTCTGGAACGCCAGCCCTGGCACGCCAGCCCTGGCACGCCACTCCTGGAGCCCCCGGTCCCGCGGGCAGCTGCCAGGCGCAGCTCGGCCCCCTTGTCCCCCCACGCGTGCCCCTGCCCTGGCTCTCCCGGGGGAACTCAGCTCTGCCCCAGGCGCCGTCGGCAGCCCCGGCCCGGCTCTGCACAGCCCCAGCGCCGCCACGCACCCTGTGCTGCGCCACGGCCAGGACCAGCTGCCATTGCCCAGACCGGGTGCCCGCACCGTGGATGCCCCAGCTCCACACGCCTGCGGGACGCATGGGGCCCACCCCGGCACCCCGGCCCCTCCCCGCCCCGCAGCCCCGCGCCCCGCTCCTCGCCACCCGCACCGCGTGCTTCACCACTGGCAGACGCGTTGACGCACTCCTGTGCAGCGGCAGCAGAAATCGCTCTCAGCTGGTGGAAACCTCCACAGAACAGTCCGGTGAGCGGCCTGTGTGTCTGTGTGCACCCCAGAACGCCACCGCGGTTTGAGTGAACAGCGAAGTACAAAACACAAACAGTACAGACGGCATTATCCATATCATAATACTAACAATATTAAGAATACTTAGGTGTTATATGAATATTTAGATGTTACATGCTGTACAACAGAAAAAAACCCTGTTATTATCTGAAAAAAGACCTTGTAATACTCTCCTTTGTGTCCTTTCTTGCCCTCTGCACCTCTTGCCACATACCTCGCAAGTCTGGCATAATCAGCAGAGTCTCCACAGAAGGCTGCTGTGCAGGGGCAACATGCACAAGAAGTTTGTATGCATTTAAGTATGAGTATAAAAAGAAACTATGGAAATGAGTTAGATGTTGTCTCCATGACCTGCCTGTTGCCATTGAGACAGAACGACCACAGAAGTTTTCAGTGACACTTACAAAGTTCTAGGGGAAAAGACCTCATCGTGCTTCAGGTAGGAGCCACCGCTGCCCCACTCTGTGCCCCAGCAAGTGAGCCCCAGCCCCACCGCACGGCAGCGATGCGCACACCGTGCCGCACACACTGCGCCTGCACCGCGCACACTGCGCCTGCACCACGACTGCACCGCGCACACCATGCCATGCACACGGCGCCTGCACCGCGCCTGCACCGCACACACCATGCCATGCACACCACGCCTGCACCGCACACACCGTGCCGCACACACCACGCCTGCACCGCGCACACCATGCCGCGCACACCATGCCCGCACAGCCCCGCAGTGCACACCGCGCCAGGCGAAGCACACCACGCACACTGCACCCGCGCAGCCCCGCGGTGCACGGGGTCTGGTGCAACATCCACACGTGAGGGCTGCACCAGAGTGCTTGGCCAGCCCAGCAGACACTCCAAGAGACCTGGGCCAGGGCACCCTCAGGAGGGCCAGACTGGAGGAGCAGAGCCGGGCAGGGGCCAGTGCCCGCGTCCTCGGCTCCTCCCCGCACAGCCCAATTCTCCAGCAAACACACAACAGCTAAAGGACGCCTTGTATGCCAATACAGCAAGACAACTCCCACCGCGCCGTGCTATAGGCACCCTTGCAAAGCTAGCCTCGTGTTTGACTGTGTTTCTTACAGGTGCCTGACACGCGTAACCCTTACATCACTGGAGGCTTTGAGGATCCCTGTCCATAGCCGTCAAGGCAAGAAACAGCAGGCATGGTTCCTGTTTGAATCCTATTTGCTTAAATCCATTTCTCCCTTCATGCTAGCATCCTGATCTACACAAGCATCACAGGCACCCGTGGGTACCGGTACCTGTGCAGCCAAACCCAGCTCGGGAGCTTCCTGCTCCCTTGACCCGGGTTTGGACGAGCAGGAGGGTGGCAGTTCCCCAAGATATCAGGGACAGGCAAAACCGCACGCTGAGGCCTAGACACAAGAACACAACCACACAAATCCCATACACAGCACATCCGATGGCCAGAGAACAGCTCATTATCCATGACAGCCTGGGGGGGTGATGACTTACTGCACAAATTGTGCTTGCACACAAACAACAGAGCACGCAGCAAAATGGTGCGGCGAGCATCATGCACAGGTATGTGCAAAGCCAAGGGCAGATACACCCAATTATGCACAGTGGACAACAAACAGGTAAGTTACAAAAGCAACAGCGCACACTACAAAAGCAATGCCATGCCTTCAGCAGAAGTCCTCCTGCCTGTCTAAGTGCTTCTGGACCATATCACAGGTGTCCTGGTCCTCATCCTCTGATGCATGCTGTGCCTGCATGCACGCAACTGAAAAGCAGGGCTCCTGTTCCCCATGGCCCTTCTCAGCACATCTGTGTCATTGCAAACCACTTCTATCCCCACGCACATCCAGCTCACTGCCAATCTCAACCCTTGTCCCCTCATCCCTGGAGACACCCCAGGCCAGACCGGATGGGGCTCTGAGCAACCTGAACTAGTTCAAGATGTCCCTGCTCATGGCAGGAGGTTGAACTAGATGGCCTTTGAAGGTCCCTTCCAACCCAAACTAGTCTATGTTTCAATGAAAATAGACTCCTACTACAGCCACAAGCCCCTGCTCTCCAGTCCACATGCTCCAAAGCACATTCCAGCCCTCGCTCCCCAGCACAGACACCCCAGCTCCAAACACAGCTCCTGTCCTGAGGGGCCAACATCCCAGTGCAAACCCTGTCCCCTCTCCCCCAGGACATCTCACTGCAAGCCACAGCTACAGCCACCCCATGCAGACATTCCAACGCAACCCACAGCCCCATTCCCCAAAACACATGTCCAACCACTCCCCACAGCCCACAACTCAACCACAAACCATGGCCCAAATTTCTCAGTGCTACTGCACCCGGCTGCACACCACGGCCCTATGCCCGCTGCAAACCGCAGCCCCTGCTCGTCCCGCTGCCCCGCGCCCCACGGTCCCACTGCAGGACCGTCCGCCCACGGCCCCCGCCCGCCCCACCGCATAG